>NC_042616.1:325815571-326530225 GCF_901001135.1 Rhinatrema bivittatum | reverse complement strand
CCCAATTAGTTGAACCAAGATAAAAGCTGACAACTATCCAATTTGACTCTCACTAATAAGTACTTCTGATACAAAATGGCAATTATAGTATATATGCATGTGTTTGTGAGGGTGGGGTTAGAGATGTGTGGGTTATTTTGAGAGAGATGCTGTTTGCAGAGCATGCATTTTGAGGAGGTGCACTATCCTTCACCAACTGCTTCAGGTTTGTTTTCAGTTTGTGTACGTGTGCCTTTGCTGCTCTGGACCAAGCTGCTAGAGAGGGGAGAAGGCTTTTGGAATGGAGCAGTCACCAACATTGAACAGCCATTAGCTGCTTCCCTAGAAGAGCAGAGAGGATTTTTTGAGAAGGTTCATTCTTAGATAATACTAATACACTGTTTTCCAACTCATCTGACATTTTATTTATTTTATTTATTTAAATTTCTTATATACCGGCATTCGCGATGGGAGTCGCATCATGCCGGTTTACAAATAACAAGGTGTGACAACAGAATAAATACTTAATAACTTAAAAACATTAACATGTGATAGAAGAATAAGGTAGCAGTTACAATAAAACAGGGATAAAATGCAACTTGGAATGAAGAGAAGGCAAAAGAGAGATTAACAATGAGATAACAAAAGAATGACCAAGGTAAATAGAACCAAGGTAAATAAACCTGCCTCATTAAAAAAGACATATTCCCATTTTCTTCCAATTAGCCAAATATGCAGGGTCATTTATAAACGCTTGAGATAATGCCATAACGCATGCGATAGTTATCGCAACTCATGGCACGAATGCAAAGTTTTCAAATTTATTCAAAGGGGCGGGAACAGGTAAGGGTTTGGGCATGATCAATGAAAATGAGAGGCATTATCACAGTGTGCGATACGCTATTGCAAGTTTTTAAACACCAGAAATAACTGCACCTTTTTTCCTGGTGTTAAGCTGTGTGATATGCACGAAACACAATTTGCGATAAATATCACAAATTCTGTTTCGGGCATTTTTGGGTCTGGAAAGGGGAGAAGAGTGGAGTGGAGAGATAGAGAGCCTCTGGAGTGGCATACATAGTATTCAACTATTTATACTGCTATAGGAGGGTCAGCTAGTAACTTGAAGTGAGGCTTTGGTGGTGGTCTAGGTTTTTGGGGCCAGTTTTACATGCAGAGATGTAAGAACAGCACAGTAGACCTCGGTGAAGTTTTGACATGATTTGGAGTGAGGAAAGTCACATAAAAATGAGATTTCTACAATATTCTCTCACCCTAGTTTGATGGACTCTCTACCAGTATACTATCAGTATCCCCTCAGCTCACTTCAAGGTCAGTAAAGTGAGGAGTCTCGAGGCTGCCCTGGGCGCAGCCTAGTTGAGTCTTTGCTGCCTGCCCCCTCTGCTGGGCAGAAGCTCTGCCATCTTGGTCCCTGCAGCAGGTAGCAAGACTCAACTAGGTTGTGATGCCGCAGCTCGCTACTACACATGCAGCGTTTCTGGGGAGGTTGGGAGAGAAAGAGGCCCTGTGGTTGACCTCACGCAATGCCTTTCTCCCCCACCCTCCCCAGAAATGCTGTATTAGCGAGGTTGGCCACTGGGCCTCTTTCTCCCCCACTCTCCTCAGAAACACTGTGTGTGTAGCTGCTGCGGTGGCAGCGCAGCCTATTTGAGTCTTTGCTGCCTTCCCCTGTCCTGATCCCTACTTACCTGCTTGACTGCCAATATTGGAATACCAGAAGGTTTGGTAACTGTGCTCCTTACTCTAGAATTGCTGGGGCTTGGGGGGGGGGGGGCACTAACCCCATGATGAGATGAGCAGCCACGAGGTTCAAGCAGCATATAAAACTGGAGCTGGGGGGAGGGGAGGCAGGGATCCTAAGAAACAGGAAAGCGGAGGTAGCATTGCAGTGCTTGAACTAGGCCAGGGATGGGGGAGTGAAAGACACTGAGCAAGCCACTTTTTGGTGGTAGTGCTGCAGGGACAAAAGCTCATGCCTTTGACCCTGTCTCCTCCCCACCACTGCAGCCTGGGAAAGAAGTACTCTGAGGCAGGGGAAGGCTAGAGTGGAGGGAACACGCTGTGAATCAATTTTCCAATCTGAAATTAACGTTGGTGGAGAGGATAGGGGCTAAGATAGGTGGGGGAGGTGATGACAGGTGTGTGGATGTGAGAGAGAGCAAAACTGGTCAGGGGGTTGTAGAAAGCTACAGAAATAGTCCACTTATACTGGTCACTACCATCCTGATTTAAAAAGAACATCTGATTAAAAAGCTTGATGCAAGCAAACTGGACATTGTAGTAAAGGAGAAAAACACAAGAATGGCAATGCTGATAGGAGCATCAGTACCAAGCAAGTAATGTGCTACATATGGAGAGAGATCATTAATTACCAAAAGGTACAGTCAGAGACTCAAAAAAAGGATGTAGAAAGCTACAGAAATAGTCCACTTGTACTGGATACTGCCATACTGATTTAAAAAGAACGTCCAAGTGTACCTGACAGAGTTATAGAGACTGAAAAAGTTGTGATCATCTGGGACATTCACATTCCAACTGATAAAAAGCTTGATGCAAGCAAAATGGATATTATAGTAAAGGAGAAAAGTGCAAGAATGGTACTCATGCTCCTGTTAGCAATGCCAAGCACCTACTGTGTTATGTATGGAAAGAGATCAAGTACCAAAATATGCAACCAGAGACAAAAAAGGGTTGCAGAAAGATATAGAAATAATCACCATTGTATATTTCCATCAACTTGGTTATAAAGAATTTCTAAGAACACTTGGATATGTTGCCTGTACAACATATTTACATCCTATGAAGTCCAGGAGGCAGCTCACTTGGCATGATGAATGTATTAAGAAACGAACGAGCAGTAAATCTGAGACTGAAATCATATCTAGCATACTCTGACATGTATGAGTGAAGTTCATTCCTGCCAATAACAGGTACGGATATGTTTCTTTTAAAAGTGATGCTACTGATGCTCTCTTCACCATGTGGAAGTGCAGGAAAGGAGGTTGGGGATGCAGGGCAGGGAGAGGTGGAAGAGAGAGAATATGGGGGCTGCTGAGCAGGAAGGGGTAGGAAAAAGGGGTTGGGAGTAGCTGGGCAGGGAGAGTTGAGAAGGGGAGAGAGAGAACACAGGAGAGGATGCAGTAGGTGAGAGAATGTGGGGCAGGTATGTGAATGCAAGACTAATTATTGAAAGGGAGTAATTAATTTGGAGAACATAAGAAGAACATAAGAATGTACCATACTGGCTCAGACCAAGGGTCCATCAAGCCCAGTATCCTGTTTCCAACAGTGGCCAATCCTGGCCATAAGAAACTGGCAAGTACCCAAAAACTAAGTCTATTCCATGTTACCGTTGCTAGTAATAGCAGTGGCTATTTTCTAAGTCAACTTAATTAATAGCAGGTAATGGACTTCTCCTCCATGAACTTATCCAATCCTTTTTTAAACACAGCTACACTAACTGCACTAACCACATCCTCTAGCAACAAATTCCAAAGCTTTATTGTGCACTGAGTGAAAAAGAACTTTCTCCGATTAGTTTTAAATGTGCCACATGCTAACTTCATGGAGTGCCCCCTAGTCTTTCTATTATCCAAAAGAGTAAATAACTGATTCACATTTACCCATTCTAGACCTTTCATGATTTTAAACACCTCTATCATATCCCCCCTCAGCCATCTCTTCTCCAAGATGAAAAGTCCTAACCTCTTCAGCCTTTCCTCATAGGGGAGCTGTTCCATCCCCTTTATCATTTTGGTAGCCTTTCTCTGTACCTTCTCCATCGCAACTATATCTTTTTTGAGATGCGGCGAACAGAATTGTACACAGTATTCAAGGTGTGGTCTCACCATGGAGTGATACAGAGGCATTATGACATTTTCCGTTTTATTCACCATTCCCTTTCTAATAATTCCAAACATTGTTTGCTTTCTTGACTGCCGCAGCACACTGAACCGACAAGTTCAATGTGTTATCCACTATGACACCTAGATCTCTTTCTTGGGTGGTAGCTCCTAATATGGAACCTAACATTGTGTAACTATTGCATGGGTTATTTTTCTCTATATGCATCACCTTGCACTTATCCACATTAAATTTCATCTGCCAATTGGATGTACAATTTTCCAGTCTCAGAAGTTGTTACTGGAGAAGTGAAGGATGATGGGGGCATGCAGGAGTGAAGGGGTGCAAGATCCATAATATGTCAGTTTTGGGAATGTGCATTTCTTCTATCTTTGTATTTAGCACAGGAGGAAATATATGTTTCCATTTCTCCAGTTTTGCACTGCATGCAGAGTGGCTTTTTGGGATTTCCATTCCAGCTTTTGTCTCTACATTGGTGAAGGTCGGTTGTGTGTGTATGTGACTAAGGTGAGTTATTTTACTAGCACGTAGGGATGTCTATCACTCTTATTTATGTTGTTTTCTCAAAAGGACAAGCATTAGTGGTTAACTGCTGCCTTTTCATAAGTAGAGCTATTGTGCCTGGTAGTAGAGGGAAGTTCGTGTTGCTGCTATTGAGATGATATCAGAATGAAAAAATTTTTTTTTTGGGTAAGTTGTACAGGGAATGTCCTAGTTCTGCTCTGCACCCATTGCTGGGGGGGGGGTTTCCTCTGGATGCAGAGGATATGTTTACATTTAGTCCTGAGACGGTCATGTGTTCAGTGTTTCACACCCTTAAGCATCATTTGTCAGGTGTGTCCCGACAGAAAAAAGGTTGAGAACCACTGCCCTCAGCCGCCACCACCAAAACCTCAGCTCGAGTTACTAGCTGGCCCTCCCTATAATGATATAAATAGTTGACTACTATGAAAGCCTTAGAATCTTTCTCTCTCCCTCCCAAGTAAAGAAATGCCTGCCTGGACACTTCGCAGGATGCAGTAACTCTAAAATTCTCATAGTCACGCCTCTTTTCCTTATTGTGGGCGTTATTCATGCGAAAATTATCGCATTTTGATAAATCTAGGCCATGGTGACTTCCCAGCCTTTCTTTGAAGAATTATCTTGCCCACGGATGGACAAAGCCTCCTTCTATATAATTCTTTCCAACATCCATATGTTAGAAAGCATATAAAGTGACTTTTGAAAATGGAGAAATTTATCTGTTCTTTCCATGAATCCTGCTAAACCAGTCCAGTCCAATCCAAACAGGTGGGAACAAGAATGCAAAGGCCCCTCGCTTCTGCAGTCAGTGCAAACAGTTTGGTGCAGAGGGTACATATGTTTTGGTTCAATTGTAGCCAATGGAAGGGCTTTTTCTTTCGTCTTCCTTTATTGGACTCTGATGGCTACGCGACTGCTTCCTGCCTTGATCCTGTACAGGAACGGCCAAGGAGGGAAGACATAAAGAAGCCTTTCCACTGGCCACGGTTGAACCAGAGCATCTATACTCTTGGCATTGAACAACCTGAACTGACTGGAGAACCGAGGAGTTTTTGCATTCTTGTTCTCACTTGTTTGGATTGGAATGGATTAGTGTAGCAGGATGAAATGGAATCCCTTATTTACTTTTCTTGATGATTTATTATTGCAACTCTAGGTGAAGAATTTCAAAGAATTAAGAGAAAAGTAGCAATTTTATATTCTGCTAAATTCCAGATTGTGTTCTATGGCATGAGCTCCAGAACTGTACACAATACTCCTGCTGAGCATTCTAGAGGCCACAACTCTAGAAAGAAAGATAAATGTTAACAAATTTCAAGGTAGAATAGATAAGCACAGAGGATCTTTAGTTGCAAAAAAGGTAGAGAGATAGTTTACATAATAAAATATAGTAATACATAATTCTATATTTATTTGTATTGGAAAGATATATTTAATTTATTTGGATCTGTAATTATTGTAATCTCTGTTTTCAGCATTTCTTTCGAATTTCCAGGAAAACAATTTGTTGACTAAATAAAAACAGCAGAAAGGTGGGATAGGGAACATCCTACTGCAAATTCCATCAAGGCAGGGTAACTGAAAAGAATAGAAACCTTAATTCTTCTGCCTTAAATTAGGATTTCCATTTAGAATTTAACTACAAAACATACCTTATTTAAGCATTAATAAGTTGGGATACATTTTTCAATCTATGCTCGTCTTTTTATTCTTTTTAAACAGCTGGAACGTTGGAAAGAATTATGTAAGAGGGGTTCGTATGACTGACTGAGCGTTCGTCCATCTATCAGCAAAATAACTGGAAAGATGGGATGGAAAGTCACCAACTTTGCCTTGATGGAAGAAAAGGAGAATATTTCAGACAAATTTGAAAACCTGAAACATCAATAAAGTAATTTCAGAGAATGAATCTTACAAATATCACCATTACTTTACTATGGCAGGCAGTTACAGGCTGCAGAATATTGACACACTGGAGGAAAAAAACCTGGAGCAAGTAAAAAAGGATGGCACCTTTCACGCCACTTCTTCCCACATTGGCTAATCAACATCCCCTTACATGCATCCATACATCCCATGCCCCCAAAAGGGCCATACCTCCTACTCCCATTCAAAATCTCTTTTCCCCAACAAATATCCAATTCATAAAGGGGTAGATTTTAAAAGAAGCGTGTGAGGCGTACATGTGCGTGTACTACCTGGTGCATGCACGTGCACGCCCGATTTTATAACATGCGTGCGCAGACGTGCACATGTTATAAAATCTGGGGTCGGCGTGTGCAAGGGGGCGCACAATTGTGCTCCTTGTGAACGCTGAGTTGCGCTGCCTTCCTCCGTTCCCTCCCCCCTAACCTAACCTTCCCACCCTTTCCCCTAACCTTTCCCCCCCCTAGCCCTACTCTAACCCCCCTAAAATGTTTATCCTACCTTTTGCTCTGCCTCCGGCCAGGCGCAAGTTGCGCGTGCCGGCACGCGATCCTCTGACACAGCGGCAATGGCCACTCTGTCGGAGGCCTCTGGCCCCGCCCCCGGACCGCCCCTTTAGTAAAGCCCTGGGACTTACACGCGTCCCTGGGCTTTACGCACGTCGCCAGGCCTTTTTAAAATAGGCCCGGTGCACGGAACCCTTTGAAAATCTGGCCCAAATAGCAGAGTGTAAACCACATTTCCTGTAGGTGCCTACAAATGACCTGTTCTTTGAGTGGTGTGCAATATAATATGCTCAAAAAAAAGTACATTTGTGCAAGAAAAAAATGCTTTTTTGTTTAATCATTTATTTTAATATGCAAAAGGAAATATAACACCATAGAAATAGTTGTTTGACATCACTTTTTATACAGACTGTCTTTCTCTGCTTTTGCTGTCATTTTTCCCCCCACACAGTTTTAACTTTGTAACTCTCAAGACGGAAGACCAACATAATTCTTTGGGTCCATCTTATTAGGACAAAAAAATGCATTTTATTTTGTAAAATGCTAATATACATTTCATTTGCTGAAACAGAAAATAAAATATAATACTTGAGACTCATGAAATACTGGCAAGGCTTCATAACCTATTTTTCAGCTGAGAATCTATAAAACATTTACATCTGCCTACCATTTTAGAATAGTAAAACATGCATATTTCAATAGTACAGAATTTGTATCTGCGTTACATGCTGCCTTGGCAGTATATACAGTTACAACAAAACTGGTATGTCACCATGTTACCACAGATCCCTAGTATTGAGAATTTTCTAGTTCAACAGAAATACAGGCTCCTTTAAGAATACACATGAGGCTTCTTGTGACTGTTCTCCTCGGTTACCTCTAAGTGGTTTATAACATATATTTATTAACATTTTATACAAAGAGTTCACTGTTCGAGGCCGGTATGTACTACCGTAGTTAGGATTTCTATCAGTGCTATCATGGCCACATCTACAGTAAATCACAACAAAAAGGGACATGAAAAAGGTGAGGCTGCATTTTAAGGATGTTTGCAGGAGGGCTATCTAATTTTCTGTAAACAATTTTTATGGTCGCTGACTTCATAATGTTACCTTTATCTTGATATTTTCTTTTTTTGATAGCATGCTTATTTGGGGATTCTTTGGAGAATTTATTGAAGTTCACTGTATCTTTTTTTTTTCTTCCCCTTTCTTTTTTGGTCATCTCTTCCACTGCCTCCTCCCCAAACAGCTCCAGGAATTCTCATTAGCCAGAAGGCAGGAAAGGGACCAAACCTCTAAGGTGCAATCTCAGCACTATTCATTGCACAGCAGCAGCAAACATCTTCTTCCCTCCCCCTCCCTGAGCATGCCCTTGCCCATGGAACAAGGGATCCAAACTCTGATTCTTTGTGCAGCAGCACTGTGAATGGGGCGCCATAGGAAAAACTGCCTGAAAGATAGCTTTCTTGAAAATTCTAGCACTGAATGACAAGCAGATTATTTAACTCCACAAATATGACCTAATCTAATGGGAATAACGAAAGTTTGTATGATATATCATAATTGCTTCAGCATTTTGATGTGTCTGGAATACAGCCCTTGTATAGTATTTTTAAGCACAATAGGGTTTGACAGTGATACTCAACTTTTTCCCACTAAAAAGACTACTTTAAGGGAGCCTGAAGGAACCACAATTCTAAATACATTTGCCCCACTTAAAATATATTTTATTCTCATACTATTTTATTTGGTACTTTTATAAAATTCTGTAATGTAAGACACACATTCAGGACCCTGAAACACAATGTGTGGCTCCTGAACCACACACTGGATATACCAATATAAACCCTATTTGTTCATGTTCATAAAACTGTATAATTAAACACAAAAAGCAAAATAATATAAAAAATGCCTGTTGGCAAACATAATAAACATTTATATTTTGTTCAAAAAAAGTTTTACTGTGTTCCTAGAATGGGTTTTACTTTTCTATCTGTTCTATTTTCCTTGTAGAAGAGAATGCTATAAAATGTATCACTAGCACAATATTAGAAAAAGGAATGAAATAATACCGGTATTCATTGGTTACAAGTATACCTTTTCTAGTTCAATATAAATAATGTTTCATTAAAATTAAAGTATGGCTTCCACGCATGCACAGTGTGAAGCACCTAAACTGAGAGAGCTTCTACATTTTTAAGAACACTTTGGTTTGGAAGACAGTCACTTTTAATATATGAAGTGCTCCTGCACATAAAATAGATATGCATTGCCTGTCTCAGACATACAGGAATACAAAATTAAGCACTTGAAGAAAATGTTGAAAAAAAACAACCCTTTAAATATGTAAAACAGAGTACAAAGCATTTCAAAATTACTGGCCACCCACTATTTTTTTAAAAATTATTATACACATTTGGGTGCAAACTGAAATGTAGGTTAAATATAATGGTTCAAGACAAACTGAATACAATATCCATTATAAAATAACGCAGCAAAGTGGTAATTTCTGAGTATAAGCAAAAGAACAAACAAACAAAAAAAAAAAAAAGATGCTCTGAAATGGCCAAAACATTTCTAAAATTAATGGCAAGTGTGAGCTGAGTTCTAACAGACTTGATAAGCTTTAGATTGCCTTCACTCCATATTACTGATGATCTACAGCTGCCACTTGTTCTCCTCTATACTCTGTTACATCAGAACCTGTGGTTGGAAATTTCACACTACCAGTAAGACATAAAAAGAACTTAGAATGTAGCTCCAAAATTTAATAGATTTCAAGAGTATTACTTTCTTTCTAAAGTCACTTTTTGGACAGGCGTATTTTTAAAATACCATTCCAATATGTAAACATACAACTGCTTATTAGCCAGCTCCGAGAACAAAAAAAATTCTCTATTACAATATTTTAAAATATAAAACATTAAGAGATCTTTCCTGATTGCAGTTAAAAGAGCCTTAAAGTACTCTGACCAATGAATACTATACAACTTGCAGTTTTTGACAAATTTTCTGTTTTTGTACTCTACCCACAAAAATTATTGTTCCCGCATAACTTTCAAGACTTTGTAAACACTGTTCTGGAAAACCGTGCTGAAGTAAGGCCTTGATTCCTTTGCCATGAGGGCACACAATGGAGTTTTTCCAGCATTAACAGGATCCTCCACATCCCAAATCTCAGGCATACTGCAGCCAGGCCTGGAAATATATTTAAACAAGAAAACAATTACTAACACAAACTAGTGAAATAAGTTTCAGTAACATTTGTGGCAAATGATAATCTACCTTAACATGTAGAATAAATGAATACATTCCTAGCTCACACTCACTGCGAGAATGAAACTCTTAGAAAGGCAGTCAGTCCCTGAATCATGTGATTCAGTTCCTTATAATTCAATGGCTTTACTCTTTCCAAGAGCAGAAATAAAAAAAGTTAACATATAAGAATGCATCATATTTACTTGTTGAGCCCCAGTACTCTTCCCTCCTACCTTTTTACACTTAATACTCTTAATGAAAAGGAACTGCACACAAAACGCATAGTCCTTAATTTGGTGGACAAAATGGTCACAGCTTTTATTTATTCAAATAATTCTTTAAAATACAAACAGTGAAAAATCAAACTTTCTTCCTTTTTATCATATCCCCACCAGTACAGGAAGTTCGCTTATCGTAAATGGGGTTTTCCACAGACAGCAGGATGAATTAGTCATGATATCTGGGGGAGGTCATCCAATGGCACTGAATGGATCCTGCTCTCCTAGCTCAGAGTTTTTGCTCTACTGAGCATGCACGGGAGTTCTCACACACGGGGCTGCCTTGCAAGTGCCTCAGTTGATTGGAGAGCTTAGCTTTAGCTAGGTAGTTGACTCTCCAAGGAGGTGGGCAGGTATTAAGCAGAGCTAATTCATTTTGCTGTGTTTACTTGTTTTATTCATTTACAAGCAAGAATAAATTAGCCACGACATATGGGGAGTTGTAAGCTGAAGGTTGCAGCAAAGCATTTAACTGAAAAACAAACAAACAAACAAAAAAACCAGACCCTGCCACCTCTCCTGTAGAAAGAGGGCTACAGAATGAAAACCCTCCACAAAATTGCTTGTCCAAAGTTACTGTTGCTTCTTGATACATTGTTTAGATAGTAATAGGTGGGCCCGAATAATCGGAGCCCACACCGAATAATCGGAGCCCACAGATTACCTGGGGTCGGGGGGAAAGACCCTGGCCTGCGACGGCAGGGGATGTCATTGGGGGCGAGTCGACGGCACACGGCTTGCACTGATGACATCGCGGGCCGAGACCCGCCCTTCGGGGATGTTCTGGCGGTGGCGTCATTGGCGCACCAATGAGCGCCCACCCATTTTGGGGCGCTCCGGCAACCAACGTCATCAGCATAGGCCGTTGCAGGCCGATGACACGTCAGCCGGGGAATAAAGGGCCAGGGCCACGTTGAAGCCGGCCATTTTGCTTCGAAATCAGCTTTGGGAGAGCTGACTGCAGCGCAGCACACTAAGGATTCAGCGCGGACCGGAGCAAAAATTTTAAAGACAAAGCAGCCCGATCATCATGGCAGAAACCCCAGAGGAAAAAAAAAATATTTAAAACAGCAACGAGGCAGCCTGAGGTAAGGAAGAGCACAGACGTCTCCCTCCCCCCCCTCATCCTCGACGACCGCGTGGTGGCCCACGTGGCTGCACAAGCAGCCTCAACCTTCCCAACATCGGGGATTAAAAAAATAAATAAATATAAAATCTTTAAAAGACAAGAAACAACTCTACCTGGCCCAGGACCTGAGGCATAGGAGCTCCATCTGGGCCTTACCACAAGACTACAGACAACAGGAGGACCAGTCGATGCCCTCCCACAGCGGACCACCTCAGCCAGCTTACGGTTGCAAGACAAGAAGAGGAATCCAGCGAAGCGTGGACAGAGCATCCGGTCTCGGATACAGAAGAAGACACAGTGAGTAACCATACCTGCGGTAATTAAGATGGGACGGGAACCCAGATCTCGAACATGGGAGCAGCAGAAAGGTGGATCCCCAAGGGGTTCCTGAGCCAGGGGAATAAAAGGGCCGACGAAATCAAACACCCAAGAAAGGACCCCCACCCCAGCAGGAGACAGGACAGCAGAGGGACACAACCCTTTCATCCGTGCCCCCCCCCACCCCACAGCAGAGACAGACATGGGAACCTGCCCCAGAGGGGACCCCCCCACCAGCGACTCCCGCCGGGCAACAACCACAGACGCAGGGGTCAGAAGACACGCCGAATGTACAACGCACGAGCCGGGAGACACAAAGGGGGGACAACCCAAGCACATCAAAGCACATGGATCCGTAAGCGTGACGCCGAGGAATTTGGAGCAGCAACACGGCATGTGCCCTCCTTACTCAGGGTTCCCCCCACCATGGGGCCTCGCCCCTTGGATGCCACAGAACAACACCAATCCAAATAGCAAGACCCTAGGTAACGCTCCGGGTTATGGGGCCTTCCCACAATGGACCCTATGACCTTGTGAGACTGGAAAATTGGGCATCCAAATGGCAGATGAAATTTAATGTGGATAAGTGTAAGGTGATGCATATAGGGAAAAATAACCCATGCTATAATTACACAATGTTGGGTTCCATATTAGGTGCTACAACCCAAGAAAGAGATCTAGGTGTCATAGTGGATAACACATTGAAATTGTCGGTTCAGTGTGCTGCAGCAGTCAAAAAAGCAAACAGAATGTTGGGAATTATTAGAAAGGGAATGGTGAATAAAACGGAAAATGTCATAATGCCTCTGTATCGCTCCATGGTGAGACCGCACCTTGAATACTGTGTACAATTCTGGTCACCGCATCTGAAAAAAGATATAATTGCGATGGAGAAGGTACAGAGAAGGGCTACCAAAATGATAAGGGGAATGGAACAACTTCCCTACGAGGAAAGACTAAAGAGGTTAGGACTTTTAGGCTTGGAGAAGAAATGACTGAGGGGGGATATGATAGAGGTGTTTAAAATCATGAGAGGTCTAGAACGGGTAGATGTGTATCGGTTATTTACTCTTTCGGATAGTAGAAAGACTAGGGGGCACTCCATGAAGTTAGCATGGGGCACATTTAAAACTAATCGGAGAAAGTTTTTTTTTACTCAACGCACAATTAAACTCTGGAATTTGTTACCAGAGGATGTGGTCAGTGCAGTTAGTATAGCTGTGTTTAAAAAAGGATTGGATAAGTTCTTGGAGGAGAAGTCCATTACCTGCTAAGTTCACTTAGAGAATAGCCACTGCCATTAGCAATGGTAACATGGAATAGTTTTTGGGTACTTGCCAGGTTCTTATGGCCTGGATTGGCCATTATTGGAAACAGGATGCTGGGCTTGATGGACCCTTGGTCTGACCCAGTATGGCATTTTCTTATGTTATTATGTTCTTCCTGGGAGGATTCCCTTATCCGATGTACCTTTGGGGTTTCTGGCCAGGGCAGCAAGAGCCACGCCCCAGCCTAGGAGGACTCCAGACGGGATAGGAAAGCCCAGCTGCGAACAGTCTTGGCGATCCACAGGCCCGCACAGAGAGCAATGAAAGATGGAACATCCCGGACATGCCCCCCAGAAAGAACAGGAACCAACCATACACACACTGGAGATGGGGTCAGCGAAGACGACGGCACTAGACGATCATTCCCAAGACGACGGAGCAGCAGACGCAAGACAGGAGACAAGTAGGGGTGAGTTGTCTACGCAAGTTCCTCCCCCCCCTCGGTCTCCCACGGGTACTGTAGCAGCGCAGGAGTTAAAAAGAAGGGGAAAAGGAAAGCGCAAAAGAAGGAACAGCTCCAATTCCAGCGAAAGCAGTATGTCCACTGATTCAGACAGTGCAGAGGATAATGGTATGAACCAGACAACAGTATTACAGAGAGCAGCCTCGACATTGTCTACGGCTCAGGGCATACCACTTTGGGAAAGCGTCCCAAGGATACTGCGAAAGAGGATAAAGAAGAAAATACATTGACATTTGCAGACTAATGGAAGGATGGAGAGGGCTGTGAGATAAGAAGAGGAACAAGAACGGCGATCCTCTGCTGGAGAACAACAAAAAAATATTGCGCAATATCGTGAATTGGATCAGAGCATATTTCCGCATGATGAGTGTGATCATAAAGGACGACCCTTCACAGTGCGGACCAATGCTTATATTTGGGGACACTATTCTGGAAGCTTAGCGGGCCTACAAAGGATGGGCCTGGCTGAACTATGATGAGCGCTTCTGCGATAGACTGGAGGAGAATGGTCAGATGTCGTGGGGAACACCAGACGTGAACCTATGGCTGAAACAGATGACCAATAAAGTGAGCAACACGGGCGGACAGAGTCAAACTGCAGCAAGGCAGGCGGCATCAGGAGCAGCCTATTCAGGGCCAGTAAGCACATCAAGCAGCGCGTGCTGGAGATACAACAAGGCGTCTTGCACAATTAAGGAGTAGAAATTCAAACACATATGCTTGATCTGTTCCGTGCCATACCCAGCGACCAAGTGCACGAAGAAGACAGGGAACGGGAGTTCTCCCACGGGAAAATGAAGTGCAGCATTGCCAAAAGGCATTCTCACCAGTCATTGCTAGGCGTATTCAATTTCACGTGCAGAATGGGCAAAATTTTCTTGTGAAGACTAGCGGCCATGACAGCATCATACGTAAGCAACATCACTTCATCAGGATATCAAAGCCAATAAAGGAGGATCTAGCAATTTGGGAAATCTTCTTGAGAGACTACAGCGGCATATCCATATGTCAAGAACCCCCGGTATCAAGTCGTGACTTGGATATACAATTGGACGCTTCGTGAGGCTGGGGATTTGGCGTCTATTGCCAAGGTGCATGGGCCGCGGCACAATGGCCGTTATCATGGGCTGAAGAAGGGTTAACGCGAAACATAACATTCCTTGAATTATTCCCAATTTGGGTGGCGCTGGTCATATGAAAAAAAGATTACAAAACAAACATATCGTTTTCTGGAGCGACAATCAAGCCATGGTATAAGTCATAAACAAACAGACAGAAAAAATGCCCCAAGGTAGCGAACCTCTTAAGGCAAATAGTTCTGAGTAGTTTGCGCATAAACACAATGATAAAAGCGCAGCACATCCCTGGGATCAACAAAGGCATTACGGATTCATTATCATGTGCTAAATGGTCTTTATTTCACAAACAGGTACCCAACGCAGAAGAGGTGGGGACTCCGGTTCCGGACCGCTTATGGGCAATTGGTCTCCAACCACCATAGACTTGTTACGGAGATCATTGGCTCCCGCCACATGGGATGTGTACTGCAGGGGATATGGGAGAGTACGAGCATTCCTAAACCAGCAAGGCTGGGAGACGGGACCGGTGGCAGAGGAACTGTTAGTGGCATATATTGCATGGGCAAAAGAGACAGGCTTGTCAAGGGGCATGGTGGTTAAACAGCTGGCAGGTTTGGCCTTCTTCACGAGCGCACAGGGGTGGGGCGATCCTACCAAAGGATTTTTAACACAAATACTGCTGAAAGGCTGGGGCAGAAAGCTAGGGGCAAAGAAGGATGGGAGACACCAGGGAACGGATGCCATACAGCGGATTTGATAGCGGAAAACACTACATCATGATACTACTGGATCTGTCAGCAGCATTTGACAAGTAAACCATAACATACTATTGAAAAGACTGGAGGAAATTGGATTACAAAACAAAACAAATGGTTCATATCCTATCTTAACAATAGATCTTATCAGGTACAGATAAAAAATACAATATCAGTGTTATGACTGGGCTGTGGTAAGTAGGGATGTGAATCATTTTTTGACGATTTAAAACAATCGTCAGATATATTTTAAATCGTCAAAAATCGTTAGAGCCGCGATACAATAACAATTCCCCCGATTTATCATCAAAAAATCGTAAATCGGGGGAGGGCGGGAAAACCGGCACACCAAAACAACCCTAAAACCCACCCCGACCCTTTAAAACAAATCCCCCACCCTCCCGAACCCCCCCAAAATGTTTTAAATTACCTGGGGTCCAGTGGGGGGGTCCCGGCGCGATCTCTCGCTCTCGGGCCACGGCTGCATTAATAGAAATGGCGCCGGTGGCCCTTTGCCATATGACAGGGCAAAGGTAGTGCCGGCGCCATTTTGTTTCCTGACACCCGACGTCACGAGTGCAGGAGATCGCTCCCGGACCCCCGCTGGACCCCCAGGGACTTTTGGCCAGCTTGGGGGGGCCTCCTGACCCCCACAAGACTTGCCAAAAGTCCAGCGGGGGTCCGAGAGCGACCTCCTGCACTCGCGCCGTATTGCCAATATTCAAAATGGCGCCGGCGCTACCTTTGCCCTCACATGTCATACGACCCGTATGACATAGTCTTGTGGGGGTCAGGAGGCCCCCCCAAGCTGGCCAAAAGTCCCTGGGGGTGCAGCGGGGGTCCGGGAGCGATCTCCTGCACTCGTGATGTCGGGTGTCAGGAACCAAAATGGCGCTGGCGCTACCTTTGCCCTGTCATATGGTAAGGGCAAAGGGCCACCGGTGCCATTTCTATTAACACAGCCGTGGCCCGAGAGCGGGAGATCGCGCCGGGACCCCCCCACTGGACCCCAGGTAATTTAAAACATTTTGGGGGGGTTCGGGAGGGTGGGGGATTTGTTTTAAAGGGTCGGGGTGGGTTTTAGGGTTGCTTTGGTGTGCCGGTTTTCCCGCCCTCCCCCGATTTACGATTTTTAACGATTTTTAAAAAAACCAAAACATGACTATCAGATTTCCCTCCCCCCCCCCCAGCCAAAATCGATCGTTAAGATGATCGATCACACGATTCACATCCCTAGTGGTAAGCAAGAAGTGGACCCTTGGGCCGACCTGCAAGTAGGGCACAGAGCAGGCCGGGAGGCGGAGTCAGTGCCTGGCAAGGATACCCGGAGCCTGGAATCCCCCTGGGAGGGGCCCGTAGGGACCCAGGCCCTGGGGACTGGAGCAGTCAAGGAAGTCCAGAGAGGGTAGTCTGGAGAGAGGTCAGAAGGTTCAGAGAGAGCTATCGGTGGACAAGGCAGATAGCTGGCTGGCAGGCAGGTCACAGGAGTAGGCGGAGTCTGAACCGGCGGCGGGTAGGAGGCTGGGCCGCGAAGCAGTCTGGAGTACCAGCAGGCGGTGGGTAGCAGAGAAGGCCGCGGGGCAGCCCGGGATCAGGAGAGGCGGCAGGCTGGCAAGGAGTCCGTGGCAAACTGGGGTCAAGACAGGCGACTGGCTAGCAGAGTAGTCCGTTAGGCAAACCAGGATGAAGGCAGGCAGCAGGCTAGCGAGAAGTCCGTGAGGCAAACCGGGATCAAGGCAGGCAGCAGGCTAGCGAGAAGTCCGTTAGGCAAACCGGGATCAAGGCAGGCAGCAGGCTAGCAAGAAGTCCGTTAGGCAAACCGGGATCAGGAACCAGGGGACAACGAGAGTCAGTAAGCAAGGACAGGAACAGGAAGCAACTAGTCAGCAGGAAACCTCGTTGCAAGGCGTCTAGTGGGGGACTGGACGCCAGTTAAATCTGCAGCGGGGCGTGATGTCAGCAGGCGAGGCGGAGCCGGGCTTCCGGGTGCTGTGCGCTTAAGAGAACCCTCCTCGCGTGCGAGGCCAGGCAGGGGTAGGCCTGTAATGGCTTCCTCCTCGTGAGAACTCCTCGGGCGGAGGCCCTGTCGAGCCTGGGTTCAGGCGGAGTCCTGTAAGAGCTGAAGAGACAGTAAGCGGGCCTGACCCCGAACATGAGAGGGGCGGTCGGGACTGCAACAGTACCCCCCCTTTACGGCCCCTCTTCAGAGGACCAGGCTTCTCAGAATGGTCAAGGTGAAACTGCTGAAGGAGAGACTTGTCCAGGATGTTGTGAGCAGGCTCCCAGGTATTGTCCTCATCGCCACAGCCCTCCCAGGCCAGGAGGTACTCCCATCTTCGATTGCAGAAACGTATGTCAATCACGTTGTGTACCTGGAATGTGGGATCCTCGGCTATGGGCCTAGCAGGAGTGTCCGAGAGTCGGCGGTGAAAGCGAGAGAGGACCAAAGGCTTTAGCAGAGAGGCGTGGAAGACATTGTGGATCTGCAGGGAGGATGGTAACCGTAATCGGTAGGAGACGAGGCCCACCCTCTCGGCTACCCGGAAGGGTCCGCAGAACTTGGGCGCGAATCTCTTTGAGGGCAGCCTCAGGTGGATGTTTCTTGTACTGAGCCAGACCCGGTCCCCGGGCTGGTACACTGGGGCAGGTCGTCGATGGCGGTTGGCCACTTGCTTGGCCGAGGTGGCAGAAGTGCCCAGCTTGGTCTGGGTGGTTTGCCAGAGGGTCTGTAGTTGCTGAGCGGTGAATTGTGCGGCAGGAGAAGTACTGGATGTGGTGATGGGTAGCGGAGGTTTGAGCTGTTTCCCATACACCACCTGGAAGGGCGAGGCTCCTGTAGCGGCATGGCACTGGTTATTGTACGCGAACTCGGCCCAGGGTAAGAGCTCAGTCCAGTTGTCTTGCCTTTCGTTAATGAACGCTCGCAGAAAGGTCTTTAAGGTGCGGTTCATCCTTTCGGATTGTCCATTGCTCTGCAGATGAAAGGCGGTGGAGAAGCTGAGTTGGACCTTGAAGCATTTGCAGAGAGCCCTCCAATAACGAGCAGTGAATTGGGGGCCCCAGTCAGAGACGATATCCAGGGGGAGCCCATGGAGTCGGAAGATGTGTTGCGCAAAGAGAAGGGCCAGTTCGGGTGCAGATGGCAACTTGGGCAAGGGCACAAAGTGGGCCATCTTGGAGAAGCGATCCACGGTGACCCAGATTACGGTTTTTCCGTGGGATGGCAGCAGGTCCACCATGAAGACCGTAGCGAGATGGGTCCAAGGTTCCGTGGGAATCGGGAGAGGTTGCAGGAGGCCGCACGGAAGTCCTGGACTGGGCTTCTGTTGGGCACAGGTAGGGCAAGAACTCATGTAGGTGCGAACGTCCTGCCGCACGTTGGGCCACCAGTAGTACCAATTAAGGAGCTCCAATGTTCATTCTCGACTGGCATGGCCCCCGGTTAGAGAGTCATGGGCCCAACGCAAAACCTTCAGACGATCGCGTCGGGGAACCACGGTTCTATCTTGTGAGAGCACGGACATGGCAGAGAGTCGGACTTTGTCGGGGTCCAGGATGAATTGAGGAGGCTCTGGATCCTCCTCGGACAAGGAAGACCGGGACAGGGCGTCGGCCCGGACGTTCTTGGCAGCAGGGAGGTAGCGGAGAGTGAAGTCGAAGCGGCTAAAGAACAGGGACCACCGAGTCTGACAGAGGTTCAGGCGTTGGGCTTGGGACAGGAACTCCAAATTTTTATGGTCGGTATACACTGTGACCGGGTGGTTAGCCCCCTCAAGCCATTGCCTCCACTCCTCAAAGGCAAGCTTGATGGCTAGAAGTTCTTTATCCCCAATGGAGTAGGTCGCCTCGGCTGGCGAGAACTTCTTGGAGCAGGGTAAGAGTTGGCCCGATGAGGAATGCTGGCTGAGAACGGCCCCGACGGCAACGCTGGAGGCGTCAACTTCTACTATGAAGGGGCGTGCTGGATCCGGGTGACGGAGACAGGTGTCGGCCAAGAATGCTTCTTTCAAATCTGCAAAGGCCTCGATGGCAATGTCGGGCCATGACTTGACATCGGCTCCCTTACGGGTCGGAGCAGTAAGGGGAGCGACTCGATGGGAGTAGCGAGGGATGAAATGTCTGTAAAAATTAGCAAACCCCAGGAACCTTTGTAGCGCCTTGAGGCCAACCGGACGAGGCCAGTTCGTGATGGCAGAGACCTTCTCGGGGTCCATCTGGAACCCCGTGGACAAGATGATGTACACCAGGAAGGGTAACGATTCTGCCTCGAAGATGCACTTCTCGAGCTTGGCATAAAGATGATTGTCCCTGAGGGCTTGTAGCACTTGCTTGACGTGCCGACGATGGGATTCCAGATCCTTGGAAAAGATCAGGACGTCATCCAAGTACACGATGACGTGTGAGTGGAGCATCTCATGCAAGACCTCGTTCATGAGGTTCTGGAAGAATGTCGTGGCGTTGCAAAGTCCGAAGGGCATCACCAGGTACTCGTAATGCCCATCCCTGGTGTTGAAGGCAGTCTTCCATTCATCTCCGGGACGTATGCGGACAAGGTTGTAGGCCCCTCGGAGGTCTAGCTTAGTGAAGAGTTTGGCCCCTTGGAGCCTATCCAAGAGCTCGGGGATCAGCGGAAGTGGGTAGCGGTCTCTCTTGGTAATGGCATTTAGGCCTCGATAGTCGATACAAGGGCGGAGTGAGCCGTCCTTCTTTCCCACAAAAAAGAAGCCGGCACCGGTGGGGGAGCGAGAGGGGCGAATGAAGCCCTTAGCAAGGTTCTCGGCAATGTACTAGGACATGGCGGTTGTCTCTGGCAAGGACAATGGATATACCCGGCCCCGAGGAGGTGTGGTACCGGGGAGCAGGTCAATAGGACAGTCAAACGGTCGGTGTTGCGGTAGGATCTCAGCCATCTCCTTGGAAAACACCTCCGCGAAAGCTTGGTACGGCTCTGGTAGCAGAAGAGACAAGTAGAGCTGGATCGGTGATGAGGGACGCGGGATCTGCAGGCAGTGTGTGAAGCAGAAGGGGCTCCACTGGGTCAACTGGAGTGTGTCCCATTTAATCACCAGGGAGTGGCGGCGCAGCCACGGTAGTCCGAGGATCAGGGGGTGTACAGCCCGTTCCAAAACTAGTAGCGAGATCTCTTCTGAATGAAGCAGGCCAGTCTGGAGAGTCAGCGGATCCGTACAGCAGGAGATGGTCCCAGGAAGCAAGGTGCCTCGGATAGACGAGATGCGCAGCGGAGGGTCCTTGGACCGTGTGGGTAACGATAGTTGGTTTACCAAGTCCACTATAATAAAGTTACCCTCGGCCCCAGAGTCGATGAATGCTCGAGTCTGAAGTTCCCCTCCGGGGTATTTGAGTTTCACAGGTATGGTGCATTGAGGAGCTGAGCTCATATAGCATAGGAGTAGCTCCTCAGGATGACCTAGGCACGGTCGTTTCCCGGACGCTCCAGGCAATTGGCAAGAAAGTGTCCCTTTCCTCCGCAGTAGAGACAAAGGCCCTGGGTCCGGCGTCTCTGCTTTTCCTCTGCAGACAACGGAGACCTGCCCAGTTACATTGGCTCCCCGGATGTGGAGGAAGCGGGTGGTGCCCTGGGTACCATGGGCCGGGCGTGACCCTGGGGAACCGGGGGAGACCTTCGGGAAGAGCGTGTCTCCTTGTCTCGTTGCTGTAACCGGCGGTCCACCCTACCAGCGATGTCGATTAAATCATTGAGGTCATCCGGGAGATCCCGACCGGCCAGCTCATCCTTGATGCGGCTAGCCAGGCCCTCAAGAAATATCCCCCGAAGGCAGTCGTCCCGCCAACCGACCTCCATGGCAAGGGTGCGGAAGTCTATAGTATAGACCGCCACGGAACGCACCCCTTGCCTGAGATGCAAAAGTTCAGAGGTGGCTGTGGTTTGACGAGCAGGGTCATCGAAAGCTTGGCGGAAGTTAAGAACAAATTCCTGGAGGTTATGCAGAAGGGGATCCTGCCGCTCCCACATGGGAGAAGCCCAGTCCAGTGCTTTACCATCTAGTAAGGAAAAGATGTAAGCCACCTTGACGGAGTCCGAGGGGAACTGTGCCGGCAGCAGGGTGAACCAGACGTAGCACTGGTTCAGGAAGCCTCGGCATGCTTTGGTGTCCCCAGCATAGCGAGTCGGGGCAGGCAACTGGGTCACCGGTGTGGAGCTGGGGACAGGAGCGGGAGGTGGAGCTGGACGAGGATCTGGCGGTGGTGTCTCCAGGCGGGAGACCAACTGTTCCACGGTGGCTGCAAGGGCGTCAATACAATGCTGTTGTTGTTGGAGGCGTTGCGCCATTCCTGGGATGGCCTGTAGAGTGGGAGCCTCTGCCGGGTCCATGGCCTTGCAAACTGTTATGACTGGGCTGTGGTAAGCAAGAAGTGGACCCTTGGGCCGACCTGCAAGTAGGACACAGAGCAGGCTGGGAGGCGGAGTCAGTGCCTGGCACGGATACCTGGAATCCCCCCGGGAGGGGCCTGTAGGGACCCAGGCCCTGGGGACTGGAGCAGTCAAGGAAGTCCAGAGAGGGTAGTCTGGAGAGAGGTCAGAAGGTTCAGAGAGAGCTATTGGTGGACAAGGCAGATAGCTGGCTGGCAGGCAGGTCACAGGAGTAGGCAGAGTCTGAACCGGCGGCGGGTAGGAGGCTGGGCCGCGAAGCAGGCCGGAGTACCAGCAGGCAGCGGGTAGCAGAGAAGGCCGCGGGGCAGCCCGGGATCAGGAGAGGCAGCTGGCTGGCAAGAAGTCTGTGGCAAACCGGGGTCAAGACAGGCGACTGGCTAGCAGAGTAGTCCGTTAGGCAAACCGGGACCGAGGCAGGCAGCAGGCTAGCGAGAAGTCCGTGAGGCAAACCGGGATCAAGGCAGGTAGCAGGCTAGCGAGAAGTCCGTTAGGCAAACCGGGATCAAGGCAGGCAGCAGGCTAGCGAGAAGTCCGTTAGGCAAACCGGGATCAAGGCAGGCAGCAGGCTAGCGAGAAGTCCGTTAGGCAAACCGGGATCAGGAACCAGGGGAGAACGAGAGTCAGTAAGCAAGGACAGGAACAGGAAGCAACTAGTCAGCAGGAAACCTCGTTGCAAGGCGTCTAGTGGGGGACTGAACGCCGGTTAAATCTGGAGCGGGGCGTGACATCAGCAGGCGAGGCGAAGCCGGGCTTCTGGGTGCTGTGCGCTTAAGAGAACCCTCCTCGCGCACGCGCGAGGCCAGGCAGGGGTAGGCCTGTAATGGCTTCCTCCTCGTGAGAACTCCTCGGGCGGAGGCCCTGTCGAGCCTGGCTTCAGGTGGAGTCCTGTGAGAGCTGAAGAGACGGTAAGCGGGCCTGACCCCGAACATGAGAGGGGCGGTCGGGACCGCAACAATCAGACAAAATCAAACTAAAGACAGGAGTCCCCCAGGGTGCAGCACTCTCAGCGAATCTATTTAACATTTACATGCTCCCCCTCTGCCACCTACTCACAGGACTAGGTATCATACACTACATATATGTTGACGACATTCAATTAATTCTACCGGTTGAAGAATCAATTGTAAAAACACTAAACTTTGCAATGTTATACCTAGACATAATAAAACGACTATTAAACCAAATGGAATTAGTAATTAACATTGAAAAAACAGAATTTATACATCATGAACGAAAAAACATTGAAATAATTCAAAATCCCATCAAACTTAAAAATAATAAATCAGTGGTGTTAACTTGTAAAGCTAGAAACCTAGGAGTAATTATAGACACGGAACTGAGCCTTAAGCAACACATATCAATAAAAACAAGAGAAGGCTACGCAAAACTAATGGTCCTTAGAAGACTAAAACCCTTATTAACTCAGCAACACTTTCGCACAGTACTACAAAAGCATTAATATTTGCTAGCACGGACTACTGTAACACACTTTTCTTAGGGTTACCATATACTACTATCAGACCACTGCAAATACTACAGAACTCAGCTACCAGAATACTTACTGGAAAAGGCAGAAGAGATCATGTCACCCAAACACTTGCAGATAACGTGGCAATAGATTGGCCCGGGTGGATTGTTGGGATTACATTGTTTACTGTTTTCAATTGTTAAATAAAAGCTGCGGCCAATTTAACCCAATATGCGGTTCGTGTGTGGTCATTTAAGTTGGAGAGATAGGTGGGATAGAGCACGCTGGGCGGGACAGAAGAGAGGTCACGGCTCCCAGAGTCAATGGGTAGGCCCGAATAATCAGAGCCCACAAATTACCTGGGGAAGGGAGGAAGGACCCGAGCCCGTGCCGGCAGGGGGGACGTCATCGGGGCGAGTCGACGGCACGATGCTCACACCGATGACATCGCGGGCCAATGCCCGCCCTTTGGGGGCATTCTGGCGTCGTCATTGGTGCGCTGATGACGCTGGGACTGAGGCACGCCCATTTTGGGGCGTTCCGGCAGCCGATGTCATCGGCATCGGCCGGGGAATAAAGGGCCAGGGCCGCGTTGCAGCCGGCCCTTTTGCTTCGAAATCTATCAGCTTTCCCTCCCATCCAACCTATATTAAAAAAAAAAATGCCTATGTTCATAACCTAACTTATCCCAAAACCTGCCCAGACATCCTCTAACTTTTATTCAAACCAACATTATTCATCTTACCCCACAGGCTCTTTTTTATTATCAACTGCCTGTGTCAATAGCCCCAATCCATCCGAGGCATCCTTTATGTAATGTAACCAAGACCAATTTGTATCAAGTTACCTTTTTTGTACTGGTGAGGTGCTGCCTGGAGCAGTGACAATACTACTCACCTCTCCCCCCCTCCCAACGCAATGGACTAAAAGGCCAGAAACAGAGGCTAGGTCAGTTTTCCAAATGGAGAAAGGTCGTTAGTGGAGTACCACAGGGATCAGTACCAGGGCTTGTGCTGTTAAATATAGTCATAAATGATCTGGAAAAGGGAATGATGAGAGAGGTGATCAAATTTGCAGATGACACAAAATTATTAAAATGGCAGCAGATTGTGAGGAACTGCAGAAGGGTTTTATGAGATTAGGAGACTTGGCAAATGAAATTTACGGTAATGTAGAAAAGCGCAAAATAATGCACATAGGGAAAAATAATCTCAACTAAAAGTAGATGATGCTGGGTTCTGAATTGGGAGTCACTACCCAGGAAAAGAATCTTGGAATTTTTGTGGTCAATATGCTGAAATTCTCGGTTTAGTGTACGGCAGAGATGGAAAAAGCAAATAGAATATTAGGAATGATCCAAAAAGGAATGGAGAATAAAACAGAATATATACTGCCTCTTTATCGAGCACCTTGAGTACTGTGTTCAGTTCTGGTTACCTTATCTCAAGAAAGACATAGCAGAACTAGAAAAGGATGACAACAAAAATAAAGGGAATAGAACATTTCTCCCATGAGGAGAGGCTATTCAGGCTACAGCTTTTCAGCTTGGAAAAGAGGTGGCAGAGTGGGAACATAATAGAAGTTTATAAAATCATAAGAAGGGTGGAATGGGGTAAATAAAAGACAGTTATTTATCCTTTCAAATAATACTAAAACAAGGGGAAAGAAAACATTTTTTAAAAAATGGCCTCAATTAATATTACAGTAAACTGAACCAATATAGAAAATGCAAATATTTTTCACAAAATACTTACTTAGTTCTCCTTACACACCAAGACTCTTCTAAAATGTAGTAATTCACTCCCAATTTTATCAGTTCTTTTTTCATTTCTTTTGCTGGTTTCCGACTGTACATAGAGTATACTATTTTAGTTCTGGCCCTTTAAGAAAAGCAACAGTTGAAAAATGTTTAATAGAAATAGGAAGGTCCTTTGATTCTTTTAAACGCTACCCTTGAGCGCCAATTCCTCCTCCTCCCCCGTATCCCAAATGGAAAGGAATACCCTCCACCACCCTAACCAGTACCCCTCATGTTCAATTCTTCCTTGATTTATTTATTTATTTATTTATTTAAAAGTGTTTGTATACCGTCTTTACAAACAGTGTTTAATCAAAACGGTTTACATAACTAAATAAAAAACAAATGTAAATAAAGATTTAAATTTAAAAGAACATAAAGATTATCAAATTATAAAAGCTCAAAATTACAAAAATATATAATAAAAATAAAAATCTAAAACAATGAATAGTTTACATAAAAAATAAATCAATATATAATAATGTTGTGCCCTGTGTGATGGAGAAGTAGTTATGTTATTTAGTGTGTGATATATGGAAAGCAGATTGAAATAAATGTGTTTTTAGGGATTTTTTGAAGTGTTTGGAGTTGGATATGGATCTTAAAGAGTCTGGTAATGCGTTCCATAAGATTGGTCCAATGACAGAGAATGATCTTTTTCTGGTGATGTCAAGACGGGCCTGTCGTGGTGATGGGATGTCTAAGAGGTTTTTGTCCAGTGATCTTAGATGTCTGGTGGGTTTGTAAATCCGGAGAATGGAACATAAGGTAATTGAATTAGGAGTGTAGATGAGAGAGTGTATAATGGACAGGATCTTGAATTGTATTCTGTATTTAATTGGTAACCAATGTAATGATTGAAGTATCGGAGTGATGGGATTTTTTATGGAAGAGTTTGTTAAGATACGTGCTGCTGCGTTTTGTATCAGTTGAAGTGAGTGAAGTGTGTTATCTGGGAGACCTATATAAAGAGAATTACAGTAGTCAAGCCCAGAAAAGATGAGTGATTGAAGTATAGTCCGAAAATCGTGAAAGAAAAGTAGAGGACGAAGCCGTTTCAAGAGTTGAAGCTTATAAAATGAATTTCTGGTAATTATGGATATGTGTTGTTTTAATGAAAGATCTGAATTAATGGTTATACCTAAATTTTTTGCAGATTTGGAGATGGGGATAGTGATACTGTTAAATACTAATTGAGGGGGGGGACCTATGGATGAATCTGTAATTGATGAGAGGTGGACTATTTCTGTTTTTTTTTTTATTTAGTTTTAGTCTATTGTGAGAGAGCCATGTGTCAATAGTCGTGAGGTATAAAGATACTAAGGATAATGTGTGAGTCCAAGAGGTGTTGTATGGTACCATAAACTTACTTACTTACTACTACTTACCATTAGAAGAACCCAGGTCAAAAAAGGCATGATATATCCCCCTACCGGTGTGATCATACAAAATGGTGCTGGACAATCCGAGGTTCCCCTCTATTGTCTTCCACCTCCCTGCCTTACTGGTGCTCAATTCAAAATGACACCGACTGCATGTTGAACTATGCCCACATGCTTGATAGGGAAACTCAAACAACGTTACAAAATCATAATACTATGTTCTAAGCATTAAATTAAACTTCTAGCCCTTATGTTTGGGCCTTATCTGACTCTTATGTTTCAAGGCAAATTGGGAACTTTTTCAGCAAAAAAACAGAAGCAATACCATTATGAACTTTCATTCATAATTTGATGAGTACTTTTTTCTTTCAAAGCAGCAGTATCAAAAATCACTACTGCACACATTTTCACTTTGTTTCTTCCTCATTTTGGTATTCTTCCTAGGCCTCCTATGTTTTATTTCTTGTAATTTTTTTTTTTCATTCTTTATTTATGAATTTTCCATAATACATCATAGAATTAAACAAGTCATTCCTTGATTTACAAATATATAATTACAAAGTTATATCCTATAACAAAGAAAACTTCACTTATGCAAATTCAAGTACCACTATGCTGTATTTCCAGGAATTGTTAAACATTATTTTTTTAGACAAATATTGAGCTATACAGAGTCGAAAGACAAGGGAGAGTAATTTTTAAAGAAAAGAAAATTTTTAAGTTAAAGATAAACATTACATAACTCACAATTGAATTTCCTTATTTCTACCCTAGTCATTTGGATCCATTGGGGATGATGTAATTGGTATTTGCGCCTCAACAAATTTTTGAAACTGATCTATTTGAAAAAAGGTAAAATTTTGATCTCCTCTCTTTATCTGACACTTACATGGGTATCGAAGAAGAAATGAAAAGCCTAAGGATTGGACTTTCTGCCTCATTGCAAGAAATTCCTTTCTCCTTAATCTAGTTATTGATGCTAAATCAGGAAAGAATTTCAATGATTGGCCATAAAACTGTACTGGAAATTTCTGGAAGTACTTTCGCATAACTTTATTAACATCTAACTGTGTTATAAACGATACCACTAGAGTATTTCTATTTATAACATCATTGGTAGAGTCTTCTAGAAAACTAGTTAAGTTTGCAGGGACATTCTGAGAAATAACACCTTTCCTTTCCAAAACATAACAGGTATTTATAGATGGAAAATCAGTATCATTAAACATTAAAACTTCTTTCAGAAGTCTTTTAAAGTTACAAAAGGAGTCTCACCTGCTACTATAGGAAAATTTAGTATTCTGATGTTTAAATGCCTAATTTTGTTTTCAATTATTTCTAATCGTTTTGAACAATACAATTGATCTTTTGCTATTAATGCACTTATTTTCTGACAAGACTTTATGGCTTTATCATTTTCTTTTACTTTTGTTGCTATAACAGTAATTTCTTGTTGTGTATTATTTATCTGATGTTGAAAATTAGAGGATACATTGTCTATCTTTGTTTCAAGTCTATTTATTGAGGCGTTTAAACCCGACACAACATCCCAAATGGATTCCAAAGTTACCTTCTCTGGTCTAATTGCTCCAACTGATAGTTGTTTTACATGATCTGGAGTTCTCTGTACCTCCTCCCGCTTAGTTTCCTGAGTGGGTGGTTCTCCAGAACCTATGGATGCTGTTACTATCTCTACAGAGAATTTCTTTCCAGATACAGACTCAGAAAGTGCACCAACTGATCCACTCTCTCCTCCACCTTCCTGTGGGGATTGTTGGGTCAGTTTCCCTCCTGAGCCTCGTTGTGCTGGAGGTAAACATGCATTAGGGCTTAAAGAAGCCTCTTCCAGGGAGAGAACCCGTACCTCTACACCAGTTCCTCCAATGGAATCAATGGCTGCTTCCTCTTCCAATTGTGTAAGAAAGCGGTCTATATCCAGTTGGGTTAATGCGGGTAAGGGTTCCATAGGAAAAACCCTTATTTTCCTCTTTCGTTTGGGTGGCATGCTTAAAAGGAAATATCTTTTAACTGTAATATTCCGGTTTCTTAGTGTTATGCTGTTTTAAACTCTGATCCAGAGAGTACTATACAATAAAAACTTATTGCACATATATTATTAAGATAAAGATAGATTTACTTTTAATTTCCTGCCACTCCTCGCTGCTCCGAGCGAAGCCGAGCAAAGCCGTGCGCCGGCGGTGCGCCGCAGGGGAGCGTGCTCTTAACGCTCCTCTGGCCCCTCCCTCCGACGTCGGGTACGGCGCTCAGGTCTCACCAGGCAGGAAACAATCCAATGGCAACAAAGTTCTCTTTCACGGTAAAACGCTGAATTTCTCTGGGTGCTCTGGAGCTCACCGTAGGAGAGCCTGCTCTTAACGCTCCTCTGGCCCCTCCCTCCGACGTCGGGTACGGCGCTCAGGTCTCACCAGGCAGGAAACAATCCAATGGCAACAAAGTTCTCTTTCACGGTAAAACGCTGAATTTCTCTGGGTGCTCTGGAGCTCACCGTAGGAGAGCCTGCTCTTAACGCTCCTCTGGCCCCTCCCTCCGACGTCGGGTACGGCGCTCAGGTCTCACCAGACAGGAAACAATCCAATGGCAACAAAGTTCTCTTTCACGGTAAAACGCTGAATTTCTCTGGGTGCTCTGGAGCTCACCGTAGGAGAGCCTGCTCTTAACGCTCCTCTGGCCCCTCCCTCCGACGTCGGGTACGGCGCTCAGGTCTCACCAGGCAGGAAACAATCCAATGGCAACAAAGTTCTCTTTCACGGTAAAACGCTGAATTTCTCTGGGTGCTCTTTATTTCTTGTAATTTTAAACATGTTTGTAACTAAAAGTTTAAGGGTCCATATTCAGCAGAAGGCATCCAGCTAAGTAGCTGGATAAACATCTGGTAAACTTATATCAGATATTAAGTGGCATGGACGTGCTACTTCATGTATCCTTCTATTGTCATGATAGCCAGATAAGTTTAACTGGCTAACTATAGGAATGCTTTCATATAGTCATTAAGTTATCTGGCTAACTTAGCTGGATTCTATCATCAGGGCATTAACCATATTGGATGGCTGTAAGGCCTCTATTATTATATCAGTATTAAATCTATCTCAATCTAATTGTTTCCTACCCTTATTTTTGTAGTATATTTTGGAAAATAATATGCACAGATTTAAAAATGCAATCTATGCACAATGAGAGCACTTTCAAACTGTGTGCAGAATTGTAAAGTCTATGGGGCAATTTTTACCCAAAGACTTAACATCAATTTTCAAACGGAAAATGTTCCCTTTGAAAACTCGAGTCGGAAAAGTTACATGCATAGACTAGTACCTGCTACATGAGCAGGTACTCCCACCCAAAAAAAAAAAAAATAGTATGCATGCATGTAAATGCATATGTATGTAACTCCTTACCCCATACAGATTTCACCCCTAGGAATTCCTCTCCTCAACGTGTAAAAGTACATATATGCTAGCACTATGAGGTCTACATTCGGTAAGGTGGCAAGCAGACAAGTTATCTGGTTAAAGTTAGCCAGATAACTCATGGTAGATTTTCAGTCAGACAAGTCTCCAATTGAATATCCTCAACCAAAGTTATCTGGGTAAATTTATATGGATAAGTTTAAACTTAATCAGCTATATCCTGACTATTGCCAATTAGATTTAAACTTATCTGGGTCAAGTTACCTGGGTAACTTTATCCGTAACTGGTTATATTCAACATACAGCCAGTTAAGCAACAAGAAAAAAGGAAAAAAAGAAAATCCTGCTGGGCCAGTACATCCAATCCTCCACCCTCCCACCATCGAAAATCACAATAAGGTTGGACCATAGCACATGATTCCCTCCAATCCCTCCCCAAAAGAATGTGAATAAGTTGTGGGCTATAGAGACTTGAGGTTCCTGCACCCCCACCTCAATTTAAAAAAACAAGGCTGGTTCCGGGCCCCCCTCCTGGTTCCCACTCGGAACCTCAAATGCTGCTAGGAGCGCAGTACAATCATACTGCTCCCTGTAGTGGCCAGCATTGCTCTGACTTATTTATTTATTTAGATTTATAATCCGCTTTTCACACTTTTTTCAGCGCTTCAAAGTGGATTACATTTAGGTACTGTAGATATTTCCCTATCCCTAGAGGGCTTACAATCTGAAGGGCGGATTTTAAATGCCCTGCTCGCGTAAATCCGCCCGGATTAACGCGAGCAGGGCCCTCACGCGCCGGCATGCCTATTTTGCATAGGCTGCCGGCGCGCGCAGAGCCCCGGGACGCGCATAAGTCCCGGGGTTTTTTTTTAAGGGGGCGTGTCGGGGCGGGGCCGAATGACGCGGCGTTTCGGGGGCGGGATGCGGCATTTCGGGGGCGGGACCAGGGCGTGGCACCGGCCCAGGGGCGTGGTCGAGGCCTCCGGACCAGCCCCCGGGTCGGATGACGGCTCGCCAGCAGTCCGCTGGCGCGCGTAGATTTACGTCTGCTTCTAGCAAGCGTAAATCGAGGGACAAAGGTAAGGGGGGGGGGGGTTAGGTAGGGGAAGGGAGGGGAAGGTGAGGGGAAGGTGAGGGGAGGGCAAAAGAAAGTTCCCTCCGAGGCCGGTCCGATTTCGGAGCGGCCTCGGAGGGAACGGAGGCAGGCTGCGCGGCTCGGCGCGCGCAGGCTGCCCAAAATCGGCAGCCTTGCGCGCGCCGATCCAGGATTTTATAAGATACGCGCGGCTATGCGCGTATCTTATAAAATCCAGCGTACTTTTGTTTGTGCCTGCTGTGCGAACAAAAGTACGCGATCGCGCTCTTTTTTAAAATCTACCTCTAAGTTTGTACCTGATCTGTTAAAACGTCTCTGGTTAATGGCAGAGATGAACATAACCACTAGGTTTTGCCAGCTAAGTCCCAAACTTGCTTGGACAAACCCTTCTAAATGTTGACTTTTGTGTGCATATTTTGAAACAAAGAGTACAGGCAGTTTTTCATTCACTCAATTTCCAGGTACAAACAAAATGGGAGCTCTTAGAGAAGAGCATCATCTTGCTGGTGGCTAAACAGGATCAGCATATATTGCTTTGGGAAATATTAGAAGTTGAAAAGGTTTTTGGGAGAGGTAAACTATTGGGGTATATTGATTAGTGTCTGGTCAATTTTAAAAGCCTTCCATGCACCAAAACTGGGAGATACGTGCTGGTCTCAGACCCGCGCGCCACCGATTTCAAAAGGCCCGTGGCAACATGCATATCTATTATGTGCACAAAAATCTTTTTGCCAAAAAGGGGCAGGGCATGGGTGGGCTGGGTGTGTAGCATGAATCCAGCGTGTAATTTACGTCCCCTACCAGGTAACTTTACTTCTGCAATGGACGGCGTGTAAGTCATGTAACAAAAAGAAATATGCTAGTTAGCAGGCTTTTAAGGGTCGGAGGTAATAGGGTGACAGGGAAGCAAGTTAGCTAGGTGATTTAGGAAGTCTCCTTTACTGGGGAGAACTGGGAAAAAGGGCTATTGTGTTTGTGCATGTAGCTACTAAAATTCCCCCCACTTATGCGTGCGAGCGGCATCTGTGTGCATATGTGCACGACAATATAAAATTGTGCACATATATACACGCATATAGCTGATTTTATAACACATACGCGTATGTTATATCATCTACGCATCCACGAGCGCGTGGTCTTAAAATTTACCTCTGTGTGTGTGTGTGTGTTTATTTGTTATAAAAAGTTAGCCAAAGCTAAGAAAAAGCTTAGAGCTTGTATATTTGTCATAAAAAGCTAGCCAAAGTTAGGAAAAACTTTACAGCTTTGTGTGTTTATTACAAAAAGCTAGCCAAAGGTAGGCAAAAGCTTAGAGCGTGTGTATTTGTCTTAAAAAGCTAGCAAAAAGTACAAAAAAGCTTGTGTTGCCTTTATTGGAGGAGCCAAACTACAACAGGTAAGTTTTTCTGGCTGAATTCAACAGCAGAGATCTTACTTTGAAGGGTGATAATTTTTATCATTTTTTGTTCTTTTAATTTTTGAAAAAGGGATTTTTTTGCATTGCTTTTTTTTGTTTCTTAGGAATTTTTTCTACTTAGTTTTAGAAAGGAAGACTAGAAGGAAGGTGCACTCTCCCCCTACCCCACCTTCATTTCTAACTTTATATACTAACCCACTAGTTAGGGGAGTGGACATTGTTTGGCAGAGTATCACAAGGAAGTAATTTAGATAAATTGAATTACTGTGGAATCAAGTAAAGTTTCAGGAGATTAATTAGCAATACCATAGTAGATATTTCAAGTAATTAATTTTCAGGATAAGAGAACAAATACTGATTGATACCAGAAAAAGGAGTGAGAATAAGGGAATTAGCTCATTCTGTTTTCTGCAAACAGAACAAATTAACAGGCCGATACAGTAAAGTGCGGCCGCAGTTACCCTGCTTCTAACCCGCTTTTTACCCACAATTTGGCCGCGTAAGTCCAACCCGCGATTCACTATCCCTTTTAACCCATCCTTACCGCTTCTTTAAATCAACGGGTAACCCTTTCCGTCCGCGGCATGTATATGAGATGTAAACGATCGGATTAGCTATTCCCTCCCATACAGTAACGTGCGCCCCGATTATCGCCTTTTTAACCTGCAGTTTTGCCGCGTGTTTAACCTGCTAATTTACCGCCTACCCTTACCCCTGCATTAGTGTGGAGCATCAGGTCAGAGAGACGAAATTTCATGGCAAACGACCCCCTCACCCCCCGGGACAAGACCTTTAGAGGAGCCAGGATCGGGCAAACTTTCCCCCAGTCCCCGCTCACCTGCCCTGGTCGTGTCCATGGGTGCTGGTCTCCCGTGCGGGCGCTCTGACAGCTCCGGAGCAGGAAGGAAGGACCTGTTGTTTTCCAAGCATAACCTAAACCCTTGCCTGCCCAACCTAAAATCCAACGCACCGGGAAAGCCACTCTTCAGATCGCGACTAATCCCATCACTGGAAGGACGAAAGATTTTTTTTAAGCGTCCCAGTTCCTCTCTCCGCTATATCAATGCATTCTCCTTTCCACTGCAATGCGAACAGTATTCTGAAAAATAACTTTCAAACCCAGGGTGGTGGAGTATTGTTGTGCTTGATAAAACCTGCACTCAACAGGATCGGGCAAACTTTCCCCTAGCCCCCGCTCACCTGCCCTGGCCGCGTCCATGGGGGCCGGTCTCCGGAGCAGCCCCAGTCCTCTCTCCCCTCCTCCCGGGGGCAGCCGGCGGCGAGAGCAGCTTCAGCAGCCCGGGGCGGATCGGGCTCTCCCCATGTGAGGCGCAGCTTCCAGCAGCCCTCGCCGGCGAAGGTGCATGAGCGCACGCCGTGACCTGAGCGCCCGGCTGGACGTCCGAGGTCACGGCCCGTGCTCATGCACCTTCGCCGGCGAGGGCTGCTAGAAGCCGCGCCTCGCATGGGGAGCGCCCGATCTGCCCCGGGCTGCTGAAGCCGCTTTCGCTCTCGCCGCCGGCTGCCCCCGGGAGGAGGGGGAGAAAAGACTGGGGCTGCTCCGGAGACCAGCACCCATGGACACGGCCAGGGCAGGTGAGCGGGGGCTGGGGGAAAGTTTGCCCGATCCTGTTGAGTGCAGGTTTTATCAAGCACATCCTTTTCTTTTGCTTAAAGTTGGGATCCACTTCCTGGTATCTGTCATTTGAAATGACATTTGAAATGACAGGTACCAGCGCACCCAGGATACTGTATAGGCGCTGTATAGAGCTCTATACAGTAAAATGGATTGCGCTTCATGGACGCTTCTTGGACGCGCTTTGGACGCGGCTTGCATTTGCATGTCATTTAAATACTGTATTGAGCGGTATGTAATCCGAACTGTGTGCGCGGCAAACGAGCGGGCGCCCGGCACTGCCGCATTCTTTCTACCGCGTCCTTACTGTATCAGCCTGTAAGTATATTTCTTGTGAGCTGATTGGAAGCATCATATTAGATCTTGAGGAAGCACTGAGAGGAGAGAATCACCTTGCTGGTGGCTGAAGAAAATCAATAAGTACTGCTTTGGGAAACTTTAGAACTTAATTTTGGGGAGAAGTAAAATATTGGGGCATATTCTTTAGTGTGTTTGTGTGTCTTTATTAAATAGCTAGTGAGAAGGCAGGCAGAAGCCAGAAGTTTGGATGTTTTGATTTCCCTCCCTCCTACCCATCACTAACACATCCTTTGATTTATAGGTAGGATACACTTTCACATAAAAAAAAAAAATCAGCCATTTAACTTAAATACAGGATTGGCCCAGCCTTATCAAGAGTTTAAACATCCCCTTGTAGGTCACTACCAGTTAAATAGTGAATACACTAACAAATTTAAAGGACTCAATTTGTACACATCTCTACTCCCATAGCAATCTAAACTTAACTAGGAACTGAACAAAATTAAGATGAAGGTGGCAGTCCAGCAGTAAGAGGGGAGCCTCCTAGTTGTTTACATCGAGTGTCACGTATATTTTACCAGCTGGTGAGAGGTTGTATGTGTGTAACAGGTGCAAAGAGCTCCTGTTTCAAGGGAACAAGTCCAATCTCTGGAGGCTAGAATGGCAGACCTGGAGGAGCTGAGACAGACAGAAAAGTATACAGACGAGACCTTAAGGGACATAGTAGCCAAGTCCCAATTCCAGTATGGCAGCCCTGCTGCTGCTTTGGGGAAGGAAGGTCTCCTGGTCAGAGAGCATCAACCTGGTGTGTCAGGAAACGATCCTATAGCAAGGACCTGTTCTCCAAGTGATGCATTGTCCTCTCACACTGAAGATGTGTCTCCCAGGGTTACTGCCGAGGACAGAAGGGTTAGGTCGGCCATCATAGCTGGTGATATGAAGCCTAGGAATGTAGAAAGCTGGGTGGCTGGTATGCATGCGGATCACCTAGTAACATGCCTACCTGGTGCGAAGGTGGCAGACCTCACGCATTACCTAGATAGTAGTTTAGACAGGGCTGGGGAGGAGCTGGCTGTCATAGTACATGTGGGCACTAATGACATAGGAAAACGTGGGAGGGAGGTTCTGGAAATCAAATTTAGGCTCTTAGGTAGAAAGCTTAAAATCAGAACCTCCAGGGTAGCATTCTCTGATATGCTGCCTGTTCCACGCGCAGGTCCCCAGAGGCAGACAGAACTCTATGGATGAGATGATGGTGCAATGAAGAGGGATTCAGTTTTATAAGGAACTGGGGAACCTTTCGGGGAAGGGGGAGTCTTTTCCAAAGGGATGGGATCCACTTTAACCTGTCATGATAATCATCCATTGTACCTGAAGACTGGAAAGTGGCCAATGTAACCCCAATATTTAAAAAGGCCTCAGAAGTGATGCAGGAAACTATAAACCAGTGAGCTTGACTTCAGTGCCGATAAAAATCATGGAAAGTTATTACGAAGAATAAATTCACAGAACATATAGACAGACATGATTTAATGGCACGCAGACAGCTTGGATATTACCAAAGAGAAGTCTTGCCTCACAAATCTGCTACATTTTTTTTGAAGGGGTGAAGAAGCATATGGATAAAGGTGAACTGGTAGATGTGGTGTATTTGGATTTTCTGAAGGCGTTTGACGAGTTCCTCATGAGAGACTTCTAAGAAAACTAAAATGTCATGGGATAGGAGGAGATGTCAGTTTGTGGATTGCGAACTGGTTAAAAAACAAGAAACAAAGAGTAGGTTTAAATGGTCAGTTTTCACAGTAGGAAAAGGTAAACAGTGGAGTACCTCAGGGATCTGTACTTGGACCAGTGCTTTTTAATATATATATATATATATATATATATATATTTATTTTTTTTTAATAATTTTATTTTTATTATATTTCAGTTTAACAAAAGATAACTTGTACCAGCAATGAAGGGACAAAGAATCAAATTGTAACATACATAATAAAATTCACAAAGAAATAGAATATAGCCATTCAGTACATTAGGAAATAAGGGGGGGAGCCAAAAGAAAAGAAGAGCGAAATATCCATGAAATATAAATATAAATAAAAAGGAGGTATCCATCACCATTACACAATTGCCATTCCACACTGAATATCCCCTTAGGTGTGAGAGTCCAAAAATACAGCAGTTGCGAAGGCTCAAAGAAAACAATTAGAATTTTGAAAATGTACTATACATTTTCATGGATAACATAGTATAAACTTAGTACAACATGTCAAAGCCTCAGATCTCATAGATAAGAACTTTTTTCTCCTTTCCTGGGTTATCCGGGTAATGTCTGGAAAAATACAGATCTTCTGACCATGAAATAGTGAGCTCCTATTTCTAAAGAAGAATCTAAGAACTGTGTCTCACTAACCTAGTCCCTCTTTGTACGATTTCGGTTTCTTGGGACAATTCTAGAACATCAGTAAGATTCATTGATTGTTGAACTTGAAGATCACTTCCTGGTATCTCAATAGGATTCTGAGGCAGGTAATAAGCCTTGGTGACTAAAGGCATTGCTTCAGTTGGTATCTTAAAAATATTAATCATATAGTTTTTTAAAATATCCATTGAGGGTATGTAAAGCACACTCTATGCTTATGGCCAGGAACACAAGAGAACTTAGACTCAGTAGAAAGTATACTTTTTTTTTAATCAGTATAAGTATTCTCGGGAGATGCTGGGTACTGGATGCCCTTTTGTCTGACAAACTGACCAGCATCTCATCATATACAGGAAGTGATCCTTCTTTTATAGATAACATACAATATTGTGGAAGCTTCTAGACTTGCGTGACTGCCCAAAGAATCATTTACATAAGATGTGATGTCAAATGCATGATTAGATCATCCCTAACTATCCCTGATTAGTTTACCCAGGACTTGTAGCCCATTTCCCATGGCTTTTGAGATAGTTCTTTGTTCTGTTAAACTCTTACTGGTCAAGACAATCAACACGTCTGTAGCTGTGTTGATTACAAACTCTTGAGAATAGTGCCTGAAGCTCCCCTGTGGTTTTTTTCTTTGTGACCCTATGTACAGGCATCACCTGTCTGGTGCCATCCTGCCTGCCTCTATAGATATCCAGGGACATTCTGTAAGTCATGCTCAGAAAGTCACTCAGAGTCCATTCAGCCTAGGCAGGTTAAAGAAAAGCAGAGGCTTCTGGGGATTTCCTTCTCCATGTTGGCTTTCTGTTCAGGCACACTTCTCAGGTATCATCTTAATAACAGGAAAATTGAAAACCCTAAGGTTAAGGCTTCTTATTGAATTCTCAATATTTTCCATCTTCTTAGCTTGAATATTTTCAGATTGCACCAAATTTTGTTGAACTTTATCTACTGATGTTGTTCTTTTTTCAATAGAATTTAATCTTGTTTCATGTTTGAAGCCATTTTTCTATATTTATACTGTGTTTATTAGTGTCTAAATAAACTTGGGTTAAGGAAGCAATTGTAGATTCTATTGATACCAATGCATTCCATACAATGTCAAGTGTTATGACTGCTGGTTTTGACAAAGTCAATAATGTACTTGGTATAGCCACATTCACAACACCTTCAGTAAAGTAGGGTGTTGATGCCCCGAATTGGATCCAGTGTTGAAACCAACCACAGGGGTTTGTTCAGAAGAAAAACTAAGTACTTCAGGAGACGTTTCAGTAGCAATTTCCCCGACAGCTAGAGCAGCGTTGGTACCGTCTCCCATGGCTTCCGCTTCTTCAGCCTGCGATGCCGGTCTCCCCATAGAGCAAAAAAGGGAGCCATAACTGATGGAGTATTCGCAGGGATCAGCCCACGGGGAGAGGAAGGTATCTCTGATGCGCCGGGGCTAAGCGAGATCTCCTCGGTCAGCGGGAATGACGTTCGCTCCACATCCACTCCCGTAGCGGCCCTCGCTCCCGGCAAAATCAGGTTGGAGGAAAAGAAACTCTCAATCCTCTGCTGATTTTGATCCAAAGCAGCAGATACAGATAGGCTCTCCCGGAGCTTTGCTTTCCGCTTAGTGTGCAGCATTAGAAGGAAGAAAAACAACGAAGACAATCGTCAAAGAGGTAACAGGAGAGAGAGCGTCCTATTCCAGCTCCTCATGCATCCACCATCTTGGTTCCTCCCCTGCTTTTTCATATATTTATAACTGATCTGGAAAGGGGTACAACGAGTGAGGTGATCAAATTTGCAGATGACACAAAATTATTCAGAGTAGTTAAATTACAATCAGATTGTGATAAATTGCAAGAGGACCTTGCAAGACTGGAAGATTGGGCGTCCATATGGCAGATGAAGTATAATGTGGACAAGTGCAAGGTGTTGTATATAGGGAAAAATAATCCATGCTGTAGCTACACAATGTTAGGTTCCATTTTAGGAGTTATCAGCTTGGAAAAAATATGGGCATCATAGTTGATATTACATTGAAATCAACGGCTCAGTGTTCTGTGGCGGTCAAAAAAGCAAACAGAATATTAGGAATTATTAGAAAGGGAATGACATATAATTCAGAGGATGTCATAATGCCTCTCTATCACTCAATGGTTAGATCAAACCTTGAATACTATGTGCAATTCTGGTTGCCACATCTCAGAAAAGATATAGTTGCACTAGAGAAAATACAGAGAAGGGCAATGAAAATGATAAATGGGATGAAATGGCTCCTTTATGAGAAAAGGCTAAAGAGGTTTGGGCTATTGCTTGCAAAAGAGAAGGCTGAGGGAGAATATGATAGAGGTCTACAAAATCATGAAAGGAATGGGTAAATAAGAACATTAGAAATTGCCATATTGGGTCAGACCAAGGGTCCATCAAGCCCAGTATCCTGTTTCCAAAAGTGGCCAATGCAGGCTACAAGTACCTGGCAAGTTATTTACTCTTTCGGATAATACAAGGAGTAAGAGGCACTCCATGAAGTTAGAAAGTAGCACATTTAAAATAAATCAGAGAAAATTATTTTTCATTCAATGCACAATCAAGCTCTGAAATTTGTTGCCAGATCATATGGTTAAGGCAACTAGTGTAGCTGGGTTTAGAAAAGATTTGGATAAGTTCCTGGAGGAGAAGTCCAAAACTGCTATAAATCAATAGGGAATAGCCACTGCTTGTTGCTGGCATTAGTAGCATGGGATCTATTTACTGTTTGGGTACTTGCCAAGTACTTGTGACTTGGATTGTCCACTGTTGGAAACAGAATACATTGAAACATAGAAAATGATGGCAGAAAATGACCAAATGGTCCATCCAGTCTGCCCAGCAAGCTTATGGTAGCATCTGCTGCGCCATAGAGGTTACCCCCTTGTCAGAAAATATGTTATTATTTTGTGCTTTATTAATAATTACCTATATTCAGTGTAGTCAGTAATCAATAGGCCATAAGAGACATGTAAGCATTAATACCCATATGCCTTTTCTTCTTTTAAAAACTATGGCTTTAGTCAAAGCCCTGCTGGACACATTTCAGCTCCCCCCTTTACAGACCTTGAGAAAGGGCTGTTTACAACTAATTCCTTATCTCTAGTGGGAAAGGAATGTTTAATTTTATGGCCTTGGGCAGCCTCAACCATTTGGTTACTCAGGCGTGTATCCTAGGATAGAGAGGAGTGCGTGGTCTCTTGTCTCTGAACTATTAGAAAAAAAGAATTGACTGAAAGAATGTTTTTTGCCTGGCATTAAATAAAAGACCGGAAAATGAGAAACGCTTTAAACAGGGTAGGAAACACTCCTCTATATTCTATTTTCCATATCCTGATATTAATTATATTGTTTGAACCTTTTTCAAGGTTTTTTAAAATTAACTTCTTCAAAGGCTAAAGATAGATGTATTGAAAGAAATAATACAGTTACTTAGGGTATAAAACGGGAAGCAGACAAAGAAAAAAAAACCTGGGACTTTAGTTTTTTCCTTACACATGAACAGAAAGAGAGACAAAGAGCGGGGCTGCTTCAGATATCTGGTAAAGATATTATCTTATATTCAAGCATTTGAGAACCATTAATTGCTATTGTTTCTAGATTGGCATATGTATTAGAAATGCATTAATTAATTAAAATAATGTCATTGGTAGATATTTATCTAACTTTAATCTTTTCAGTCACCCTATTAATGGTTTTCACATTGATTGTAGGGTATAGTCTGATAAAGTTAAGATTTGAACATAGAAATGTTTCTTAGAATCATTTAGAGATTTTAATATTGGTATCTTTCTTTATCTGAAATAAAGAAAATAATTTTTACTACAAACTGTCTGGTTTATTCTAAATGCATGCCGTGCTGCATGAATTATTGGTAAATGAAGTTCTGGAGTAGATAAGAAAACACATCTCTTTAAATAATAAACTTTTTGTCTATAAGGCAAGAAGGGTAAAAGGGGAGATTTAAGTAAAGGGTTTTCATCCAAGCAGGATTCCCTGGTAATAACTTCTAACTCTGCTAGTGGTAAACCCCTATACTTAATTCATAACCTTTTCACACCCTTACTTAGTTTCCCAAATCATCAAAGTTGGTTGCTGTCTGAGTTCAATTCCATGTTACCTCTTGCCATTGAAGCAATGTTGGACCCTTGGTCTGACCCAGTATGGCATATCTTACATTCTTATGGTATTCTGTGCAGAAATGTCTTTGAAAATTGCTCTCCTTTTCCTTCCCGGAAATACATCCCCAGGAATGCCTACTTTTAATGTAAATGTTTAGCCACATCTAGTTAAGGCAACTTTCAAACTCCTAATTTACACAACAAAACATTATTTACCTGTACAAATGGATTTGAAAATTGCCTTTCCAATGTGTATTAAGGATGTTTTATGCTCACTTTCTTTCCAGCATGAATCTTAAGTTTAGGAAGATATTATCTTGATTCTTTCTGTGGTGAAATATCATCTGTACATATTTTTACATTGATTTTTTTTTATCTTAAGTTAACATTTAAGATTTTGCAGCTCTCATTCAGACATCACTGTGATATTTATACTAGCGTTTTCCACTGTATCACATATTTAGGAGCACATATTTAGGTTTTTATGGTGTTTGTTTGCTGGCTGTTTATAAGTACTGAATATCAAACAACTGGTGGAAAATTTGGAGATTTCTTGAAGATGACACTAAACTTGCCAGAACTTGATTTTACAAAATCGTCCTCTCTTGTTACTTTTATCTAGGTTTCTTTCAGTTATTAAAGTTCTTACATTCAGGCCTATTGGGAATAAATAATTACTAAGTTACAGGAATAAAAAGAGATTACTGTGATGACAAGTAGAAGAGTAAAACTAAGTTGACCTTTTAAATGTGAACTCAGTGAAAGGACAAACTCATTTATATTTTTAAACCTTTCTGGGAACCAAATTAAACCTGCTAAATCTCAGGCAGTGATGCCGATACCATTCAAAGATTGATTTTAAGCGACATAGTTGATAATATTTCTTGATATTTAGGATTGCTGTGACTCACTTCTCCACCTTACACTAGTTTCTGGATCTGTATAAATATTTTGCTTTGAAACCCTAATGCACCACTTTTTCCCCAATAAATGCCATAATCCAGGCTGAAATATATTTTATATATTTTTTTGCAGGACTGCAATTAGCAATGCTTGAAAATGCCTACAAAGACTGTATAAAAAAAGGTAAATGTTCAATTCCTATTCTGCCTTTTTCATAAAGATGATAACTTTCAAAACAGTGCGTGGTCACACATATACATGTGTATATGGGCATGCAGCCAGATATGATGCAATTTTGTATCCTGCATGCACATACGTGCGTATCTTATAAAATAGCCCTGGCATGCATGGGTGTGTTCCTAATTTTAAATTTGTGCGTGCACAGCATCGTAAGTCAGCTTTGGGATGTGCAAGTGAGGGAATTTTATAAAAGACACGTGTTCAGGCCTTGACCAGTTACACCAATTCGGCCAGTGGTTTGCCCAGTCTACAACTAGATCCTCCAATTGCTCCTGGTTCTTTAGCCTACACTCCCCCCAAGTTATCCCAGACCCCTTAAACACTTCACAGATGCCTGGAAATAGTTTTAAGACTTACACATCATCCATAGCAGAAATAACTTTGCGCTGAAATATACCTGAGTGCATGCCCAGGAGTGTAGCTATTTGCGCGTATATCTCTTGGTCATGCCCTGGAATGCGAATGCCTATGCCTTGCCCATATATTCTACCTTTTTTCTCCTAATGTGAGATATTTGCGTGCATGTGGGCAGCTTATAAAATTGGGTGAACACTTGCATGTGCTAAATGCACACCCATCTTCCAACTAAGGTGCGTGCCCGGTTTTTAAAATTCACCTTAAATTGTAGCTACTTCATCTGAGATCGGTGTGTGGTACAGTCTAGTACTTCTTGAAACCTATGGGCTGGATTTTCAAAGCCTTAGACGTGTAGGGGGGGTTACGCGCATTGGGCCTCTTTTATAAAGGCCCAGCAACACGCGTAAGCCCCGGGACGTGTCTACATCCCGGGGCTTCGAAAAAGGGGCAGAAGGTAAAACAAAGGTCGGGGGTGGGGGGTGGGGGGGATAGGTTAGGGGAAGGAGTAGGAAGGTTAGATAAGAAAATTATTCCTTACCTGCTAATTTTCGTACCAAGGATCAGTCCAGACAGTGGGTTATGTCCTCCATTCAGCAGATGGAGTCAGAACAAAATTCAAGAGGAGGCACTATATAAGCCCCCTTCCCTTGCCTCACTCTTCAGTAAACTAGACTAGCAAAGCCAATAATAGAGGAGACAGAGGGATCAAGTAACGAAAAACCCAAGCGGGCAAGAAGAACTGTTGAGGAACTAACATAACATATACCCCAAGAGGAGCTTGCCAACAGAACCGTGAAACAAAACAGTCCCTGGAGCCCCAGGGCACAGTGAAGTAATACCACAGACCAGACTTCGAGCGGAGGCGAAAACCCCGATTAAAGACCCCCCAAGATCAGGGAGGGCGTCTGGACTGATCCTTGGTACTACAGGAATGAAAATTAGCAGGTAAGGAAACATTTTCTTTTCCCTGTACGTACAAGGATCAGTCCAGACAGTGGGATGTACCAAAGCTTCCCTACGATGGGTGGGCCACTGACAGCCCCGCTCGAAGGACGCCATCCCCGAAGGAACCAAACACTGGCGCCCGCACATCCAAACGATAGTGACGTGCAAAAGTATGGAGCGACGACCACGTGGCCGCCCTGCATATCTCCTGAGAAGATACAGCCAAACTTTCCGCCCAGGAAGCCGCATGGGATTGGAGTGAATGGGCTCGAACAGACAGCGGCGGATGCTTCCCGGCACAGAGATACGCGGTGACAATCGCCCCCTTCAGCCAACGGGCAATGGTCGCCTTGGAGGCTACACAACCCTTCCTGGGTCCCGACCAGAGGACGAAAAGGTGATCCGAGAGACAAAACTCGTTGGTGACCGAAAGATACCGTATCAGGCATCGCTTGACATCAAGCTTGCGGAGCTCCCTGGAATTCATTGGAGCAAAGGAAGCTAATTCGACCGACTGGTTAAGGTGGAAGGCCGAGACTACCTTTGGTAGAAACGATGGGACCGTGCGCAATGAAACTCCTTCCTCGGTAAAACGGAGATATGGCTCCTGACAGGACAGCGCCTGCAGCTCAGAAATACGACATGCCGAGCTGATCACCACCAAAAAGACAGTCTTGAAGGTGAGATCCTTGAGGGTTGCCGACCGAAGAGGCTCGAAAGGCGGCCCCGCCCAGCATTCGGAGTACCAGGTTGAGATTCCAAGACGGACAAGGCGATTTCAATGGCGGCTTCAGGTGTCTAGTTCCCTGTAGGAAACGCACAATATCTGGGTGAGCCGAAAGCCTCGAGTCCTGCCCGTTGTGTAGAAAAGCTCCCAATGCTGCTACTTGAACCCGAAGGGAATTGTAGGCCAGTCCCAGATCCAGCCCGGCCTGTAAGAACGCAAGGACCTGAGACACTGAGGCGTGGACCGGGCGAATAGTCCGTGTCTGGCACCATACCTCGAAAACCTTCCAGACACACACATAGGTGACCGAGGTGGACGTCTTGCGTGCCCGCAAAAGAGTGGAGATCACCCCTTCCGAGTATCCACGGCGTCTCAATTTGCGCCTCTCAAAAGCCAAGCCGCAAGACAGAAGCGATCTGCCTGCTCGAAAAATATAGGTCTCTGCCGCAGGAGGTGGGAGAGATGATTGAGCCGCAGGGGAACCTCTACCGCCAGGTGGAGGAGATCCGCAAACCAGGGTCGTCAAGGCTATTCCGGCGCCACCAGGATGACTAGACCCGGGTGACTCTCTACCCGACGGAGTACCTTCCCCACCAGGGGCCACGGAGGGAAGACATACAGCAGGATCTTCTGGGGCCACGGGAGAACCAGAGCATCGACTCCTTCCGCCCCTCGCTCTAGTCTTCGACTGAAGAATCGGGGGGCCTTTGCGTTTTCGGCCATGGCCATGAGGTCCATGTGGGGAGTTCCCCACCGGCGGGCTATGAGGCTCATCGCTTCTCCCGAGAGCTCCCATTCTCCGGGATCTATGTGTTGTCTGCTTAGGAAGTCCGCCTGCACATTGTCTACGCCCGCAATGTGGGAGGCTGCCAGCCGGCTCAGGTGTAGTTCCGCCCACTGCATCAGTCTGTCCGCTTCCAACGAGACGTGACGGCTCCTCGTGCCCCCCTGACGATTGATGTACGCTACCGTGGTCTCATTGTCGGATAGGATCCTGACTGCCCGGTGATGGACCAATGGAAAAAACCCCTGCAATGCCAGCTGCACCGCCCTCGTTTCCAGGCGGTTGATGGGCCAGCGCGACTGATCCGCCGTCCAACGGCCCTGAATGGAACTCGACCAGCAGACCGCTCCCCAGCCGGACAGGCTGGCATCCGTGGTGACGACCACCCAGTCCGGGACATCCAGGGAGACCCCCCCGTGCCAAGTGGCGGGGAACCAGCCACCAGCCGAGACTGAGTCTGACGGCTGCCGGTATCGGTAGGACCACTTGAAATTCCCGCGAGACCAGCTTCCAACGGGATAGCAAGGCCCACTGGAGGGGACGTAGATGAGCGAAGGCCCAAGGGACCAAGTCTATGGTGGACGCCATGGTTCCCAAAATCTGTAGATAGTCCCACGCTGTGGGTGTCGGAAGAGCCAGGAACCGCAGAATCTGCTCGCGCAATGCGTGAGCCCGATCCGAACTTAGGAACACCTTTCCCACCTGGGTGTCGAAGCATGCTCCCAAGAAAGTCAATGACTGGGATGGTGTGAGGCTGCTCTTGGTAAAGTTGATGATCCACCCCAGGGAACAAAGCAATCGTATCACCCTGTCAATCGCCCGGACCCCCTCGGTCCGAGATTTCGCCCGAATGAGCCAGTCGTCCAGGTAAGGGTGCACCAGAACCCCTTCTCGCCGTAGCTGTGCTGCCACCATGACCATAATCTTCGTGAAGACCCGCGGTGCCGTCGCCAAGCCGAACGGGAGTGCCCGAAATTGAAAATGTTGTCCTAGGATCTTGAAGCGAAGATAACGGTGGTGTGCCTGGTGAATCGGAATGTGCAGGTACGCCTCCGTGAGATCCAGGGATGCGAGGAATTCCCCTGGATGGACCGCCGCCAGCACCGAGCGCAGTGTCTCCATACGGAAGCGCGGGACCCGGAGTGACCTGTTTACAGTCTTGAGGTCCAGGATGGGTCGAAAAGTGCCTTCCTTCTTGGGCACCACAAAAGAAATGGAATAATGGCCCCGTTCCAGCTCGCCTGCCAACACCGGTACAATCGCCCCCAAGGAGAGGAGACGATCGGGAGTTTGCCGAACCGCCCGTGCTTGAGCGGGGAGCCTCATGGGGAGAAGAGAAATCTGTCCCTGGACGGGTGGGCAAAATCCAATGCGTAGCCGTGTCTTAGGATATCCAGGACCCACTGATCCGACGTGATTCGGGCCCATTCCCCATAGAAACGGGCAATGCAACCCCCTATCTTGGGAATCCGGTCGCGGGTCGGCCTGGCATCATTGTGATTTGGAGGCAGTACTCTGGCCCTGCCCGGCCTTGCCAGGCCTGCGGCCCCAAAAGGACCGGTTCCAGGTCTGCGCTCGAAACGACGGAGTCCAGGACTGCTGCTGTTGTTGCTGCAGGGGGCAATACTGGCGCTGACTACGGGATCGGTATCTGGTGGAGTTGAACGATCTGGCCGCGCGCGGTCTGTCCTCCGGCAACTTGTATACTGCATTCTCGTTGAGGGACTTGATGATCTGGTCCAAATCCTCCCCAAAAAGAAACTTGCCTTTAAAAGGGAGTGAACCGAGATGCGTCTTGGACGAGGCGTCCGCTGACCAATTCCGTAGCCACAGAAGACGACGAGCCGATACCGCAGCCACCATCGATCGGGCCTGGACCCGAAGGAGGTCATATAGGGCGTCCGCCCCATAAGCGATCACAGCCTCCAACCGATCCGCCTGCTGGGCCTCCACTTCCGGCAGGGCCTGGGAAGTGAGCAACTGTTGCACCCATCGCAGTCCAGTTCTTTGGATGAGCGAACTACAAATGGGCGCCCGCAGACCCAGCGCCGAGACCTCGAAGATCCTCTTGAGATAAACCTCCAACTTTCTGTCCTGGAGATCTTTCAGCGCTGTGCTGCCCGTGACTGGAATAGTAGTACTCTATGTTACTGCCGAGATGGCGGAATCCACTGCAGGGACTCTGAGGAGCTCCAGGAAATCCTCAGGGAGGGGATAAAGCTTGTCCATCGCCCTACTGACCTTAAGGGAGGCCTCCGGTGAATCCCATTCCCTGGAAATCAGCTGTAAGAAGGTGGGATGAGTTGGGAATGCCTTCGTTAGAGGACGGAGTCTCGCCAGCAGGGGATCCCCCTTCTTCCCCTGTGGGGTGGTGACCACCGATTCCGGGGGGGCATCAATGTCCATTTCCTGAAGGATGTGAGGGATGAGGTCATCCAGCTCCTCATACTGAAAAATGCGGAGGACCCTCGGGTTGTCCCCCTCCACCTGGGAAGCTGAGGCAGGATCATCCCCCATGTCCTGGAGCGGATCCCCCTCCCGGAGGGTTGTTAGATACACCCGCTGGCGCCAGCGGAACCCGGGAGACACCCTGCCCTCCTGCAGGCGGCTGTGCCCCACCCAGAGGAGAGGGCCCTTCCAGGGGGGATACCACGCATTCCATTGTGAGGGGCCTAAACCCCCCAGACGACGCCTTAGGTTGGGCCCTGCACTGCAGGTACGCCTGGTGCATTAGCACCACAAATTCAGGACAAAACGCCAGCGGACCCGAGGGAGGGCAATCCTGGACCTCCCCCTCCCGACCACCAGGCTCAGAACCGCGAAATGGCGCTGGAACGGGAGGCAATGCCTGAATAGGGCCTTCCGCGTCCTCCTCACCCGCTTCAGAATCTGAAAACAAAATGGCCGCCGTTCCCGCGCTCAGCTGGAACGGGGCCTGCCGCTTTCGAATCGTGCAGTCCTCACAGCGAGGACCCGCAAAATCGTCCCCCTGTCGGGAGGTGCCTTCTCCCTCAGAAGGGCAGCTCTCCCAACGTCCCTCCTGCGATAGTCGACCTCCCAGCCTGCTGCAAAAGGTGCACTCCGACGAGCGCGGCATGGTGGGGTCAGCGTGGTAGGCCTGGCAGAAAAACTGCAAGAGTCGCGCTGAGGCACGCCTATGGCTCACGGCCCCCCCCCCACCGACCCGACAAAAATCGCCGAGGAATAGGACCTCTCAGCTTCCTGCGGTCCTCGGAGAAAGGCAGCGTCGAGGACCGCGGGTCGGCATCGGCTGCGGCTAAGGCGAAAAGGGGGGAGAGACTAGCACCACTAGTGTCCACCCCGGGACCGGCCCAAAAATTCAGCAACCACGAAGGAAATTCTGAGGAAGAAAATAAAACAACACAAGAACCCCTTATCACTCCCCAACCAATAGCCACCGGAGCAGGAGGGGGGGGGGGAGGGGAGGGAGAGAGGAGTACAGACCTGCCAGCAAGCCCTTCTCTTCCCTAAGGCTGGAGCCTGCTAAGTCACCCCAAGACTTAAACTTAGATCTCTTTTTTTTTTTAAACACTTTATCCCTCTAATAGAAAACAAAAGAAGACAGAAACTATAGAACCTAAGTTCCTGTACTGGGGACTGTCCAGTCCCCTGCTCACATCGGCTGGAATCAGAAGAATACTGAAGAGTGAGGCAAGGGAAGGGGGCTTATATAGTGCCTCCTCTCGAGTTTTGTTCTGACTCCATCTGCTGGACGGGGGACATAACCCACTGTCCGGACTGATCCTTGTACGTACAGGGAATAGGAGGTTAGGAAGTTCCCTCCGAAATCGGAGTGGCTTGGGAGGAACAGGTGAAGGCTGCGGGGGTCGGCACGCGCAGGGCGCACAATTATGCACCCCTTTGTGCGCGCCGACCCCCGATTTTATAACATGCGCGCACATGTTACAAAATTGGGCGTCCATGTGTGTGCGCCGGGTAGCGCACGGACATGGACGCCCGCGCGTACCTTTTAAAATCTACCCCTATATTTGTAAAGAGACTTGCTAGTCCACGTCAGTGCTTGACAATGCCTAATAACTTATACTCCATATGAACAAGGAAAACCATGCAGCTTCTGAGATGTACGTACAAGTGGCAAAAGCAAACTCCTGTGGAAGGCTGGCACAGCTGATTGGGCCACATGTAGCCCAATCAGCCCTGAACTTTGGAGGGTGCAGTTAAAAAGCGATTCGAAATGTAATAAAATAGAGGACAAAGTGGAAAGGACTGTAATCATGCAGTATCTCACTATCTTAATAAGAGGGAAGTGGGACTGGGAGAAGCAGGTGGTGAAAGTAGGGTCACAGAATAAAAAAGAACAAAAAGCACAGGAAGAGAAAGATGAAAATGTAAGAAAAGAAAACAGAAGATTGTGATAAAGGAAGCAAGCAGTAAACTAGAAGGAAGACAAAAAAGATAATAGGGAAAGGATATGACATAGAAAGAGGATAAAACAGAATTTGGGGAAGGAGTTGTGGCGAGGAAAGAAATCTATTAAGAAAAGATTAGGAGAGAACAGTGTTTATGCATAGAAATGGGGAAGAACAGAGATAGAAATATAGTAAAATTAAATCTATTAGTGATTTGCCAGATCCTAAGCATATGTTTAATATAAAGGTGGCTATTTTCAGATACATTCGGCCCCTTGATGAAGGCAGTTGCCTAAACATGGTCCGTGTCGAGCTTTTACATCTTGAGCCACTTGAAGCTTTGAACATACGGGTGTTTCATCGCAAAATTCAAGTTAAGTAAAGATGACAATATGTTACAATAATATGAAATAACAAGCGATGAATAAGTGTGTTCCTCAATGATTGATAAAAGATTAAATATATATTCTCTTTTGGACTTTGACTTCACTGAGCATGAAAATTTTCATTTAAAAGACCTATGATTATACTATTGGTGCCAAAACGTTTCTGCTATTGAGCATTAACAACCGATGGCCACGTATGAGGTCTATCAAATGATTTAAAAAAAATTGTGATCCACGGTGACTTATTTTTGTGGTAAAACTTTTGGTATTTTAGCCCTTTGTATACGGCTATTACCTATCTCCAATATATCTTTGAGAGACATTCTTGGTTCTATTAAAAAGGTGGAACATATAAATTAATCTCGTAATTCCCATTGAAATCTATAGCCAATCACTCCCTACCTTGGAGTTTCTAATTTGCATTTAATGACCCATCATTTGCATTCACTGATATGGCAATTTTGAAGGATATATGCTAATGTCTTCAGGGTCAACTTTAATATGCTTGCAGGAGCCTTAGTGAATAGCCCATTATTCCAGGCAAACTAAAGAGTATTGTTAATCTTTAGTGCCCAGGCATCAATATGATATTGCTCTACCACACCCCATATGGTCTCTGATCATAATATATCTTTTTTTCTTGTCTCTTTTGATACATTTCAAACTTGAAAAAAGCTCAAATGACAACTGTACTAAATCAAGGTCTACTAAATCAGTTTTTCTTTAACATAAAAGCCTGTTTTTTAAGAAAGATTTTCTTGAATATTTTATTATTCTACATTTATTTTACTGTTGTTTTTCTTTTTTAAAATTCTTAATGTTCTTTATGAATGTTGTACCTTGTTCAAGGTGGTTTAATATTGAGCATGTAATAAATATAAATAAAACCTTTTCAAGAGTGTGCAACACCAACCTACGTGGAGCAGGCAGGGTGGATAAGGAGAGGGCACATATGGTCAAAAGAAGGGCTAAAGAAGCAATGAAATTTTAAAACAAGAAAGAGGGCAGACCCATACAAGAACCTATTATAATGAACCAATGAGCAAAGGCTCACCACTATTGCCTTCTCAGTGGATAGGGACAGGGATAGAGCTGTATCCTCTTTCTTTTTATTTTATTTGCTTCTTATAAAATACAGCTAATGAGAGAAAATGCAAATTGTTAGAAACTGGCTTAGCTGCATGCAAGCAACTTACAAGAGAAACCCAGCAAACACCCTTCCCCCCCTCAGCTTCCTTACTTGGCAACAATAATGCATAAGAACAAATTAGAAACCACAGTCTGCTAAGAGTAGCACATATAGTGCAGAGGGCACATGTGAACAAGGGATTGTCAGAGAGAGAGAGGAATGTTGCTTCTTTAGCAGTTGGAAGGAGGCAAGCAGAGATAAGACTATACCCCTCCCCACATCCCTCCCCATACCTGGCTTTAGCAAGGACTTCTGCATAGAAAACCTTAACTTAGAAACTGCACATGGACAAAGGCATCATGAACAGTATCTTATTGGGCAAGGGAATTTGCACATACACAAGGGAAAAGGAAAGAGAAAAAGGGGGCTTGCATAAGCAAGAAAAAGTGTATAAAATGTACTGCTTGAGCCCATGGGGGCATACCTACTTCGGTATGACACCCGTACTTGCAAGTCCGTGAATAAAAAAAACAACTTATTGTTTCACTAAACTTGTGTTCACTCTCCTTCCTTCCAAGGAGGATTTGTTTGCTTGCTTCTTTCAGATTGGGGCTCGTCTGGGATCCCACATCATCGCAGACACCAGTGACTGAAGAAAGGAAGATGTGTTCTGTTGATTTCAACAATTCTTGACTCACCACCGGGGGTCGGTGTCTCGACTGACTAGTAATCCCGAGATGATGAACTTAGTGAAACAGTCTCAGAGACTAAGTAGGCACAGCTGAAACCAGGCAACTCCGTGCACGGACCAAGGTAAGAAAAATTGACTATTAAAGTATTACCTTGGTGGTTGGGATTGTAGACCTGGAAGAAGTGTGTGGTGAATGAGACATATCCTGGACACGAAGTGAGAGCAGAGACCTGATTCGCAGTTCAGAATAGCCAGAGAAGGAGAAGTGAAAGGAAAGAGTTAAGAAAGTCGAATTCCAGACAAACCACAATGGGAAATATGATGGCCAGAGATAAAAAGAAAGGGGGGCGGAATGAGAAAGACCCCTCAGACATTGCTCCAGATAGTCCTTTGGGGAGAATGTTAACATTCTGGGAAGACAGATCTTGTGCAAGAAATAAAGATAAAAAGAAAATGATAAAATATTGTTGTTTTGAATAGCCCAGACAGAATATAAAACCACCGGCAGTGTTTTGGCCAAAATATGGTGCAGATGAAAACTGGTTAGGTCAGATATTAATAAATAGGTAAACACCGTTTTCTCAGGAAGAGGCAAAATATGCCGCCTGTTGGACAGGCAGCAGGGAAACATTGTTGCCCATAAAAATATCAGAGCCTAAGGCAGTTCCTAAAAATGACCCTCCCTGGGAAAAGGAGGGAAATAAATGGGACCCCTTGGAACACTTGCCATCATTTGATCCAGTGCCTGCATTCCCTAGTGCCCCTCCCCCTCCCCCACCGTATGAAAGTGAAGGTGTTGAGGGATTAGACGAACACCCGATTAGGAAAATATTTAAAGGGGTTCGTCGGGGGCCTGATGATGATCCCAGAGAAGATTGGGGTGCAGTAGAAGCGGCATCCAGGGCACAGAGAGAACAGGAGATGGAGGAACAAAGGCGAGAAGAACAAAGGCACCGGCTTGGTGCCTTGGGACTAGATAAGGAATTAAAGCAATTAATAAAGGATACAGAGCAATATCCACTCCCAGATCCACTGGAGCTAGAAGAAAAGATAAGAGACCGGAGAAACCGGACCCCCTGTATTCACTAAGGGAGGTGCCTATAGGGGGTGGTAATATTGGATACGTGAGTAGTCCTCTCACTAGTGGGAAAGTGAGAAACTTTAAAAAGGAAATTAAATCTCTGTTAGATGATCCCAGCGGGTTAGCGGATTAATTAGATCAATTTCTGGGCCCTAATATATTTACGTGGGCAGAACTGATGTCAATACCCAGTATCTTATTTACAGGAGAAGAACAAACTATGATTAGTGCAGCAGGTATGAGGATACTGGAAAGAGAGCACCCACCCAGGGATGCAGGGGCAGCAGTCCCCACAGAACAAAAGTACCCTAACACAGACCCCAAATGGGATAATAATGAGGCAGCAGACAGAGGTCATATAAGTGACTTACAGAGTCTCATTTTGAGGGGAGTTAGGGAAGCGGTACCTAGGAACCAGAATGTAGCAAAAGCTTTTGAAGTACAGTAAGAGCGAGAAGAAACCCCTTCGGCGTTCTTGGAACAGATATGGGGAAGGATGAGACAGTACTCCGGACTACCCCTGGAGGACCCAGTAAGCCAGGGTCTGTTGAAAATGTATTTTGTCACCAAATCCTGGCCTGACATTCAAAAGAAATTACAGAAAATAGAGGGCTGGAATAAAAAATCAATTGAGGAATTATTGAAAGAGTCTCAGAAACTGTTTGTAAGGAGGAAAGAGGAAAAGCAGAAACAAAAAGCTAAAATTATCATGACTACTGTGAATGAGATATTCAAGAAGGGAGTGTAGGAAATGGAACAAGAATGTGGCAGAGGAAGGGCGAGAGGAAACTGGCAGAGGGGAAAGGGCCAAGGGCAGAGAGGTAGGGGCTTCAGCACAAGCCCTGGGCTCAGAGGAGGGTGGAACCCTAATCAAGCAGGATGTTTTGAATGTGGACAAATAGGACACTTTAGGAGAGAGTGTCCTCAGATACAGAAAGAGAAGATCTTCTCAGTGGTCAAAAGTGAAGATTAATAGAGGAGTCAGGGGCTGCTAGTTTTAAGGTCCTACCGAGAGCTATTGATAAATTTAAAGACAGTAGGACCAGAAAAGGAAGAAACAGCTTTCTTAGTAGATATGGGGGCCACAGTGTTAAAGTTTAGAACTTGAAAGGACAAGGCAGTTAAGGGGTTAGCAGCAGAGAGAAAGGGGGAGGGGGGCGAGTGGGGGATGCAGGAGAGTGTTTCTCAGGTGAAGACACAAACGGAGGAGAAAACTCCATTCAATGAATTAATTTTTCAGTTTAAAAAAGACTGGTGAGGAATTAAAATATATTTTAAAAAATGTTTAATTTCGTTTACAGTGCATTGAAATCTGTTTCTTGTCAGTACAGGGAATAAATACAGAATTGAATGAGCTTTTTCTTTTTGGAAAGAGCTTTGTTTATTTGAACAGGAGGTGACTACTGTAAGTTTTTTTTTTTTTTTAAGGTGTAAGTGTAACTGATGGAGTAAGTTATGGCATGGTAATGTTAATTATATATATATCCAATGCTAAAGCATTTGTCAATTAGAAATTATGTCATATCCTAATGATACCATATGTAATTACTGAATTTCCTAGGCGGGCAAAGTTTAAAAGTATCAAAGCCCAAATTACAATATGTGGAAAAGGAAGTGAAATATTTAGGACATTTAATCAGTGAAGGGAAAAGGAGAATAAACCCTGAACGAATCCAGGGAATAATAGAATTGCCCCTGCCAAAGACTAAAAATGGACCGAGGAAATTTTTAGGAATAATAAGGTACTGCAGGCTTTGGACAGACTCATATGCACAAGACTATAGCCCTCTATGCTAAATCGACTGAGGAAGGGACTAATTTGCTGTGGTCAGAAAAGGAAGAGGAGGTTATAAAGGGCCTAAAGAGAGATTTAATCTCTGCCCCAGTTCTGGCTTTACCCTCTTTGGAAAAGCCTTTTCAACTGTTTGTAACAGTAGATAATGGAGCAGCACTGGGAGTGCTCACACAGACATGGGGGGGAAGAAACACCCAGTAGCATTCCTCTCCAAATTACTAGATCCAGTATCCAGGAGATGGCTGACTTGTGTTCAGGCCATAGCAGCAATGGCCCTACTGGTAGAGAAGAATAGAAAACTGACCTTTGGGGGCGCGTTAGTGGTAAGCACCCCACATTCAGTCAGGTCCATTTTGACACAACAAGCTTATAGGTGGCTCAGACTCCAGAATATTGAAGTATGAGGCCATTCTAATGGAACAGGATGATTTAATCCTAACCACAGACTCCTGTGCAAACCCAGCAACTTTCCTCTCAAAAGGGGAGGGGGAAGGGACAAATGTCACACATGATTGTCTAGACATAATTGAGTAGCAGACCAAAGTCTGAATGGACCTGGCCGATAAACCCCTGCATCAGGGAAGGAGATTATTTGTGGATGGATCATCAAGATGCATTCAAGGGAAACGGCATAGCGGATTTGCTGTGGTGGATGGGGAAGCCCTGGAAGTAATAGAGTCAGGGAGACTACCCATTACCTGGTCTGCTCAGACCTGTGAATTATACACCCTGGACAGGGCACTTCAGCAGATGCAGGGAGTGGAGGGAACAATATATACAGACTCGCAATATGCATTTGGAGTAGTTCACACCTTTGGAAAAATTTGGAAAGAAAGGGGATTGATAAATAGCTGGGTTAAGGAACTGGTACATGAAGAATTGGTTCTCCAGTTACTGGAGCACCTGATGCTACCTAGGGAGGTGTCAGTGGTACATGTACCTGACCATCAGAAAGCCACCACTCCAGAGAACAGGGAGAATCAATTATCAGATGAGGCAGCCAAGGAAACAGCCTTACAAGAGACATGCATGCTGTGTACATAGTGCCAACCCTAGCTCCAATCGAGACTATGCCGAAGTTCGGCCCAAAAGAACAGGCCAAACTCACTGAGATGGGGATAGTTCAAAATGAAGCAGGGGCCTGGCTCCTCCCCCACGGGCGCCAGCTGCTAAATAAGCCACTGGTAAAAGAAATTATGGCAATCCTTCACCAGGGGAGCCATTGGAGAACTCAAGCTCTTTGTGACACAGTCCTTAGGAAATATGGTTGCATAGGTATTTACACTGTGACTAAACAAATATGTGAGATGTGCCCCATATGTCAGAAAATTAACAGGAAAATTTTGAGGAGAGCAGTGTTGGGTTTGTGACATATTGTGGACCCTTGGTCGAAGTGGCGATGACTCAACAGCAAGTGGACACAGAGGAAAGGAAGCTTTATTATACTACCGTGAAGATGATCCTTGTCCGAGGAACCGACAGTGCTGTAATCCAGCGATATCACAGTAAGACTCCAGATAGTCTCAGTAGTAATGTAGTTGATGATCTCACCCAGATGTAGCGAAGGTCTGGTAGTGTTCCACAGCGCGGGATAGGCCGTGAACCTGAAGGGTGGAGCGATGAGAGCTTGGAGCGTAGTAGTAATCAGTGGGTAGCAGCAATGATAGCTTCCTTCAGTAGTCGAGTGAAGAGAAGGACCCGTGGTCAGAGGTGCAGGATACCAGAGCAGGATAGGCCCTCGAGGAGCGAGTACCTAGGAGCACCGAGGGTACCTGGAATAAAGCAGACAAGACCCCCGAGGGGCGGGTGTCCTGATGGTTAAGCTGAATAACCCTGGAAGGCAAGTAGAAGTGAGAGGCCCCCAAGGAGTGGGTACCCAGAGCTTCAGTAGGTAGCAAAACACCCCGGAGGGTAGTGAGAAATCCAAGCAAGCAGCTTAGAAGCGGTCAGAGTAGCAAAACCGAAGTACTTGCTAACTCGTTGTATTGGAGTGGAGCGGAGGTTTAAATATCCAGTGGTACTAACGTCATGTGGTGGGGCCACCCCCGAGGTTTCCGCTATGACGTGTTTAAGAACATGGGCAGCGTGCACCCTAGGAGGCCTCAGGAAGAAGCATGGCGGATGGGGACGCCCATGCTGGCTCGGAGATGCTGAGGGGTTCGGCAAACAGCAGCCGAGGCAGCCATCCTTCCGAAGGAGGAGAAAGATAAAAAAGCGGTGAGGCAGAGCGGTCGCAGCTGTCTGCGACTGATGGACGCAACAGTACCCCCCTTCAAAGGGCCCCCCTCCAGGACCTCTTACCGGTGGTCTGGGTTTTCGAGGGTGTGCAAGATGAAATTGACGTACCATGTCTTTATCCATGATGTTGGCCAGAAGCTCCCATGAATTTTCTTCTGATCCATAACCCTCCCAGGAGATGAGGTATTCCCATGTCTTGACTCTCTTACGGACATCCAAGATGTCATCTACAGCATACTCAATATCGTCCTCAGTGTCCAGATTCGTAGGTTCTGGGGTCTTCTTAGAGAACTCCGAGAGCATCAAAGGTTTTAGCAGAGAGACATGGAAGGCGTTGTGTATTCTCAATGATGGAGGTAATTTCAAACTGTACGTCAGATTTCCCAAGCGCCAAAGGATTGCAAAGGGTCCTACATAGCGAGGTGCAAAACGTGCTGATGGAAGTTTAAGACAGAGAAACTTGGTACTCAGTCAGACTTTGTCTCCAGGCTGGAACTGAGGCGCTTCTCGATGGTGAGCATCATAGATCTTCTTTACTTTTTGTCGTGCTTTAAGGAGCAGATCCTTCGTTTGCTTCCAAAGCTGAGATAACTCTGCTGCAGTGGCCTGTGCTGCAGGAGAAGCCACTGATTTATTTATTTATTTATTTAATTAAGGCTTTTATATACCGACTTTCTTGATACAAATCAAATCAACTCGGTTTACATCGAACTAAGCGGTTAACCGTAACCAAATAACAAGAAAACCAGATAGAAGAAGCAAAAAGTTACATTGTAACAGGGGTGCAAAAACTGGGGATAGGAAATAAAGAGGGGAGAACAGAGATAATTAACTTTTTACAGGAGATGGTGTGGGAGGGAGGCAAAAGAAGCCCACCACGTTATAACGTATATGAGTACTTAGTGCTTGTTTAATCACAGTAGAGTTGGGAACGATTCTAAGTCAAGCTATTGGCTTAGGAACAGGGAAAGGCTCGACAGAAAAGCCATGTCTTGAGTTTCTTTTTAAAAGTTAGGAGACAGGTTTCCTGCCTGAGGTCCGGTGGCATGGTGTTCCAAATGGAGGGACCTATTGTTGAGAATGCCCAGTCTCTGATGTTTGATTGGTGCACCGCTTTGATTGGAGGAATGTGTAAGGATCCTTTGTAAGCTTCCCTTAAGGGTCTGGTCGTAGAGTGAAGTTTGAGAGGATGTATCAGGTCAAGAGGGGTCTGATGGTGTATGCTTTTGTGAATGATTGTAAGTGATTTATGGAGAATCCTAAAGTTTACTGGGAGCCAGTGAAGATCTTTTAGTATAGGAGAGATGTGCTCTCTCCGATTGGTGTTCGTCAGGATTCTCGCTGCCGTGTTTTGAAGCAGCTGGAGGGGTTTTATTGTAGTAGCAGGAAGACCTTGCAAGATGGAGTTGCAGTATTCGACCTTGGAGAACAGGATGGCTTGGAGGACCGATCTGAAATCATTATGGAAAAGGAGCGGCTTGAGTTTTTTGAGTACTTGCAGCTTGTAGAAGCATTCCTTCGTACTGTGGTTTATGAATTTCTTTAGACTCAGCTGGCTATCTATTATGACTCCAATGTCTCTTGCATGGGAGATTTGTGTGTTAGTGTGCAGCTGTTGATGAAAGGGACTGCCTTCTGGGGTGATGAGGAGGAGTTCTGTCTTGGTAGTGTTAAGCACCAGGTTAAGACTTGCGAGGTGGAGGTTGATTGTTTGCAAGTGGGAATCCCACAGTTTGAGAGCAGAATCCAGTGAATTCGATATGGGGATTAAGATTTGAACATAGTCTGCATATATGTAAAACTTCAGTTTTAATTCCCACTGATAAGGGAATTGGCAGAAGAGGAAGTGGTTGTCGTCCATAGATGAATTGAAAAGGAGAAGACCCCGTAGATGTAGCAGGATGCGAGTTGATAGCGAATTCTGCCCAAGGTAGCAATTCCGCCCAGTCACTCTGTCTCGAGTTAATGTAGAGCCGTAGAAACTGTTTAACATTTTGTTCATTCTTGCAGCCTGTCCATTAGACTGAGGATGGTAAGCGGAGGTCAAGTCCAAGGAAATGTCAAACTTTTGACATAGGGTTCTCCAGAACATAGCAGTGAATTGTACTCCTCTGTTGAACAGTATATGCTTAGGCATTCCATGAAGGCGGAAGATATGTTTGATGAAGAGTCTCGCTAACTCCATGGCAGAGGGTAATCCTGGCAAGGCTACAAAATGTGCCACTTTGGAGAAGCGATCGACGGTGACCTAAATGGTATTGTTCCCGTTGGAGAGTGGTAAATCTACCACAAAATCGGTTACTATATATGTCCAGGGCTCATCTGGCGCTGGCAGGGGTTGTAACAGACCCCAAGGACGTCCGGCTGGCAGTTTTTGCTTGGCGCAAACAGCGAAGGAACCCACATAAGCTTGTACATCCTTCTTCATGGTTGGCCACCAGTAATATCGCTGTAACATGGCCAAAGTACGACTCTGTCCAGATGGCCAGCCAGGCGGCAATCGTGCGCCCACTTCAACAGTTTCTTCCTTTGATTTCTGGCCACCACCACCGTCTTCCCAGCAGGTACAACATGAGTGGCTGCAAGAACCACCTTCTCGGGATCAATAATGTGGCAGGGTTTGTCAGGCACATCCTGAGAGGAGAAGGATCGTGACAGGGCATCAGCCTGGATGTTCTTCTCTCCCGGATGGTATTTCAAAAGGAAATCAAATCTGTTAAAGAACAGTGACCATCTTGCTTGATGGTGATTGCATCATTGTGCATGTCTGAGGTACTCCAAGTTCCTGTGATTGGTGTACATTACTATCTGATGTTGTGCACCTTCTAACCAAGGACGCCACTCCTCAAAGGCCAGCTTAATTGTGAGCAACTCTTTGTCTCCGATTCCATAATTTCTTTCGGCAGGCGAGAACCGCCTCGAGAAGAAGGAGCAGGGATGGAGCACATTGGATTCGCTGTACTGACTCAAAACCGCTCCCACGCCAATGTCTAATGTGTCGACCTCGACAATGAATGGGCGATGTGGATCTGGATGGCAAAGGCATGGCTTTTTTTGAAAAGCCTCTTTGAGAGTCAGGAAGGCCGATATTGCTTCAGGAGACCAGATGGCAGGTTTGGTCCCCTTTCTGGTCATTGCAGTGAGAGGGACCGTCAATGATGAATAGTTCTTGATAAAGGAACGGTAGTAGTTCGTGAAGCCCAAGAAGTGGTGCAGTGCCTTCAGGCCTGTAGGTTGGGGCCAATCTCGGATGCTCTCTAATTTCTTGGGGTCCATCTGAAACCCGTTTTTTGAAACAATGTAACCCAGGAAGGGTACAGACTCCTTGTGGAACTCGCACTTCTCTAGTTTTGCGTATAAGCGGTACTCCCGCAGGCGTCTTAAAACCTTCTTGTTGTCCTCTTGATGTGTTTGTAGATCTTGGGAGAAGATCAGAATGTCATCAAGGTACACTACTACACATTGATTATAGTAAGTCCCGTAAGATGTCGTTCATCATATTTTGAAAAACTGCAGGTGCGTTACTTAATCCGAAGGGCATGACGAGATATTCGGGGTCCATCGTGGGTGTTAAAGGCTGTTTTCCATTCGTCGCCCTCATGAATATGCACCAAGTTTTAAGTGCCTTTGAGATCCAGTTTAGAAAATATCTTGGCTCCCTGGAGCCTGTCGAATAGTTCAGAAATTAAGGGCAGGGGATACCGGTCTTTGATGGTAATCTCATTCAGACCCCTAAAGTCGATGAAGGGACGTAAAGTGCCATTCTTTTTTCCCACAAAAAAGAATCCTGCACCAGCCGGGGATTTGGAGGGTCTGATAAATCCTTTTTGAAGTTTCTCTTGTATATAAGCGGACATGCGGAAAGAAGGTAGACTCTTCCTTTTGGAGGCTCAGAATTGGGTTTCAGGTTTATAGCACAGTCAAAAACTCTGTGGGATGGAAGTAAATCTGCTGCTTGTTTAGAGAAGACATCCTGGAAAGAGGCATATTGTGGAGGTAGGCCTGGTAAAGATGGTGTGGTGGGCATGCATATCATTGGAGAAACTTCCGCGAGACACCAGCCATGACAGCCAGGTCCCCACTGGGATAATTCCAGAGTTGCCCAGTTAAACTGTGGCATATGAGCTGTAACCAGGGTAGTTCGAGCACCACCAGATGCATGGCCTTTTCCAATACCAGGAAGGAGATGGTTTCAGACTGCAAACTGATTACCCAGGCCAATGGCCTGGGTAATCAGCGAAACCTCTCCAGGAAGTGGCTCTCCATGGATTGAAGATAACAGCAATGGCGTAGCTATTGGTTTTAAGATGAAATTTCCTCCAGCCCCGGAGTCTACCAGGGCGAGGGTCTGAAACTCAAGGCTTCCGCAGATAAGTGAGACGGTAGACACAATGGAGGAATTGGAGTGGTGAGACCTAGGAGGAGTCCTCCTGCAGATCCTAGGCCTGTATGTTTCCCGGACAGATGGAACAAGTTTGGATGGCGTGGCCCGATTGGCCACAATACATGCATAACCCCATGAGTTTGCGGAATAGTCTCTCTTTAGAAGTTAAATGACTTTGTCCTAATTGCATATGCTTGTCTTCTATGGGAGCAGACGGTAGACTTGAGTCAATTGGCACAGGTTTAGGACAGTTAGCTCCCGGGACGGGCTTCCGAGGACTCTTAGCCTCTTGAGTCCAGTCTCGAATACGGCGGTCAATTCTCCCAGTCAGTTCCATGAGAGACTCAAGGGTACCAGGCAGATCGCGAGCCACCAGTTCGTCCTTTAAATGAGAGTTGAGACCCTCCATAAAGATAGCACGCAAACATCCTATGTCCCAGTGTAGTTCAGATGCTAAAGTCTTGAATTCAATCACATAGTCTGTGAGCGGCTTATTACCTTGCTGGAGATGAAGCAGAGTGGATCCAGCAATGGTGTGGCGAGCTGGGTCGTCGAAGACAGACTTGAAAAGTTTCAGAAATCCTGTTAGGTCATTCAGGATAGGATCGTCACATTCCCATAACGGTGAAGCCAAAGCCAGAGCTCTCCCCTCAAGTAGAGATAGAATATAGGTGGTCTTGGATGCTTCTATGGGAAAGAGGATAGGCTGCAGTGAAAAATGCATACTGCATTGGTTGACAAACCCTCTACACATCCGTGCTTCTCCCATGAAGCGGGTAGACGTGGATAACAGTACGGTAGTTTTGACAGTCACCACTGGAGACAGTAATTCCTTCACTGGAGTTGTCAAAGTGTTCAGTTGTGCATGTAACTGATTGAAGGCGGCAGCTAGGCTTTCCAGAGACTTTTGTTGCTCAGTGATCCGCAAGGCTGCGAGCTGAGCAGTCTCTGGAGTTAGCAATCTGTTGGGTTTGTGGCATATTGTGGCCTCTTGGTCGAAGTGGCGATGGCTCCTCCCATGGGGAGGGGCCCCGTGGGGAACCACAACGATAGGCTAGACTCAATAGCAAGCGGACACAGAGGAAAGAAAGCTTTATTATACTGCCGTGATGAAGATGATCCTTGTCCGAGGAACGGACAGTGCTGTAGTCCAGCGATATCACAGTAAGGCTCCAGATAGTCTCAGTAGTAATGTAGTTGATGATCTCACCCAGATGTAGCGAAGGTCCGGTAGTGTTCCACAGCACGGGATAGGCCGTGAACCTGAAGGGTGGAGCGAGGAGAGCTTGGAGCACAGTAGTACTCACTGGGTAGCAGCGATGATAGCTTCCTTCAGTAGTCGAGTGAAGAGAAGGACCAGAGGTCCGAGGTGCAGTTACCAGAGCAGGATAGGCCCTCGAGGAGCGAGTACCTAGGAGCACCAAGGGTACCTGGAATAAAGCAGACAAGACCTCCGAGGGGCGGGTGTCCTGATGGTTAGGCTGAATAACCCCGGAGGGCAAGTAGAAGCGAGAGGCCCCCGAGGAGCGGGTACCCAGAGCTTCAGTAGGTAGCGAAATACCCCGGAGGGTAGTGAGGAATCCAAGCGAGCAGATTAGAAGCAGTCAGAGTAGCAAAACCGAAGTCCTTGCTAACTCGTTGTATTGGAGCGGAGCGGAGGTTTAAATACCCGGAGGTACTGACGTCATGCAGTGGGGCTGCCCCCGAGGTTCCCGCCATGACGTGTTTAAGAATATGGGCAGTGTGCGCGCGCACGCACGCACCCTAGGAGGCCTCAGGAAGAAACATGGCGGACGGGGATGCCCATGCTGGCTCGGAGACGCCGAGGGGTTCAGCTAACAGCAGCAGAGGCAGTCATCCTTCCGAAAGAGGAGGAGAAAGGTAAAAGAGAGGTGAGGCAGAGTGGTTGCAGCTATCTGCGACCAACGGACGCAACAAGCAGCTCCAGGGGGAATGGATCTAGGCCTAAGGCCCTTTCAGACCATACAAGTAGACTTCACTGAACTGTCCCCATCCAAGGGACTCAAATTCCTTTTAGTAATTGTAGATCACCTCACTGGATGGGTTGAGGCTTTCTCTATGACATCATCCACGGCTCAGGGGGTTATGAAAGTACTCTTGGAACAATTTATCCCAATATATGAGCTGCTTGAACACATCGATTCAGACCAGGGGAGCCACTTCACTTCCAGAGTCCAGCAAGGACTAATGGAAAGGTTAGGGCTCAACTGGAACTTTCATACTCCCTGGCATCCCAATCCTCTGGAAGATTAGAGAGGATGAATCAAACCCTGAAACAACAAATCTCCAAAATTAAGTTAGAAACCAGGATGCCCTGGACTAAGTTCTTGCCCCTGGCTTTGCTACAGGCAAGGACACACCCTAGGAAGGATGTGGGAGTATCCCCCTATGAGATGATGTTTAGACTGCCCTATCTGGGGGGTGGGGGTGCTGGGGAACAAAGGACCTATTTCTAAAGAATTATATACTGGCACTTTCTTCTTCTTTATCTCATTTAAGGAAGAAGGGACTGTTGGCTCAAATCCCTCCCCTGGACTTTGTGGTACACAGGTTCCGGCCCGGAGACTGGGTGTTGCTAAAAGTGTGGAAGGAGTCCAACATCTTCTGGACGACTGAACTAAGCTACAGCCAAAGTGGGAAGGACCATTTCAAATCCTTCTGACCACAGAAACAGTGGTGCGGACAGATGAGAAAGGGTGGACTCACCATTCTCGAGTCAAGGGATCCGTGGAGCCGCCGGCAGACCCTTCCCAATGGAAAGTGACAGACACAGACAATCCGCTAAAGATAAGAATCACTAGAAAAGACAAAAAATCTTTGCATGAACAGTTATACTTCATACGCTCGTTGGGGCTGGGATCTCGGCCCCGATGATAACCCTATTTGGGACCCTGCGACCAGATTTAATATACTGTGTGAACCATTACTAAATATATGGACTACGGGGCCAGGAACATTCATCGTGTGGGAGGGGGATTTCTATGGATTAAGGGGGATAAGAGTTGAGAAAGGGGACATATCATTAAGTACACCTAACACTGGGGAATTGATAACATTCTGGTATATCGCTTATGAGGGCCTAGGAGGCAGGAGGTATCTGTGGTATTTCTTAAAAAAAAGGGGAGAGAGAATTCTCAAATTGTTTGAGCTAGGTTGCATAAGCAACTCTGAGATCCCCGCCTTGCGGGCCATAAGGCAGCCTTTTCCTTGAGAAATCTGCTTTAGCCCTCAGCTTCCATGTGGAGAGAGGAATTAGAAATTGGGATATTGGTACTATTGATGATCATAGGATTGATCTTCATTTGCTGGGTGTATAGAGAAACATTGTGCGGGAGAAAAAAGGAAGATGTTGTGGGTTACTCTGGGGGAATGATTCTGTTCAGATGAGGAGATGATAATTATTTGTGACCTGAAGGGGATTGCCCCTATTGGTCCAACGTCTTCTGGATGACTGAACCAAATGGATGGACGGCACAAACCAGCTCCCCGATCAAGGGCCTAATTGCCATATATAAGGGGCCCTTTGATCCAAATTGCCAAATTAAAACCTGTAACTCAGTATATATAACTATCAAATCGACCTACTTGTATGAAGAGATTAACGGAAAAAGGGTCCAGAAGTCAGTGAAAGAAAGGGAATTTGGGATAGGGATATCCACCACAGGGAAAGACCTGACCGACTGCTGTAATAGAATACTTGTTAAGAATTCACCTGCCCCAAGGATAGCTTCCACAGTTATGCCCGTCCCCCCCCTGACTTTCAAGCCACCCTTGAATGATCCCCTAAGGTAGTATAAGTGATAACCGTGAATGATTTAAGAAAGACCCTCGAGATAGAAACAGGATATGGGGAAGTAAATGCCTGGGTGGAATGGATAAAATATATAGTGAAAACCCTGAACACGAGCAACTGTTATGCTTGTGCTTCTAGGAGACCCATAGCACAGATAGTGCCATTTCCTTTTGGTTGGAATGACAACCCGGAAGGACTGGAGTGTATCCTGGCATTATATCAAGACGAAATGGCTTGGAACAACGCCACCTGCAAGTCTTGGGCCCTTCTATTCCCGGCCCTGAAGCCAAATAAGGGATGGCGGGTACCTCCAGTATTTTCCCCAAGTCCTGGGAACCACACTGCCTGCCTCTCACAGCGGGGCTCAGGGTTCGACCAGCAAATGGGAGAAGTGGACACCTGTACCGCAACTTGGAATGTGACGGGATTGCTGGAGGTTGGAAACTACTTAAACTTGAGAGTAGCCTGTGCTGACCTATGGTGGTTCTGTGGAGGAAGAATGATAAGACCTACACTATTCACTAATTGGATTGGCACGTGTGCGATTGTACAATTGGCAATTCCAGTCACACTGGCAATTAAAAAGGAGAAAGCAAAGTACAAAAGAACGCGAAGGGAAATTTTAGGGACATCTTTTGATGAAAGGGTATATTTAGACTCCATAGGTGTGCCAAGAGGAGTCCCAGATTATCCCATGTGTGCGAGGGCTGATGCAAAAACTGATAGAAACAGCGATTGCTAAGAAAATGCCCCTAGAATCCCCCCCATATGCTGATGCAATGAGATTGTTAGACGAAACAGAGGTACAGAAGGCTCAGAAAATGCTTGAAGCTCTAAAAGCAACCTATGAAGGATTGTAAATGAGAAGGCAACAAAGAGTATCAAGAGGCAGGGGGAAATTGTGAGCAAAGGCTCCCCACTATTGTCTTCTCCTTGTTAAGACAGGAATAGAGCTGTATCCCCTTTCTTTTTCTTTTCTTTGCTTCTTATAAAATAGTTAAGAACATAAGAAAATGCCATACTGGGTCAGACCAAGGGTCCATCAAGCCCAGCATCCTGTTTCCAACAGTGGCCAATCCAGGCCATAAGAACCTGGCAAGTACCCAAACACTAAGTCTATTCCATGTTACCATTGCTAATGGCAGTGGCTATTCTCTAAGTGAACTTAATAGCAGGTAATGGACTTCTCCTCCAAGAACTTATCCAATCCTTTTTTAAACACAGCTATACTAACTGCACTAACCACATCCTCTGGCAACAAATTCCAGAGTTTAATTGTACGCTGAGTAAAAAAGAACTTTCTCCGATTAGTCTTAAATGTGCCCCATGCTAATTTCATGGAGTGCCCCCTAGTCTTTCTAATATCCGAAAGAGTAAATAACCGATTCACATCTACCCGTTCTAGACCTCTCATGATTTTAAACATCTCTATCATATCCCCACCTCAGTCGTCTCTTCTCCAAGCTGAAAAGTCCTAACCTCTTTAGTCTTTCCTCATAGGGGAGCTGTTCCATTCCCCTTATCATTTTGGTAGCCCTTCTCTGTACCTTCTCCATCGCAATTATATCTTTTTTGAGATGCGGCGACCAGAATTGTACACAGTATTCAAGGTGTGGTCTCACCATGGAGCGATACAGAGGCATTATGACATTTTCCGTTTTATTCACCATTCCCTTTCTAATAATTCCCAACATTCTGTTTGCTTTTTTGACTGCCGCAGCACACTAAACCGACGATATCAATGTGTTATCCACTATGAGGCCTAAATCTCTTTCTTGGGTTGTAGCACCTAATATGGAACCCAACATTGTGTAATTATAGCATGGGTTATTTTTCCCTATATGCATCACCTTGCACTTATCCACATTAAATTTCATCTGCCATTTGGATACCCAATTTTCCAGTCTCACAAGATCTTCCTGCAATTTATCACAATCTGCTTGTGATTTAACTACTCTGAACAATTTTGTGTCATCTGCAAATTTGATTATCTCACTCGTTGTATTTCTTTCCAGATCATTTATAAATATATTGAAAAGTAAGGGTCCCAACACAGATCCCTGAGCCACTCCACTGTCCACTCCCTTCCACTGAGAAAATTGTCCATTTAATCCTACTCTCTCTTTCCTGTCTTTTAGCCAGTTTGTAATCCACGAAAGGACATCGCCACCTATCCCATGACTTTTTACTTTTCCTAGAAGCCTCTCATGAGGAACTTTGTCAAACGCCTTCTGAAAATCCAAGTATACTATATCTACCGGTTCACCTTTATCCACATGTTTATTAACTCCTTCAAAAAAGTGAAGCAGATTTGTGAGGCAAGACTTGCCCTGGGTAAAGCCATGCTGACTTTGTTCCATTAAACCATGTCTTTCTATATGTTCTGTGATTTTGATGTTTAGAACACTTTCCACTATTTTTCCTGGCACTGAAGTCAGGCTAACTGGTCTGTAGTTTCCCGGATCGCCCCTGGAGCCCTTTTTAAATATTGGGGTTACATTTGCTATCCTCCAGTTTTCAAGTACAATGGATGATTTTAATGATAGGTTACAAATTTTTACTAATAGGTCTGAAATATTTTTTAGTTCCTTCAGAACTCTGGGGTGTATACCATCTGGTCCAGGTGATTTACTACTCTTCAGTTTGTCAATCAGGCCTACCACATCTTCTAGGTTCACCGTGATTTGATTCAGTCCATCTGAATCATTACCCATGAAAACCTTCTCCATTAGAGGTACCTCCCCAACATCCTCTTCAGTAAACACCGAAGCAAAGAAATCATTTAATCTTTCTGTGATGGCCTTATCTTCTCTAAGTGCCCCTTTAACCCCTCGATCATCTAACGGTCCAACTGACTCCCTCACAGGCTTTCTGCTTCGGATATATTTAAAAAAGTTTTTACTGTGAGTTTTTGCCTCTACAGCCAACTTCTTTTCAAATTCTCTCTTAGCCTGTTTTATCAATGTCTTACATTTAACTTGCCAATGTTTATGCTTATCCTATTTTCTTCTGTTGGATCCTTCATCCAATTTTTGAATGAAGATCTTTTGGCTAAAATAGCTTCTTTCACCTCCCCTTTTAACCATGCCGGTAATCGTTTTGCCTTCTTTCCACCTTTCTTAATGTGTGGAATACATCTGACTGTGCTTCTAGAATGGTATTTTTTAACAATGACCACGCCTCTTGGACATTTTTTACTTTTGTAGCAGCTCCTTTCAGTTTTTTTCTAACAATTTTTCTCATTTTATCAAAGTTTCCCTTTTGAAAGTTTAGCACGAGATCCGTGGATTTGCACACTGTTCCTCTTCCATCATTAAATCAAATTTGATCATATTATGATCACTATTGCCAAGTGGCCCCACCACCGTTACCTCTCTCACCAAGTCCTGTGCTCCACTGAGAATTAGATCTAAAATTGCTCCCTCTCTTGTCTGTTCCTGAACCAATTGCTCCATAAAGCTATCAGTTATTTATTTATTTAAAAACGTTTTCTATACCGTTGCTAAGTTATATACCATTGCAACGGTTTACAAATAGGCACATAGACTAAGGTAAGTAAATGTAGGATATCATACATTCTAACAGGTGCCAATAAAGTTCGGTTACAATTTCATAAATAAAATCATTATTTGAGTAATGTTGTTCAAGTCCAGGTATATTATTGAGTTACTATCGCTTTGAAATATTACTTCTTAAATGTAGGATTGAGTAAATTCATTCTCATCTGCATTACCCTGTACTTTCATTCTCTACCCTCCACACTCTTTAGTGAAGGCTTTTTTTATTTTATTTATTTATTTATTTTTAATTCTTTATTTGTCAGTTTCAAATTTTACAAAACCATAAATTTTGCAATTAAGAAAAAAATATGAGAGATGGAATAAGATAGAACCCCCCCCCCCATAGATTATACATCTCTAACTTTAGAGGAAATAATATTAAGATTCCATCAGTCTTAAATTATAAATCAATATACAGTGTGTTTCCACAAATTAGTACGATCCGATATTACAGAGAGTTAATTAGTAAATTGATACATTTTTAAAGAGCCATGTTTTTAGATTTTTCTTAAAAGTTTTGAGATTATTCTGTAATCTGAGTTCGGGGGGCATCGTGTTCCATAGTATGGGCCCAGCCAATCATAAAGCCCATTCTCTCACTTGGGTTAATTTTGCTGACTTTACTGAAGGGATTGTTAGTAGTGCTTTGTTTGCTGAGCGGAGGTTTCTTTGTGGAATGTGTACTCGTAAGGCTGTGTTTAGCCAGTCTGCTTCTTTATCATATATTAGTTTGTGTATGGTGCATAATGCTTTGTATTTTATCCTGTATTCGATGGGTAACCAATGTAAGTCTGCTAGAGTTTCGGTTATATGGTCCCTCCTCTTTTTTCCCGTTAGTATTCTGGCTGTAGTATTTTGAAGTATCTGGAGTGGTCTTATCGATGTGCTTGGGAGTCCTAGTAAGAGTGCGTTGCAGTAGTCAGTGCTAGAAAAGATAAGTGTTTGCAATACTGTTCTGAAGTGGGCAGGTGTGAGTAATGGTTTCAATCTTCTGAGGACCATAAGTTTTGCGTAGCCTTCTCTTACTTTTATAGATATGTGTTGCTTCAGGTTGATTTCTGGGTCCATCATTACTCCCAGATTCCTTACTTTTTCCTATTTATTCCATCCAGGAATGTTATCTCTCTAGCGTGTCCCGATGATACATTTACCCAGTCAATATTGGGGTAATTGAAATCTCCCATTATTACTGCACTACCAATTTGGTTAGCTTCCATAATTTCTCTTAGCATTTCACTGTCCGTCTCACCATCTTGACCGGGTGGACGGTAGTATACCCCTATCACTATAGTCTTCCTCGACACACAAGGGATTTCTACCCATAAAGATTCAATTTTGTATTTAGTCTCATGCAGGATGTTTATCCTGTTGGACTCTATGCCATCCCGGACATAAAGCGCCACACCTCCTCCCGAGTGCTCCTCTCTGTCATTGCAATATAATTTGTACCCCGGTACAGCACTATCCCATTGGTTATCCTCTTTCCACCATGTCTCTGAGATGCCAATTAAGTCTATGTCATCATTCACTGCTATATATTCTAATTCTCCCATCTTACTTCTTAGACTTCTGGCATTAGCATACAAACATTTCAAAGTTTGTTTTATGTTTGTATTTTCATTCTGCTTTTCAATTGATAGGGAAAAGTTAGACTTTTTTTTAGCTCAGGTGAGTTTTAGTTACAGGCACTTGGACTACTTTTCTAATTATTGGAACCTCACTGTTGGGATGCCCTAATTCTAATGCATCCTTAGTATCTTTTGAAGATACCTCTTTCTGAACCATGCACTGCTGAGTGACTTTCGGCTTTCCCCTTTGTTCTAGTTTAAAAGCTGCTTTATCTTCTTTTTAAAGGTTAACGCCAGCAGTCTGGTTCCACCCTGGCTAAGGTGGAGCCCATCCCTTCGGAAGAGACTCCCCATTCCCAAAAAGGTTCTCCGGTTCCTAACAAAACTGAATCCCTCTTCCTTGCACCATCGTCTCATCCACGCATTGAGACTCTGGAGCTCTGCCTGCCTCTGGTGACCTGCGCGTGGAACAGGGAGCATTTCAGAGAATGCTACCCTGGAGGTTCTGGATTTAAGCTTTCTACCTAAGAGCCTAAGTTTGGCTTCCAGAACCTCCCTCACACATTTTCCTATGTCGTTGGTGCCCACGTGTACCACGACAGCCGGCTCCTCCCCAGCACTGTCTAAAATCCTATCTAGGTGACGCGTGAGGTCCGCCACCTTCGCACCAGGTAGGCATGTTACCAGGCGATCCTCACGCCCACCAGCCACCCAGCTATCTATATTCCTAATAATCGAATCACCAACTATGACGGCCGACCTAACTCTTCCCTCCTGGGCAGTAGGCCTCTGGGAGATATCCTCAGTGCGAAAGGACAATGCATCACCTGGAGAGCAGGTCCTTGCTACAGGATCCTTTCCTGCTGCACCTGGTTGGTGCTCTCCCATCATGAGACCTTCTTCCTCCAAAGCAGCACAAGGGCTGCCAGTCTGAAGTTGGGACTTGACTATGTCCCTGAAGGTCTCATCTATATACCTCTCTGTCTGCCTCAGCTCCTCCAGGTCTGCCACTCCAGCCTCCAGAGATCGGACTCGTTCTATGAGAGCCAGGAGCTCTTTGCATCGCATGCACATGTACAATTTCTCACCGGTGGGTAAAAAATCATACATGTGAAACTCGATGCAAAAGACTGGGAAGCCCCCCTTCTTGCTGCTGGACTGCTGCCTTCATCTCAATTTTGATCAGTTCCTAGTTAAGTTTTAGGTTGCTATGAGAGTAGGAATGTGTCTAACGTCCTTTAAATGTATTAGTGAATTCACTATGTGTCTGGTAGTGGCCTACTGGGGTTTGATTGAATTCTCAATAAAGTTTTTGTTGATGTTTTTTTTTTTTTTTGTGAAAGTGGTACCTGCCTATAAATTAAGGGATGAGCTAGGGGTGGGTGGGCGAGGGGTGGGAGGGTTGGGAAATACAAACAGTCTAACTTCAATTAGTCAGCCTGAGTGACTCACTGCTCTCTTGATTAACTAATGTTGGTCCCTATTCAAACCCAATCACACTACCTCAATGAGAGAAATTGCAAATTGTTAGTAACTGGCTTAGCTGCATGCAAGCAACTTACAAGAGAAACCCAGCACCCCCGGCTTCCTTACTTGACAACAATAATGCATATTAGAAACCACAATCTGCTTAGAGTAGCACATATAGTGCAGATAGAGGGAGCATGTGAACAAGGGATTGTCAGAGAGAGAGAGAGAGAGAAAGAGAGAAATGTTGCTTCTTTAGCAGTTGGAAGGAGGCAAGCAGAGATAAGACTATACCCCTCCCCACATCCCTCCCCATACCTGGCTTTAGCAAGGACTTCTGCATAGAAAACCTTAACTTAGAAACTGCACATAGACAAAGGCATCATGAACAGTATCTTATTGGGCAAGGGAATTTGCACATACACAAGGGAAAAGGAAAGAGAAAAAGGGGGCTTGCATAAGCAAGAAAAAGTGTATAAAATGCACTGCTTGAGCCCATAGGGATGTGCCTACATCTGTGTGGCACTCGTACTTGCAAGTCCGTGAATAAAAAAAACAACCGTATACTGTTTCACTAAACTTGTGTTCACTCTCCTTCCTTCCAAGAAGGATTTGTTTGCTTCTTTCTTTCACCAGTTCCTTTTATAAACTGTATAAGTGTAGGAGAAGGAGAAGGGAAATGCCGATGTGATGTGACTCGGTTAGTTGCCTTGGCTGCTGCATGGGACTGTCAGAGCTCCTCCTCTGCTGCTGCTCGCCAACACTCAGTGAGTCACCTCCAGTGTATACTTTACCCATGTCTCTCAGCCTGGGAAAAAAAGACAGAGGCTGGAAGGACTCAAAGGAGGACACTCAGGAAGAGGTGCTGTTTGCTGCAAAGCAGGGCCCATCTAGTCATGCTGCCAGTTAATTCCCACACTCCTGCTGTGGCTAAAAAGGCAAGACATGCATGACTGTAAATTTTCTCATAAAGGAGCTCCTGCATATTTAGGAAGCACCTCTGGGGTCTTATGTTGGTGCATGGTGCACAAAAAGTCCAAGTGCTGGTCTGAATCCAACCATGAGGCAGTGGTGACTTTTCCGTGGCACACCTGATTAGTTCTATGGCAAACTGGTTGGGAAACATTATTCTAAATGGCAATGTAGGTTGCTAAAATAAATGCTATCAGTCTGGAAGTAGCATAGTTTGCTAGGAAATTTTTCCTGCTTCAAGGACTTCCTTATTACTCAAAATTAGTCCCTGCTGGGGCTACAGTGACATGAGTAATCATTAAGAAATATTCAGGGATTTTCCCCTTTCTTCAATTCTTCTCCCTTCTTTTGTCTGGTGCAGTAGGTCCTTGGCTAGGAGCCATAGAGAACAGCACCTTCCAGAACCCTGTGGGCCGGATTTTAAGACGTACGCGTATGTTATAAAATCCGTGGTCGGCGCACGCAAGGAAGTGCACCTTGCGTGCGCCGAGCCCTAGGGGAGCCCCGATGGCTTACCCCGTTCCTCGGAGGGAACTTTCCTTCCACCCCTCCACCTTCCCCTCTGTTCCCCTACCTAACCCACCCCCCAGCCCTGCCTAAACCCCCCCCCCCAACCTTTGTTTTACAAGTTGCGCCTGTCTTTGGGCAGGTGTAGGTTGCACGTGCCAGCGCGCGATCCCCCGGCCTAGCAATCCTACGGAGGCCCCAGGCCATGCCCCCACCCCTTTTTTTCAAGCCCTGGGACATGCGAGCGTCGCCGGGCCTATGCAAAATAGGCTTGGCACGCGTAGGGCTTTTAAAATCTGCCCCTGTATGCATATATGCTGAGTCTGCAAAGAAGGCATCACTATTGTTGATTGGCTTGGATAGCCTCCATCCCTGGAAATACTGCCCAGTCCCTGCTCTCAAAAGAGAATCAGCTGAGCTTGTTAATCAAACCAATATCTCCATACAGCAAAGTGCAGCATTGACCCCTCAGCTGTGAGGCTGGCCTCTCAATTATATCAATTTTTAAAGTAAAAACAACATTTCTTAAAACTTACCTTAAGCCTGCATCTTCATAATGTGGATGATTTACAATGGCTCGACCTGTAGATAACTTGACACTTGCCATTGTAGGCATGGCACCCGCAAACACAGCATCTAAAAGAAAAATATAATCATAGCATGGAACAGAATTAGAAAAGTTAGTCAATATTTTAAAATGTGTACTGTAGATGCTAGTCATTTGTAGAAATGTCTTAAAACTCCTGTTATATAGAGGTTTGACCACACATAATATCTACAATGTGACAGATGAATAAATTATTTTGCACTGATGAACCATCATAATAAGCACTATCAGCTATTCAACCTTCATTGCTTTTTCTTTAATCATAGGTCCCAGTATCTTTTTCAGTTTTTGTCTTTTGCAAATAAAATTGCCATCAAAACATTAGGGTTTATTTATCTTATAAATTATCGCTGACTTCCCAACTGTTTCATTAAACTCCAACTGCCATAACTTGTAAGCACACATAAGTCTTGCTTGCAATAGTTCCAACAGTCCCGACACGGGCCGTGTTTCTAAAGACAAGTCTGCGTCAGGGGTGTCAATTCTTTCTTCTTTTAAATTCTTAAGCTATAAAAAGAAAAATGTATTATGATTTATTGCGAAACCAACTCATAGCTCAGAGTACCATTCCATTGCTCAGAAAGCGTTTGGCACCAAGTTCAATTCTGGCCCCAGAAGTGCACACATAAAACATTTAATCCTGTTTATCTCAAAGGGATGTCATTATCGCCAATGACAATTTTTAGCAAAATGACATTATTGGTATCTATTAAATATTTCCAAAATTAAGGAACACCACTCAATTTCAGCATTCAGTCAGTAGGGGACAATAGTATTGAGTTTGTGTATCCAAAATTACTCGCAAAATGTCAACCTTGATCAACACTCATTTTCTTTGATACTGGATTTTACCTATTCAATGACCCACCAACTCAGTTCAGAAAACACATGTATGTTACCCATACAAACCACTGATGAAAATGTGAGGGAAAATAGACATTTTCCCTGTGGTGACTGTTCTATGTGCAACAACATTGTTACTACATAGACCTGGGAAGATCCAGAATTAGGATGCACCTTTAGTTTGTCAAGTACCACCAACTACATCTCCAGTAATGTAATCTATGCGATCATGTGCTCATGTAAGCACTTACATACAGGAAGAACCAAACAAATGATAAGAACATGCTTAATTGAACATAAAAGTTGTTTATCTATTGGTTCAACACTGTATTGCTCATTCCCATGTGTTTTCTGAACTGAGTTGGTGGGTCATTGAACAGGTAAAACCCTCTGTCAGAGAAGATGAGTTCGATCAAAGCTGACATTCTGCAAACAATTTTGGATATAGCTCCGTTCAGACTGAATGCTGAAACTGAGTGGTATTCATTAATTTAAGAAAATATTAGATAGATGCTTTTGATGTCATTTTGCTAAAAATTATCATGGGAGATGAAATCCATTTGAGATGACCAGGTTTAAATGTTTTATGTGTGCGCTTCTGAGGGCACAATCAAACTTGATGACAAACACTTTCTGGATAATGGAGTGGTATGTGCAGTTATTCGCTGAGCTATGAGCTGGTTTCTCAATAAATTGTAATACATTTTTCTTTTTAAAGCCTAAAAATTTAAAAGAAGAAATAAGTACACCCCTGACAGACTTGATTTTTGAAATACAGACCTTGCTGGGACTATTGGAACTATTGCAAGCAAGAAGACTTGTGTGTGTTTACAAAGTTATGGAAGGTGAAGTTGAATGAAATAGCTGTGAAGTCACGGATTATCAATAAAATAAAATAAGTAAATAGTAATTTTATTTGTAAAAGACAAACTGAAAAAGAATAGCAATGATACTGGGACCTATGATTAAAAAAACAATGAAGTTTGACTAACCGGTATTGCTTATTATGATGGTCCATGTCATCCAAATGTGAAGACTACCATCCTGCTTGTCCTAGGAGAAAATAATTTTCACATCTATATTTTACTGTTCCCATTTTTTCTTAACTGCTTTGTACCATTTCCGTTAACATAGCATACCCCTGAAAAGCCTCAGGGTCACCATACCCCACGGATGCGTCCATTTCCGCAACTCAAAGGAAATGTTGTTCGACTAATCTTATAACTTGCTTAATTCATATACATGATGTAAATTTGTACATAATTCTTATCCTGTAAGCACCCTCTCATGCTTTTTGCCCTTCTCTCCAGTTAGAATTTGTTTAACCTATCTTTCCTCTAACAGCCTAGTTCCAAGTTCCCTGTTATAATGTAACTTTTGCTTTCTCTGTTAACTGGTTCCCCCTAGTTTATTGTAAACCGGTACGATAAGACCTGGTCTTGAGCATCGGTATATTAAAAGAATTAAATAAATAAAATAAAATAACATGCTTATAAGCTATAAGGAAATTTTTCACAGGCTTACTCGTGTAAAGAAGGCCATATATGCATGTTTGTGGCCCAAGGACGCGTAATGCGTATTTTAAAAACAGGCCACATATGTGTGTATATACAAGTATGCAAGCAAAACTACACATACAAAAATGGGGCTTCTTGAGGCGGGGTTTGTACGTAAGCACGTAATAAAATATTTTAAAAGCGACATACGCGAGATTCATTAAATTTACCCATGTTCATTTACTACTGCTTGTTTACACACACAAGAGCAAACTTTCATTTTGATTTTTGACTTGGCTTTGGGCAAGTTAGCTTCTTTGGGTGAGTGGACATAGGAGCAGGCTAGTTGGAAGCGAGTTTTTAAGGTACAGTCTAGGGACCTACTGGGCCAATTTAGGACCTGGGTGGGGGTGGGTGAGAGAGATAGACAGGATCACAAAGAAGAGTTGTAGTGAGTGTACCACTCATGGGCCATACAGGGTGACAACCGGGTCATACAGATTTATAATGTGGGTTACTGGAAAAATTGGGGGGTAACTGGGACATACAGGGCTATAGAGGGTGGTGGAAGTGCATGTTACTAGGACATACTGAAGCCTTCTGGGGGGTGGGAGTTACTGGTAGTGCTTCACTTTTCAATATGTCTAATGGCCTTATAGAGAATGAGGTCACAATGGCTGAGGAGGGAGAGAGAATAGAGGAGGAGGAGGCATTCCTTACAGAGAGTATACAGGAGTAGAGCACATTTTATGGATCTCTCAGAGAAGGAAGCAATGGACAGGTTCAGATTCGACAAGGAAACCATACTGTTTGTATGCCAGCAGTTACAGCCGGACCTGCATCCAACCATTCAAAGGGGCCATTCTTTGACAATACATGTCAAGGTCACTACCACCCTGGCATCTTTGGTCACCGGCACTTTCCAGACACTTCGAGGGGTCCCGGCTGGAATCAGTCAGTCTACCATTTCTGTATGAATAGAGCAGTTCCTGGCAGCATTGTTCCAGAACACACACTACTTTATATCCTTCCCTTGAGGCAGATGTCAACAACAAAAAAATCATAACTGATTTCTATCAAACAGCATGCTTCTTCTCTGTCTTGGGGAGTATCGATTGACACCCACCCCCAAAAATAGGGAAGTTATGCGTCACAGAAGCTTAAACGTGTATGATACACATGGAAAATTGCACTCGAACAAGAAACCATGCGCAAATGTATGCGCAGCATTACATTAAAGTTGCAAGTATTTTATATCGTGCATGCGCTAAAATTCATTTACATGAGTGTGTGAGCTCATATGTGTGTGAATATGGGTTTGTGAACAATTCTTTTAAATTTATCCTCCCTACTTTTATGGGGAAATTTTCAAACAAAGCATTTTGGGACAAATCCTGTAAATACTTTTTACCTGCAGGTACTTTTTTCATGGAAAACAACATACGTAGTCTCAAAAATATAATCTTTGGAGGTAATTTTCAAAGGAATTAAGTGCGTAAATGTAATTTTCTATTGTAGCAATTTTCAAAAGCCCATTTATTGCATAAAATGCATTTATGAGTGAAGAAACTCAGTTTTAATTTCGTAAATCCTTTTGAGAAGTACCTCCTGTGCATGTTATTTTTCTCCTCTGGCTAGAGCATATCTTGGAACCACTTCACTTAAGGTGGCTAAAAGTACATGCATGTTGGATTAATGTTATGTACCTCTAGCATATTGAGAAACAGCAATTTTTGGACAGCCAATTTACACAGGTAAAACCTTTTTTTTTTTAACCTACCTAAATAGTTTTGAAAATAACCCTCTTAATAGACAAAAATGCATGGCAACTGTGTTTAAGCAAGAATATATAAAAAAAGAGAAAAAGAAAAAGAAAAAAATTACAATCCCCTAATACCCTTCTCTCACTGAAATAATGTTGGGATTACTACCTGATAATCCCCTTTTCCTTAGTGTAGACAGATGGACTCAGTACAAATGAGATTGTATCCGCGTGCTAGCAGTTGGAGACGGATCTGACGTCAGCACGGGGTATATAGCCCCACAGGAAGCGTAGCTATTCAGTAATCTTCCTTGCAAAAGCTGTTAGATATGTGTGAACTGATGCTCAGTGAAAAAGTGAAAACAGGATTCCCCTGACCGATTGATAGGAGCTGGAGACCGCCAGCAGTCCTAACCGGAATGCGTTGACACCTGGTAGAGTGTACTCTCATATAGCCAGAGATGACTTGGCTTACCTTGCATCGGGGAAACCCATGTACGCAGGCAGCTGGGCGGGATGCTGAGTCTATCTGTCTACACTAAGGAAAAGGGGATTATCAGGTAGTAATCCCAACATTTCCTGGCGTGTAGCCAGATGGACTCAGTACAAATGGGATGTACCAAAGCTTTACTTCCCACCTGGGCGGGAGGCTGCCTGAGGCCCATGTAACACCGCCCTGGCAAATGCTGAGTCCTCCCTGGCCTGGACATCCAGACGGTAGAATCTGGAAAAGGTATGGAGGGAGGACCAAGTCGCAGCTTTACATATTTCTGCAGGCGATAGCATCCTGGATTCCGCCCAGGATGTCGCTTGAGCTCTGGTAGAATGAGCCTTGACTTGTAGAGGCGGAGACTTTCCAGCCTCAATGTAAGCGGCTCTGGTAACGTCTTTAATCCAGCGGGCGATGGTGGCCGAGAGGCCGCTTCACCTTGCTTCTTCCCGCTGTGCAGGACGAACAGATGGTCCGTCTTTCGCAGGTCTTGTGTAAGTTCCAAATATCTGGGCAGCAATTTGCCAATGTCGAGATGGCGCAATAAACGCCCTTCTTCAGATTTCTTCAGCCCCGCCTTGGTAGGCAGGGATATAGTCTGATTAAGATGAAACTGTGAAACTACCTTAGGTAGAAAGGAGGGAACCGTACGAAGATGGATAGCCTCTGGAGTGATTCGGAGAAAGGGATCACGGCAGGACAGTGCCTGTAACTCTGAGATGCGGCGTGCCGAACACACCGCCAGCAAGAATACCATCTTCAAGGTTAGAGAACGGAGAGACAGGCCCCGAAGGGGTCTGAAGGTGGACCCTGCGAGGAAATCCAAAACAAGGTTGAGGTTCCACAAAGGCACAGGCCACTTCAGTGGCGGACGAATATGCTTGACTCCTTGCAGGAAGCGAGAAACATCTGGATGCTTGGCGATGGTCTTGCCATCCCTCCTGGGACCATAGCAAGACAGCGCAGCCACCTGAACTTTGATGGAGCTGAGGGACAGACCCTTCTGAAGGCCATCCTGCAGGAAATCCAACACAATAGGAATTGTGGTGGCATGTGGATTGGTGCCGTGAGTGTCGCATCATGCTTCAAATACTCTCCAGATCCGGATGTATGTGAGGGATGTGGAAAATGTGCGAGCTCGGAGGAGGGTATTAATCACGGGCTCCGAGTAAACCCCTCTTCTTCAATCGAGCCCTCTCAAGGGCCATACCGTAAGAGAGAATTGAGCTGGATCCTCGTGAAGAATGGGACCTTGATGTAGAAGGTCCCGGAGAGGAGGCAGGGGAAGAGGCTCCCCTGCCAGCAGTCTTCTCATGTCCGCATACCAGGGTCTTCTTGGCCAGTCTGGCGCCACTAGAAGAACTAGGCCCCGGTGTCTCTGAATCTTGCGGATGACAGCGCCTAGCAGAGGCCACGGAGGAAAGGCGTACAGTAGAGTCCCTGGAGGCCATGGCTGAACCAGGGCATCGATTTCGTGTGAGAACGGGTCGCGCTTGCGGCTGAAATATCTGGGTACTTGAGCGTTGGACTTGTCCGCCAGAAAATCCATGTCCGGAATCCCCCAATGATCCACAATCATCTGGAAGGCTGTGGGTGAGAGCTGCCACTCTCCCGGATTTAGGCTTTCTCTGCTGAGGAAGTCTGCTGTGGTATTGTCCTTCCCGGCAATGTGGACTGCGGAGATGTCCTGAAGGTTCACCTCTGCCCAAGTCATCAGAGGGGCGATCTCCAGAGATACCTGTCGGCTTCTGGTGCCGCCCTAACGGTTGATGTATGCCACCGTGGTGGCGTTGTCGGACATCACTCTGACTGCCCTGTTCTTCAGTCTGTGAGCAAATCGAAGGCATGCCAATCGGACTGCCCGGGCCTCTAGCCGGTTGATGTTCCACGCTGACTCTTCCCCGTTCCACCGCCCTTGTGCGGTGAGTTCTTCGCAGTGGGCTCCCCAGCCGCTCAGGCTGGCATCTGTGGTGAGCAAGATCCACGTGGGTGAGGACATCTTCGACCCCCTGCTCATGTGGTTGGACTGCAACCACCACCGCAACTGGGTCCGCACTCTGGCCGGCAGAGGTAGGTGCGTGGAATAGTTCCGTAGCCGGGGGCTCCAGCGAGAGAGCAGGGCGTGTTGGAGAGGTCTCATATGGGCCCTCGCCCAAGGTACCACTTCCAGGGTGGATGCCATGAGACCAAGAACCTGTAGATAATCCCAGGCTATGGGCCGACTGGCTCCCATCAAATCCTGGATACGCTGCTGCAGTTTCAACTTTCGCTTGGTTGTGAGACTGACTGTGTCTGCCTGGGTGTCGAACTGTACTCCCAGGTATTCCAGTGACTGGGAAGGCTGTAGGCAGCTCTTGCTGCGGTTGATTACCCAGCCCAAGCTTTCCAGAAGGGCGATCACTCTGTTGGTTGTCCGAAGGCTCTCTTCTCATGATTTCGCCCTGATCAGCCAGTCGTCTAGGTAGGGATGGACCAGAATTCTTTCCCGCCTGAGTGCCGCCGCTACCACTACTACCACCTTGGTGAATGTCCGTGGGGACGTTGCCAACCCGAAGTGCAGAGCCCGAAACTGGAAGTGGCGGTCCAGAACCTTGAAGCGTAGGTAGCGCTGATGATCCGGATGGATCGGGATATGCAGGTATGCTTCTGACAGGTCCAATGCCGTGAGGAATTCTCCTGGCTGTACTGCGGCCTTGACGGAACGTAGAGTTTCCATGTGAAACCTCGGTACCCGTAAGTATTGATTGACTGACTTGAGGTCCAGGACAGGCCGAAAGGTACCCCCTTTCTTGGGGACCATGAAATAAATGGAATAATGACCAGAATTCACTTCCCAGGCAGGTACTGGGATGATGGCTCTTAAGGACAGGAGTCTCACCAGGGTAGCTTCCAATGCTGCCTTCTTGTGTATGGGACATGAAGATTCCACAAACTTGTCCGGAGGGAGATGATGAAAATCCAGATAATATCCCTCCCGGATAACGGCGAGGACCCACCGGTCCGACGTAATCTCGACCCATCTGGGGTAGAAGAGGGTTAACCTGCCCCCTATGGCTCCGTCCCCCAGATGAATCGGCGGATTCTCATTGGGGGGCGCGGCCGGGACCCGAGCCCGGGCCTGCTCCCCTCTTGCGCTGCTTGGTCCGAAAGGACTGATTCCTGGCCTGAGAACGTGGTGCCTGATATCGACCCCTGTAAGGAACAAAGCGCTGTGAACTCCTGCCCCTGGAGGGCCTTGGAAAGGAGCGCTGGCCCCTTCTGAACCGATCTTCCGGCAGTCTAGGCACTGGAGAGGCACCCCAAGTACTGGCCAGTCTATCCAGGTCACTGCCAAACAGCAAGGAGCCCTGAAAGGGCAATCTGGTGAGGTGCGTCTTTGAAGGCGCATCAGCCGACCATTTCCGGATCCAGAGTTGCCTCCTGGCAGCTACGGAGGATGAAATTCCCTTAGCTGTTGTCCGGACCAAATCTGATGCCGCATCCGTAAGAAAGGAAAGCGCGGACTCCATGTCAGGCGCCGGAGCGTTGTTTCGGACTTGTGACAAACAAGCATGTGTCACCACTGTGCAGCAGGACGCAATCCGCAATGATAAAAGCAGCTACCTCAAAATTCTGTTTTAGAATGGCGTCCATCCGCCGGTCATGAGGTTCCTTGAGGGCCGTCCCCCCTTCCACAGGAATGGTAGTGCGCTTGACCACAGCGCTAATCAAGGCGTCCACCTGAGGGCACGCCAGCAGATCCTGAAGAGCCGGTGCCAATGGATACATGCCCCTCAGGGCCCGGCCCCCTTTGAAGGAAGTCGCCGGAGCGGCCCATTCCAAATCGATCAGTTGTTTTGCCGCTAGCAAAAATGGAAAGTGGCGGGCTGTAGGGCAAAGCCCTTCCAGCAGGGGGTTCTGCGCAGAGGGCACCGAAGCGCTGGGACCTGTAATATCCAACTCCGCCAGGCACTGAGACACGAGGTCGGAGAGGTCCTCCTTAGGGAAGAACCGCCTCATGGTTCTATATGGCTCAATCCCAGGGGGGAGGGCCACCGCAGGGACCACGGGAACCGCAGAAGCCGTAGGGCCTGGAAGGGAAGCTGTTTGCATCTGCACGAAGGCATGAATCCCCTTAAAGAGATCCACCCAGGAAATGAAAGCCGCCTCGAATCCCGGGGGTACCAGTTCCCCCGGGATTCCTGAATGGTTGAGACTGCCCCCTAAATCCGGGGTAGCACCTGGGGAAGTGTCAATAAATCGTGGCTGAGACCGGTCCTGGCCAGAGGGTCGCACGGTCTCCTCACATTGGGCACATAGGGAGTCTGGCTCATCAGTGCGCGTGGCCCGAAGCTGGCATGCAGAGCAGAGGCCAAGGGCTGTAATGCCTGAAGCAGGCGGCGCCGCCGCTGAAGACGCTGCTGCGTTCAGATCCATCGGAAATTAAGCGCTGAACGCTGAATACAACAGGCGCGCAATAAGAAGAATATGCGGCAGCAATAGGCGCTTAATACAATGGGCGCACAATAATAAGCATATGCGGCAGCAATAGGCGCTTAATACAATAGGCGCACAATAATAAGAATATGCGGCAGCAATAGGCGCTTGCTACAATAGGCGCAGAATAAGAAAAATAATAAGAATATGCGGCAGCAATAGGCGCTTGCTATAATAGGCGCAGAATAATAATAATAAGAATAATACGCGGCAGCAATAGGCGCTCAATCAATACAATAGGCGCTCAGGAAGAATAAGCAGCAGCAAGATGTGCACTATGCACTCAGCAATATGCAGTTATCAATCCGTGCTCAATGACATTCTACAGGCACTCAGCAATAAGCGGTCAGCAATACCCGCTCAATACCATTCAATAGGCTCTCAGCAATAAGCGGTTAGCAATAAACGCTCAATGGCCTTCAATAGGCTTTCAGCAATAAGCATTTAGCAATATACGCTCAATTGGCATGCAATAGGCATTCAGTAATAAGTGATCAGCAATATACGCTCAGTTGGCATTCAATAGGCTTTCAGCAATAAGCGGTTAGCAATATACGCTCAATTGGTATTCAATAGGCTGTCAGCAATAAGCGATCAGCAATATACACTCAATTGGCATTCAATAGGCTGTCAGCAATAAGCGGTTAGCAATATACGCTTAATTGGTATTCAAGAGGCACTCAGCCCTCTGCGGCTAGCAATACACGCTCAGTGGCAATCAATAGGCGCTCAGGAAGTCACAGAAACCAAGCCATATACTCACAAGGAGGAAGAAAGCCGCGCCTATTACGGGCGCGGAGTACCTGAACAAGGGCCAACAAATGGCGTCCTCCACTGCTTGCCACGCCGCTGATCCTCTGCGCTTCGGAGACCCGGAGGAAGAGATGTACTCCTTACCCGCTTCGGCGCTTCCCGGCTGGAACTCTGGCGGTCTCCGGCTGCGGGGGAGGGGACCACCTCACCGCTGCAATTGAGGATATGCACCCGCTACCTCGTCCACGCCGGGACCGAGGGCCTCGTGTATGCCTCACCCGAACCTTGCCCGGGGGCTGCGTCACTGCCGCGCTTCGGCAGGACCGAGGACTTCCACCGCCGGGGGAGCACAGCAATCACCCCGGGAGCTCAACTGTGGGAGGAACCCTCGGGTATCTACCGCAGGAGCGCGGGGCTCTAAAGTTGAATAGACAGGAAAACAAAGTAGAATCTAGAATGAGAAGAAAAGACTACTTTAGTCTTGGAAAGCACGCTCAACTAGCGTGCAGGCACTCCAAACTGCTTTGGAGACGGAAATTACTGAATAGCTACGCTTCCTGTGGGGCTATATACCCCGTGCTGACGTCAGATCTGTCTCCAACTGCTAGCACGCGGATACTATTCCATTTGTACTGAGTCCATCTGGCTACACGCCAGGAAAAGTAGCATTGCTAGACATGTAAAGCTGTAAATTTCAATCCATATTATGTAATATATAACTTGCCAGGTGAAGATGTAGGTTTCCAATTATAAACTGTATATGGCAAACTGCAAATTTGCAAGTTGGCTCCTTATGGTTCTCTGTCTTCACCACATAAAACTCCAAATTGGATCCACTGTTCAAGTAAATCACACCAAATCTTCAATATGAGATCTGTTTGATCCCACCTTTCTGCCCATGTACTTCAGAAATGTGATCCAAGGTTTGATTACATTTCGATATGCATCTCATATATTGGCTAATTTTAAAAAGAACGCGCATGCGTCCATAAACACGCATATCAGCATGCGAGCAGAGATACGCTGCTCTTTTATATTGTACGCACATCATTTAAAATATCCTGCCGCGTGCGATCTTAAGAGGTGGCTTAAATAAATGTCCCGTGCGTTACCAGGGTTTTACCGGCTTTTACGCACACACAAGGGGAAAGCAGAGTTGCTTACCTGTAACCGGTGTTTCTCCTAGGACAGCAGGATGTTAGTTCTCACAGATGGGTGACATCATTAGATGAAGCCTAGCATGGAAAAGATTTGTCAAAGTTTCTAGAAACTTTGACTGGCATACTGAGCATATCAAGCATGCTACTATCTGCGTGGCCACGCAGGGTCCCTCTTCAGTCTCGTATCTTAGCGAAAAATAAAATAACAACCCGATGGAGAACCCAACTCCGCGGGGAGGCAGGCGGGTTTCCTGAGGACTAACATCCTGCTGTCCTAGAACACCTGTTACAGGTAAGCAACTCTTTCTCCTAGGGCAAGCAGGATGGTAGTCCTCACAGATGGGTGAATACAAAGCTAACAAGCTGCCCCCGGCTTTAACAGAATCAACAGCACTTAACCATGTGCCAATAGGCACAACAACAGAAGTGCTGAGGGTGAGAACGGGAGACAGCAAGAACAAGATACTAGGCCCTAGGTAGGAAGAGTTGGGTTCTTATGCTTGGAACAGATTACAAAGGACAGACTGGCTAAAGATACTGTCATGTCGATCATCCTTGTCCAAACAGTAACGGGTGGCGAACTTGTGCAGGGAGCTCCACATTGCAGCCTTGCAGATCTCAGCATCTCACTGACACTGCCATGGCCCTAACTGAGTGCGCCTTGACGTGGCTTCCCAGCGGAAGGCCCGCCTGCTCGTAGGAGAAGGATATGCACTCCGTCAACCAGTTGCACAGGGTCTGCTTCCCCACCGCAATGCCAAGTATGTTTTTATCAAAGGAGAGAAATATTTGTGTGGACTACCTATGGGCCACTGTGCGCTGAAGATAAAAGGCAAGAGCCTGTTCACACTGGTGGGCATGGGGCCTCAGAAAGAAGGTGGGCAAAACGATGGAGTGACTGAGCTTTAAATCAGTCACCACCTTGGCAGGAACTTAGGGTGTGTGCATAGAACCATCCTGTCATAAAAGACTTCCGTTTAGGGCAGGTACGTTCCTAACACTTGAAGCTCATTGACCGTGTGAGCGGAGGTGACCGCAACCAGGAAAATAACTTTCCAGGTGAGATATTTAAGCTCGCAGCAGCACATAGGCTCGAAAGAAGGTTGCTTGAAGTGTGCTAGTATTACGTTGAGGTTCCAGGACACAACAAGAGGATGCAGAGGGGGCTTTAGATACAACAGGCCCCTCATGAAGCGGCCCACCAAAGGCTGTACAGAAATGGGTGCAGAGTTGCTTACCTGTAACAGGTGTTCTCCCAGGACAGCAGGATGTAGTCCTCACATGAGGGTGATGTCAGCAGACGGAGCCCTATCACAGAAAACTTTTCTGTCAAAGTTTCTAGAATTTTTGATGGGCACATTGAGCATGCCCAGAATGCCATAATCCCTGTAGCCACAGGGATCTCCCTTCAGTCTTGTTTGTAGCAAAAGGTGCGAGCGAAAAAATAAAATAATAAAATGATTTCGGACCCAACTCCGCGGGGTGGCAGGTGGGTTTCATGAGGACTACATCCTGCTGTCCTCGGAAAACACCTTTTACAGGTAAGCAACTCTGCTTTCTCCCAGGACAAGCAGGATGGTAGTTTTCACATGTGGGTGATTAGCAAGCTACAGGCTGACTCATATTTAATTTGGACCAACAGCGTACAACTTGTCCAACAGGCACAACTGGTGTACTGTTGGGAAAAATGAAGCAGCCTGAAAATCACAGCAGATAGTTGTGGAAGAAGTTGGGATTATACTGGAAATAAGTTCTTTAAAATGGATTGGCCAAAGGCAGAGGCCTGTCGTCCTTCCTTGTCCAGGCAGTAATGTGCTGCAAATGTGTGAAGAGAACTCCTTGTTGCAGCTTTACAAATCTCAGCAATCGGTACTGAACGATAGTGTGCTACTGAGGTTGCCATGGCTCTTACTGAGTGTGCCTTTACTCGTCCCTGGAGAGGAAGTCCTACTTTTTCATAGCAGAAGTTGATACAGTCTGCTAATCAGTTGGAGAGTTTGTTTGCCCACTGCAACTCCTGGTTTGTGTTTGTCAAAAGAAACAAAGAGTTGGGTGGATTTCCTATGGACTGTAGTGCGGTCTAGGTAAAATGCAAGTGCACGTTTACAGTCCAAGGTGTGTAAAACTCTCTCGTCCTGGTGAGACTGAGGCCTTGGGAAAAAGGTGGGCAAGACTATAGATTGATTCAGGTGAAAGTCAGTCACCACCTTGGGAAGGAATTTAGGGCGAGTACGGAGGACCACTCGGTCATGGAGAAACCTTGTATAGGGTGAGTATGTGACAAGTGCTTGTAACTCACTAACACTTCGAGCAGATGTAATGGCTACTAGGAAAAGAACTTTCTATGTAAGAAACTTAACATTGCAGAAATGCAAAGGCTCAAACTGGGAGCGCACGAGCCTTGTAAGTACTACGTTTAGGTCCCTTTCTATAACTGGTGGCCGAAGAGGGGGCTTAATTTGTAATAGACCCCTCATAAACCGACTCATTAGGGATTGCGCTGTTATCGGGGCATCCCCTACTCCCTTGTGGTACGCAGAGATGGCACTGAGGTGTACCCGTACCGAGGAAGTCTGGAGACCAGAGTCTGAAAGGTGCCAGGGATAATCTAACAGAGATGGAGTGGGGCAGGAAAAGGGGTTAATACCTTTTTGCGTGCACCATGTGGTAATTCTATTCCACTTAGAACGATAGGATATTCGTGTGGAAGGCTTTCGTGAAGCTACAAGCACTTGAGAGACATCAGCTGAAAGGTTGAGTGGTTGTAGGATCAAGCTTTCAACATCCTGGCTGTGAGGGATAGGGTTTGAAGGTTCAGATGGCGCAGCATTCCTTGGTTCTGAGTTATGAGATTGGGTGCTGTGCCCAGGCGAATTGGTTCTCGGATCGAGAGGTCGAGAAGCATGGGAAACCATACTTGTTGAAGCCAATACGGGGCTATGAGAATCTTTGACCCTTTGTCCTGTTGTAGTTTCACGAGAGTTTTGGCTATTAGTGGTATCGGAGGATGCGCATATAGGAGGCCTGTGTTCCAGGAGTGAGCAAAGGCATCCATGGCTAATTTGTTTTGCTGCTTGTGCAGGAAGCAGAATCTGTCCACTTTGTGATTCAGTTCGGATGCAAAGAGTTCTATTGTTGGTTGACCCCAGTGATGGAAGATTTTGTTCGTTATCACAGGACCCAGTGACCACTCGTGGGGATGGAACTGTCGACTGAGGCGATCTGCTATTACGTTCTGCATGCCTGCTAAATAAGTGGCCCTGAGATGCATGGAGTGTGCAAGGGCCCAGGCCCAGATATGAACAGCTTCTTGGCAGAGGAGATAAGAGCCTGTGCCTCCTTGTTTGTTCAAGTCCCACATTGCAACTGTGTTGTCTGTTTGTATGAGAACAGTCTTGTGTGAAAGGCAGTCTTTGAATGCAAATAGAGCATAGCGTATTGCTCGAAGCTCTAAGAAGTTGATTTGAAACTTTGCTTCAAGTTGTGTTCAAGTCCCTTGGGTTTGAAGGTTGTTCACATGAGCTCCCCAACCCAAGTTGGATGCGTCTGTGGTTAAAATCACTTGAGGAACAGGTTGCTGGAAGGGTAGACCTGTCAGCAAGTTGACTTTGTTTGTCCACCAGAGAAGTGCTAGACACAGCTGGTGGGTTACATGGATCTGGGATGAAAGAGGTTGAATGGCTTGGAGCCACTGAGATTTCAAAGTCCATTGAGTTATCCTCATGGCCAGCCTGGTCATAGGAGTGACGTGGACCATGGAAGCCATGTGGCTCAGCAACGTGAGGAATTGATGGGCTGAGGCTGTTTCTTTTGTGTGCAGAGACGTAGCTAGCTTGGAGAGTGTGTCTGCACGGTAGATGGGCAGGAAGGCCTTCGCAACGTGGTGTTCAAATCTGCTCCGATGAAAGTAAGGAGGTGAGATGGAATTAGGTGGGATTTCTGGTAATTGATGAGAAACCCCAATGAGTGTAGCAGACTGATGGTGAGCTTGAGAGCGTTGAGAGTTCCTTGTTTGGATTGGCTCTTGATTAGCCAGTAGTCCAGGTAAGGAAACACACGTATGCTGTTTTTGCATAGATGGGCCGCAGCCACTGCTAGGCACTTTGTAAATACACGGGGTGCCGAGGCGAGTCCGAAAGGCAGAACTCGGTACTGAAAACGTTGATGTCCCACTATAAAGCGTAGGTATTTGCGGTGATGTGGGAATATTGGAATGTGCGCATAAGCGTCTTGAAGATCCAGAGAACAGAGCCAATCTTCTTTTTGCAGAAGGGGCAGCATGGTGCCCAGGGACACCATCCTGAATTTTTCTTTCTGTAGAAATTTGTTGAGATTGCGAAGGTCTAGGATGGGAAGGAGGCCGCCTGATTTCTTTGGAATGAGAAAATAGTGGGAGTAGAACCCTCTGCCCTGCTGTGCCCGGGGAATGGCTTCCACAGCCCTGGCACTCAGTAGGGTGGACAGTTCTGATTGTAGAAGGGTTGTGTGATCTTTTTGGATCCACAGTGGGTTGGGTGGTGAATCTGGGGGTACCTTGAGAAATTTTAGATGATATCCTTAGGTTATGATGGATATAACCCATTGGTCTGTGGTAATGCTGTGCCAGTTGGTTATGAAGTGGTGTAGCCGACCTCCTACTGGCAAGTCTGGTCTTGGATTTAGAAAGTGGCCGCTGTTCTCTGGGTAAGTGTGGCCAATGCGCACATTGTGCTAACTGTGTCGAAGGTAGAATATGCAAAAGCACAAAAGGTGCCTTTTGTGCTTTTGGATTTTCATTTTTAGGACCTATTTAATGCTCTTTGTTTTTTGATTTGGAAGGTAGAATATGGACAGATCCAGTCACCAAATATAAAGTGGTTCGCAGAAATTTTGATATCCTGTAACTCAGATCATATAGCATATACAATAATTTGCAATTGCCCGAAGGTATATATTGGGAGGACAACGCGCAGCATGAGAATCAGACTCAATGAACAAAAGATATTCAAACATTAACTGCCACAATAGTTACACATTGTGTACAATATCAACATAAGAACATAAGAAATTGCCATGCTGGGTCAGACCAAGGGTCCATCAAGCCCAGCATCCTGTTTCCAACAGAGGCCAAACCAAGCCACAAGAACCTAGCAATTACCCAAAACCTAAGAAGATCCCATGCCACTGATGCAATTAATAGTAGTGGCTTTCCCCTAAGTAAATTTGATTAATAGCCGTTAATGGACTTCTCATCCAAGAACTTATCCAAACCTTTTTTGAAGCCAGCTACAATAACTGCACTAACCACCTCCTCTGGCAACAAATTCCAGAGCTTTATTGTGCGTTGAGTGAAAAAGAATTTTCTCCGATTAGTCTTAAATGTGCTACTTGCTAACTTCATGAAATGCCCCCTTTTCCTTCTATTATTCGAAAGTGTAAATAACCGATTCACATCAACTCATTCAAGACCTCTCATGAACTTAAAGACTTCTAGCATATCCCCACCTCCGCCATCTCTTCTCCAAGCTGAACAGCCCTAACCTCTTCAGCCTTTCCTCATAGGGGAGCTGTTCCATCCCCTTTATTGTTTTGGTTGCCCTTCTCTGTACCTTCTCTATCACAACTATATCTTTTTTGAGATGCGGCGACAGAATTGTACACAGTATTCCAGGTGCGGTCTCACCATGAAGCGATATAGAGGCATTATGACATTTTCCGTTTTATTAACCATTCCCTTTTTGCTTTTTGACTGCTGCAGCACACTGAGCCGACGATGTTAAAGTATTATCCACTATAATGTCTAGATCTTTTTCCTGGGTGGTAGCTCCTAATATGGAACCTAACTACAGCAAGGGTTATTTTTTCCTATATGCAACACCTTGCACTTGTCCACATTAAATTTCATCTGCCATTTGGATGCCCAATCTTCCAGTCTTGCAAGGTCCTCCTGTAATGTATCACAGTCTGCTTGTGATTTAACTACTCTGAATAATTTTGTATCATCCGCAAATTTGATAACCTCACTCGTCGTATTCCTTTCCAGATCATTTATATATATATTGAAAAGCACCGGTCCAAGTACATATCCCTGAGGCACTCCACTGTTTATCCTTTTCCACTAAGAAAATTGACCATTTAATCCTACTCTCTGTTTCCTGTCTTTTAACCAGTTTGTAATCCACGAAAGGACATCGCCTCCTATCCCATGACTTTTTAGTTTTCGTAGAAGCCTCTCATGAGGGACTTTGTCAAACGCCTTCTGAAAATCCAAATACACTACATCTACCAGTTCACCTTTATCCACATGTTTATTAACCCCTTCAAAAAAATGAAGCAGATTTGTTAGGCAAGACTTCCCTTGGGTAAATCCATGTTGACTGTGTCCCATTAAATCATGTCTTTCTATATGCTCTACAATTTTGATCTTGAAAATAGTTTCCACTATTTTTCCCGGCACTGAAGTCAGGCTCACTGGTCTATAGTTACCCGGATCGCCCCTGGAGCCTTTTTTAAATATTGGGGTTACATTGGCCACCCTCCGGTCTTCAGATACAATGGATGATTTTAATTAGAGGTTACAAATTTTAACTAATAGATCAGAAATTTCATTTTTTAGTTCCTTCAGAACCCTAGGATGCATACCATTCGGTCGAGGTGATTTGCTACTCTTTAGTTTGTCAATCTGGCCTACTACATCTTCCAGGTTCACAGTGATTTCGTTCAGTTCGTCTGAGTCATCACCCCTGAAAACCATCTCTGGAACTGGTATCTCCCCAACATCCTCATTAGTAAACACAGAGGCAAAGAATTCATTTAGTCTTTCTGCAATGGCCTTATCTTCCCTAAGAGCCCCTTTAACCCCTCTGTCATCTAATGGTCCAACCAACTCCCTCACAGGTTTCTTGCTTTGGATATATTTAAAAAAGTTTTTATTAGGAGTTTTTGCCTCTATGGCCAACTTCATTTCAAATTCTCTCTTCACCTGTCTTATCAATGTTTTACACTTACCTTGACAATGCTTATGTTTTATCCTATTTTCTTCAGATGGATCCTTCTTCCAATTTTTGAAGGATGCTTTTTTGGCTAAAATAGCCTCTTTCACCTCACCTTTTAACCATGACGGTAATCGTTTTGTCTTCCTTCCACCTTTCTTAATGCGCGGAATACATATGGACTGCGCCTCTAGGATTGTATTTTTAAACAATATCCAAGCCTGTTGAACACTTTTAACCTTTGCAGCTGCACCTTTCAGTTTTTTCTATTTTCCTCATTTTATCAAAGTTTCCCTTTTTAAAATGTAGTATTAGAGCTGCAGATTTACTTATTGTTCCCCTTCCAGTTATTAGTTTAAATTTGATCATGTTATGATAACTGTTGCCAAGTGGCCCCACCACCGTTACTTCTTTCACCAAATCTTGCGTTCCACTAAGAATTAAATCTAAAATAGCTCCCTCTCTTGTTGGTTCCTGAACCAATTGCTCCATGAAGCAATCATTTATTACATCCAGGAACTTTATGTCTCTAGCAAGTCCTGATGTTACGGTGCGCGCTTCCGGTCCTCCTCTACTGCAAACCTTGCGGGGCCTCTGGAAGCTGGGGCGTGGAAGTCAATCCCTGGATCGCTTGTGGTGACCTCTGGACTCCTCTCCCGGGGGATGCTGGGAGCAGTATGCAGATGAGCCTTCCGGTCCTCCTCTATTGCAAACCTTGCGGGGCCTCTGGAAGCTGGGGCGTGTAAGTCAATCCCTGGATCGCTTGCGGTGACCTCTGGACTCCTTTCCCGGGGGATGCTGGGAGCAGTATGCACGTGGAACAGGAAGCATTTCAGAGAATGCCACCTTAGAGGTTCTGGATTTCAGCTTCCTACCTAAAAATCCTAAATTTGGCTTCCAGAACCTCTCTCCCACATTTTCCTATGTCGTTGGTGCCCACATGTACCACGACAGCCAGCTCCTCCCCAGCACTGTCAACATAATTTTACACAAATAAAATGGACTATCCTCGATCATGTTCACGTTTCAGGGTGGCAATCGAGTTGATTTGCTGAACCGCAGAGAAGCCTATTGGATTTTTACGCTCCAAACTCAGTCGCCTAGCGGATTCAATGAGGAACTCGACTGGAGTTCTCTACTTTAAAAACACGGGATGACGTCGCACTAACGTGGATCAGAATTGGCGATTTCTGGAACCAGGTGGACAATACAAAAGCAGTCAGCAATATGAGTAACAGAATCAATATGGTGATTACAAAGACGTGATCAAGAGACTGAGCACTGTGAAACGCTGAATGATTCAGACGACTTTGAAATAGATGAAAATCCCCTGAAGAAAGATCTACAGATCTGAAACAAGGCCTTGTTGCGTAACATCGATAACCAGATAAGTTGGGAAAGGTTTTTCAGTTCAGTTGTTGTACAACATTATAAAAGTTAAAGAGCATTCAAGCCACACAAACATTGCAGTCTAAAATGAGATATCTTGACATGGACGAGTAACAGTCAACATTTTTAAAGATTTTGTGGTCATTAAAAACACTTCAAAAAGTTTTTTAAAAAAGAAAAGGGTGGAGGAGGTTGATTAATGATTATATCAAATACACTACCGGGTGTGGTGATATATAAAAATCGTATGAAACCTTCCACTCCGTCCTTACAAAAATTATTTTCTTTTTGATAATAGTGTAAAAAGGAATAGGATATGTATACACCTTTGCGGGTGATAATGAAGATGAATACAGATTGAAAAACAAAAAAAGATGTTTTGAAAAGAGTTGATAACATTTGTGTTATTGAATTTCAAGGTATATATATATATATATATATCCCTCTACATACAATTTATAGTGCATCAAATTATTGGTATCTTACATCTGTCTTGGCAGGAAAAAGGATCCTAAGAGATAAATTCAAATCCTATGTCATAAGGCATTTAAACCAAATGTCGGGGGTGGGAGAAATAAATTAGAATGTCACCCCCCAAATACTAATGCAATGGACTAGGGTGAAGTGGATATCAAAACTCAACTAAACAAGTCACAAAAGGAGTCCAAGAAAAGCAGTAACCTGAACAAGAAAGGCTGGAAAGTGATGAGCACAAATGCTTGTAGTTTGGGCAATAAAATCCAAGATCTGTAAGCCCTAATGGTGGAGGCGGACTTGGACGTTGTTGCTGTCATGGAGACGTGGTTCAAGGAATCTCATGATTGGGATACGGCAATACCGGGCTATAACTTGTTAAGGAAGGACAGAGAGGACAGGAAAGGAGGAGGAGTGGTTCTTTATGTCAGAAACAATATCCAAGCATCTGAGCTGCAAAGAAGATGGGGCAAAGAAGAAACACTATGGGCCGACCTAAAAAAAGATGGGGCATCCATTTTTATTGGAGTGGTTTACAGGCCTCCAAATCAAATGGAAGAGCTTGACAGAGATCTGGTTGAAGACATCCAAAATATGGGAAAGAAGGGAGAAGTGGTGATTTTTGGAGATTTTAATCTGCCGGAAGTAGACTGGAGAATCCCTTCTGCAGAATCTAACAGTAGTAGAGAGATAGTGGATATCCTGCAAGGGTCTCTGTTCAAACAATTGGTAATGGAACCCACGAGGGACGGAGCTTAACTAGATTTAGTGCTCAGTAATGGAGATAATGTCTCAAATGTCCAGGTGGGTGCCCACCTCAGCACCAGTGATCATCAAACGGTATGGTTTAATATCACAAACAGTATACGGAGAAGAAGCACGAAGACCTGAGTTTTGCAGTTCAAAAACACAGACTTTGATGAAATGGGGAAGTACCTGGAGGAAGAACTAGAAGGCTGAGAGAACATGAGAGATGTAAAACAACAGTGGGCCAAATTAAAAGGAGCAATAACCAAGGCAACTTATCTATATGTTAGAAAAGTAAAGAAAAGCAAGAGAAAAATGAAACCTATCTGGTACTCAAAGGAGGTAGCTGACAAAATAAAAGCTAAAAGAACAGCAGTCAAGAAATATAAAGGATCCCAAAGGGAGGAGCACAAGGAAGAATATCTGGTGGAACTGAGGGAGACAAAGAAAGTAATCAAGATGGCAAAAAGTCAAGCGGAAGAAAGGATTGCCAAAAAGGTAAAGCGAGGTAACAAAACATTTTTCAGATTCATCAGAGAAAGGAGAAAAGTTCAAAGTGGTATAGTGAAATTGAAAGGTGAAAAGGATCAATATGGGGAGAGAGACGAAGAAATGGCAGAAATATTAAACTAATACTTCAGTTCGGTGTTCACTTAAGAGGACCTTGGAGAAAGACCGTCGCTAGGTAACAAGAAACTGGAGAGGAGTGGAATAGATGTAACTCCTTTACAGAAGAGAATGTATGGGAAGAGCTAGGAAAACAAAGTGGACAAAGCCATGGGGCCTGATGAGGTTCATCCCAGGATGCTGAGGGATCTCAGAGATGTGCTGGCGGGTCCGCTGCGTGACCTGTTCTATAGATCCCTAGAAACGGGAGTGGTGCCGAGTGATTGGAGAAGAGCGGTGGTGGTCCCGCTTCACAAGAGTGGGAGCAGAGAGGAAGCTGGAAACTACAGGCCGGTTAGCCTCACCTCGGTGGTAGGAAAAGTAATGGAGTCGCTGCTGAAAGAAAGAATAGTGAACTATCTACAGTCAGAAGAATTGCTGGACCAGAGGCAGCATGGATTCACCAGGGGAAGGTCCTGTCAGACAAATCTGATTGACTTTTTTTGATTGGGTGACTAAGGAATTAAATTGAGGAAGAGCGCTCAATGTCATCTACTTGGATTTCAGAAAAGCTTTTGATACGGTCCCGCACAGGAGGCTTGTGAATAAAATGAGAAGTTTAGGAGTGAGTACCGAGGTGGTGGCCTGGATTGCAAACTGGTTGACGGACAGAAGACAATGTATGATGGTAAATGGAACTTACTCTGAAAAGAGAGCGGTGTTAAGCGGAGTGCCGCAAGGATCGGTGTTAGGACCGGTCCTGTTCCATATCTTTGTGAGCAACACTGCGGACGGGATAGAAGGCAAGGTTTGTCTTTTTGTGGATGACACTAAGATCTGCAACAGAGTGCACGCCGGAAGGAATGGAGAGAATGAGATGGGATTTAAGGAAGCTGGGTGAAGGGCTGATGTGCAAGGAGCAGGAGAGAGACCTTGGGGTAATAGTGTCTAATGATCTAAAGTCGGAGAAACAATGTGACAAGGCGATAGCTAAAGCCAGAAGAATGCTGGGCTGCATAGAGAGAGGAATATCTAGTAAGAGAAAGGAAGTTATGATCCCCTGTACAGGGACTTGGTGAGGGCTCACCTGGAGTACTGTGTTCAGTTCTGGAGACCGTATCTTCAAAGAGACAGGGACAGGATGGAGGCGGTCTAAAGAAGGGTGACCAAAAAGGTGGATGGTCTTCATAAAATGACTTATGAGGAGAGACTGAATAACCTAAATATGTATACCCTGGAGGAGAGGAAGAGCAGGGGTGATATGATACAGACTTTCAGATACTTGAAAGGTTTTAATGATCCATGGTCAACAACAAACCTTTTCCATTGGAAAAAAAATCAGTAGAACTAGGAGCCACGACTTGAAGCTCCAGGGAGGAAGACTCAGAACCAATGTCAGGAAGTATTGCTTCTCAGAGAGGATAGTGGATGCCTGGAATGCCCTTCTGGAGGAATGGTGAAGACTAAAACTGTGAAGGATTTCAAAGGGGCATGGGATAAACACTGTGGATCCATAAAGGCTAGAGGATGGGAATGAAATGAAGAGCCATGGGGGTGGATTACTGGAGTGGAGGCTACTACATGGTGATTTCTAACCTTACTCAATAAGCCTTCGCAAGGTTAATGTAACTCCAACATTGCTCTCTGCTTCTATGGCAAGGGGAAATGTGGAAAAGAGGATTTGCATTCAGACAACAACCAACAAGGACTGAACTTCACAATCGGGGTAAACAAATAAGCGTGGGGGTAGCTTGCTTAATACGGCGGTTACTACCCTAAACCAATTAAGCCTGATACATCACTTTGAATGCATATATAGCGTTGCTCTCTGCTTCAACGGCCGGGGGAAAAGGGGGAAATGTGGAAAACAGGATTACATTCAGACAACATCCAATAAGGCAATGATCTGTGCAGTGTGGGTAAACAAGCATCGGGGTATCTTGCTTGATACAGCGGTTACTACCCTTAATCATTAAGCCTTATGCTCACCTTTGATGCAACTCCAACATTACTATCTGCATCAATGGGAGGAGATGGCAGGAAACTTGAATCAAACAGTTACCAACAAGGGCCCTGAAATTGGTGGTTGGTGAAACAGATACGTATGGGAAAATAAGTGTGGGAGCTTGCTGGGCAGACTGGATGGGCTGATTAGTCTTTTTCTGCCGTCATTTTTATGTTTAGAAATTCCAAGAGAATTTTGTGAATTGGGATGGCTACTACCTCCTTTGGGAGATCCACAAACTGGAGAACCTCCAGCATTTTGTGGCAAGCGTTCTCCTCCATGAGGAGCTGGAAAGGATAAAACCCGTGAAGGAGAGGTCTTCTGGGGGGGAGCAAAACCTCTCATCCGGAGGAGAAGGCTCAGTAGGCAAGTCGCCAGAATCCTCGGAAGAGGACTCCGATGAATCATCACCCCAGGGGTCGTATGGCAAATCCTCCTCACTAATGTCCACAAGAGGAAGGTGAGGGAGGCCAGCACCCATGCCCCTCAGCAGCGGCATTGAGGGCTGTCTCGGCAAACTCAGTGCCGGGGGTCTCAATAGCATCGACAGTGCCAGGGGCACCAAGTGCCCCGAGAGAACCAACAGTCCTGGGACTCCTGATGGCCTGGGAATGGGCTTGGGGAGTTGAGGCACCTTTGAGGGCTTCGGGCGCAGTTGTGAATCTTCCTCCTCGGAGGATCCAGGAATCGGTAACACTCCAGAGGGGGACCTCGGTGGCTGATGGGAAACTGAAGGAGCCCTGGGCACCAGTTGTGTCGGTAGGACGCCCAACAGGACGTCAAGACACTCCAGCAGGGGTGCTAACAGAACAGGAGCTGGCACGACACTGGTATGGAGGCTGGTGCTAGGGGCAGTTCAAAGCTCTGAGTGTTTGGAGCATCGCCTGCTGCACCCTGTGGTCCAACTCCTCCTGAAAGTCCGGTGATAAGGACGCGAATGACGGAGGAGGAGGACGAGGCGTCACTGGAGCCTCCATGGGGAGCTGAGGAGGCTTGGTGCAGGCACTGCACTCGATGGGGAACGCCTGGGTCTCCTGGGTTTGGAAGAGGATGGGGCCTCTTCACCATGGGGTCGCTTCAGAGGGGGCTCGGCATGGGTCGGTGCCCCTCTGGAATCGGGGCCGGTGCCGTGCGATGATGACTGCCAGTGCCAGTGTCTATTTCCCTCGGTACCCGGCCCAATCCATCTCTGGCGCCAAGTATGCTGATGATCCGGATGCTTTGGAACAGTCTGACAATGGAGGAACCGGACGGGACATAGATGACGGTGAGTCTGAGGGGTCTCCGTGGCCCTTGGTGTCGAAGTTCCCGATGCCGGAGTCGATGGAACTGACTTCTTGGTGCCAAAATGCTGCACCATCTTGTCCAGATGGGAACGGCAGCCCTTGGGGGGTTATCTGGGCACAGTAGGGGCACCCGCGGATGTCGTGGGAAGCTCCCAGGCAGAGGATACAGACCTCGTGTGGATCCGTGAGAGACATGGTCTGCGGGTACTGGGGGCACTTGCAAAATCCGGATGATGCCATGAAAATAAGCCAGCGAGCGGTTGATGGCTACCAGGTGTAACACGTTCAGGAATCAACCGCAAAGAACGAGAGAAACACCTACCAGAAAAACCGGAGGCACTGATAGTGGAGAGGGACCCCGGCGCGGAGGATACCAGAGGAAAAATCCTTGATATGAAAAACTTTTTGAAGAAAATAAAGAGAGAGCTCTGGGAACCGCGAGGCAACTGCTTCGCTATAAAAAAACAAGACTGAAGAGGGACCCCGCATGGCCGCGCGGATAGTGGCATGCTGGGCATGCTCAGTGTGCCAGTCAAAGTTTTCCATGCCGGGCTCCATCTGATGATGGCACCCATCTGTGAGGACTACCATCCTGCCTATCCTAGGAGAAAACCAGTTTTTTCATGTCCTTATTTGGGGGGGGGGGGGGGGGGAGAGAAAGACAGAGAGACAATATGACACTGTAAAAGGGGCACTTTCAACTGAATGTGGGTTGGGGGGGGGTGCGGTGTTATATTGGTGCGCTACAGACCCTTGCATCCTGGCCATGGGGGAGGGAATGAAGGACTTGAACAGGTAAATATAAATTGGTTATGTACTCTCTCAGAGAATAGAAGGACTAGTGGGCACTTCATGAAGTTAGCAAGTAGCTCTTTTAAAACAAATTGGAGAAAATTCTTTTTCACTCAACACATAATTAAGCTTTGGAATTCATTGCCAGAGGATTTGGTTATGGTGGTTAGTGTAACTGAGTTTAAAAAATATTTCGGATGAGGTTCTTATGATTCAAACCCACCCGGAGCTGAAAGTGCCCCTCTTACAATGATAGATATATTTACAGTGTCATATTGTGTGTGTCTCTCTCTCTTCCTCCCCCCCCCCCCATGTATATTCAGTAGTCCAGCAGTTTGAAAATCCCTAAAACTTGAGATCTCCAGACTTGATTCTCATCAGGACTAGCAGTAAAGTTGCGTGGATAACACACCAATGCGTGCCATGAACAGCTTTTCAAAAATTTGAAGTTATGTGTGCAACTCTTGGCCCTGCCCAGGAACGCCCAAGGCCTGCACCTTTTCCACTCCCTTGTTCTTGACGCATATATGGGTATGTATGTGCGTACTTCGCGTCCTCTTAAAATATGCGTTGTTCATGTGCGGTCCACATACACGTGTATGGGGCCATTTTTGCACGAGCAACACTTTTAAAATCTACACTAACTTACTTCCATTGAAAATATTTTGCAGATTATTTGAAGCCACTTTTCCATTGATAGCTTAACTCTGCAGCTTTCAATGTTGACTTACATTTAGTCTCGCTGCCACTAACAGATGGACTGTCAGCGTAATGCCCTCACCTTTTGAAGATGTAACTTCGGTCTCCAAGGCCTAGGCAGATAACTGCAGGATCCAGCATGTATTGGGTTCCAGTAACTCTATATATCCACAATATTACTTTTCACAGGCTTCTTAAACATCAACATTTAAATAAAGGAAGCTAGTATTCATAATATAATACAAAATTTCAACATATATTTTTTACTATTTTAGATGAAATTCACTATTTAAATAATCTACAACTGGTAGACTGTAGGAAGAAGGTGCAACTGATGCTTTTAGCTATTCATATAAGGATGATTTTAAAGCAATTCCCAACATGGAAACATTACGAAGTACATGATCAAAGAGGTTTATATTTTAGTTACCCGGACAAACTCCAAGGCTCTTTAACCTGATAAATTTTACAGGGGAAATTTTAGTGAAATAAATTGGGGGCCATTCCAGGGCAGGGCAAAATTATCCAGATAATTTAGGTGGATAACTGATATTCAGAATTATCCTGGCAAATCTGGTCATGCCCAAGAGAAGTCCTAAAGTTATTCAGGTACATGTATCCAGAGAAATTTAAACTTACCTGGTTGTAATAAAAAAAATATCAGGATTAATGGCTATTACTATTTTTAGGCTTATATGCTTCCTTCCTCTCCCAACAGAACCCAAAACAGTTTACATGTGAAATGAGAAATTACTACTGGCTAATTTCCTTTTCTTTAAGATAGACAGATGAATCCAGAACCAATGGGTTATGCTCCTCTACCAGTAGAGGGAGATGGAGAAAACTGACGTCACAGTATATATACCCCTGCAGTGACATCAGCCTGCCAGTATTCTCTTCAAAAGCAACTATGGACAGGCTAGCAAAAAACTTGATGAAAAACAGTCAATACTGTACTCAAACAACAAGAAACAATGAGCTCAGACACAGAATGTATTAAAACTAGTCTAGGGACTAGATAAACATTTACTGGTAATCCCTGTAAACTCTTAGTCCTGCAGGAGGCCCATAGCACAATCATTCGGCAGCCAAGGGCGGGAAGCTGGATTAATCTGTCTGTCCTAAAGAAAAGGAAATCATCAGGTAAAAGTAGTAATTTCTCATGTCTTAGCGTCCAGACAGATGAATCCAGAACCATTGGGATGTACCCAAGCTATTCCCGAACAGGGTGGGAGGCTGCCTACGGTCCAGTCAAAACCACAGGTTCAACGGCTGTGTTCTCCCAGGCCTGCACATCCAGATGATAATACCTTAAATAGGTGTGTAAGGAGGACTTTGTCGCAGCTCGGCAAATGTCGACAGGAGACAACAATCTAACCTCCGTCCATGACACTGCCTGAGCCCTAGTGGAATGAGCCATTTTGTGAGTGGGCAACGGCTTTTCAGATGCCACATATGCAGCCATGCCCACCTTAGCTCAGCCAGCTGTTGGAGTCCATGAAGCTGGTTCACCCTGTTTTCCCCCACCATGAAGGACAAACAGGCGATCCAACTTTCAGAAAGGTTTAGAAACCTCCAGATATCTCAAGACATGTCTCTTGACATCCAAGGGACACAACAGGCGGTATTCCTCCGCATCTCTTTCCTTATCCAAGGGCCGTAAGGAAATGGACTGATTCAAGTGAAAATCAAAGACCATTTTAGGCAAGAAGGAAGGAAGAGTATGCAACTGTATTACCCCTGGAGTCACCTGAAGGAACGGCTTCCAGCAAGACAAGGCTTGCAGCTCGGAAATTCTTTGTGCAGAACAAATCGCAACCAGAAACACTGTTTTCAAGGTCAGTAACTGCAAAGAAAGGCTACGCAGCCATAGAAACGTAGGGCTTGCCAAAAAATCCAACACCAGGTTAAGACTCCACAAAGGAACCAGTAACCATAAGGGAGAATTAAGATGTTTCACTCCCCTCAAGAAACGGGCCACATCAGGATGAGATAAGAATTCATCATTCACCTGGCCCCTGAAACAGGCAAGAGCCGCTACCTGTACTTTCAAGGAATTAAGGGACAACCCTTTATTCAACCCATCTTGCAAAAATTCCAAAATAAGCGGGATCCTAATTGAACGAGGAAGCACTCCTCGATCTTCACACCAAGCCTCAATCACTTGCCAAACACGCACATAGGCTAAGGAAGTTCTGGGAGCGGTAGCTAGACCAAAAGGCATCACCCGAAACTGATAATGGCACCTGGGCACCGCAAAACGCAGAAACCACTGGTGCTCTAATTGGATAGGAATATGGAGGTACGCCTCGGACAGATCCAGGGAGGTCAGAAATTCCCCCGACTGTAAGGCCATTATCTGAGTGCAATGTTTCCTTGTGAAAGTGAGTCACTTGCAAATGACGGTAGACTCCTTTGAGATCCCGAATGGGACAAAAGGAGTCGTCCTTCTCGGGCACAACAAAATAAATGGAATATCGACCCGTATATTCTTGATACGTGGGTACTGGAACCACAGCCTCAGACTGAGGAGCTTTGACAGCGTACTCTCTATTGCCTGCTTCTTCTGCGGGGAATGGCAGGGAGACACCTTAAAGACTTCCCGAGGAATACTGCAAAACTCCAGCGCATATCTTTCTCATATTACCTCCAGGACCCACTAATCCGATGTAATCTTGACCCACCTCTGATAAAAGAGAGAGAGAGAGAGAGGCATCCCCCTATCACCTGTTCCCGAGGTTGCGTAGGCAAACCTTCACTGGGATGTTCGGGAGGTTCCACAATCTGAGCCTGATCCTTGCTTGGGCTGTCTGGGATGAAAGGACTGAGACCTGCCAAAAAGCCAAGTCCTCTGAAAGGTCGCCCCTCTGTAGGGACAAAAACACCTGGAACCCCCTAAGACGACCTCTCATAACAAAGGGGCGCAGAGACTGCTTCTTATCCTCCGGCAATCGAGGAACCGGGGATTCACTCCACTTACTGGCTAGCTTCTGTAACTTGCTCTCAAACAAGAGTGAGCCTTTAAAAGGCAATTTCGTAAGATTAACTTTGGAGGCTGCATTGGCCGCTCAATTTCTCAGCCGTAACTGAAGCTTGCCTGCTTACTACCAAAGCCACTCCTCTGGCAGAGGTGCAGACCAAATCGCAGCTCGCATCTGCTAAAAAGGAGGCGTCGGGTTCCATAACTGCCCTGGAATTCACACCAGAGCCATCAACCTCCTGAGAGAGAAGTAAACAAGAGCAGGCCACCAGGGAACAACAGGAAACTATCAGCAACTTCTCAATCCTTCTATCATGCACATCCTTTAAGGCCGCTCCTCCCTCCACGGGGATAGTCCATTTAGATATGGCACAGACAAGCGCATCCACTTTTGGAAAATGCAGACGTTCTCTCACCACTGGATCCAAGGTGTTCCGGCCCTTCAAGGTCTGACCCCCTTTAAAGTTTGCCTCCAGGGCATCCCATTCAAGATCAATCAATTCTTGAATGGCCTCCATAATCGGGAAAAAACAAGAGCCTTTTACGCAAATAAATTAAAATGGGATTTCACTTTGGCTCAGACATGGAATCTGCCCCAGGGACTCCCAGCATCTTCAATGTCTGGGAAATCAGAGCTGGTAATTTATCTCTATGAAATAACCACAACATAGTTATATATGGTTCCAGCCCTGGGGGGATTTCCCCATCCTCTAGGGCAGCGATTCTCAACCGGTGTGTCGCGACTCATCAATGTGTCGCCAAGCACCAGCTGGTGTGTCGCGGCTCCTGGTGTCCCACAGCCCCAGTTATACTTCCCTTTACCTTTTTCCTGCCCCCGCGGGCCAATGGGAAACCTCCTCCCTTTTTCCTGCCCCCGCGGGCCAATTGGAAGCCTCCTCCATTCTTCCCGCCCCCGCAGGCCAGTCGGAAGCTTCCTCCCTTCTTCCTGCCAGGGGGAGGAGGAAGCCTCTGATTGGCCAGTGGGGCAGGAAGAAGGGGGAATCTCATAGCCCGGGGGTGGGGTGGTTTGAGGGGGGCTGGGAGGAGTGACAGTGTCCAGGCCCGTGGTGGCGAAGAAGCCCGACCCTGTGGCCACCATGGGCTGGAAGTGCTGAAATTAAACACAGCGGCAAGCCACAAAGAAAAGAGGCCAGCCGCGCCAGGAACCGCGATAGAGTAGGGATTCCCCAAAGCGGCAGTGAGTCGCAAGCACGAAGAGGCTGGTTGCTCATTCTCCCCCCGCCCCAATGCAACAGTGAGCACGGCAGAACCACGTTTAAAGTAAATGTGGCACTTAGCCATGCTGATTACAGATGGGGCAATTGGAGCTCCCAGTGGCCATAAAAGCAGGCAGATGGGGGGCTGCAGGAGCCTTGGGATATCCTGACAGCCAGAAGAAAGGCTTGAGTGCTGTGGCATATTTTTCTAAAATAAATTGTTTGCTGCTTCAGTGTGGCTGAGAAGGCAGCGGCAGCACTGGGAAATCTGCCACTGTGAAATTATAGGGGAACACAGCATTGGGACTCTAAGCAAAGTGTATGTGAGGGACAGAGTCTGGGCAGGGAGGTGACTGGGGTGTGTGTGAGAGACAGAGACTGGGCAGAGAGGTGACTAGGTTGTGTGTGTGAGACAGAGACTGGTCGTAGGGTTTAATTGGTATGTGTGTGTGTGTGTGTGTGTGTGTGTGTGTGTGTGAGAGAGACTTGTGGGCCCTAAAGAAGAGGACCGTGAGGACAGAGCTTCAGCAGCCGCTGCTGCTCCTGGTACGTGCTTTCAAGGGAAAGGAGAAGGAGAGTTGCTGGAGAGGGTGGCATTTTAAGTTTATTTTTCTTGATTGACTGCCATTTTAATTATTATTATGTGATGTGTCTGCTGTTTTGAAACATTTTATTGATATTTGGACAATTTTTAATAATTTTTATGAGTTTTAATTGTTTGACATTCTGTTCATCAGCTGTTTTGAAATATTTTATTGATATTTGGACAATTTTTAATATTTTTTATGAGTTTTAATTGTTTGACATTCTGTTCATCAGCTGTTTTGAAATATTTATTAATATAGTTTTACAGTTATTTCTGTGTGGGGATCTATAGCAGCTTGGCTTGTTCTGTTTTCCTAATAGGAGGTGAATTAATGTTTAGGACCTGATTTAATATTTGTAGTGCTGCCTTTTCATAAATAGGGTTTTTATGTGTTCCATAATGCAGATGTAACTTTGTGCTGATTAGTTTCTGTGCATTATTGCAGATCCTGGGACTGTGTTAGGTGCTATATTTCTCTCTCCATTTCTCCAGGTTTGCATTGCATGCAGAGTGGCTTTTTTTGGTTTTCCATTCCAGTTTGTCTCCATATTTATAATCTGTGGTCTTTCTGTACTTTGGTGAAGGTCGGTTCTGTGTGTGTGCCCGAGTTGAGGTATTTTACTAGCATGTAGGCAATTGTATCAATCTTATTTGTTGTGTTTTCTCAATAGGATATGCATTAGTGGTAAATTATTGCCTTTTCATAAGGAAGGCTATTGTGTCTTGTAGTAAAGGAAGTTTGTTTTGCTTTTACTGAGATGTCATCAGAAACAGAATATCTTTTTTTTGCATGGTGAGTTCTATGGGTAATGCCCTAGTTCTGCTCTGCATCCATTGTTAGGGGTCAAGGGGGCTCCCGTGGATGCAATGTGTATGTTTACATATAGCCCCGTGACAATCACACGTTCAGTGTGTCACGCATGTGAGAACTATCTGTCAGGTGTATCCCGGCTGAAAAAAGGTTGAGAACCACTGATCTAGGGAGTCAGGATCTGTCTCATCATCAGTGCCATCTGGATGCCTGTCAGGTACACCTGCAGCTCAAGGTGTACTTCAGCGCTTAAATGCCATACCAGAAAAGAGGGAGGCCACTGCCTGAGGATCTGAACTGGCAGGCTTCGACAGTGCTGAGGACTGCGCCGAAGGAAAGATTGCAATCCTTGAAAAAACTCTACCCAAGAAAAGGAAGACGTATACATGCCAAGACCAGGAGGCGCTTGCTTGGTGCCCACTAAGCTGCCGTCCCCTGCGGAGGAAATAGTCAAGGGAGTTCCAAGGTCAGGCATCCCTCCTGACATATCCTTAACCAGGCCAAAATCAGATGAACATAAAACTCCCTGAGCCTCTAAGCATTGCTGACATAAGTTAGAGGGCACTTCAGGCTGAGACGCCCTAATATGACAGGCAGCACAAAGAAAAAAGCGCTTAGGTTACTTAGCCACTGGCATCATTAATCCGTCAATATGCTTAACAGGTGACTGAAGATGTGCGTCCAGCCTAAGCTCTGCTGAAACAAAAGTTATGCATATACATTTTATGCGCACAAAATGTAAGTATCCCAAGTTTGTGCACCAAAAGGCTAAGAGCACTGACACCGCTCCAAACCTTGGTGCACAATCGATATGCATAAGAGTGTGCGGTACACAAGTACACAATGCAGTACACAATTCGGATGCACAACAGGACACTCTTGTGCACACCGACCATCCTATAGAGGGCAACCGACCACGCAGAAAAAAGCACGTGAAACGCCACCGCAGCCTACCATGCGGCGCACAGAAAAGAAGCCTTACAGTGGGGCCTAGCCCAATCGGGCCCCTCAACCCGCCAGGCTGCCAAGTTCCCCTCACCCTCACAGGAGCGGGATCACATGTCAGATCGGCGCACCAAGCAAGGAGACTGAAGGAAGACCTAAACTAATCCCCTACACTCTGTCTCTGATTGTTTCATTTTTTTTTTTGTTTTTCAAAACGTACCTGAGCTCAGCCTTCCCAGCAGACTACAGAGACAGTCTCTGGCTGTGGGGGGAGAGAGCATATACTGTCACCACCGTGCTCAGCTTCCTGTACTTTCTGCCTTTCCACCCCTACCTATAACTAGCTACCGGACCAAGGTACTCATCTGAGGGATCACGAAAATCACCTCAGGAATTCTCAGCTGGGGAGGGACCATCAGGTATCACCGCAGGAGAGCGGGGCAATCCAAATCTCCAATTAATTCTCCTCTAAAGTTGAAGCAATCCTCAGTAGGGAAATGCATGTCTACCATCTGCTGGAGATGGAAAATACTGCCAGGCTGAGTCACTGCAGGAGTATATATATACCATGACATCAATTTGCTCCGCCTCCATCTGTTGGTAGAGGTGCATAACCCACTGGTTCTAGATTCATCTGTCTGGACGCTAAGAAAGAAATAAAATATGTTAGAATAAATCAAAATTACATAATAAATACAAAAATCCTTCATACTACCAATCACATCTCCCTCTTTCACTAGCAGTGTGAAAAGCAGCATTTGCATATCTAAAAAGTAATACTCCTTCAAACATCATAAAATACATAAAGCATTACATAATTTAAAAAAATTCTTACAAAAATTAATGCATTATACATAATAATACAAACTTATACCCAACTATACATTTCCTACCTTCCAAAGGACTAAACCCGAGAAATGCTCAAGATGATCTCTATCCCTCTCTTTCACAAAAGGACAGGGGAGCCATTAAACTCACCACTAATTAAACAAAATAAACTCATGCTTTACCCCAATAACCATCAATCTAACTGCCCTCCTCCTCCTCTCCCCCAAAAAAGCACTTTTCATCATTCCTTGTCTCCTCCAAAGGGTCTAAACCTTTTGGATGACCCCTTTGAAGGTGACATCTGAGTGAAAAGCATTTTCTTTAAGTCCCCTGGGGTTGGAGCAGATGTCAGTAGGTACAGACTTAAACAGGGTCAGCTCTCCCCAGCTTAATTTGTAAGCCAAGGACTATCACAGAGGAGAGCTATGAGAAGGGTGGTTTCTCGAGCAGTATTGCTCCTCCAACAGTGGCCTTCTGGTCTTCTTCTCTGGTAGCACAGCAACACTAAATTCTATAGCAGTTTTTTTTTTTTTTAAATTGAACATCTGTCTATCCCTAGCTGTGTCCCACATCCTTGGATAGCAAATTTTGGCCTACTTGACTAGAACAGGGCAATGAGAATCATGGAGCAATGTAATCTTACATGTTAATTTCTTTCCTTGAATCCTGCTAGAACAGTCCAGATGTGTGTGTTTATGCACCCTGCTAGCAGATAACTTTTAAGTGACATCATCACTGCGATAAGGAGTGGTACAACTACTTACTGGGTCTGGTATTGACTTTAATCCATCCTAGTAGTTCTTCCTGTGGCAAGTTGCTAAACTGTCCCATGACATTCCACTGTGTCTGCAGATTTGAAGAACCCTGTATCATCATCAGTGCTAATATGGTGAAAATGATTGTTTGGGGATGGAATTTATTGAAGAGCCATCCAAATAGCTGAAAGATAGCAACCATTTAAAAATGAGTTTAACAAATACTCACCAAGGGTACATTTTCAGTAGGAGGCTTAACTGCAAAGCTACATGTGTACTTTTAAACCCAATAAAAAACAAATATACACAAGCAGATATCCCTTCAGACCAAGTATAGAAATAAAAATCAAGGTATGAAAATATTAAATTCAATGTCAAATACCAAAAGAAGCATTTATTAGGGTGCGGGGAGGGGTTCTTTGAAGTTGTGATATTAGATCCCCTATTGTGGACTATTGGAATTGAAGAATTCTTGTATTTCTTATTCCCTGTACATAACCAGATCAGTCCAGACTCCTGGGTTTTGCTTCCTTTCTAGCAAATGGAGACACAGAAAGTTTCACTGACACTGCCACATAACCCGAGGTGCCACCTGTAGTCCCTCAGAATTTCTCTGTCTCCAGCAGATGGTGGAAGAGGAAAATCTGCAGTCTCAGATGCAATTACAAAAATAATAATAAAAGAAGCGGTGTAATACAGCGTGGCTTGAGCTGCACAATCTGTGGGGATGCGCGTGCATCTCTCCCACAATGACCGATGCTCCCAGTGCCTCTCCGGGTAAGAAGGCACTTTAGGAGCTCTCGTGGCAGCATTGGGCCGGAGGCACGAGTCTGGTAGGCTCACTTGTGTGCTGCAGGTGGTGGATGACCCCTTCCCGGTAAGCATGGGAATGGCAGCCATCTTGTCCTCATTCGCAGTTGCTTCATGCGCTGTGAAAGGGGAGGGGGATTTCCCTCCTCCTCTTTTTCCAGCCGATGGGACCTCCAGGAGAGGCCAGCAGGCTAAGGGGATCCAATCTGAGGATGAGGAGGAGCTCCTGGGGGAAGCTTCTGATAATTCCTCCAAGTTTCCCACTGATTTTGTCCTGCTGTTACACAGGGCATACATGGCCAGGAAAGCTGCAAGGTGTTGTGGAGCTGAGCAATGACCATCAGGGCATCTGCAGCCGGTTAAGAGGGCTAGGCCTTCTCGGGCTGTGGGGACCATGAGAGTCCGACAAGTCCCGGGAAAGCTTGCACCGGCATGCACTGAACCGGATATTGTGGAGCTTTCCGAGGATGAGAACCCGCGGGCACAGGATCCAGCTATGGGGGACCAGGATCTGGAGGAGTCGCTGGGTAACACCCCTCCCTGTCCGTGGAGGGGGATGATCTGAAGGTGGTTAGTTGTTCCATAAAGAGGAGTTAAATCCTCTGATACCCCATGTTCTGGAAGAATTGGGGATAAAGGTCCCACTGGAGGAGTCGAATCAGGAAGATGTAGACCCAGTCATAGATGGCCTATGGGGTCCAGGGAAAGCTTTTCCTTTCCATAAGTCGGTCAAGAAGTTGGTATTCAGGGAGTGGAATACTCCTAAGACTGGGTTGAAGGTTCGCAGAGCAAAGGACAAATTATATCTCCTGCCTGAGGAAAGCTTGGCGCTTCTGAAGGTGCCGAAAATGGATGCCTCGGTTTCGGCTGTCACTAAGAAAATGACCATTCTGGTGGCCAGTGCTGCAGCGCTAAAGGATCTCCAGCATAGAAAACTGGAAGTCCACCTCAAGAAGATTTTTGGAGGTCTCTGCCTTAGGCATATGTGCTGCGGTGTGCAGTAGTTTCATGCTAAGGGCAGGTCTCCCTGGGTGCGGCGGTTTCAGGCAGACAAGGCCATGTCTGTCGTGGCCTATGGAGCCGATGCATATGACCTCATTAGGACTTCTTCTAGGATAATGTCGTCGATAGTTTTGGTCAGGAGACTTCTCTGGTTGAGGAACAGGTCAGCAGATGTTTCAACTAAGTCTCAGCTGGGGGTATTACCTTTTAAAGGAAAGCTGCTTTTTGGTCAAGACTTGGAGGAGATGATCAAACTTCCCAGAGAGAATAAAGGCCATACATTGCCTGAAGATAAACAGAAAGGGAAAGAGTCCTTCCCTACCTGTTTTGTTTCTGAGGGAATAAATATTTTCAGGCTAACAGGTCTTTAGGTGGTGTCTAGAGGCAATCCTCAGGAAGGCAATCATCCTGGAACCAGTCATTTTGCAGGCGAAGGCCAAATAGAGATGGCTCTAACTAGATCGGTGGTGGAGCCAAATCCACCCATTGAAACGAGGCCAGTCCGCTCCTCAGTTCTGGTCCTAGGTGGTCAGTTGACTCTGTTTTATGAGGAGTGGGCTAAGATCATGTCGGACCAGTGGGTTTTAAGCATGATAAGACATGCTTACTCTTTAGAATTTGCTCGTCCGCTAAGAGATTTGATTTATGGTCTCCTCCTGCTCTTACGAGGGGAAAAAAAGGCTTGTGATACAGCAAACCGTCAATCACTTTTGGAAGCTTGGAGCCATTCTTCCTGTACCCCTGTGGGAACAGGGAAAGGGCTGCTATTCCATTTATTTCATCATTCCCAAAAAGGAGGGAATGTTTTGACCAATTTTGGATCTGAAAAATTTGAACATGGCTCTCAAAGTTCATTGGTTTCGAATGGAAACCCTATGATTGGTAATTGCAGCGGTGTGCAAGGGGGAGTTCCTACCTTCCCTGGATTAGACCGAAGCAAATTTACACATAAGAATTAGGCCCAACCATCAAAGTTATCTCCAGTTCATTGTCCTAGGACAGCATTTTCAGTTTTGCATCCTTCCGTTCGGTCTGGCAACAGATCCCAGGATCTTCACCAAGGTGATGGTTGTGGTGGCGGCGGCCCTCAGGAGGGAAGGCATCTTGGTTCACCCATATCTGGATGACTGGCTAATTCAGGCGAAGTCAGAGCTCCTCTGCCGGTAGGCAGTGGACTTAGTGCTCCAGTGCCTGAGATCTCGAGGTGGATAGTCAATCTGTCAAAGAGTTAGCTTTCCTCTTCTCAGGTTTTGGAATTTCTGAGGGTGCATTTCAATACCAAGGTGGGGAATGTTTTTCTCACCGAGCAGCATATTTTCAAATTGCAGACACAAGTTCACAGATTATTGGAGAAGCAGGTGCCCAAGGTCTGGGATTACTTGCAGGTTCTCGGTTCTATGGCTTCCACCCTGGAGTTGGCTCCATGGGTGTTTGCTCATATGTGGCCTCTACAGTCTGCGTTGCTTTCCCGCTGGGATCTGTTGTCAGAGCAGTTTCAGCTACCACTTCCCCTTAAGGAGTTAGCCAGGTCCAGTCTATCGTGGTGGCTTGTTTGGGACAAGTTGATATGAGGAGTGGATTTGGAGGTACCAGACTGGATGAGTGTTAGCACCAATGCCAGTCTCTCTGTGTGGTGTGTCAGACCCAGTCTGTTCAGTCAGTGGTCAGCAGAGGAAATGTTGAGGTCCATAAACCGCTTAGGAACAAGGGCGGTGCATTTGGCATTGCATGCATTTCTGCCTCTGTTGAGGGGAAAGCCAGTGAGAATCTTGTTGGACAATGTGACAACAGTGTCTTACATGAACCGACAAGGTGGCTCAAGGAGTTGGATGGTGGCTCAGGAAGCCCAGGAGTTAATCAGCTGGGTGGAGCAGCATCTGATGCTGCTAGCGGCCTCTCACATAGTGGGCATGGACAATGTGCAAGTAGACTTTCTCAGCCGACAACAGTTGGATCCCAGAGAATAGGAGCTGTCAGAAGAGGTGATGCATCTCATCAGTCTCCAATGGGGCAAGCCGCACATGAATCTCATGGCAACTTACCAGAATGCCAAAGCCCCTCGGTTCTTGAGTTGAAGAAGAGAGCGAGGAGCAGAAGGCATTGATGCCTTATTTCTGCCTTTGCCAAGCAACGTTCTCCTGTATTTGTTTCCACTGTGGCCTCTGGTGGGCAAGATCTTGAGGCAGACAGAGATCCATCTGGGAGAGATGATTTTGGTTGTGCCAGAGTGGCCAAGGTGGCCTTGGTTCACATATCTAGTCAACCTAGTGGTGGATGGTCCATTGCGGTTATCCCACCTGCCGAGGATTCTACGTCAAGTCCCCATAGTTTTAGAACAGGTGGCTCGCTTGTGTATGGCGGCTTGGCTTTAGAGAGGAAGCGTTTGAGGGAGAAAGGATATGATGAGGACGTCATTGCTACTGTTTTGCAGGCTAGAAAGACTTCCACTTCCTTGGCATATGTGAGGGTAAGGTGAGTGTTTGAAGATTGGTGCACAGAGCAGGGGGTTGTCCCTATGCATGCTTCCATGGCACATATTCTTATTTTCCTGTAAAGAGGATTGGTGAAGGGTTTGTCCTTTAGCTCCCTCAGAGTCCGGAGGCTTTGGGTTGCGCCTTTGGGGCAAGGTGCAGGGAGTGATGTGGTGCATTTTCTCCAGGGGGCGAAACATTTGCATCCTCCAGTCCAAAAACTGTGCCTCTCCTGGAACCTTAATCTAGCCCTTAAGAGCTTGTATGCAGTGCCATTTGAACTTCTTAAAAGGGCTACTATGAAAGATCTCACTTTGAAAGTGGTATTTTTTGGTGGCCATTTGTTCTGCATGGAGGATCTCTGAGCTTCAGGCCTTATCCTGTAGAAAGCCTTTTTGAGGATTTCGGATTTGGGGGTCTCCTTGAAGATGGTTCCTTTCTTTCTACCGAAGATAGTATTGTTGTTCCACTTTAATCAGTCAGTAGAGGTAGGTGTATGGTGTAGTTCTGTGATCGTGGACTCCACCGAGATAGGAGGGCGCGTTGTAATGGTCTCATATGAGAACGCGCCCATGGCACCACCTCCAGAGTGGATGCCATGAGGCCGAGGACCTGTAGGTAATCCCAAGCTGTGGGCCGGGTGGCGCTCAGCAGGGCCTGTAGACGATTCCGGAGTTTTGATCTTCTCTTGGAGATCAGGCTGACCTTGTCTTCCTGGGTGTCGATTCAGACTCCTAGGTATTCCAGCGACTGTGAAGGCTGTAGGGAACTCTTGTTTGTGTTGACTACCCATCCTAGGCTTTCCAGAAGAGATATAACTCTAAGAACATAAGAACATAAGAAAATGCCATATTGGGTCAGACCAAGGGTCGATCAAGCCCAGCATCCTGTTTCCAACAGTGGCCAATCCAGGCCATAAGAACCTGGCAAGTACCCAAAAACTAAGTCTATTCCATGTTACCATTGGTATTGGCAGTGGCTATTCTTTAAGTGAACTTAATAGCAGGTAATGGACTTCTCCTCCAAGAACTTATCCAATCCTTTTTTAAACACAGCTATACTAACTGCACTAACCACATCCTCTGGCAACAAATTCCAGAGTTTAATTGTGCGTTGAGTAAAAAAGAACTTTCTCCGATTAGTTTTAAATGTGCCCCATGCTAACTTCATGGAGTGCCCCCTAGTCTTTCTACTATTTGAAAGAGTAAAAAACCGATTCACATCTACCTGTTCTAGACCTCTCATGATTTTAAACACCTCTATCATATCCCCCCTCAGTCGTCTCTTCTCCAAGCTGAAAAGTCCTAACCTCTTTAGTCTTTCCTCATAGGGGAGCTGTTCCATTCCCCAAACCAAATAAGCCTGATACTTCACTTTCAATGCATATCCAGCATAGTTCTCTGCTTCAACGGCAGGGCTGAAGAAAAACTGATACTTCACACATCCAGCAGAGCTCTCTGCTTCAACGGCAGGGGAGAAGAAAAAAGGGTTCACACTCACAAAGCGGGGAGTAGTTGGCTTGTTACGGCGGTTACTACCCCAAACCAAATGTGCCTGATACTTCACTTTCGATGCATATCCAGCATGGCTCTCTGCTTCAACGGCATGGGAGAAAGACTGATACATCACGCATTTCCAGCATAGCCCTCTGCTTCAACGGCAGGGGAAAAGAAAAACAACCAATAAGGGCTGTATAACATAGTCTGGGTAAAACAAAGAAGCATGGGTGTAGCTTGCTTATTGCGGCTGTTACTACCCCTACTACCCCTAACTAATCAAGCTAGACATTTCACTTGGATGCAGCTCCATCACTGCTCGCTATATTAATGGTGGGGGTGGAAGGGAAATAGAACCAAGAGCTAAGAGAAACAGATAAGTATGAGAGAAAAAATGTGTGAGGCTTGCTGGGCAGACTGGATGGGCCGTTTGGTCTTCTTCTGCCGTCATTTCTATGTTTCTTATCATTTTGGTAGCCCTTCTCTGTACCTTCTCCATCGCAATTATATCTTTTTTGAGATGCGGCGACCAGAATTGTACACAGTATTCAAGGTGCGGTCTCACCATGGAGCGATACAGAGGCATTATGACATTTTCCGTTTTATTCACCATTCCCTTTCTAATAATTCCCAACATTCTGTTTGCTTTTTTGACTGCCGCAGCACACTGAACTGATGATTTCAATGTGTTATCCACTATGATGCCTAGTTCTCTTTCTTGGGTTGTAGCACCTAATATGGAACCCAACATTGTATAATTAATTATAGCATGGGTTATTTTTCCCTATATGCATCACCTTGCACTTATCCACATTAAATTTCATCTGCCATTTGGATGCCCAATTTTCTAGTCTCACAAGGTCTTCCTGCAATTTATCACAATCTGCTTATGAATTAACTACTCTGAACAATTTTGTGTCATTTGCAGATTTGATTATCTCACTCGTCGTATTTCTTTCCAGATCATTTATAAATATATTGAAAAGTAAGGGTCCCAATACAGATCCCTGAGGCACTTCAGTGTCCACTCCCTTCCACTGAGAAAATTGTCCATTTAATCCTACTCTCTGTTTCCTGTCTTTTAGCCAGTTTGCAATCCACGAAAGGACATCGTCACCTATCCCATGACTTTTTACTTTTCCTAGAAGCCTCTCATGAGGAACTTTGTCAAACGCCTTCTGAAAATCCAAGTATACTACATCTACAAGTTCAGCTTTATCCACATGTTTATTAACTCCTTCAAAAAAGTGAAGCAGATTTGTGAGGCAAGACTTGCCCTGGGTAAAGCTATGCTGACTTTGTTCCATTAAACCATGTCTTTCTATATGTTCTGTGATTTTGATGTTTAGAACACTTTCCACTATTTTTCCTGGCACTGAAGTCAGGCTAACCGGTCTGTAGTTTCCCGGATCACCCCTGGAGCCCTTTTTAAATATTGGGGTTACATTTGCTATCCTCCAGTCTTCAGGTACAATGGATGATTTTAATGATAAGTTACAAATTTTTACTAATAGGTCTGAAATATTTTTTAGTTCTTTCAGAACTCTGGGGTGTATACCATCCGGTCTGGGTGATTTACTACTCTTCAGTTTGTCAATCAGGCCTACCACATCTTCTAGGTTCACCGTGATTTGATTCAGTCCATCTGAATCATTACCCATGAAAACCTTCTCCATTACGGGTACCTCCCCAACATCCTCTTCAGTAAACACCGAAGCAACGAAATCATTTAATATTTCCCCGATGGCCTTATCTTCTCTAAGTGCCCCTTTAACCCCTCGATCATCTAACGGTCCAACTGACTCCCTCACAGGCTTTCTGCTTCGGATATATTTTAAAAAGTTTTTACTGTGAGTTTTTGCCTCTACAGCCAACTTGTTTTCAAATTCTCTCTTAGCCTGTCTTATCAATGTCCTACATTTAACTTGCCAATATTTATGCTTTATCCTATTTTCTTCTGTTGGATCCTTCTTGCAATTTTTGAATGAAGATCTTTTGGCTAAAATAGCTTCTTTCACTCTGTTGGTTGCCTGGTGGCTCTCCTCCAGTGATTTTGCCCTGATCAGCCAATCATCCAGGTACGGATGGATGAGAATTCCTTCCTTCCTGAGTGACGCCGCCACTAATACTATGACCTTGGTAAAGGTCCGCGGCGAGGTGGCTAACCCGAAGGGTAAAGCTCGGAACTGGAAATGTTGGCTCAGGACTTTGAAGCGTAAGCAGCGCTGGTGATCCCGATGGATTGGGATATGCAAGTAGGCTTCTGACAGGTCCATGGATGTGAGAAACTCCCATGGCTGTATTGCACTTTTGACTGACCGCAGAGTTTCCAGGCGAAAGCTGGGGACAGTAGGTGTCGGTTGACTGACTTGAGGTCCAGGACGGGCCTGAAAGTGCCCTCTTTCTTGAGTACTATGAAATAAATGGAATAATGCCCAGAATTTATCTCCCATGCAGGCACTGGGATTATGGCGTTTAGGGACAGGAGCCTCCGCAAGGTAGCTTCCAGTGCCGCCCTCTTGAGGGGTGGACATGGAGATTCCACAAACTTGTCCGGAGGGAGCCGAAGAAAGTCCAGGTAATACCCTTCTCAGATGATGGTGAGGACCCAGTGGTCTGAGGTAATCTCGACCCACCTGCGGTAGAATAGGGTTAGCCTGCCCCCTATGGCTTCTTCCCCCAGATGGGTCGGCTGATTCTCATTGTGGGGTGCGGCCGGGACCCGAATCCGAGCCGGTTCTCCTCTTGTTGTGCTTGGTCCGAAAGGACTGGTTCCTGGTCTGAGAACGAGGTGCTTGGTAGCGAGCCCTGTAAGGGTGGAAGCGCTGAGAGCTTCTACCTCTGGATGGCCTAGAAAAATGGCGCTGGCTCCTCCTTGACCTGTCTTCTGGTAGATGGGGTCGCTGCCGAACAGGAGGGATCCCTTAAAGGGCATTCTTGTGAGGCGTGTCTTGGAGGAGGAGTTGGCCGACCAATTTCATAGCCAGAGCTGTCTCTGAGGATGACACTCCCTTGACTGCCGTACGGACTAGGTCGGAGGCTGCGTCAGTGAGGAACGAGAGAGCTGATTCCATTTCTTCTCCCGGGGTGTTGTTCCTAGCTTGAGATAAACAGGAATGCGTCACCACGGTGCAGCAGGTCGCAATTCGTAGGGACATGGCTGCCACCTCAAAGGCTTGTTTCAGAATGGCGTCCATGCGCTGGTCATGTGCATCCTTGAGGGCCTCCCCCCCCCTCCACCGGAATGGTGGTGTGCTTCACAATTGCGCAAACTATGGCGTCTACCCTAGGGCACGCCAGCAGCTCCTTGGTTGCCGGGTCCAGGGGGTACATGCCAGATAAGGTCCGGCCCCCTTTGAATGAGGCCTCCGGCGCATTCCATTCCAGATCGATTAGCTGTTGTGCTGCTTGTAGGAGGGGAACATGGTGAGCCGTTTGGCGCAGGCCCTCTAGCAGAGGGTTCATTCTAGGTTCCCCTGGGGTGCCTTGGCCCGGGATAGCCAGCTCCGACAGGCATTGAGAGACCAGGTCTGGGAGATCCTCTTTAAGAAAGAAGCGTCTCATGGTTCGATACGGTTCTATCCCCGAGGGAAGCTCTCCCTCCTCGGGGGGCTCGCCCTCTTCCTCAGAACAATCTGAATCCCCATAAGTGGGGCTTCCGGGTGGCGAGTGGCCGTGCCTAGGTCTTGAGGGTCCAGGGGCGGGGTTCTCCGGTACATATGGGTCTGTTCGGGGGATCAGACTGCATGTTGACAAAGGCATGAATCCCTTTGAATAATTCCACCCAGGAGAGCGAAGCAGGTTCTAGCCTTAGGGGCACCAGGTCTCTCGGGTTCCCTGGCTGCTCACCGCTGCCTGCTAGGTCCGGGGTGTTCCCTGAGGAACTGGCAAGTACGCTGGGCTGGGACCGGCCCTGGCCTGGAACTCCCAGGGCCTCCTCACATTGGGCAAATAGGGAGTCTGCTTCCTCGCTCTGTGTGGCTCTGAGGTGGCATGCTGAGCAGCGGCCTAGAGCTCTTATGCCTGTTTCTGGAGGTGCTGGCTCTGCGGACGCATGGGCTCTCCTACGCTCCATCTCGTCTGTTATCTCTATGCGGTGCGCTCCCAGCTGGAGTATGCGCCTTGTAATATGCGCGGATCCCCGTGCGCCTATCTACGTGCGCCAATCAACGTGCGCCTATGAACGTGCGCTTATCAATGTGTGCCTAGCAACGTGCGCCTAGCAACGTGCGCCTAGCAACGTGCGCATAGCAACGTGCGCCCATCAACGTGCGCCTATTATCAAATATGCGCCCAATTATTTTCGGGCGCCCAACATATGCGCCCGTCGCTTGTGCGCTCAGTCTGGCCTGAGCGCTAGAGTGAGGCGATGAACCAGGGAAATGGTGACGGCGAGCAGGCAGGAAAAATGGCGACCTCCTTGGCGGGCTGCCACGTAGGCAGACCCCGCTAATCCTCGCTTCCTCGGAGACCCACAAGTAAAGATGTATGCCTTACCTTGTCTTCGGCGCTTCCCGGCTGCGACCCGGCCGGTCTCCGGCTGCGGGGGGAGAGGGTGATTACCGTCACCGCCGCGCCCGAGGAAGTGCACCTGCTGCCCCTCTAGGCCGCGCCCGAACTCGTCTCGCTCGGGGGCCAAGTCCGCACCGGGACCGAGGCTGCCTCTGTGCCAAGCCCGAACCCTTCTCACTCGGGGGCTAGGTCCCTGCCGCGAATCGGCCACCGGACCGAGGCTCTTACCTCCGAGGGACCACGGAAATCACCTCGGGAAACTCAACTGGGGGAGGGACCGAATGGTATCACCGCAGGAGTGCGGGGCTCGTCTTCAGGTAGGACTCTTCTATGAGTTTAGTCGTTAGAATTTGGAAAAACGCTCAGCGAGCGTGAGGTAGCTCCAAACTGCTTTGGAGACGGAAATTACTGAGTTGCTGCACTTCCTGCGGGGGTATATGTACCCCGTGCTGACGTCAGATCCGTCTCCAACTGCTAGCACGAGCACACTATACCCATTTGTTTCGAGTCCATCTGCTACACGCTAGGAAAACCTAATTTACATCCACCGCTTCTTGCCATGCCATGGGCCCCAAGCAGTATCTGCAATGGACACCTCTGATCTCATTCATCTGCCAGTTCAAAAGACCATTTTTTTGTTATGACTAACTATGTTGCTTATTTTTGATAATGAATATAAATGTAATTAAAAACCCAAACCTACACTCAAATCATTTATTACACAACTCTTAAACATCAACATAAATCTAGAAAATGGTTACTCATCTTAAAAAAACAAGGATTTCTTCTATGTCCGTACTGAAAACTCCAAAATCAAAACACTTGACATGAGCCCATGCTTCAGCAGACAACGCTGCCTGCTTCAGGGGATTACAATTTAGACTGGGACAACCATTCACTGTATATTACTCTGTTGCCCATTGTAGGGGTCAATCAGTTCAAAAGTAGCAACTGTTTTCTGGATAACACTAATCACAATGGTAAAATGTTCCCCACATATGTGAACTAAATTATCTCTCAGAAAGACCAAAAGATAAGTATTGAGTCCAAAAACAGTTCAAGTCCAGATATCAGCCGGTGCTTTGAGGTCAAACTGCATCGGGGGAAATCTTAAAACACTTATCTGTTTTAAGTGATCAAATACGGGTGTACACTTCAAAACTTCATGTGAACATAGAATCCTGGATATGTCTCTTCAAACAAATGAATATAAGGTGACAGTGGCATGAAGGCATTATGATCATCGATGATGTCTCAAAAAACGTGGATTCAGTTGATTGGGCATTTGACATCTCCAAGTACTGGTGTCACTGCGCATAACCTTTCCTACAAAAAAGAGAGAATTGATCACAATCCCACACATCACAAATGGACATCAATTGTAAAATAACATGAACATATACTGAAAGGGCACCCTGTTAAAACTATAAAATTCTCATTAAAACAACGTAGATTGTGGGCACTAGAATGATCAAACATTGGAGCTTCCTGAATAAATAACGAGTATATGCCCCACTGGTCACTCATTGTCTGGAGTTTCAACATGTGTTTGAGGATTTGAGTTTTTGCATTCTTAATGTTCCCACCTATAATTATCGGGGGTGGTGGTGGAGATTTTTCCACCAGATTAATACAAATAGAGCAGTCATGGATTAAATGCTGTCTTGGACTTGTCTTGTATTTTTGGAGATTTTTATCGTTCAACAGGGTGTTCATTCAGTATATGTTCATGTTATTTTATAGCTGATGACCATTTGAGCTGTGTGGGATTGTGACAATTGTCTCTTTGTTGCAGGAAAGGTTATGTGCAGTGACACCAGTACTGGAGAGGACACATGCCTAATCCACTGAGTCACATTTTTTTGAGTCATTACTGATGATCAGAACATCTTCATGCCACTGTTACCTTATATTCATTCGTTTGGAGAGACATATCCAGGATGCCATGTTAACATGAAGTTTTAAGGTGTATACCCGTGTTTGATCGCTTCCGACAGATAAGTGTTTTAAGATTTCCCCTAATGCAGTCTGAGCACGAAGCACTAGCTGGTGTCGGGACTTGAACAATTTTTGGGTTCATCACTTACTTTTTGGTCTTATTGAGATAGTTTAGTTCACATATGTAGGGATTTAGAGTGCAATGTTATCAAGCGTGACTTCTGGATATTTGAGATATTGAAATAAGGATTGTTTAACATCAACAGTACACATCAACAGTACACCAAAACTGAAAAATTTTAACGGGGTTAATGATGAAGAAGAATCACATTGGCTTTTTTAATCAGATGGTATACCGGCTTGCAGAAAACCCATTTTTAGATAGTCTATTAAGGTGTTTGTGAAACAGCGACCATATTTATTTGGTTATTTTCCTTCTCTCTTTATATATTTATTCTCAACTTGAGTAAGGTTGTGCATTATTTTATGGATGTTTCTCTGTTTACTGACCACCATGTAGGGGATACAAGTACATGTGTATTTTTATATACATACTGCGGTGCTGTTCCTGGGGCAGGGAGGAGAATGGAACACATGTAGTTTTGATTACAAAAAAAACTCTGTGCATTTTATTGTAAGAAATTACCCTGCAGAGAAAGCAAGAGCAATTTTCTCTGGGTAATTTTTTGTTAGGTAATAACCAGGCAAAGCTACCAATGAAGTTTTGCTCTGATTACTGGTGCAAGTGAAAGAACCTGTGACATATGCCTCAACACAGACACTTCTGATTATTGGCTCCCCAAGAGGTTAATTTTAAACATCATTTCAAAGGGTAAAATGGTGCTTCAACCCAGGAATATGGGTCTTTTGAAAGCTGCCCTCCTTATATATAGGTAAATGTATGGTGTAGGGCAGTGGTCCCCAAACCTGTCCTGGAGGGCCACCAGCCAGTCGGGTTTTTGAGATATCCTCAATGAATATGCATGACAGAAAATTTGCATGCACTGCCCTCCATAACATGCTTTTACTCACATTGACAAGAGGCATTCTCAGGCCTGGACCAAAACATTTTGGGAAGCAGAAGAATATAAAACATGAATAAACGTGTATAAGTCTTCTTCAGAAAACTACCCACATAAGGTATTAGGTGTAAATACGGGTGGGTAGTTTTCCTGAGGTTATTGTAAAAGTGAAAGTATGCGCGCAATTTCAATTTGAAAATCTGTGCAAAGTCTGCAGTTAAACAATTTTCCCGACAATGCACTTATGCAGTCAGTCAAAATATTATCCCTAAGCGAGTATTTTTATAACTGTACAGTGGGCTGAATTCTGTGTGCCTTTTTAGATACAGACTTTACCCACATTTTGTAAATTAACAAGTTTGTTTTGAAAATTTGTGTACAAGCACTCGAGTATATACAGAAATTAACTCATGTAAAGTTGCAACTCCTCTTTGGAAGAAATTAATGATGTGGATTAACTTCATGAATACTTTTTAAAAATTTTGCATTTCTAAATATATCTAAAATTAAGACAAACATGATACAAGCAAAAGAGTATACAAAGATAAATAATTATTCAAGCTCTTAACAAATTCAGAACAAAAATATACATCCTAATATACCTTTATTAAACCACAAAGAAAGAGTCCAGGAAAACAATGCAAAGAACAATGCTAGGAAAATTGTAAAAATAAAATTATACAAGAGGATGAAAGATTCTATAATGCTAGAAACGCAAGGGTTCATTTTCAGAAGGATATAGAGAAATAAAGGAAAATTAGTTTCTTACCTGATAATTTTCGTTCCTGTAGTACCAAGGATCAGTCCAGGACACCTGTCTTACTCTGTCTCCAGTAGATGGTGCAGGTTTGGTCACAGCCCTGGTTCCCTGGGATTTTTAGTGGTCAGGGTTAATTGGTTTAGTTTTTTAAAACAAGGAACTTTTTTGAAGTTAAGGATTCTTTCTATTTTTGGTTTCCCGCTGGTCCTGCCTCCCAGGGGGGTTGCAAGGTTCTGAGGGGACCATCCCCCCCTGGTTGAGGCCGCTGCTAGGGTTGAGGACCCGCCTTTTGTAGTAGCAGCGTTGGAGGTGACACCGGGGAGCCCGGTTCACTCACCCCCACTGGAACAGAAGCCTCAGGACCGAGGACAGCGGCAGCAGTTTCAAAAAAAAAAAAAAAAGGTTTGAGTTTTATTTTTGCTGCGGCTCCTTTTGTTTAAGTGCCGGCTCTCCGTTCCTTCGGGGGGGGGGGGGGGGGGGGGGTGCTGTTTGGCGCGCGTCCGCTTCGTTTTAATTTAATTAATTTAATTAATTTAATTTTTCTTTCTCCTCACTCGCGCGGCTCGCGGCCTGCCGAGAGGCTCTGTTTGCCGCGCCTGCGGCTCGGCCCGCGCGCGGCTGTCTAGGGATGGAATTTGCTCTGTGTGTGTTTCGGGCGGCGAGGGTCCGTCCGGGGGCCCGGGCGCCGCGATCGCCGGCGCGCAAATCTTCTGTCTCTGCAGGCCCGGGGGACCCGTTCCCGCTCAGCGCGGGAGTGGCGGCCATTTTAGCTGCAGGCAGGGAAACCACGAGGGAGGCAGCTGGAGATGGCGGTGTGCCTCCCGCGCTTTCCCCGCAGCAGCGGCCCGTGGGGGGTGCCCCCGGAGGAGCTGGATCTCCCGCACGCTCCAGTTCAGAAGAGTCCAGTTCCGGGTCTTCTTACTCGTCGGATTTCGCGCTTTTGTTGTGCAAAATTTTAAAATGTAAGCGGCGAAGTAAATCAAAGAAGTCAGGTGCAGCGAAGGGGTCTGGCAAGTCAGCCAGAGCCCGGAAGAGGAAGTCCATGGGCCCTGATGGGGGCGCCGTACGACGCAGCCGGCCCTTGCGGGATGCCCCGCAGGACACGGACTCCAGCTCCTCTTCTCCAGGGGAGGATGACCCAGCCGAGGAGCCCCTGGGGGGGGGTTGATGGTGCGCCGGATGAAGGTCCTTCTCAGCCGGCGGCGGGAAAAGGTAACCCGGCCGTCTAGGGGGACGACCCTAAGGTGGTCCGCTTGTTCCGTAGGGAGGAACTGTCCCCTCTTATCCCGGCTATACTCCAGGAGCTGGGGGTGGAAGCACCTGCGGTGGTTCCCAGACAAGGAGCTAATATGGACCCAGTGCTGCTGGGTCTCACGGGGCCCGCGGTGGCGTTTCCGTTCATTTTCACGGCTTCGGACATCCTGTTCTGGGAGTGGGACACTCCGGAGTTGGGCCTAAAGGTGAGCAAGGCCATGGATAGGCTCTACCCGTTGCCTGAAGAGGCACTGGAACTGCTCCGTCTACCGAAGGTGGATTCGGCGGTGTCCGCCGTGACGAAGAGGTCGACGATTCCTGTTACGGGAGCCACAGCTCTCAAGGATATGCAGGACAGGAAGCTGGAGGTACAGCTGAAGAAAATTTTTGAGGTGTCCGCTCTAGGGGTCTGTGCAGCCATCTGTACTAATTTCGCTATGCGGGCCAGCCTGCGCTGGGCGCAGAATCTGCAGGCTAACGCAGGTCTCTCGGAAGGGGAGGCCAGGCAAGCTGATCAGCTTGAGGCGGCGATTGCTTATAGGGCTGATGCTCTCCATGATCTCCTTCGTACCTCGGCTAGATCCATGGTTTCGGCGGTGTCGGCTTGTTGGCTCCTCTGGCTTCGCAACTGGGCGGCGGACGGATCATCCAAGGCCCATCTAGGGGCCCTGCCGTTCAAAGGGAAAGTTGTTGTTTGGCAAGGAGTTGGATGAGTTAATGTTGTCCCTCGGTGAGAATCGGGCATTTCGGCTGCCGGAGGATCGGTCTAGGTCTCGGTCTTCTTTCTCAGGCCGCTCCCGCTTCCGCGGCGGCAGGAGATCCCGTCCGCAGAGGGCCGCTGGCTCTTCTTACCGTTCGGGGCCCTCACGGTCGTCCTCTTTGTCCCAGTCCTTTCGAGGGAAAAGATTCGGCCGTCAGGGGGGAGCCCCGGGGGGCGCGGGGCCAAAATCCTCCCAATGAGATGCGGCCGGTCCATCCCTCGCAGCAGCTGCGGTCGTTCGTCCCAAACGTGGGAGCTCGGCTGCAGTTGTTTTGCCGAGGAATGGGCCAAAATAACGTCGGACAGGTGGGTCCTAGACGTGATAAATCACGGTTACGCGTTAGATTTTGCACGGACCCCATTCGACAAGTTCCTGGTGTCGCCATGCAAGTGCCCCATAAAGCGCGCAGCGGTAAGGGGAACCCTCCAACGCCTGCAATCCTTAGGGGCGATTTCCCCCGATATAGAGAAATAACTCCGAAGTTATTTGGCTCAATGAATATATGGACAGTAAGGCCTAGATTCATCAAAATGCAATACATTTCACATGAATAACGCCTGGATAAGGAAAAGGGGTGTAGCAATGATCATTTTAGAGTTACTGCACCATGTGCTATTTTAGCGCTTCACACAGGTAATTTATCGCAACGTGCATTAATGTTATCACGTGCCCAGACAGGGATTTTCATATTTTGGGCGAGGGGGAAAGCGAGAGAGACACTCTTTATAAGGCTCTCATAGTAGTAAACTATTTATATCACTATAGGAGGGTCATCAAGTAACTCGAGGTAAGGTTTTGGTGGTGGTCTAGGGTTTTGGGGCCAGTTTTACTGCACAGTGAGACATGCGAACAGCACAGTACACACATCAATGAAGATTTGACGTGATTTTGAGAGAGGAAAGTCACATAAAGATGCAATTTCTACCATGATCTCTTGCCCTAGCTTGATAGTGCCCTGGTAGAGTCCATCAAGCTAGGGAGAGAGAACCTTGTAGAAATCTCATCTTTGTGTGACTTTCCTCTCTCAAAATCATGTCAAATCTTCACAGACGTCTACTGTGCTATTCGTACGTCTCACTGTGCATGTAAAACTGACCCCAAAACCTCACCTTGAGTTAATTGATGACCCTCCTATAGTGGTATATATAAATGACAATCATGTGTGCTACTCCAGAGGCTCTCTCTCTACTCAAATCCTCTCTCCAAAAATGCCCAAAATAGGATTCACGATATTTATCTCGAAATCACAGTTCAGGCATATCGCACAGCTTAACGCTAGGAAAAAAGCTGTCATTTCTGGCGTTAAAAACATGCGATACGTTATCGAACGCTACATTAATGCCCCTCATTTTCATTGATCCCATCCAAGCTCCTCCCCAACTCCTCCCCTTTGAATACATTTCAAAAATGTACATTTGCGACGCACATTGCGGTATTTAGTTAGGTTAGCCAGATAAGCATCTGATTCACTAAGGGTTTTTTCCCATAGCTGCAAAATGGGAGAAAAGCCTTAATGAATCTGGTCCTAAGTTATTTGGCTAACTTCAGCTAACGTATCTGGCTAAGTGTGGTTGGGCTAAAGACCTATCCTAAAGTTAGCCGGCTAACTGTAAGATAGATGGCTATATTCAATACTGCGTTGTTGTCCTGTGGGAAGGTGAATCGTCATAATAACATAACATAAGAAATTGCCTTACTGGGTGAGATCAAGGGTCTATCAAGCCCAGCATCCTGTTTCCAACAGTGGCCAATCCAGGCTACAAGTACCTGGCAAGTACCCAAACACTAAGTAGATCCCATGCTACCGATGTCAGTAATAGCAGAGGCTAAACCCTACGTCAATTTAATTAATAGCAGTTAATGGTCTTCTCCTCCAAGAACATATGCAAACCTTTTTTAAATCCAGTTACACTAACTGCACAAACCACATCCTCTGGCAACAAATTCCAGAGCTTAATTGTGCGTTGAGTGAAAAAGAATGTTCTCTGATTTATTTTAAAAGTACTACTTGCTAACTTCATGGAGGAGCCCTATTCCTTCTATTTTCCGAAAGTGTAAATAACCGATTCAAATCTACCTGTTCTAGACCTCTCATGATTTTAAAGACCTCTACCATTTGCCCCCTCAGCCGCATCTTCTCCAAGCTGAACAGCCCAAACCTCTTTAGCCTTTCCTCATAGGGGTGCTGTTCCATCCCTTTAATCATTTTGGTTGCCCTTCTCTGTACTGTCTCCAGTGCAACTATATCTTTTTTGAGATGCAGTGACCAGAACTGTACACAGTACTCAAGGTGCGGTCTCATCATGGTGCATTACAGAGGCATTATGACATTTTCCTTTTTTTCACCATTCCCTTCCTAATAATTCCTAACATTCTGTTTGCTTTTTTGACTGCCGCAGCACACTGAACAGACAATGTCAATGTATTAACCTCTGTGACGCCTAGATCTCTTTCCTGGGTAATAGCTCCTAATATGAAGCCTAATATCGTGTAACTACAGCATGGATTATTTTTCCCTATATGCATCACCTTGCACTTATCCACATTAAATTTCATCTGCCATTTGGATGCCCAATTTTCCAGTCTCTCAAGGTCCTCCTGCAATTTATCCCAATCTGCTTTAGATTTAACTACTTTGAATAATTTTGTACCATTTGCAAATCTGATTACCTCACTCATCGTGTACTGTGTACAATTCTGGTTGCCGCATCTCATAAAAGATATAGTTGCGATGGAGAAGGTACAGAGAAGGGCAACCAAAATGATAAAGGGGATGGAACAACTCCCCTATGAGGAAAGGCTGAAGAGGTTAGGGCTGTTCAGCTTGGAGAAGAGACGGCTGAGGGAGGATATGATAGAGGTCTTTAAGATCATGAGAGGTCTTGAATGAGTAGATGTGACTTGGTTATTTACACTTTCGAATAATAGAAGGACTAGGGGGCATTCCATGAAGTTAGCAAGTAACACATTTAAGACTAATCGGAGAAAATTCTTTTTCACTCAACGCACAATAAAACTCTGGAATTTGTTGCCAGAGAAGGTAGTTAGTGCAGTTAGTGTAGCTGGGTTCAAAAAAGGTTTGGATAAGTTCTTGGAGGAGAAGTCCATTAACGGCTATTGATCAAGTTTACTTAGGGAATAGCCACTGCTATTAATTGTATCAATAGCATGGGGCCTTCTTAGTGTTTGGGTAATTGCCAGGTTTTTGTGGCCTGGTTTGGCCTCTGTTGGAAACAAGATGCTGGGCTTGATAGACCCTTGGTCTGACCCAGCATGGCAATTTCTTAAGTTCTTATTTTCTTATGTTCTTAATCTCTTAACAGTGCAGGTTTCTCATTGCCAGCGGTAGATTGGGAAAAGCAGCAGCAATACAGAGTGCTGAGTGGAAAATGCAGTGTGCAATAAAAGTAGAATGAAAAACAGAAGGTAAAAGCACAGTAGGTAAATGGCGCTCCTACCTGGCATCTATATGACACCTGTTCTCTGCTGAAAGATGTGCTATACCTGATATGGCCACTAAGAGGTAGATTTTAAAAGCTGTGCGCATATGCGGGTGGGTTGCGACTCGTGAACCCAAAGGGGGATGATTTAAAAAAAAAAAAAAAAAACACGACGACATGATCGGCCCATTTCCAGTTCCCTCCCAGTCTGCTCCAATTAAGAAGCGGACTGGGAGGGAACTTCTCTATCCCCCTATCTATTCTTTCTCCCCTTTTCCCTCCCCTCTTGTCCCTGCCCCCTAACCACCCCTATTAGAATTTTTTTTGTTTGAAAACTTACTTCATCTTCCGATGTGAAGTAAGTTTTGTGCGCCGGCTGGCTGCCGATGCGAGCTTCCCCGAGACAGGGACTAATAGCTCCCACCCAGACCCCACCCTGGCCCACCACTTTTGCTTCCAATTGGTCTTCGGCGCATACAAGGAGATACGGGTGTGTCCGGGGCACTTTTAAAATCCCCACAGCCCGGCCACACCCATACGTCCTTGTTTTTTTATGTGTATCGGCGTTTGAAAATGTTGCCATCAATGTGTATTGTTAGTCATGACATACAGCATTTTTGCACTGGGGAAACATACAAGAAGTTTCTCTCTACTGACTCTACCTATTCTTGTGGCTAGGCTGTACTCACTTTGGCTGTTTGAGAAGCTAGGAGGGAAATTTTGACTAAAATCTCTGAAGTGTAGTGCCCACTAAAGGAGGATCATTCAGGGCAGCCAAGTATAAATTGCAGTATACAGAGACAGCTGTAAGGGTGGATAAGAGGAGGATAGAGATTACTATACAGACCTGCATGGCTAACTACATGCATGGCAGTGAATGGGTAAGAGTTTGATTGCAATTGGGTATCCTGCAAGGGCCTTTACTGGGGGTGGAAATCAACCAAAAGTTGCATCAAATAAAAGAGACACACAGAAATTTTAAGAATAATAAACTGTTATAAAATATTAATAATAAAGCCATTAAAAACTAAAACAACAATAACATTTGGAAAGGAGTACAAAATGTTATTTATATTAGAAAACTGACCAGGAACTTTGGGAGGCCAGATCCTGCATGGCCTAGGAAGCTGGGAGGTGTAGCAGTGGCCTCATGGCCATAAATTCAAGAGCTACTGAGAAGTCCTCTTCAGCCTGGGGTAGTGGCTCTACCACCTCCACAAGTCTTCTGAGATCAGCTCTAACTCTGCTCATTTTCTCTGTTATCCTCAGCACAGTGTGGCCCATAGTTGCCTGAAACCCTGTCTCCTGGACTGAAGCAGGTGCTACAGCCATTGAAGTAGCCTCTGCAGCCATGGGGGTACAGTGCTGACTCTGGTAAAAAGTCACCAGTGATGTTGCGCCTCCCTCACAAAGCACTGGCTGGGTAGCCTCAGGACCAACATTCCAAAGTTCCAGGGCAGAATGTGAGGAAGGCGAGAAGGATGGTCTGGCTGTTGGCCCAGGGCCTTCCATGGGAAAGGGGGAGAATTGGCTGCTGTGCTGCTGCAGGGACCACTTCTGGTGATGGTGCCAGAGGGGGGCTACTCTTCTCCAGCGGCGGGCACAAATACTATAGCAGCTGGAGAGTCCAGGAGCTTGTCTCCTTTTTTTCTCCATCTCCTCCTCCGATGAGTTGGATGTTTTCTATGAAGAAAGCTAAAGGTGTGCGTTTCAATCCATCAGCTTGTGTGCTCCAGGGTGTGATGGGCATCATCATAAAAGCATTGGTGGGAGTGGTGGAAGCAATGGTAAGTGCTTCTAGCAGTTGGATATCGTGTTCTTTAGCAGGTGGCATGATCATAGATAGGTTCCCTGAGATACAGGAGGCTCTGAAAAGCTGTCTTTGACAATATAATACTTAGCTAGTGATTAGGGCTTGGAAGAAAGCTCAGTGTCAAGGTGCTTTATGTTGGGGTATGCCTTAGGTTGCAAGCTGTCAAGGGCCAGGATGTTGCCACTAGTCTATGGGTGTTTGTTGAATGGGAGGCATTGTTTACTTGATTAGATTATAAAATGTAGGATTTAACACTCTCTTGAGTTCAATACTAGGCTTAAGAGTACATAACAAGTTCTGCTTCATGATATTACTGCCCAAGACCCAGGGAACAGGCAAGGTAGAAGTAGCTTGCATCAGGGCTTCTTGATGCTGTAGGCAGAGACAGAGTCTAGTAGAGTTGCAGGGCAATAGTGGGAGCAGTGTTGGAAGCAGGAAATCCACAGACCTTGTTGACATGTCCTCGGTTATTTTATAAATTGTCTCCATGTTCCTCCTGCTAGGCATGCAGCTGGTCCAGCCACTCCCCCTTCATTTATCTCAGCTCTTCTTCTTGAGGTACTCAATCTACACAGATAAATAGTAATACAGAGCTGTTAGTTCAATATAGCTAAATTAGTTACCTCAAGAAAGGAATGCTGCCATGTTTTCATTTGAAACCTTCAGTCTATTTCATGGCTCTTTGCTCTCCCTGTGGGCAGCTATATGTGATGTCCACCTGGCCAAACATTAAAGCACAAGAGGGACAAATGTAGAACAGCCAACATACCCCCATTTCAGGAGGGATTTAGAAGGCCAATGCAATCTTTCAAACAACCCCATTCTGATGTATTATCATTTGAAAGGGATGAATCTGGGACAACAAATATTACACAGCTTTGGGATGCAAGTTTACAAGTAATATCGGCCCAATTGTCTCCCTTCTGCAACATAGATACTGTTCAGCTCTGCAACAGGGGTCAGTAATAAAACTAGACCCATATCTCTGAGGATATTTTCCTTTCTTGGACCTGTTCTATACTTAGGACCATTGTCTATCATTGTTCCTTTTTCCCCCAATCTTTTATTAAAGACTTTCAGGTCTGTACATTTGCTACACATGTACGCAGGTCATATGATTAACATAATATAAAACAAATTCAGCATCCATATATTCCCTATTGACACTTACCCTACCAGAAGCTCACAATGGCCACCTCTTGCCTTCACTGTCGCAATCCTCCCATCCCAAATATCCTCTAACTCTGCCTACCCATACCCTCATATCCTAATTGCCCCATGACCCACCCTCCACAGCCTTACTTGCCCCTTAGTATCCACAACCCATCCCCACTAAATTTCCCCAATGTTCCCAACCCCACCCACATTTGCCTCCTAACACTCCCGACCCACACTTCAACACCTCGACCGCCCTAACCCACCCTACCACACCCCAACTGTCCCCCTAAATGCCTCCTAATATCCACACACCCCTCTCCCCATCCACCTTCCTAGTTCCCACATTTTACTTACCCTTCAGGGGAAGGAAGCCAGTTGATAAACCAGGCCTGCTGGTTCCTCCAGGCCTGCCTCATTCATCGATTATGCCGTCTGACCTTCTGGATATGGAAGAGCTGGTGTTTATCATTTATCACCAGGGATGCCAGCATATGTATGTCTCTGATAGTGGTTTGGCTGCCTTGCCAAGAGGGGCATCTTGGAATGAGCCAGCCCCAGAAGTTTGAGCACATACAATAGCTATTTGTGTAAATAGTCACATGAAGTTACTTACATGCAAACATTTGTGCGAATACCTATTACCGTATATGTGCATGTGTTTTCTGTGAAAGATATGTGTATTTTATAATCTGCACAGACGTATGCATGCAAAGAATAAAATATGAGGTACTTCTGTGCGGCCCCATATACACACATAAATGTGGCTATGCCTAGTTCTTTTAAAGTTTTCCTCTAAGTTTATTATGTTACACAGTTATGGAATACCTTTCACTGTATTCTACTTTTCACACATATTCATTTGTCTAGCTCAGTATCAACAATACTCTTCAAATCCCCACCTAATATAATCAAGGAGTCAATCAAATATGTGTAAAAACAATGTTCAATATGATCAATCCTTTCACACAATCTACTGCAAAGAAACAGGAGTAAATGTTCAATATCTAAAATGGTATATTCTGTTCAGTTAACGAAAAACTGAAATGTGAAATGTCAGGTAGCCTTGCTTCACAAAACTATATGCATTAAAGATGATTCAAAAAAATCAGTCAAAATAAAATGCTAACAAGGTATTGGATCACACCCTATCAGATTAAATCCTAGTGGATAGTATTTCTGCCCAGAACATGGGATTATCATTGCCTGGCAGTTGATCATTAATAAAGAAGCATTATTAAGCTGAGTATGGCGAAAGTGACAATTTTCCATACAAATTCAGATGCCTCCATTAATGATTGAAAAATATAATCTTCCCTTTTCAACTTGGCCAGGAATTATAAAATAAAGCAGATTTTAGGTTACTTTCTGCCCAAATTTCTCAAACTTCAGAACGTAACCAGTTTCCTATAAATGTTTTCAAAACTTATCTTCCAACATTTTTGCCATTGTTTCAGCTACCTCCATTACTGCTGTCTCTTAACGAGGAGTAGAATTATCAGCGCCATCATCTGCCATTTTAGATTCAGGATCTTTAGGCTTGTCATCCTTTTTACCTTTCTGGAATGACTTTCTTGACATTATCCTGACCTTTTTTCCCCCCCAATGAACCCATCCGTTCAAAAAAGGGCAGTATATGTTAGAGAAGTTTTAAGCAAGAATTCATCAAGAAAAGGATAGAATGGCTGTGGATGGGCTGACAGGTCTCAGAGTAATGCAAAGCCATATCCATCCTACAAGGTCACATCATGTAACCTCCTTCCAAGTTATTGTAATAAAAGACTTCCATAGCATAGTATGAAATGTATAAAACTTTCAAATTCAGGACTCAGATTTTTTCAGTTGTCCTTGAAGTACTTTAGACTTTCCAAATAAATCCAAAATTAAATTAAATATTCCTCTCCAAAATACATAAAAAACCAAAATGGTAAAAATTTGACTGATGAGTTTCCCTTTTCACTGGCAGCTCATTTGACCAAAAGGAATTTATTAATGAATGTATATACGAAGACTCTGGTAAGTGGGTACAATCAGTCAACTATTTTATATTTAGAATTTTACATTAGATACCGGTTTCTGACTAATAATATGTTGTTTTAAAGAAGACAAGGCCTGATATGGCCTACCAGCAGATGCCAGCACTTTTGGCAGATTTTGGCATTCTTAGGGCAGATTTGGAGGGCAGTGGTGAACAAATGGAGTGATCAGTGAAAAGACAAGATGGGGAGAAGGGGATGGGACTTAGTGATGAGTTGCATATGGGAAATATTTATGTTCATCTACACAAAGTAGAATAATTGCAACAGGACATATTGAAGGGTTAATTTGGGCTTTATTTGCTATCATATACTATATTACTACGATACAAAAACTACATATCTTGAATAAATTGTATCAAAAATCTAAGGAAAAGTGATGCTTTTTATTCAGAAGAGTTTATGGTAAAAGAAGGCAAATTTCAAGACTTTTGAAAATTGTTTTTAATATGGGTAAACCTGTGCTTACCTAGTAAAAATGTTTTTAGAAATTTGACCCCCACCTAGTACAAGCAAAAATATGTATGCTGTTTCATAATAAATATACTTTTACTCATCGGGAAATAGGGAACAGGATTAGGTCAGAGAAGGAAAGTACGCATGGGGATTTAATTTTAAAATACCCATGCAAATTTGTACCTGCTTTAAAGTACCCTCACTGGCCCCCATTTTCAAAGGGAAACTGTGAAAATCAGTTTGCTGATCTGAGGGTACAAAGTACCTGTAAATAAAAGGATCTTATAATAGCAGAGGGCAACTTTCAAACTGTATTCAGAATTTTAAGGTATGCAGGTACTTTTTACCAGCAGACTTTTCCGTCACTTTTCCATTGAAAATTGAGTTGGAAAAAGTACAAACACAAGTAACTGAAGACCAACTTCTGTTGCATTGGGGGGGGGGGGGGGTGTCGAGAGAAGCACAAGCAGAAGCCATATTCCACATTTTTACAATTCTATCGTCCTTGATGATGTGGATCCACTTCAGAAGAATGGGATCCATACCCTCACTGGAGGAGGTTGGCCTCAGAGACACTGAAAACTAATGCCAAGGCTAGGCTGAATGCATCTCCCTCTGCCAACCTTTAGCAGGCAGCTGCTGCAGCAGAGTAGGAGGAGCTCTATGATGATGAAAAGGCCAGAAGGGGTGTCTGGAAAAATGGATATCTGTAGGTGAAGTACTGCCATCTGGCAGAAGCTGGCTGGTTTCTTGCCGCTACAGACAGCAACTGCCATGTATATTGATGTTCCTTAATTATAACCATCGTCTCTTGCATCTTTTCTCCCATACAGGGCACATCCACCAGGTAGTCATGTACTTATTTACAGAGACCACTTGTTCACAGCCCCGCATGTCTCCTTACTTCTATAGAGAAAGCTTCATACATGGAGCAGATGAGATGCTCCCTATACTCAAGATCCTCCATGGTCTGGCAGAATTTTGCATGCTCAGGGTCCAATGATTCCATCAAAGGTTAGCTTTTGCACACACTATTTGTTTAATTTACTGTATATTCCATCTTTCAGACACTTCAAAGCAGATCATATTCAGGTATTGGAGGTATTTCCCTATCTCCAGAGGGCTTATAATCTTAGAGGATAACTTTAAAACATGTGCGCCCCTATACACTTATATAGAAGCACGTGCACTTATGTTCATGTATTTTATATCGTGCACATGCACGATGTAAAATATATGTAAATCTACTCTAGTAACTCCTCTTACAGTGGTATAAATAGTTTACTTTTTTGTGAGCCTGTACAGAGTGTCTCTCTCTTTAGCTAGCAGCTCAAACCACAAATTGCGATAAATCCTGTTCGGTTGGAAACGCAGAGTGGGAAGGACTTCTCAGCTCGCGATGTGAAAATAATGCGGGCAAGATAAATTTAACGTGTGTTGAGAAAAAATACCTATGCAATGTGGTACCAGGAAAATTAGCCTAACCACGGCCCCCCTCCCCCTTTTTTTTTTTTTTTAAATCGCAGGTGCTATTTTTGTTACATTTATAGCAAAATGATGTATCTAGGCCTATATGTATAAAATGTTGGCCCACCAGGACACAAACATTTTTTACACTTGTAATTTTGCTCGCACATGCTTACTTACAATTGTATGTTTGGATTTATAAAATAGGAGATAAGCGAGCACTTGCTATTTTACATGCTCAACTTTTTGAAAATTCACCTTTAAGTTTGTATATAAGGCAATGGAGGGTAAAGTGAATTGCCCAAGGTCCTGAGGAGCAACAGTGGAATTTTAATCCTGGGTTCGCAGTCTATTGCTCTAACTGCACCATGAACAACTGGTGAGCTGCAACCTTAGTGCTAAGCATGAATACCTGGGAGATCTTTCATACACATCTGTCTTTGGAGCCTTTCCAGGACGCGTGTTCCCAATGTGCATTTGTCCTCTTCAATGCTGACTGCAGCTCAGAATAATACTCTACTTGGACTACATCAAATCTGCTGAGGCCTGGACTCTATATTTCAAATCAATCTTTCTGGCTACCAGAAGACATGATATCAGAGCTTCTCACATCCTGATTTGCAGATCCTTGAGGAAGATACATACTGGAATGGACACAGGGTTTATCAGAGGTTGAAGAAATTACAATAACCCAGAAACATCCGGTTCTCAGATTTTTGTATTGTAGTAATATAGTATATGATAGCAAATAAAAACCAAATTAGCCCTTCCAATATGTCCTTTGCGATTATTCTACTTTGTGTAGATGAACATATACATTTCACTTATACAACTCATCACTAAGTTGCGTCCCCCTCTCCCCATCTTGTCTTTTCACTGATTTCTCAATTTTTTTTACCACTGCCCTCCAAATCTACCCTAAAAATGCCAAAATCTGCTAAAAGTGCTAGCATCTGCTGGTAGGCCATATCAGGCCTCGTCTTCTTTATAACAACATATTATTAGTCAGAAACTGGTTTCTAATGTAAAATTCTATATATAAAATAGTTGACTGCTTGTACCCACTTACCAGAATCTTGCGTATAAACATCCATTAATAACAGTTTCATATTGGTCAACTATGTAAGAAAAAATAGCTTTTTTATCATTTTGTTTTTTTTAATGTATTTTGAGAGGAATATTTATTTTAATTTTAGATTTCTTCGGCATCCTGCTCCTTCCAGACATTGATGGATAACGTCTTCACCAGCTTATCTAAAAAGCAAGAGCAGTTGAAATTTTCTGAAGGAGTTGTATGCTGAGGAGTTCTGGCAGGAGATCTGATGGAATTATCCTAGATTCTTCTTTACCTGGCCACTAAGAGATTCTTAACCAAGATCCCAAGGATAATGAAAGAGACTGAGGAGACCAATGTTGATCTGAAGGGGGAAACAACTGGAAGGAATACCTCTGGAGGAAGTGAATCATCATAACAGGACAGGGGCTTACACCTACTGGAAGAAATCATTGAGGCAAAGAATGAGCCTTTTGCAAGCTCTGCAGGTCCCTACTTTGTGGAAAAATTCCTCCATCCTGGACATGAAAGGCTCCAATTTCCCTCTTGTCTTCAGGACTTTAAGAAGCAAAGACATTCTTTACCAATTCCAATAGCTGGGCTCCCACTGGCTAAGTAACCCTTTGCACTGGAGTTGGAGGAGAAACATATTTTTGGACACCCAGTAAGACTCATCTTTACTGATGGTTGCTGGCAGAGCCAAATAGGAGCTAAAAAATGCAATAAAGGTGGGATCTGATGCACTTTGCACCGTAAGTGCCATTGTGAGTCAAGTTTAGTCATGGCAAATGTAGAACTACTCTCTGTGCCGATGCTCTATCCTTAGTAGAAAGATGCTTGTCCTTGCACATTGAAAAGCTCCGCTCTGACAATACCGATGGTGCCCAAGGGACTCATGGTGAGAAGAGAACTATGTCCTGGAGTGCATGGTCTATACCAAAGAGACGGATGGTGCTCGGGCCAGTATTGGGTTCAGAAAGAGCCATATCGATCTTCTGCACCAGAAATGATGAGGCTACCTGGGCCAAAGAAGCAATTTCCCATCAGTGAGTCAAGGAAGGGTGTCCTCTGGTGGAGTCTCAAGGAGACAGCACTGGTTTCTTGGGAGTCGAGGGAAAAGGCTCTGGCACAGAATCTTCGCTCCTCTTAAGCGCTCTTCTTGGCTCCTTATCAGGCATCATGGACTTGAGCATCTCACTCAACCCTTAAATTGTGGTTAGATCCAGTGGCCGACACCACATGGTGGAAACCTTCCCTAACTTTGGGAGAGAAAGGAAATCAAATCCTGTCTCAGCTTCTTTTGGCGCTGAAAGTCCAAAGATGCCTTGAGGAGGAGCGGTTCTATTGCCTGCTCTCATATCGAGGTTTTGGAATTTTCCCGAAGAGCCTTCATCTTCCAAACATAGTATTACTACATCCTGAGGGACATATAGTCACAACTGAGACAGTTGTGAGCATTGTGATCTGCACACAGGCAGCAACAGCAAATGGAATGAGTGTCAGTAATGGACATAGAATGCCCACACTTGCAAGCTTTCAATCCTACCATAGAAGGGTAACTAGTACAGCAGAGTTTAAAAGAAGTTTGGACAAGTTCTTGGAGGAAAAGTCCTTAAGAACACATTAGCAGCCAGGTAGACTAAAGAAAGCTAGCACTATCCCTAGGAGTGAATAAGAGGAATTAGATCTACTAAATAAGATCTGCAAGGTACTTGTGATCTGGATTGGCCACTGTTGGAGACAGGGTATTTGGGCTCTTTGGACCTTGGTCTGACCCAACAAGGCAATTCTTATGTTTCTTTCCAGAAACCATAGGCTTCTTGGCTTTTGATTTTGCCATTCTGTTTTTGGTAGAACTGTAAAGTTTGGTTTAGGGGCTGCCAAGGCAGCAAAGAACAAGGGAAATTCACCCAAAAATGTGAACTGAAGACAAAAGGCCCAAAAAAAAAATATAAATAAATAAATAAATATATATATATAAAAGATTGGCAGTAAAGGAGATACAAATAATTAACAACTAATTTTTAAACAGTCTGATAAAAATATACACAAATCAATGCAAATAAATAGAATACATAACATACCATGGCCATGTTTTGGAATATCTTTCTGCATCAGGGGTAATTAAATAGTCAAATTCATTGATATATCAAATATAAAAGCAGGCAAAGTACAGAGTAAAATGGGCAACAAAGTAACTAGAGATGGAGATCAGTAGATGTCGATCTGCTGGTGGAAATAGCTATGCCCAAAAACCCTATTAGTGAGACAGCCATTCAAATATCCAGGCACATATCGCACGAGTGATGAATAAGCACTCTCCCTTTGGTGGCAGTTTTTATCCAATCCACTTAATGGACAAAATTCAAACCGACATCTGCTCAGCTCAGGCCGGGAAAGTTTTCCCTTTGAAAACAGATGCAAAGTCTGTGGGTAAAAAGAACCTGCAGATTTTACACTTCTGTGCATAATTTGAAAGTCACCTTTTTTAGTTCATTTATTTTATGTTTAGGTTAAACTAATAACTTTTTGTTGATTAACAAATTAGCAGTAGTAGAATGCACTGCAAAGTGATATGATAGTGTAAAACTCTGTAAAAACTATGATGATACAGAACAAGGTGCAATGCTTTACCTGTTTTGAGCATATCAAGGAAGCCATAACGCACATATGTGGTGTCAGAAAAAGCTTCAATCTCATAATTAAAACACCAAGTACAGTATATGCTACCAGCTGTAAAACATGGTATATTAGCTGCAAAAAAAAGAAACAAAAAAGGAGAAGGAACTAAAGTTTCCATTTATTTTCATACAAGATTTAAATTTAAAGTTAGCCCATAAACCACATTATATTTTACATTTAAAAAATCCCAACAAAATTGATATCCACAGCAAATTCACATAAGATCATGGCAAGATCATGATGGAAACCATGGCAAAGTGAGACTTATCTGATTTGGCAGAGTGATTTGGCAGAGTGAGACTTAACTGTATTTGGCAGAGTGAGACTTAACTGTATTTGGCAGAGTCCAAACCCTATGATAAATATACATTTTCTATAATTCTTTGAATTCTTCTACCCAGTCCTACATTCCATGTCCTTCCTCTCAAGATAAAATGTAATATGCTTCCTTTGCTATTCAGGCTTCTATAGTAGAAATTAAAACTGGTCTGAATTGAAATGTGATATGCAATTCATTTCTACTACAGAATGCCAAGGACAGCCAAATAAAAGGAAACTGTTCTTAAGGTTATGTCTTTTGAATACTTTCCAATTTCTTTCAGGTTTAACTTGTATTTTTTTATCATGCAAAAGTAAATACAATGTAATTGTGAAAAAAAATTAGAAAAAACATTTAATAATTCTAAGCCATAAACTATACACGATGATCTCTTCATCACTATTCATAGTACCTCAATTTTAAAAAAAGAAATACTTAAGTACAAAACATTAGATATTCCTAACTAAAAGAACTATTTTCTCTATAAAAATAAATAGTATTTTCATAAATATCCTTGCTAACAATTTAAATGTTTAGGGTATAATTCTACTACATTGGGCAAAGGTTGAAAAAAAAAAAACCCCAGCCAAGGAAATTTAGGATGATCAGATGATATACAAGTTTGCATTCAGAATTCTGGAATAAGAGTGGAGATACCCCACTGAGCATGTACCAACTGCTGATGTCAATGTCGGGAAAGAGTATGAAGAAAAAAGTAGATACTTATAGATCCAAGAAATTTGTGGTGCTTTTCTTATGATCTGCCAGAAGTTCAGGCATATAAAAATCATAGAAGAAAAGCTAAAAGTATTTTCACAACTTCTCTTTTTCATACATATCACTATTTTCATCCTTCATGCTTAAAATAGGGTTTTACATGTGTAGATGCACTTGACCTGTGTAAGTGGGCTTTTGAAAATTATACAATACTGAACATGCCATTGAATTGTCAATAGGTTTTACTCGTGTTAAGTTCACTTAAGCAAGTAAATGGCTTTTGAAAATTGCTATACAAGTATGTTACATTTACATGTATAATTCCATTAAAAATTCACCTGTAATTGGGAGGGCATGTTAACTCGTCTGCTCTGAATAAGTTTTCAGGAAAACACAATCACCTCATCATTTCTGGCAAGGATTACATCTTTCATTGAAAACTCCATTAGATGTACAGATATATCAGCCATCGGAAAGACAAACCAGATACCACTAGAATGAACATACAAAGTAATTTCTGACCATGCAGAAAGCACCATCCCGCTGTGGCCTTCGATCCTTCAAACTATTCTTCCCAATAGGGGCCACGTGGAAAAGGCATACACAGCAGCTTGCCTTCCGGTCAGGCGTGCATGAATGCATTGATCCTTAAGGACTTCAGATCTCTCCTGCGACTGAAGAATCGAGGAATTTTTGCACTGCGAGAAGTCACCAGCAGGTCTATAAAAGGAAGAACCCAGAGATCCACTATCAGTTGGAATGCCTCATCCGATATTACCCATTCTCCTGGGACCAGAATCTCCCTGCTGAGAAAATCTCCTGAAGATGCACTTCTGCCCATTCCATAAGTTGGTCTGTCTCTTGGGATACTTGTTGGCTCTTGGTTCCTCCCTGTTGATTGATATAAGCTACTGTTGTTGCGTTGTCCAACATTACTCAGACTGCTCGACCCTGCAGCTGAAATGTAAGCACACCAACCAGACTACCCAGGCTTACAACCGATTGATGTTCCAGAGAGACTCCTCTGTATTCCAGCACTCTTGTGCCATTCACTCTTGACAGTGAGCTCTGCAACCTTGGAGGCGCGCATCTGTCATTAGTACCAACCAGTCCAGCAACATCAGGGAGACTGCCACTTGCAACCACCACTAGAGATGAGAGTGGCCTTCCATTGGCAGGTAGAGCTGAATCGAATAGTCCAGAAACTGCAAGTTCCATCGAGACAGCAGGGAACGCTGAAATGGACACAGATGCGCCCTCGCCCACAGTACTACTTCCAGGGTTATCGCCATCAATCCAAGCACCTGTAGATAGGACTATGCTGTCGAGCGTATAGTGATCACTAAGAGATGCGCCTGCGCCATCCACTTTAGAATATGAGCTTCCGTAAGAAAAACTCTGCCCTGCTTCTTGTTGAAACATACACCCAGATACTCCAACAATTGAGATGGTTAAAGATTGCTTTTGGCTAGGTTCACCACCCAACGAAGTTCCTGGAACATGGAAATCACCTTGCAGGTCACCAGATGTCTCTCTTCCAGAGTCTTAGCCCAAATCAACCAGTCGTCTAAATGAGGTCAGGAGAGTTGCCCAGGCGTATGGGCTCCTGGACTGACAGGGTGCACAGGATCGGAAATCAGACCTGTCGCGGCCAATGTGGGTCATGAAGCCTCAATCCTGTTGGAGCTTCACGAGGGTCTTGCCTATGAACGGAATCAGAGGATATGAGTATAGAAGACTCGCACTCCAGGATTGGGTGAAGGCATCCACGGCTGGTTCTCTGTCCTCCCTGTACAGGGAGTAGAAGTGACTCACTCTGTGGTTCTGAGGGGATGCGAAGAGATCCACCTCTGGCCAATCCCACCTGTGGAAGATCTTGTTCACCACGGAGGGGTTGAGGGACCACTCGTGGGGATGGAATGTCCGACTGAGGCGGTCCGCCACCACATTCTACGTCCCTGCCAGGTATACTGTTCACGGAAGCATGGCCTGGGACAAGGCCCAGGCCCAAATTTGTACTGCTTCCTGACAGAGTAGGTAGGAACCTGTGCCCCCGTTTGTTCACGTACCACATGGCCACTTGGTTGTCTATATGATCAAGATAACCTTGTGGGACAAGGATTTGTAATGCATAGAGGGCATACCACATCGCCCAGAGTTCCAAGAAATTTATTTGGCATCTTGCCTCGGGCCTCCACCACACACCAGGTGTGCAGAGGCCGTTTACATGTGCACCCCAGCTGATGTTGGAAGCATCAGTGGTAAGGATCACCTGAGCAGGAGAGGGCTGAAACGTAAGTCCCTTGCTCAGGTTGGCTTCTTGGCCCACCAGGCGAGGGAGTCCTGGAGTGGCTCGGTTAACAAGACCAGGGCGGAGTATTCCTGAGAGGCCTGGTGCCACTGGGAACACAAGGTCCACTGCGTCATTCTCATGGCCAGGCGAGCCATCAGGGTGATGTGAACTGACGCCGCCATGTGGCCAAGCAGCTGTAAAATCAAGATGGTGGAGGCCATCCGTTGATGGCGAATAGACCGGGCCAACCCCGCCAGGGTTGCCACACGATCGCTGGGGAGGAATGCCCTGGCTAATGTGGTGCCCAGGTCCAATCCAATAACGCTGAGCCGTTGGGACAGCGTCAGCTGGGATTTTAGACAATTGATAAGAAACCCCAGTGACTGGAGCATTCCAACTGTCGAATGCAGGGCCCAAAGGGTTCCTTCCCTTGTGGAACTCCTGATGAGCCAGTTGTCCAAATATGGAACACATGCGCTCCCTTGCAGCGAAGATGTGCTCCCACCACCGCCAAGCACTTGGTGAATACCCAGGGTGCAGAGGCAAGGCCATGAAGAGCAGGAATTTCTGATGAGGCAGAAATATAGCAATGTGGGCGTAGGCACTCTGCAAATCGAGAGAGCAGAGCCAGTCCCCCTGTTGAAGAAGGAGAATTAAGGTGCCCAATAAGATCTTTTTGAACTGTTTTCACCTCAGGAACTTGTTTAAGGATTGAAGGTTTGAGGATGGGACGGAGGCCGCCTGTTCTCTTTGGAATGAGAAAGTACCTGGAGTAGAACTCCTGGCCCTGCTGGACGCGGGGAACCGGTTAGACGGCTTTTGCCCACAACAGGGCCAAGAATTCCAACTTGAGGGTTTGTCCCATGCTCCCGGTGAGGGAGGGGAGTCTGATGGAAATCTGAGAAAATTCAGGCGGTAGCCCCGTTTCACTATGATTAACACCCATCGGTTGGTTGTGATGGGGATCCAGCAATTTGCAAACAGGCATAGCCAACCCCCAACCAATGGGTCAGGACCTGTGGGCACTGGAGTCAGGCTGCTGCTCTCATTGCGCCAGTCAAAATCTTGCCGCAGGGCCGGGCTGAGGTACGGGCTGGGCCCGAGGCACCCGCTGCTGGCATGGATAGCCTTTTGGGGTAGCCAAAGTCGTGCAAGCTCAAGATGTCAGAGTATAGTATCTTGACACAGCACCCGACGGGTCACTGAAGAGGGGGTCCGAGGTGCTGGTGGACAATTGTCGCAGGGTTTCGTGGTGGTCCTTTAGTTGGGCCACCGTGTCCCGGACCTTGTCTCTGAACAGGTTTTCACCTGTGCATGGGAGGTCGGCCAGCTTCTCCTGGACTTCAGGGCGGAGGTCGGAGGCCTTAAGTCAGGCCCAGCGCCGGGCGTTAATACCGGCCGCCAATACCCTTGCTGCTATCTCAAAGACGTCATAAGCTGTTCACACTGGGGCGGATTTTAAAACCCCTGCGCGTGTAAATCCTCCCGGATTTACGCGCGCAGGGCCCTCCCGCGCCGGCAAGCCTATTTTGCATAGGCCGCCGGCGCACGCAGAGCCCCGGGACGCGCATAAGTCACGGGGCTTTTTAAAAGGGGCGTGTCGGGGGCGTTTCCGAATGACGCAGCGTTTCGGGGGCGTGATGCGGCATTTTGGGGGCGGCGACGCGGGCGTGGTTTCGGGCCGGGGGCGTTCCGGAGGCGTGGCCGCAGTCTCCGGACCAACCCCCGGGACCGGAACACGGAGCGGGGCAGCCGGCCGGCGCGCGCTGATTTACGTCTGCTTTCGGCAGGCGTAAATCGTGAAACAAAGGTAAGGGGGGTGTTTAGATAGGGCCGGGGGGGGGGGGGGGGGGGGTTAGGTAGGGGAAGGAAGGGGAAGGCGAAGGAAAGTTCCCTCCGAGGCTGCTCCGAAATCGGAGCGGCCTTGGAGGGAACAGGCAGCGTGCGCTGGGCTCAGCGCCGCAGGTTGCACAAATGTGCACCCCCATGCGCGCGCCGACACCGGATTTTATAAGATACGCGCGGCTACGCGCGTATCTTATAAAATCCAGCGTACTTTTGTTTGCGCCTGGTGTGCAAACAAAAGTACGCGATCGCGCAATTTTTAAAAATCTACCCGACTTTGTGCTTGCCGACCTCAAATCCTTTCTGCACTATGGATTCCAAGCCCTCTTGGAACTGCTGCGGGAGACCTTCAGCAAGCTCGTGGACTTGCTTCCAGAGGTTATGGTTGTACTGATTCATGTACAATTGATACACCGCTATCTGGGCAATAAGCATCACCCCCTGCAAGATTTTGTGGCCTAGGGCATTCAAGGTCCTTTGATCCTTCCCTGGAGGAGCAGAAGAGTGAGTACGGGCCCTTTTGGCCTTCTTCAGAGCAGACTCCACTACCACGGACTGGTGCGGGAGCTGGCTTTTCTGGAACCTCCAGGGCCTGTTGCACTAAATAAATGGCGTTAGTCTTCTGGTTGACTGGAGTGATGGAGCCTGGGTGCTCCCATAATGTTAGAGGAGCTCAAGGAGAACCTCTTGCACTGGGACAGCCACCACCTCCTTCAGGACATCGATGAATTGGAGGACTTCCAACATTTTATGGCGGGTGTCCTCTTCAATCAGCAGCTGAAAAGGCATGGCCTTCGCCATCGCCCGAACAAAACTGGTGAAGGACAAGTCCTCCGGGGGTGAACGGCGCCTCTCGTCCGGAGGTGAAGGCTCAAAATGGAGATCATCCAAGGAAACCTTGGAGGAATCATCACCCCATGGATTGTAAGGGGTTTCCTCCTCACCAACGACCCGTTTGGGTCGAGGATGGAGGCCAAAACCTGGGTTCCGGGGTACCGGCATCGAAAACCTGTCAAAGGGCTTCGGTGCTGGCCGTGCGGGCATTGAGGGCCTTGGTGGACCTGGAGGCTCCGGGGCACCTGACGGCCCGAGACCGGACTTAAGCACCAACAGCGCTGCCCTCAGTGGCAGGAGCAGAGCTGCATACTCCTCCGAGGTCCTCGGAATCGGGATGGTATCGGAGGGGGGAACCGGTTGTGGACAGGGCATCGAAGAACCTCCGGACACCGGCTGCATCAGCAAGGCACAGAGCAGCTACGTCCAGACGCTCCAGTAGAAGTGCCAACATCAAGGGTACTGGCTCTGGTGCCGATATGGGGGCCGGCACTGGAGGTTGCTCAAGGCCCCGAAGGGCCTTGAGAACCACCTGCTCGACCATGTAGACCAACTCCTCCCAATATTCAGGCGTAGTGAGTGCCTATGAGGGAGGAGAAGGCAGATGGGGCGTAACCGGGGCCTCCGGAGGTCCACGGAGGCTCGGTGCCCTACACCGGAATTGGTGGGAACGCCCTGGGCTCCCGGGCGTGGAGGAGGACGGGGCCTCCTCGCCTCGGGGATGCTTCGGAGGGGGGTCAGCTGAGGCCAGTGCCCCTCTGATATTGATGCTGGCACTGTGCGGAGACAACCATTAGTGCCGGTGTCAGTGCTTACCTCGGTGCTCGGCCTGGTCTTTTCTCCGGTGCCGAGGAAGGCTATCCCGAGGTCTTGGATTGGCCCGACAATCCCCCATGCCTTTTTCATTGCGGCGGGACACCGAGGCGACGGCCCTGGGTCAGAATGATCACCCTGGCTTGACATCCACGGGGCTGGAGTCGATGTAGCCGACTGTCGGGAACCAAACAAGTACTCCATCTTATCCCCGGTTACGCCCCATCCTCCTTCTCCTCCCTCATAGGCGCTCACTACGCCTGAATATCGGGAGGAGTTGGTCCACGTGGTTGAGCAGGCGGTCCTCCGTGCCCTTTGGGTGTCATCTGACCACAAATGGGATACCGACTAACATCATGGGAAGGCCACAGGCAGAGGACGCAAACATCATGCGGGTCCATAATGGACATAGTCAGCAGACACTGGGGGCACTTCCAGAAGCCGGTGCTCTTTGAAAAAAAGACAGTTGGTGGCCGGCGGCCACCGGAGGTGCAGTCGCTCGGAAACAGACCACAACTCGAAAATCTTACTTACCAATTGCCGGAGGAACAGACTTCTGAAGGGGGACCCCGGAGTGGGAAAGTACCAGTGAAAAAAGAATAATTTCTTTCGTTTTAGGAAAGAAGGTGAAGAGCTCCAAACACCCGCGCGGCAACTGCACTGCGGAAAAAAAGGTGACTGAAGGGGGACCCTGCATGGCTGCGGGATAGTGGCATGCTGGGCATGTTCAGTGTGCTAGTCAAAGTTTCTAGAAACTTTGACAAAAGTATTCCGTGCCAGGCTCCATTTGATGATGTTACCCATCTGTGAGGACTACCATTCTACTTGTCCTGGGAGAATACTGGTGGGCTGATGTAGGGGCAGAACTATATATCCGTGATGTCAGCTTTTACTCTGTCTGTATCTGCTGGTAGAGGTGCACGATCCATTTGTGGAGATTAGCCTGCCTGAGTGCAGAGGAAATAAAATTGTCCCATGGTTCTCAGAGGAACATAGACAAATAAAAAGACAGGAACAGATATTAGAAATGCAATGGCAGAGGGAAAATAATGAGTGTAACAGGGAAGTATGAAAAGAAAACAGAGGGCTTACAGTAGTTCTTCTCCATACACAGAAGAAAAAAGAGTGAATCACACGTGGGTGATGTCATCAGACAGCACCATTGTAGAGCTAGTTCTCTTAGAGCCCAGAACAGTCTTCTAGACTGTGTAGCAGCTACTGCGGCATGAAATAATATTGTCAATCAACTGCAAAAGGGGAGGAGGGAGGATATGTGAGGTTCATTATCCTGTCTACATAGAATCCTGTCCCAAAAAACAGGTAAGGACAATAGTTTTTTCCATTGACAAGCAGGATTAATGAGTTACTTGTGGAAATTCCTAGTTAAGAGTTACCTTCCAAAAAAATAAAAGGGAAAAAAAATTATCACCAACAGGTATAACATTTTTGAGGGGCTATCCCATCCATTTTTGCCTTTTTTTTTTTTTTTTTTAACAGGAAGGCCACCCAATGTAATAAAAAAATGGGCCCTAAGATGGATAGAATTGGTTCTAACCCTCAAAGAGAGCCTGAAGGATAGAATGACCAAAACTACTGTCACATTAAGGGCTAACATCTAAACAAATGAATGTGAATATGTAGACTAAAGTCCAGATCACAACCTTGCAGATCTCAACAGAAGTAGATCTTAAATGGGTAAATAACGCTGCCATGTTTCTGACATTATGAGGCTTGTCATGCCAATCCAATGTTAAATCTACATAGGCATAACAAAAAGAGATGTGATCTACCATCCAGTTAGAGAATTTTCGGCTATAACAAGCCCAGGCTTATTCTAGTCAAAAGAAACAAGAAGCAAGGTGGACTTTCTAAGGGCTTCAGCCCACTCTAGACAGAAAGCATGGGCTTTCTTGCAATCCAAACTGTGCAGGGTTTGTTCAATTTAGAGAGCCTATGGCCAATTAATGTTGACAGTCGTTTAATCTTTCCTTGATCTTTTTTAGTGCATTCATAGATACCTTCATTTTCAGTTTTTATTTTATTTTCCATAGTAAGTTATCAATCTTTATAGAAAATCATAGGGGGGAGGGGGAAGGAATAATTTTCTGCCATTTGGTTGATTACAATAAAAACTGCCAGGGAAAATAAAATAAAAACTGAAAGCAAATGTTCCATTATCATCTGGCCTTCCAAATGTTCCATTTTATCTGGCCTTCCAAGATGTTATTTTTACATTCTCCATGCCTCATGCAAACTTGATTCTCGCACCTGCTCCATTAGACTTTTTTCTAACTAATTTCCACATTAAGTTAAATGCTACTGCAATAGTTTTACTTGATATCCTCCCTCTGGACATTATGCCAAATTTGATTGCATTATGATCACTTTGCCAAGCGGTTACACTCCTTGCACCAGGTCCTATGTGTCAATGGGAGAGAGATCTAAAGTAGATCTCTCTCTCTTGTCTGTTCCAAGATCATCTGCTCCATGCAGCAGTCATTAATATCATCCAATACCTTTTCCTCCCAAGCACATCCTGATATGATATTTACTCAATAAATATGGGGGTAATTGAAATCTCACATTATTGTGTTGCCAATTTTATTAGCCTTTCTAATACTTTCTGTTACTTCATTCTGGCCAGACATCCCCATAATACATGAATTTTCTATCCATATAGATTCCAGGGTACAGTTTGTTTCCTGCAGAACTTTTATTCTGCTTGATACTATGCCATCCTTAACATATAATGCTGTTCCTCCACCAATTTGGTCTATCCTGTCACTTCGATACAGTTTGTACACAGAAGTTAGTGCCATACATTATAACTCACCCATCTCTTTAGACTTCTGGCATTTGTATACAAAATATGAAAAGTATGCTTTTTATTTAAACTTCACAATCTGATTATTAGTAATTTATGCAAGTAATTTGGAATCAACTCAAGAAAATAAAAAAAAACAAGGGGAAAAGTTACAGAGTTTAAAGACTCTACAAAAAATTACCTTAAATATATCAAACATGGCATCAGAAAAAGATCATGTATTGTAATTTACATCCACCGCCTCTAGCCACACAATGGGCCTCAAGTGGTATCAGCAGTATACACTTTTGTTTTCATTCACTTGCCAGTTTTTTTTAACCCTTAAAATTTAAGGTAATTTTTTGTAGAGTCTTTAAACTCTGTAACTTTTCCCCTTGTTTTTTGATTTTCTTGAGTTGATTAGTCAGGTGTTTCTGCTTCTGTTTTGACGTAGTAATTTGGAATCATCCGTATTTGTCTCCTGTGTATTTAGAGCCCTTAGCCCTTACCAAAAGCTTTCTATCAGGATATTTTAACTTTCCTGTTTTGACAACATCCTTATATACCACCTCTCTCTGAACCAAGCACTCCTGAGCGACTGTCAACTTTTCCCCAATACCTAGTTTAAAAGTTGATTTATTGCCTTGTTGAATGATAGCGCCCGCAGCATGGTTCCATCCTGGTTAAAGTGATGTCCATCCTATCAGAAAAAAGTCGCCCTGTTTTCTAAAATGTTGCCTAGTGCTTAACAAATCTAAAAATTTCTTCACCGCACCATTGTCTCATCTACACATTGAGACTCCGCCTGTCTTCAGGGTCCTGCATGTGGAACTGGGAGCATTTCTGAGAATGCTACTTTGGAGGTTCTGGATTCCGGTCTACTACCTAAAACCTAAATTTAGCTTCTAGAACCTCTCTCCTTCACCTTTTTTTTTTTTTTTGAATTCTTTATTTCTCATTTTCAATCCAATTTACAAGCAAAAATTAACTAATATCACAATTAACTTTAACAATTCAATCCATCTATAGATGTAGAAATAAAAAGAAAATAAGACATTCAGATATTCAGTACAACATACTAAATACTAAATTACCTTATGAAACAAAAAAAGGAAACTACATTTTATTCCTATATCATAGATTTTAAAAAGCATTAAATCTGTAATCAAGTCCTATAAGAGCAATATATAATTAAAGAAACATAGGAGGTTTGTATTTAAGAATGAAAACTCAGGAGATTAAAGTATTGAAAATATAATTTCCAATTTCTATACTTCAAATGTTCTATTATTTATGCCCATCATTGCCATAACTTGATCTATGTGACACTTGTAGGAGAGGATTCTGCTATAGGAATATCCATTACCGTTATGTTGATTTTCTGTGCATCAACAAACTGTTGTAATTGATCAACTTGATAAAATATATAAATTTGCTCTCCTTTCTTTAACTCACACCTGCATGGAAAACGTAATAGAAATTCAAAACCCATTGAGACAATTTGCTGACGTAAAGCTAGAAATTCCTTACGCCTACTCTTGGTTAAACATCCTGGTTAAAGTGATGTCCATCCTATCAGAAAAAAGTCGCCCTGTTTTCTAAAATGTTGCCTAGTGCTTAACAAATCTAAAAATTTCTTCACCGCACCATTGTCTCATCTACACATTGAGACTCCGCCTGTCTTCAGGGTCCTGCATGTGGAACTGGGAGCATTTCTGAGAATGCTACTTTGGAGGTTCTGGATTCCGGTCTACTACCTAAAACCTAAATTTAGCTTCTAGAACCTCTCTCCTTCACCTTTTTATGTCATTAGTACCCTCATGTACCACAACAATCAGCTCCTCTCCAGTACTCTCTAAAATCCTATCTAGCACCTAAATCCTCTCTACAATCCTGGTCCACCACCTTTGCACCAAAAGGAAAGCTACCAAGAGATCCTCATACCCACCACCTACCCAAATATCTACATTTCTAATAACTGAGTTGCAAATAACAACAGTTCTATTCCTTCCCTCATGCACAAAGACACCTCTGGAAACGCATACAGTATGAGAGAATAACTCATTTTCTGAAGGGTAGGTCCTAACTACAGGATCAAACCTTTCAGGTGATCTTGCTGCTCCAAAGCAGCATAGGGGCTGCCAGAGTGAAAAAGGGGACCACTTTATGTCCCCGAAGGTTTTTTCTATATATTTCTATCTGCACCAGTTCTGCCACTCTAGTCTCCAGACATAAGATTTGATGTCTGTGAATTAAGAGCATTGGGCACCAGGTGTACCCATATAACCTTCAACCAACAGGCATGTACTCAAACATGACACTTGCAGCAAAAAAACAGGTAGCCTCCATCTCACTACTAAACTATATGCATCATTTTGTTAATATTACAACTTTAAATCCATTAATATAGTATATTCTTGCTTACTCCACTTAATGACATACAATTGTCCCACTATTTATGATCACAGAATATATTTGATAACTTGGAACTACTGATCATGCTATCATCACATACTGAAAACTAGAATGATGCTAAGAGAGAACATGGGCTAACAGACTGAAAAACACATATGGACTAACAGTGTAGTTTCAAGGATTAAAGAACATAGGAAAGGAAACGTGTCAAGCTTTACCTCTCCATCACTGGATTGTTCTCTTCTGAAATGAGAAGGAAAAATACACAATTCTATTTTTGAATAGGACAAGAATTGTATAGCTACTTTCACAGAAAAACATTGTTCATGGTGCAGCATAAAGAAGAGTCACAGAATATATGGAATCTAAAATAAGAAAATAAAACAGTTGGACTATCTTAATAAAAGGTATAAAACCAAATCTTTTAAGGAAATAATTATACAAAGGTGAATTTAATGTAATAATGAAACATAAGATCATATCTGATGAATCAATGACTTAGTAAGGCAGACTGCCTTCTAAAATAAACTGGTGTCTAATTGGGTCAGTGTAATAAATTTACTAATCTAAATGCACCACTTTACTTCTGGTTTAGTGCACATTTCTATGCACTAAAAATTATTTATTGATGTAATATAGGTTTTAGCATAAACAATGTGCACTAACAGGAAGTAAATACATGAGCTAATTTTAGTGTACTTTCCATGCAAATGCAATGTAACAGTCAGCATATGTAATTACTTCCAGATGAGTAAAGTGCACCAACAGTTAGAACACTTTCTTACTTCATATTTTTTTTTAAATTTTACTTCAACCATTGGAAGTGAAGCTAAGTTTTAACTTCCATCTACTTCTATGGGAAAGTAAATGGAAGTTTAAAAAAAAACAAAAAAAAAAAAACCCACTCTCAGACCTGAGATTCCCATGTTGTGGACTCTGAGCAATGAGTCTGAAATTTCACTCTCTCTAACTTACCCCAACTCTAGCCCTCCCACCGAATCTAGTACCCTACTCGCCTATGAACCCCCATCTCCTAAGCCTATATACCTATTAATCTACCACTGAATGCCACAATCCCCTAACCCCCAAACCCACTAAACGTATCCCCTAATAACACCAGCCAACCAAGAACTCCCCTAGTGCCCTCAATACACTAACACTCATTTGGTCCCCACACCCCTAATGCCCTCAACCACTCTCTATTAGTTCCTCACCCACTAAATTCCCCTAACCCTTCCCACTCATTATTCTCCTACAGTCATTCTCCTACCCAACTCAGAAGAAAATGTTTAGGTGAGAACAGTGTAAAAACAGCTTCTGTGCAGGAGTTAGTGATTCCTTCACCAGCAATTGTGGTTAATCCAAACTGTTTGTTCAGTAAATGCAGGTGCTGCTGAGTTGATTGTTTAACAGCTTCAGTGTTTATTTAAGCCTGCTGTGCTTACGAAAACACAGCTGTAGTTCAATTGATGGAACCCAGCTCTAGCTCACATATGCTTCTGAGGCCTTTCTTTTGGTCCGCTGGAGGTCATTAGGGGGTTTGAAGATCAGTGAGGTGCACTGTTGGGTGGAGGGGGTCAGTTGGCATTTATAATGTCTTGATTTACTTAAGATTGACACTTCAGAAAAAACACACAATACATTCAAGCTTCTTAATCAAGTACTGGATACCATGAGGCCAATATTTAAAAAACCCTTAAAGGGATAACTCATCTGGTTAAAGTTACATGGATAAGATATCAGAGATATTCTGCAGGATAATGTCCCACTGAATATACCCAAATAAATTTATCTGGGTAAACCTACCCAGATAACTTTGAAATATGACTAGCTTTGCATATCATAATAAACATAAAAATGAGATATATCTATATTCCTCAACAGTGCATATATTGTCCGAAAAAGGACTGATATCATACAAAATGCTGTTCAAAAAAGTCAAGAAAAACAAAACACAGGTGAAAGCCCAACTCAAAATATTTCACAAAAAGAACAAAGTAATGCAAAGAACGCTTCTAGTTGTCCAAATCCTTGGGTTTATTAATCATAAATAATTTAGGGATCTCTCAGATGTATCATCAGATAATCAGATTTAAACATAAGTTACACAGGTCCCGATATGGACTGTATTTTGTTGAAAACTGCGTCAGGAGGGACCACACATCTAAATTAGAAATAAAGTGTTACATTATTTTAAAGCACAACATGAGAGCAGAGCACCAGCAAGGATTATATTAATCAAAAGCCTACTGGAGATCTACAGGAAGAGGTATATATGTTATAATTTCTTTAAATTTTACAATATAAAAGAGGAATTCAATAAGTAAAAACATTTGAGTATTAAATGCATAATGAGGTGTTCACTATGATTCCAAAAAACTGCATACATAAGTTTTTAATCTATAAAACTTACCGCATAATGCGTATTTTCACCACCATATGATACATCAAAATGGGAACGGCACAAAAAACAGTTTAAATACCCTTGTACTGCGATACAAATGGCGCCAAAAAGAGGTCACATGACAACAACTGTCAGTAATGTAAACACCACCCTAGAGACAACATCCAACAGGAACACCAATCATTTGAGGACAACTGTCAGTAAAGAAATGCCCACTCAATGACATATATATAGTAAGGAAGAATCCTATCAAAGCCAGTATCATCGAAAGAAAAGGAAATGTATCGCATAGTGCAATTGAAAACAGATTTGTTATAAAGATAGATGTATTTCAAAAAGATGGATGCACTTAAAAAAAATGCAGACCAATTGATACTGAGATTCAATCCATGGGGGAACATGGTATTGAGGGTATGAATCCATCTTTGTTCATGTATTAAAAAATGGGAGAAATAGCTACCGCGGGCAGAGCGATGACCCACTTCAATGACAAAGAACCTTAACTCTTCTATTGTAGGTTGTGCCATCTGCCAATGTTTAACCAAAGGTGCATTTTCATGGTTCAGACGTAAACAGGAACAATGCTCATATATCCAGATACGTACACTGCGAGTGGTTTTACCAACATATAGAAGAGTGCATGGACACTGAATGATATAGATCACCACTGTTGTGGTATAATTTGAAGTAAATTCAAATAGAAAGGCTTGCAGAGGGTAGGATGTGTAAACGTTACAGTAAGAGATAAGGAACAAGGATTACAATGGCCACAGGGGGAGTGACCAGAGGGTGCAGAAATGACATCCGAGCCTTTTGTTATGAATTCATGAGACCAATCTATCCTGTAAATTATGGGAGCATTAGAAAACAAAGTGTAGGTGTTTTTGAAAAAAAAAATCGAATGAGGTTGTAAGCATGACCAATGTTTGTTCATGAAGCAGATTTGACGGCTCACCGGTGAAGAGGGGAGGATACATGTGATAACATCTTTATCAGAAGAAGATGGTTTTGTGAAAAGAAGATCACGATTTACATAGAGTGCCTGCTTAGAGGTATGTTTAATAACCTGGTAGGGTAGCCCCAATGTAAAGAAAATCAGAGGTGATAGTCTTGGCTTGGCAGATATATTCATCGCATGTTGTGCATAAATGTAGACGAAAAAACTGCTCAACCGGAATATTATGACAAGTGGTGAGGGTGGCAGATTGTGCTGATGTGCACGGAGCAGGAGAGGGACCTTGGGGTGATAGTGTCAAATGATATGAAGTCTGCGAAACAATGCGACAAGGCGATAGCAAAAGCCAGAAGAATGCTGGGCTGCATAGAGAGAGGAATATCGAGTAAGAAAAGGGAAGTGATTATCCCCTTGTACAGGTCCTTGGTGAGGCCTCACCTGGAGTACTGTGTTCAGTTCTGGAGACCGTATCTACAAAGAGACAAAGACAAGATGGAAGCGGTACAGAGAAGGGCGACCAGGAAGGTGGAGGATCTTCATCGGATGACGTACGAGGAGAGATTGAAGAATCTAAATATGTACACCCTGGAGGAAAGAAGGAGCAGGGGTGATATGATTCAGACTTTCAGATACTTGAAAAACTTTAATGATCCAAAGACAACAACAAACCTTTTCCGTAGGAAAAAAATCAGCAGAACCAGAGGTCACGAGCTGAGGCTCCGGGGAGGAAGACTAAGAACCAATGTCAGGAAGTATTTCTTCACGGAAAGGGTGGTGGATGCCTGGAATGCCCTTCCGGAGGAAGTGGTGAAGTCTAAAGCTGTGAAGGACTTCAAAGGGGCATGGGATAAACACTGTGGATCCATCAAGTCTAGTGGGCATAAATAGAGAGGAGGCAGCAAACACTGCACGGAGCTGCAGTAGCCACTGAGGCATTCACGGAGCGGGATGCCAGTGGCCAGTAGTTGGTGTTCCACTTTCATGCAACAAAACACTGCACGGAGCGGCAGTAGCCACAGAGGCATTCACGGAGCGGGATGCCAGTGGCCAGTGGTTGGTGTTCCACCTTCACGGAGCTGTCATCTCAAAAAACAAAAAAAAAAACAACAAACAAGCAAACAAAACAGGGGTGGGTAAGGGGCAGGGGTGTGGCCTGCTGGTTGTGGCGGTTGCTACCCCTGATTGAGCTGGATGTTCACTAGGATGGCGCTGCTCTCTGCATTGGTGGAGGGGTGGAAGGGAATTGGGGCCGGAGGGTGCTGGAAGCCAATAGAGACGGGTGGGAGGGAGAAAAAGGGGGGAAAAAAATGGATAAACTGCGTAGCTTGCTGGGCAGACTGGATGGGCCGTTGGTCTTCTTCTGCCGTCACTTCTATGTTTCTATGTTTCTATGAAAGCAAGGTGCTCTTATCAGTAGGTCTGCAGTGTATTGAAGTCACAAAAGTATGGTCACTCAGGTTTACAGTAAAATATAGAAAGGCAATCTCAGCTGGGTCTGTAGATGCAGAGAAGCATAAGTGAGAGTTACATGAATTGAACCAATCTAAAAACCATATATAGTTGAATTTCAATGCCTTCCCATACAAATAATGTATCATCAATGTATCTCAACCAAACTTTGATAAATGGAGAAAAACAGGATGAATAGAGGAATTTGTCCTCAAAATCAGTTACATATAAGCATGTGATGTTGGGGCCCTCGTGGCCCCCTTCGTTGTGCCTTTATCTGTTGGAAGATCTTTCCAGTAAAAGTAAAAAAGTTCTTGGTAAGGGCAATTCGAGTGAAAACCACCAGGAATGGGACCAGTGATTGTGGATACATCAATGCAAGCCGAAAGGACAGTGTGAACTAACATAATGGCTTCCTGTTGGCGAATATACAAGTACAGGGATTCTAGATCTAGAGTGACTAGCAGTAGTCAGGTATCGGGATAGTTAGTTTTGAATCAATTGGACAAAATGCCCAGAGTTACAGATACAGGACCATGCTTGTGGAACTAAAGGTTTCAAAAAATATATCTACGAGGGTTCCTTCTTGACAGAGAGGAGCACCCGGGAGGCGGTGTAGCGCTTTATGTCCGGGATGGCACAGAGTCAACAGGATAAACCATCCTGCATGAGACTAAATGCACAATCAAATCTTTATGGGTAGAAATCCCTTGTGTGTTGGGGAAGATTATAGTGATAGGAGTATACTACCATCCACCTGGCCAAGATGGTGAGACGGAGCTGCTTCCTCCTTTTTCGGGTATTTAAGGCAAGGTCTGCCTCTCAGACCTTGCCTTGGTATTGAGGCTCAGTTCCTAGTTTCCTGGTTGGTGTGCTGGATTCGCTTCTCGTCCCGCTTCTGCTCTTCTCCCCGTTGGATTGATTCTGTGGCTCCTGACCTTGGACTGGTGGTGGTGACTTCTATGGCTTCGACGTGGACTGGCTCTGGACCCTTCTCCCTCTTGTTTCTGGATTGGCTTCGGACCATTCTCCCGTCTGCTCCTGGACCGGCTGCTGATCTTTCTCCGGACTTCGACCCTTGGATTGGATTGGGACTATTCTTTAAGCATACTCCCCGACCTCTCACGACCTGCTGGAGGCGCCAGCCGTCTGGAAACCATGACCTGCAGGAGGCGCCTGCATCCAGACCATCTTCATTCTTCAGGGAGTCTCCTAAGTCCAAGCGGCCGTGCCCCTACGGGCTCCACCTGGGGAGGTCACGAGCTTCCAGGGTGAAGTCTTTAGCTCCATCTCTTCAACCGGCCTTGCCCTCCGACAGTAGAGACCGAGAAGGGTTTACTCCCTTCACGGCAGTGCTGACTCTACTTCGGAACAGGGGTCCACTTTCCAGATCATAACAACCACAACCTCAATGGTTTCCACTCCCTCAATATGCAAGTGGTCTGCGACGCCAACAATATCATAAACGAAGTTGCCAATGTTTCCAGGATCCACTCACGATGTCTACATTCTCTTGCAATTAAAAATGTATGACTTCTTCCAGGAAGGACACATCACTGGGGGATGGTTTCTAGGTAGGAAGGCACCTATCCCTTCCACCACTTCCAAGTTCACCACTTCCTATTGTCTCCTTTAGATGTGGGTTGACTGAGTGTTGGCAAGGCAGGACTGCTCAAAATTAGTCCTGTGAACTGTCCCACTCTGAAACCCAAAAGGTATATCTAGCCCAGCTTTTCTGTGGCTTCTTCCCTACAGGTGAGAGGCTATCCATTCAAAACTTGACTTATGATCTCCATAGCTACCCCAGGGACTGCAGTTGAGTATTACTACAACAGGACACAGTGGAAGACTTTGGTTGTCATTGAGAGAACCTTTGGCTTATTTAAAACACATTTCCGCTATCTGGACAGATTAGGAGGATACCTTCTTTACAGCCCACCTAAAGTCTGTGAGATCTTTCTAGCCTGCTATATGCTATATAACCTTGCTTCCTCCAGAGGGACAGAAATATAATCAGGATGATGATGAGGAGGAGGAGGAGCAGTCTCAGGCACAATTGCAGGAGATACATTGCATGAGTCAAAGGCAGGCTATACAAGAAAGGAACACTCTGATACAAAGACATTTCAGAAGGTGAATGTGTATTTTATTTTATTATTTATTTATTTACAAAAAAGGTGAAATAAAATAAATTCTAAGCCAAGAAACGTTGGCTTCCTTGGGTACAAAATTTCCACTTGGAAAGATGACCATGTAATTCTACTCTCTTTTTCCTGTCAGAAGACAGCAATAGCTTTAAACATTTTTCTCTGTATATATTCTTGACAAGTTAAAAGAATGCTGTCATGTTATATTACTCAGTTTAATGTGTATTTTGAGGGAAAATTAAGAAGCAGCATGTAACTATATGATATTTAAAAAACTATTTAATTTTAATGCATCAAAAACATTTCAGGTCTATTCATAAAGTGTACTACTGGAAAAAAAGAAAATTATTACTTACCTGCTAATTTTCGTTCCTGTAGTACCAAGTCCTGTAGTACCAAGTCCAGACAGTGGGGTTATCTCCCCCTTCCAGCAGATGGAGTCAAATAGAACTTTGAAGGATGCTTCCTTATAAGGTAGTGCACCCTCTACTAATCCTCAGTATGGAGTATATCAAAGCAAAGAGGAAAATCAGGATAGATCAAGAACAAAAGAATTAAGTAACAAATAACAGTGTGCAAAGGGCACAAAACAGTGTCAAACAGCAAACTTGCAGAATGACTCATTAACCAGCCAAAGGAAAAAAGGCACTGAAGAACAATTTGAGCAGAGAGGCAATCCCAAACCCAATAAACAGTCAGGGAGAGCGTCTGGACTGATCCTTGGTACTACAGGAACGAAAATTAGTAGGTAAGGAATAATTTTCTTTTCCATGTACATACCAGGATCAGTCCAGACAGTGGGATGTACCAAAGCTTCCCTACATAGGGTGGGCCCCGGAAAGCCCTGCTCAAATGACCCTAGAGCCAAAGGAGTCAAAAGTAGGCGACTGTATGTGTAGATGATAATGACGAGCAAAGGTATGTAACGATTTCCAAGTTGCCGCTTGACAAATCTCCTGGAACGAGACCAATTGTATCTCTGCCCAGGAAGAAGCCTGAGCTTGAAGAGAATGGGCCTCGACACCCGCTGGAGGTTGTCGACCCTCACCAATGTAGGCCACCAAGATCGCCTCCTTCAGTCAGCGAGCAATGGTAATTTTTGACGCCTTGGCCCCATTCTTCGGACCATGCCAGAGAACAAAAAGATGGTCCGACAAGCGAAAATCATTAGTGACTTCCAGATAGTGAATGAGAATACGCTTGACATCTAGATTGCGTAGATCCGCCAATGCGTCCGCTGAGAAGGACAGAAGCTCTACCGTCTGATTCAAGTGGAACTCAGAAACTACCTTGGGCAGAAAAGCAGGCACAGTGTGCAAGGAAACACCCGAATGTGTAAAACGAAGGTAGGGCTCTCTGCACGAGAGTGCTTGAAGCTGCGAGATTCTGTGGGCAGAACAGATAGCTACCAGGAAAACCATCTTGTGATATCCTTGAGAGTCGCGTAACACATGGGTTCAAAGGGTGGTCCGACCAAGATTCGGAGAACGAGATTGAGACTCCACGAAGGATAAAGAGTGTGGACCAGGGGTTTCACGTGCTTCACCCCCCTGAGGAATCGGATGATATCCGGGTGAGAGGAGAGGGAAGTTCCTTCTCGTTGATGAAGCAGAGCGCCTAGGGCAAAGACTTGAACTCTCAGCGAGTTTTAGGCCAGAACCTTGTCCAGTCCCTGTTGAAGAAAAGATCTGAGGCGGTCCGTGGCGACACAGGTATGGAGGCACACCAGTTCTCAAAAACTTTCCATACCCTGATATAGGAGATGGAGGTAGATGTCTTTCTAGCCTTGAGGAGGGTCGAGATAACGGCTTCTGGGTATCCACGCCGTCTCAGCCGGCGCCTCTCAAAAGCCAGGCTGCAAGACAGAAGCAATCGGCCTGGGCGAAAGATACCTGACCCTGATGCAGCAAGCATGGAAGGTAACCCAGACAAAGAGGTCTGTCCACTGCGAGGTTGATCAAGTCTGCAAACCACAGACGACGGGGCCATTCTGGCGCCACCAGCATTACCGGACCCTGGTGGGACTCTATTCTCCGGAGCACCTTGCCCACCAGAGGCCAAGGGGGAAACACGAGGAGGAGAATGTGACGGGCCAGGGGAGGGCTAAGGCATCCACTCCCTCTGCGCCGTACTCTCTTCTGCGACTGAAGAACCGAGCTGCCTTGGCATTCCGGGAGGTTGCCATTAGATCCAGATAGGGAGTCCCCCATCTGTGGAACAGGAGATTCACCGCCTCCTCTGAGAGTTCCCACTTTCCGGGATCTAGATGTTGACGACTGAGAAAGACGGCTTGAACATTGTCTACGCCTGCAATGTGGGAAGCCGCTAGGCGGGAGAGATGAATCTCTGCACACACATTCAACCTGTCTGTCTCCCAAGAGACATGCCGGCTCCTCGTGCCCCCTTGACGATTGATGTAGGCCACAGTGGTCACACTGTCAGAATATTTGGACTGCTCGATGATGGACGAGAGGTAGGAAGTGTTTCAATGCCAGACACACTGCTCTGGTCTCCAAGCGACTGATCAGCCAAGTTGCTTGGGACAGCAACCACTTCCCTTGCGCAGAACTCATCTGACACACCGTTCCCCAGTCAGAGAGACTGGCGTCCATCGTGATGATTACCCATTTCAGGATGTCCAAAGGAACACCCTGGAGAAGATGAGGCAGGTTGAACCACCACAAGAGACTGTCCTTGGCTCCCTGTGGGAGAGGAAGGATGGCTTGGAAGTCCCGAGACACCGGCTTCCAGCGGGAGAGCAAGGTGCGCTGTAAGCTGGTGTCATATGAGCAAATGCCCAGGGGACCAGATCGATGGTGGAAGCCATGAATCCCAGGACCTGGAGGTAATCCCACGCTGTTGGAAGCAAGAGACCGAAGAGACCGATGAATCGCTGTATCTGAGCTATGAGTGTATGAGCCCTGTCTGGGGGCAGAGACACCTTGCCCAGCGCTGTGTCGAAATGCGCCCTCAGGAAGTCCAGAGACTGAGATGGAGAAAGGCTGCTCTTGTCTAAGTTGACCACCCAACCGAGGGAGTGAAGAAACATCAACACCTTGTCGACCGCCCGGTGGCACTGGGCTGAAGACTTTGCCCGAATGAGCAAGTCGTCCAGGTATGGGTGCACCAAGACTTCCTCCCTCCAGAGAACGGCAGCTACTACTATCATCACCTTCGTGAAGGTTCAAGGAGCGGTCGCAAGACCAAAGGGTAGAGCCTGGAACTGGAAATGCTGTCCCAGAATCTTGAAACGCAGAAAACGCTGATGTGCTTGGAGGATGGGAATGTGTAGATAAGTTTCCATCAGATCCAGGGAGGCCAAAAATTCTCCGGAGTGTACCGCCGCTATCATGGAGCGTAAGGTTTTCATCCGAAAGTGGGGAATCTTGAGGGCCCTGTTGACCATCTTGAGATCCAAGATCAGGCGGAAGGAACTTTCCTTCTTGGGGACTATGAAGTATACCGAATAATGTCCCCGGCCTACTTCCGGGGGGGGGGGGGGGGGGGGGGGCCGGACAAATTGCTCCGAGAGCCAGAGGCCTGTCGAGTGTCTGCTGGACTATGAGTTTTTCTGGACTGGGCCACATGTAGCGAAGAGGAACCTGTCTCTTAGTGGCCGAGCAAATTCTAACGCGTAGCCGGGTCTTAGAATATCCAGGACCCACTGATCTGACGTGATGTTGACCCACTCCTTGTAGAAAAGGGAGAGACGTCCCCCTATCCTGGGGATCGGGGAGTGGGCCGGCATAGCTTCATTGTGAAGACTTGGAGGACGTCCCCTGGACCGGACCAGAGCGGGGCTGTCTTCAGGCACGAAAGGACTGAGTTCAGGATTGAGATTGAGAGGACGGCTGACGAGGAGCTGCAGTCCTTGCCTGGCGGAAAAGATGTTGATTCCTGAATCGGCTTCCAGTGGAATTAAAAGACCTAGAAGAACGAGGGCGATCCTCTGGCAGTTTGTGTACTTATTCTCTCCATGGGACTTGATAATCTGGTCCAGATCCTCCCCAAATAGTAGCTTGCCCTTAAAGGGTAGAGATCCCAGCTGCGACTTGGAAAAGGACCAGTTGCGAAGCCAGAGGAGGCGTCTAGCCAAGACTGCAGAAACCATAGATCTGGCCAATACTCTAAGAATGTCATTCTTCCAGTGGGAGCACTGAGAGGAGAGGATCACCTTGCTGGTGGCTGAAAGGAATCAGTAAGTTTTTGCTTGGGACATTGTCTTTTTTAAAAGTATTAGGGCAAAGTGAACTATTTGGGAATATTATTTAGTGTGTTTGTGCTTTTAATAGTCAGTAAGGCAGTGAATAAACAAGTTAAGACTATTTTTAAATAGTTAGTCAATAAGGCAGCTAGTAAGCAGTAGGTAGTGTGTTTATTTTTAAAAGTCTGTAAGGCAGCTAGTAAACAGAACTGAGTGTTTGTATTTAAAAAAAAAACCACAAAAAAAACAAACCCACAAAAAGTAGCCAGAAGCTAGAAATAAACTAGGAGCAGTGTATACCTAAGTAAAAAGGTTGAAAAATTCAGCTCAGTTACTCACCTTGGAATGGTGTTGAGGTAGTGTGATTTGGTTTGAATAGGTACCAACATTTATTAATCAAGAGAGCAGTGAGTCACTCTGGCTGACTAACTGAAGTTAGACTGTTTGGATTTCCTAACCCTCCCACCCCTCGCCCACCCACCCCGAGCTCATCCTTTAATTTATAGGCAGGTGCCACTTTCACAAAAAAACCCAAAAAAACCCAACAGCAAAATCTTTATTGAGAGTTTGATCACACCCCGGTAGGCCACTACCAGACATATAGTGAATTCACTAATAATTTAAAGGACGTTAGACAAATTCCTACTCCCATAGCAACCTAAAACTTAACTAGGAACTGATCAAAACTGAGATGAAGGCAGCAGTCCAGCAGCAAGAGGGAGGCTTCCCAGTCTTTTGCATCGAATGTCACATGTATGATTTTCTACCCACCGGTGAGAAGTTGTATATGTGCAAGCGATGCAAAGAGCTCCTGGCTCTCAGAGAATGAGTACGATCTCTGGAGGCTAGAGTTGCAGACCTGGAGGAGCTGAAGCAGACATAGAGGTATATAGATGAGACCTTCAGGGACATAGTAGCCAAGTCCCAACTTCAGACTGGCAGCCCTGGTGCTGCCTTGGAGGAAGAAGGTCTCATGATTGGATAGCATCAACCGGGTGCAGCAGGAAAGGATCCTGTAGCAAGGACCTGCTCTCCAGGTGATGCATTGTCCTTTCGCACTGAGGATATCTCCCCAAGGCCTACTGCCCAGGAGGGAAGGGTTAGTCGGCCGTCATAGTTGGTGATTCGATTATTAGGAATGTAGATAGCTGGGTGGCTGGTGGGCGTGAGGATCGCCTGGTAACATGCCTACCTGGTGCCAAGGTGGCAGACCTCACGCGTCACCTAGATAGGATTTTAGATAGTGCTGGGGAGGAGCAGGCTGTTGTGGTACATGTGGGCACCAACGACATAGGAAAATGTGGGAGGGAGGTTCTGGAAGCCAAATTTAGGCTCTTAGGTAGAAAGCTTAAATCCAGAACCTCCAGGGTAGCATTCTCTGAAATGCTCCCTGTTCCACGCGCAGGTCACCAGAGGCAGGCAGAGCTCCGGAGTCTCAATGCGTGGATGAGACAATGGTGCAAGGAAGAAGGATTCAGTTTTGTTAGGAACTGGGGAACCTTTTGGGGAAGGGGGAATCCCTACCGAAGGGATGGGCTCCACCTTAACCAGGGTGGAACCAGACTGCTGGCGCTAACCTTTAAAAAGGAGATAGAGCAGCTTTTAAACTAGAACAAAGGGGAAAGCCGAAAGTCGCTCAGCAGCGCATGGTTCGGAGAGAGGTATCTTCAAAGGATACTAATAATGCATTACAATTAGGGCATCCCGACAGTGAGGTTCCAATAATAAGAAAAGTAGTCCAAGTGCCTGTAACTAAAAACTCAACTGAGCTAAAAAATTCTAACTTATCCCTATCAATTAAAAAGCAGAATGAAAATACAAGCAAATAACAAACTTCGAAATGTTTGTATGCTAATGCCAGAAGTCTAAGAAGTAAGATGGGAGAATTAGAATGTATAGCAGTGAATGATGACATAGACTTAATTGGCATCTCAGAAACATGGTGGAAGGAGGATAACCAATGGGACAGTGCTATACCGGGGTACAAATTATATCGCAATGACAGAGAGGAGCACCTGGGAGGCGGTGTGGCACTTTATGTCCGGGATGGCATAGAGTCCAATAGGATAAATATCCTGCATTAGACTAAATGCAAAATTGAATCTTTATGGGTAGAAATCCCTTGTGTGTCGGGGAAGACTATAGTGATAGGAGTATACTACCGTCCACCTGGTCAAGATGGTGAGAAGGACTGTGAAATGCTAAGAGAAATTAGGGAAGCTACCCAAATTGGTAGTGCGGTAATAATGGGAGACTTCAATTACCCCAATATTGACTGGGTAAATGTATCATCGGGACACGCTAGAGAGATAACGTTCCTGGATGGAATAAATGATAGTTTTATGGAGCAATTAGTTCAGGAACTGACGAGAGGGAGCAATTTTAGATCTAATTCTCAGTGAAGCACAGGACTTGGTGAGAGAGGTAACAGTGGTGGGACCGCTTGGCAATAGTGATCATAATATGATCAAATTTGAATTAATGACTGGAAGAGGAACAGTATGCAAATCTACGGCTCTCGTGCTAAACTTTCAAAAGGGAAACTTTGATAAAATGAGAAAATTTTTTAGAAAAAAACTGAAAGGAGCAGCTACAAAAGTAAAAAATATGCAAGAGGCTTGGTCATTGTTAAATACCATTCTAGAAGCACAGTCCAGATGTATTCCACACATTAAGAAAGGTGGCAAGAAGGCAAAACAATTACCGGCATGGTTAAAAGGGGAGATGAAAGAAGCTATTTTAGCCAAAAGATCTTCATTCAAAAATTGAAAGCAGGATCCAACAGAAGAAAATAGGATAATGCATAAACGTTGGCAAGTTAAATGTAAGACATTGATAAGACAGGCTAAGAGAGAATTTGAAAAAAAATTGGCCGTAGAGGCAAAAACTCACAGTAAAAACTTTTTTACATAAATCCGAAGCAGAAAGCCTGTGAGGGAGTCAGTTGGACCGTTAGATGATCGAGGTGTTAAAGGGGAACTTAGAGACGATAAGGCCATTGCGGATAGATAAAATGATTTCTGTGCTTCGGTGTTTACTGAAGAGGATGTTGGGGAGGTACCCGCACTGGAGAAGGTTTTCATAGGCAATGATTCAGATGGACTGAATCAAATCACGGTGAACCTAGAAGATGTGGTAGACCTGATTGACAAACTGAAGAGTAGTAAATCACCTGGACCAGATGTTATACACCCCAGAGTTCTGAAGGAAGTGAAAAATGAAATTTCAGACCTATTAGTAAAAACTTGTAACCTATCATTAAAATCATCCATTGTACCTGAAGACTGGAGGATAGCTAATGTAACCCCAATATTTAAAAAGGGCTCCAGGGGCGATCCGGGAAACTACAGACCAGTTAGCCTGACTTCAGTGCCAGGAAAAATAGTGGAAAGTGTTCTAAACATCAAAATCACAGAACATATAGAAAGACATGGTTTAATGGAACAAAATTAGCATGGCTTTACCAAAGGCAAGTCTTGCCTCACAAATCTGCTTCACTTTTTTGAAGGAGTTAATAAACATGTGGATAAAGGTGAACCAGTAGATGTAGTATACTTGGATTTTCAGAAGGCATTTGAAAAGTTCCTCATGAGAGGCTTCTAGGAAAAGTAAAAAGTAATGGGATAGGTGGTGATGTCCTTTCATGGATTGCAAACTGGCTAAAAGACAGGAAACAGAGAGTAGGATTAAATGGACAATTTTCTCAGTGGAAGGCAGTGGGCAGTGGAGTGCCTGAGGGATCTGTATTGGGACCCTTACTTTTCAATATATTTGTAAATGATCTGGAAAGAAATACGACGAGTGAGATAATCAAATTTGCAGATGATACAAAATTGTTCAGAGTAGTTAAATCACAAGCAGATTGTGATAAATTGCAGGAAGACCTTGTAAGACTGGAAAATTGGGCATCAAAATGGCAGATGAAATTTAATGTGGATAAGTGCAAGGTGATGCATATAGGGAAAAATAACCCATGCTATAGTTACACAATGTTAGGTTCCATATTAGGTGCTACAATCCAAGAAAGATCTAGGAGTCATAGTGGATAACAAATTGGAATCGTCGATTCAGTGTGCTGCGGCAGTTAAAAAAAGCAAACAGAATGTTGGGAATTATTAGAAAGGGAATGGTGAAAAAAACGGAAAATGTCATAACGCCTCTGTATCGCTCCATGGTGAGACCACACCTTGAATACTGTGTACAATTCTGGTTGCTGCATCTCAAAAAAAATATAATTGTGATGGAGAAGGTACAGAGAAGGGCTACCAAAATGATAAAGGGAATGGAACAACTCCCCTATGAGGAAAGACTAAAGAGGTTAGGACTTTTCAGCTTGGAGAAGAGACGGCTGAGGGGGGATATGATAGAGATGTTTAAAATCATGAGAGGTCTAGAACGGGTAGATGTGAATCGGTTATTTACTCTTTCGGATAATAGAAAGACTAGGGGGCACTCCATGAAGTTAGCATGTGGCACATTTAAAACTAATCGGAGAAATTTCTTTTTTACTCAACGCACAATTAAACTCTAGAATTTGTTGCCAGAGGATGTGGTTAGTGCAGTTAGTATAGCTGTGTTTAAAAAAGGATTGGATAAGTTCTTGGAGGAGAAGTCCATTACCTGCTATTAATTAAGTTGACTTAGAAAATAGCCATTGCTATTACTAGCAACGGTAACATGGAATAGACCTAGTTTTTGGGTACTTGCCAGGTTCTTATGGCCTGGATTGGCCACTGTTGTAAACAGGATGCTGGGCTTGATGGACCCTTGGTCTGACCCAGTATGGCATGTTCTTATGTTCTTATGTCATATAGAGCGTCTGCTCCATATTCTATGACGGCCTCCAGGTGGTCTGCCTGAATTGCTTGCTCAGGAAGCAACTCCTGGGAGCTGAGCAGCTGTTGAAGCCAGCGGAGGCCTGCACGCTGAGCGAAGGAACTACAAACGGCCGCTCGGACCCCCAGGGCGGACACCTCGAAAACTCTCTTAAGATAAACTTCCAGCATTCGATCTTGAAGATCTCGCAAGACTGCACCACCCGTTACTGGAATGATAGTTCTTTTTGTCACTGCTGAGACTGCAGTGTCTACTTTGGGAACCTTAAGAAGCTCCAGGAAATCATCCGGGAGAGGATGTGGCTCATCCATGGCTCTGCCGACCTTGAGTGAGGTCTCCAGAGAATCCCATTCCCTGGATAACAGTTGAAGGAACACGGGATGGAAAGGACCTATATGGCAGATGTAGACCAGCCAGAAAGGGGTCCCCTTTCTTCGCTGGTGGATTAGGCTCAGATGGGTCCTGAGGGGCCTCAATGTCCAATTCCTGTAGGATATGTGGAATGAATGGGTCCAACTCATCCTTCTGAAAGATCCGCAGAACTCTAGGATCATCCCCTTCCAATTGAGCCGTAGTTGAAGGTTCATCCGGATCCGGGTCCTGCTGAGGAACAGACCCCCCCCCCCCCTCGCAGAGGGGTGTACCAAACGGACCCTCGGAGCGCTTGAGGTCTTCGGAGGTACCCTGGTCCCGGGACCATTGACCCTTGGGCACGCCCCACGGTCTGGGCATTTCCCAAGACCTCAGTGGAATCAGCCATTCTGGGTACCTTAGGAGGAGGAGGTCCCGCCAAAAATTCCTGGTGCTGGCCCATTCTGGCCAGGTAAGCATTGTGAAGCAGAGGTTTAAAGCTGCGGGAAGCGGGAAAAACCTCCGCTTCAGCCTGTTCTTCACGCTCACCAGGTTCGTGGCTGTAAGAAGCGGGTAATAGCCTCCGCTTCAGTCCTTCTCTCTCTCTATCCCTCAGCGACCCACAGATAGAGGCACAAAGGAATAACGCTTCTCTGTGCTGGCTGCCCTGAGGAAAACGGCGTCTCAGGGGCAGCGGGTCGGATAGCAGCCACAGGTGGAGAGGTCGGCACCACCCCGGAGAGAGGAAGAGAGGAAATAACCTGTCAAAAGGAAATAAAAACAAACACCCAGACAATAGAGATGGGAGGGGTGGGGAGAGCTGCAAATAGTACTGCCTGCAAGCTATAGAATGCTCCCACTAAAACAGAAGCGGAGGCTACAGGAAAGCTCTCCAAATAATTCTCTCAGAAAATTCAAAATTCAAAGATTTTTTTTTTTTTAATTAGACTTGATCCATCCAAAAGAAAGGAAAGCTGAGGAAAATAGAGAAAATTCCTAAAATAGCTTTCTAGTCATCTCAGTGGGGAACGAAAGCCATCACTGTTGTCTGCTGGAGTCAAGAGAATACTGAGGATTAGTAGAGGGTGCACTACCTTATAAGGAAGCATCCTTCAAAGTTCTATTTGACTCCATCTGCTGGAAGGGGGAGATAACCCACTGTCTGGACTGATCCTGGTATGTACAGGGAACAAGGGTTAACATATAAAAGCACTCTTTATTAGTAAATAGACCTGTTAACAATAATGGGAGCTGTGATAAATATCACAGTAGTGAACTTTTAAATCTATTTTTGGTGACAGTTTAAATTAAATATATACCGCTCTAGTATTCTAATCTTGTTCTAATAGTAGACAGGGAAATTAGATATCTTAAGAAATTAAAAAGTTCATTTACCTTTCATCCATTCTATGCGACATTGAAGGCAAACCGAATGGCTGACTTAAAATTTGCCTCATCTCCTTAAGTGGCTGTGAATAAAAAGAATCAATTTTAAGATAACTTCAAAAAGGGGTAGCTCAATATCTTTTTTTAGCACATAACTTGGGCTTGCCGTAGCTTCCTGGACTACCAACCACCACCCCACCCTGCCCCATTGCCAACAATGACGCAATACAATGTCCATAATGCTTTTTACTGAGTGGATAAAATGGCCACAGCAATACAAGCATAGACTTAAACATAAACATAAACATACAGAAATACTTTATGCAAACTGGAGAAATTACTTACCTGATAATTTTGTTTTCCTTAGTGTAGGCAGATGGACTCAGGACCAATGGGTATAGAGTACTCCTGATAGAGGTTGGAGACTGATCAGATTTCAATCTGACGTCAGCCCTAGTACATATATCCCTGCAGGAAGTGCAGCTCTTCAGTATTCTCCTCGAAAAGCATTGTGGATATATGCATGACTGAATAATTTGAATAACTTGATTAAACTTTATAACTTGGTTAACTTGATTAATTTGAACTGGTTAAATTGGCTATAGCTGGTGACCACCTGTGCCCTCAACCGAGAAATGTCGACACCCGGTAGGGTGGGTGTCCTAGATGAAGGAAAGCATGGCTTACCCGTGAATCACTTGCTCCTGGGGATGTTCCCCCGAGAATTCCATGAGTAACGGCAGCCGTGGGTGGGATGCTGGGTCCATCTGTCTACACTAAGGAAAACGAAATTATCAGGTAAGTAATTTCTCCATTTCCTAGCATGTAGCAGATGGACTCAGGACCAATGGGATGTATAAAAGCTACTCCTGAACTGGGTGGGAGGCTGCCCGTGACCCACTTAATACTGCCCTTGCAAATGCTGTGTCCTCCCGAGCCTGACCATCCAGGCGGTAAAACCTGGAGAAGGTGTGGATGGAGGACCATTTCGCCGCCCTGCAGATCTCGGCGGGTGACAGCATCTTGGTTTCCGCCCAGGACACTGCCTGGCTCTAGTAGAATGGGCCTTGACTTGTAAAGGCGGTGGTTTGCCTGCTTCTACGTAGGCCGCTTTGATGACTTCTTTGATCCAGCGGGTTGCTCGCGAGGCCGCTTCACCTTGCTTCTTCCCGCTGTGAAGGACAAATAGATGGTCCGTCTTTCATACAGATTCCGACCTTTCAGGTATCGGACTAGGAGTCTGCCGACGTTGAGATGGCGTAGACTTCGAACCTTTTCCGAATTCTTATGCTCATCTGGCGATGGTAGCGAGATAGTTTGCTTGAGATGGAAGTGAGACACCACTTTGGGGAGGAACGACGGCACTGTGCGTAACTGGATGGTTCCCGGGGTGAGTCTGAGGAATGGCTCCCGGCAGGACAGTGCTTCTAGCTCGGATATACGACGGGCTGAACAGACTGCCAGCAGGAAGACTGTCTTCAGTTTAATAGTCGGAGAGACAAGCCGCGGAGAGGTCTGAAGGAGGTTCCTGCTAGGAAATCTAGGACCACATTGAGGTTCCAAAGAGGCACGGCCACTTTAGGGGTGGTCGGATGTGCTTGACTCCTTTCAGGAAGGGGGAGACATCCGGGTGAGAGGCTATGCTGCTGGTCTCGCTCTTGGTTCCGTAGCATGACAATGTGGCCACCTGTTCCTTTATTTATTTTTTATTTATTTATTTAGGTTCTTTTAATATACCGATGCTCAAGACAGGTCTTATCGTACCGGTTTACAAAAAACAAGGGGAAACCAATAAACATAGGAAGCGAAAAAGTTACATTAAAACAAGGAGATCAAACCTGGCTTTTGAAGAATGAGAAAGATTAACAATTTCTATTCTAAATGTATAGAAGAGACTATCAGCAGGGAGCAGTTGCTTTGCTGATGAACTTAAATACATATATACATTGTAATGTTAATATACAGGGCGGTTCTAGAATAACGGATACTTAATGTAGATGTAGGAGGATATCTACCGGGGGGTAGAGGTCCTTACAGGTACCATGGATTTCTTCAGCAATAGGCTTGGGCGAAGAGCCAAGTTTTCAGTTTTTTTCTGAAAGTAAGATGACAATGTTCCTGGCGTATGTCTGGTGGGAGAGAATTCCAGTGGTATGGTCCTGCTGTTGATAGTGCTCTTTTATCGATGGAGTTATGTTTAGTGGAGCTGCTGGGAGGAACTTGTAGGGCGCTTCTATATGCATATCTGGTAGATCTTGAAGAAGAGTGTAATTTGAGAGGTATGGTTAGTTGTAGCGAGGATTGATGATATATGGCTTTGTGAATGATGGTCAGCGTTTTGAAGAGTATTCTGGAATGAATGGGTAGCCAATGGAGTAATTTTAGTATCGGAGTGATGTGGTCCATCCTGCGTGTGTTAGTAAGGATCCTGGCTGCTGCGTTTTGTAGCATTTGGAGGGGTTTGGTGGAGGAGGCTGGGAGACCAAGCAGTAGAGCGTTGCAGTAATCGATCGATTTTCGAGAAAATTATGGCTTGGAGGACCGATCTGTAGTCATGGAAGTGGAGTAGTGGTCTTAATTGTTTTAGGACCTGAAGTTTATAAAAGCCCTCTTTTGTGGTGTTATTAATGAATTTTTTGAGGTTCATTCTGGTGTCTAGGATGGTTCCAAGGTCTCTAACTTGATTTACTGATGGTAGGTTTGTGAAGTTGGCTGGTGGGTTGTTGTCATTGGGGGCGATGACCAGAAGCTCAGTTTTGGAAGTATTGAGAACCAGGCTGAGGCTCATGAGGAGGGTATTAATGGTGTGGAGGCAGCTGTTCCAGTAGTTTAGGATGTCTGACATAGGATCCTTCATGGGGATAATGATCTGCACGTCGTCGGCATAAATGAAAAAGGTGAGATTGAGGTTTTTGAGTAGTTGGCATAATGGGAGGAGATAGATATTGAATAGGGTCGGGGAGAGTGATGAACCCTGGGGTACTCCTTGCTTGGACGCTATGGGAGAAGATTCTTTGTTGCTTATTTTTACTTTGAAATATCTGTCACTTAGAAAAGATCTTAGCCAGTGGAGTGCAGATCCTGAGATGCCTATTTCCATCAGGCGGTCGATGAGGACTGTATGGTTAACAGTGTCGAATGCCGCAGAAATGTCTAGAAGGACCAGCAGGTATGATTGACTTTTGTCGAGGCCCATCAGGATGTTGTCCGTTAATGAGAGAAGAAGCGACTCTGTGTTCCTGTGTTTCCTAAATCCAAACTGTGATGGATGTAGAATGTCGTGTGTGTCCAGGAAGTCTGTGAGACTAGCGTTGACCAATTTTTCCATTATCTTGGCTATAAAAGGTAAGTTGGCGATTGGGCAGAAGTTTGCAAGGTTAGCTGGGTCCAGATTGGGTTTTTTTAGTAGAAGTTTCAGGGAGGCTGTTTTTAAAGCATTCGGGACAATTCCATTAGAGAGTGAGCAGTTTATGATGTCGGCCAGAGGTTTGGTGACGGTGTTAGGGATTGTGAGAAGGAGTTTGGTCGGGATTTGGTCTATTGGGTGCGAAGAGGGTTTCATATTCTTGATGATAGATTCAATTTCTAAGGGTGATGTGGGGTCAAAAGATTCTAGTACTTGTTTGTTAATCCTTAAGGCATAGTTTTGGTGTATTTGAGGCTGGTAATTTAAAGGAGGGGTGGAGGTAGGTGGAGTGGTAAGTAGATTTTTGACTTTGTTATCAAAGAAAATTGCTAGCTCATTAGATTTGTTTTGGGCCTCTTCTTCGGGGATGGTGGGAAGATTCGATGTGGTGAGTGCTGCCATGTAAGAGAATAGCATTTTGGGGTCGTATAGGAATCCGTGTATTTTTTTAGCGTAGAAGTCCCTTTTTGTGCGAAGAATGGTGGCTCTATAATATGTCATTGCAGTTCTGTAAGAGGCTTGTGTGATAGGCGAGGGATCCTTCCTCCAGCATTGTTCTTTGTGTTGAAGGTCTTGCTTGAGTTTTCTTAATTCAGTGGAAAACCAGAGTTTTTTGTTGGTGCCTGCGGGGTTGATCTCTTTGGAAGTTAAAGGACATATTTTGTCTGCTGCTGCATGAGTGAGGACTAGCCATGAGTTCAATGCCTTGTCCGGGTTTGTGAGGTCCAGGTTAGATAGGTCTTTGGTCAGGGTGTTGTTGAGGACTTCCATGGAACATGGTTTTCTGAAATGGATCGAGGATATAGGGATGTTGGTGTTGGGTTTTTTCTTTATGTATAGTTCAGTTTCTATCATTGAGTGATCTGACCATGGGATGGGTGTACATGAAGGAGCCGAGGTGGGAGTTATTGGGTCATTTGTGAATATTAAGTCCAACGTATGTCCTGCTTTGTGTGTGGGTTTATTGATAAGTTGTTTGAATCCCATAGCCAGAAGGGAAGTGAGTAGGGCGTCACAATTGGCGGATAGGGAAGGGGAATCAACATGGATGTTGAAGTCTCCTAGCAGTATGGCTGGTGCGTTGGTGTTGATGTGTTTGGCTACCAATTCTATGAGAGATGAAGGGTCGGATTCTAGTAGCCCAGGCGGGGCATAGATCAGACAGATTTGGAGCTGGGAGGATTTGAATAGTCCAATTTCAAGTTTAGTCCCAGATTTTATTGGATGTTGGGCTAGTCTCAGATTTTTTTTTGCGGCTAGCAGTAGACCACCCCCTCTTTTTTTCTCTCTGGGAATAGAGAAGAGGTCGTATATTTGTGTCGGTAATTGGTTGATTAGTGGTGTGTCTGTGTTTTTCAACCAAGATTCCGTGATAGCACACAGGTCAGGTTGGGTGTCTAAGAGATAGTCATTGAGTAGGTGGGATTTTTTTGATAAGGATTGTGCGTTGAGTAGGGTTATGGTAATTAAAGATAGGCCCAGAAATTGAGTTAGGGGGGAAATCATGATGGGAATTAGTGACCTTTTAGGTCGTTGGAGATTTAGAGTGAGTGTGTTACCTCTATTGAAGGGTGAATGAGGTATGATGGGGATAGGGAAAATTTGTAACATGTTGAAAGATATTTTTTTTTCCCTTTTTTAAAGGGGAACAACACTTTTTTTTTTTTTCGGTGCGGTTTGATGTAGATCTGGCTGTAATTGAAGAGGAAAGGCAGGAGTGCGATGACTTAGCTGGTATAGCGAGGAGAATTAAAGTTTCTTTCTTATACCTTTACTACATGGCTGCACGAAGGGGCGCACAAAGGGGCCTGCCCCTTTGACGCGCTCCTTCTGTGCGCGGCGCCTAGGAGGTGGTGATTTTAAAAGGTCCCTCCGCTCTCTGCGATTGGCTGGTCGGTCCGTCGGGGGGTCGGCGAGCCGTGCGGGTGGGCGGCGCGGATCGTTCAGCCGCGTGGTCGGCGTCTGGCCCGGTTGCGGGTAAGGGAATTTAAAGGCCTTACCCCAGGCGGGTCTGGGCACCGAGGTAAGGCGGAGTTGAGGGACAATCCCTTCTGTAGGCCATTCTGCAGGAATTCCAAAATCACAGGAATTTTGACTGAGCATGGTCTGATGTCGTGGTCCTCGCACCAGGTTTCGAATACTCTCCAAATCCTTATGTATGTTAGGCATATGGAGAACTTGCGTGCTTGGAGTAGGGTGTCAATTACTGCCTCCGAGTATCCGTTCCTCCTTAGGCGAGTCCTCTCAATGGCCAGACCATAAGAGAGAATCGAGCTGGATCCTCGTGGAGGATCGGTCCCTGTTGGAGCAGGTCTGTGTGTGGAGGTAGCGGCAGGGGGTTCCCTGTCAGCAGTCTTCGCATGTCTGCATACCACAGTCTTCTTGGCCAGTCCCAGGGCCACTAGAAGTACTGGTCCCCTGTGGTGTTCTATCTTGTGGATGACTGCGCCCAATAGGGGCCACGGCGGGAAGACACATAACATAATCTCCTGTGGCCAGGTCTGTACCAGGGTGTCGATTCCCTGGGCCTGGGGTTCCCGCCTGTGGCTGAAGAAACTGGGTACTTGAGCGGTGGACCGGATTGCCAGGAGGTCCATGGTTGGCGTTCCCCAACGGTTTACTATCAATTGGAATGCTGTGGTCGACAGCTTCCATTCTCCTGGATCTAGAATTTCTCTGCTGAGGTAGTCCGCCTCGATGTTGTCTTTCCCGGCAATGTGGACAGCCGAGATCTCTTGAAGATTCACTTCCGCCCATGACATTAGGAGGTCTATTTCCAGAGACACCTGTTGGCTTCTGGTTCCTCCCTGACAGTTGATGTAGGTCACTGCTGTTGCGTTTTCCGACATTACTCTGACCGCTTTGCCTCGGAGTCTGTGACCGAACCTTAGGCAGGCTAGTATGACTGCCCAGGCTTCTAGGCGATTGATGTTCCATCCCGACTCTTCTTTGTTCCATTGCCCTTAGGCGGTTAGCTCCTGGCAGTGTGCTCCCCATCCTCGTAGGCTGGCATCCGTGGTGAGTAGGATCCAGGTTGGGGAGGATAGTCTGTTCCCTGGCTCAGATGGGCTTCTTGTAGCCACCATCATAGGTGGGCCCAAATTCTGTCCGGGAGCCGAAGCCATACGATGCAGTTCTGGGACAGTGGATTCCATTGTGATAATAATGTGTGTTGTAGGGGTCTCATGTGAGCTAAGGCCCATGGGACTATTTCCAGTGTGGATGCCATGAGACCGAGAACTTGTAGGTAATCCCATGCTGTGGGGCGAAGTTCGCTCAATGGGGTTTGTAACTGGTTCATCAGTTTTGATCTCCTTGACTGTGTCAGGATGACCTTGTCTTGTTTGGTGTCGAACCGGACTCCCAAGTATTCTAAGGATTGGGAAGGCTGCAGGCAGCTCTTGTTTGTGTTGACCACCCACCCGAGGCTCTCCAGTAGAGTTTTGACTCTTTTGGTTGCCTGGTGGCTTTCCTCTGGGGATTTCGCTCTGATCAGCCTATCATCTAGTTAAGGGTGTACGCGGATTCCCTCCTTCCTCAGTGTTGCTGCCACCACCACTATGATCTTGGTGAATGTCCAGGGTACAGTGGCTAACCCGAAAGGTAGTGCCCGGAACTGGTAGTGATGGTCCAGGATCGAGAAGCGTAGAAAACACTGCTGTTCTTGATGGATCGGAATGTTTAGGTAGGCTTCCGACAGATCCAGAGAGGAAGAAACTCTCCCGGTTGTATCGCCCTTATTACAGAGCGTAGGGTTTCCATGCGGAAGCAAGGAATCTTCAGGTGCCAGTTGACCGCCTTGAGGTCCAGGATAGGTCTGAACGTTCCTTCCTTCTTGGGAACGATAAAATAGATGGAATAATGGCCAGTATTTATTTGTTGCGGCGGCACCGGTGTTATAGTCTCTAAGGCTAGCAATCTGGTCAGTGTAGCTTCCACTGTCATTCTCTTGGAAGGGTCATGGCACGGAGATTCCACAAACTTGTCCGGAGGGAGGTGGTGGAAATCCAAGTAATATCCCTCTCAAATGATGAATAAGACCCACTTGTCCGAAGTTATCTCGACCCATCTTTGGTAGAATAGGGCAAGTCTGCCTCCTATGGCTTTTTCCTTTGGATGGGTCGGCTGATTTTCATTGTGGGGTGTGGCTGGGGCCTGGGCCCGAGCTGGCTCCCCTTTTATTGTGCTTGTTCCGAAAGGACTGGCTCCGGCCTGCAGGACGGGCCGCTTGATATGAGCTTCTATATGGGTTGAAGCACTATGATCCTCTGCCCCTGGAGGTTTGGGGGAAGGATCGCTGGTTTCTCTTATTCCTGTCCTCCGGTAGCCTCGAAAGTGGGGACTCACCCCATTTGTTGGCTAGTTTCTCTAGTTCGCTTCTGAACAGGAGTGCTCCCTTGAAATGCATCCTTGTGAGTCTCGTTTTGGAGGATGCATCGGCTGACCAGTTTCAGAGCCAGATTTGTCTTCTTGCTGCCACGGCAGATGAGACTCCTCTAGCTGCTGTGCGTACCAGATTCGAAGCGGTGTTCGCGAGGAATGATACAGCTGGTTCCAGGGCTTCCCCAGGAGTGTTGTTCCTGGTCTGTGCTAAGCAGGCGCATGTCACCACGGCACAGGAGGCCGCAATCTGTAAAGACATAGCAGAGACGTCAAAGGACTGTTTGAGGATAGATTCCAGATGTCTGTCTTGAGCATCCTGGAGTGCTGCTCCTCCCTCCACCAGGATAGTAATGCGCTTCGAGACCGCGCAGACCATGGCATCCACTTTCAGACATGTCAGGAGATCTTTGGCGGCTGGGTCCAGCGGGTACATGGCTGCCAGAGCCAGAGCCCGGCCCCCTTTGAACGTGGTTTCTGGGGCATCCCATTCCAGGTCAATTAGTTGCTGGACGGCTTGTAATAGTGGGAAATGGCGGTAGGTCTGACGGAGTCCCTCCAATAGTGGGTTTGTCTTAGATTCCCCCGAAGCACTTGTGCCCGGGATGGCAAGCACTTTTAAGCTGTGTGTGACCAGGTCTGGAAGCTCGTCCTTGGTGAAGAAGCATCTCATGGTTCGATGGGGTTCTGTCCCCAGAGGGAGTTCCCCTTCCTTCAGGGGTTCTGACTCCTCATCTGAGATGTCCGTGTCCCCGAAGATGGGGCTTCTAGGTGGTGGGATCACTTCCCTGGGCATAGAGGGTCCCGACATGTTGAGGTCCTCTGGTGGAGCTTGAGGCCGCATTATAGGAGGCCCCGGTTGCATGTGGACGAAGGTATGCAGACCTTTGAAGAATTCCACCCAGGAGATAGATGCTGGGTCTAGACTAGGGGATGCCGTGTCCCTGGGGAGCCCTGTTTGAGGGGGGGTCCCGCTGTGTAATGCTAGGTCCGGTGTACTGCTCGAGAGGCTAGGGTCCGGTACCGGTTGGGGAGGACCATGAGTTGGATCCCCTAGGGCTTCTTCTCACTGTATACACAGGGCCATGGCCTCCTCATGCTGTGCAGCCCTAATGTGGCATGCTGGGCAAAGGCCCAGAGCTTTGAGTTTATTTTCCAGTGGTGCCATGGCTTGTGCGTGTACAATTCAGTTGTGCGTTCCGGTGTGCATTGAAGTTGTCCGCGTAGGTTTGGTGCGTGCGTGCAGGGAGATGTGCGCCCTGTTATGCGCCCGGCACCATAAGCGCGAAGCTAAGCGAGTCCCTTGTACGCCCGGTACTTGTGCATGCGACGTTGTGCGCACAAGGTATTTGTGCTCACGGCTCGCCTCTGTGCGCACGGATCAAAAAGGGGGACAGGGCGGCGACCACGCGGACAATATGGCGACCACCTCGGAGGGTCTCCACGTGGGAGAGCCCTCGGATCTGACCAGGGTCTAGCTCTGCTAGGGCAGATCAACCGGGTGGCACTGGTCCCGGCTGGCGACCTGTGCGTCTCCTCGAGCTTCGGAGACCGAAGACTTTTAAATAGATTTCTACCTTACCTTGTCTTGGCGCTTCCTGGTTTCGTTCCGGGCGGTCTCCGGCTGCGGGGGGGGGGGAGGGAAATACCTTCACCGCTGCGCTTGAAGTTGCACCCGCTGCCTCTCAACCTCACCCGATGTCGGGGGCTAGGTCCCCGCCGAGGGTCGGCCGCCGGACCAAGGCTTACCTCCGAGGGATCGCGAAAATCACCTTGGGAAATCTCAACTGGGGGAGGGACCCAACGGGTGGCACCGCAGGAGAGCGGGTCTCGTCTGTAGAGGTAAGATTGCTTCTTAATTTGGTTTTCTTTGGTAAAATTACTCTAACGCTGTGCTAGCGTGCATAGAGTCCCTAACTGCTACGGAAAATACTGAAGAGCTGCACTTCCTGCAGGGGTATATGTACTAGGGCTGACGTCAGATTGAAATCTGATCAGTCTCCAACTGCTATCAGGAGTACACTATACCCATTGGTCCTGAGTCCATCTGCTAAACGCTAGGAAATTAACATTAACCTTTATAAGAGACTGGCTTACAACGCCCCCACCCACCAACAAAGACTTTGTACTGTCACCTCCCGCTTGCTGCCACTATCTCAGTGAGGCAGCAGCCTTCCAACCTTCTGCTCCGTGAAGGTGGTACCCACTGGCATCCTGCTTCGTGAATGCCGCCGTGACCACTACCGCTTCATGCAGTGTGTGTTGCCTCACCAACCCCCCTGGCTGTCCTTGCAGGCCACGCTTATTTATGTCAGGCCTCCATTTGGCCACCCCCAAACCAGCCACCATCTCGGTTTGCGCCATCCACTGCATAGGTCAATTGCCTTCTGCCAATTAATAGGCTGTCAAATCGCACCCCGCTTCATGCTCTCCCCCCCCCCCCCCCCCCCACACAAAATCCCCCCTATGCGTAATCTTTGGTGCCTGGACCCTTCTCCCTCCCCCAAACACCAAAGCATACCCCTATGCACTGGTGATGGCCCTACCACTGTTAGCTTAAGGCTCTGACACCCTCAACCCTGTAGCGCTGTGGCGTGGTGGGAGGGTTGCTCTCTCATCCTTCGTCGGCTAATGTGCTTCCATTCCCTCCACTACTCCATATAGTTTCTAAGCCTTTGCTACCTCTCCTTTTCTCATTGGCTTCTGGCTTAGCTTTAAATCAATCAGGGAGCCCTGTTGACCATATGTTCCCCTCCCTTCCCTTCTCGAGCTGGCTGTAGCACGTCTGCCCAGTTATGAGACCCTTGCCTCAACTAATGGCACATCCTAACAAGTTGGAAAGTACATGAAAGAAGCATAGCATAAAGTTATGCTTTCCATTGTCTGAGTGATTGAGTTGGTACAAGGGACAGAGACTAAAAGTTGTTAGCCAACTGTAATTTTGCACAGATCAGAACCAAAATCATAACTCTCTAATAACTAGTGGTCTTGATTCCTCATTCCAAATTTCAGCCAAATTCATGAAATAGTTTCCAAGTTACAGCATGTGTATGGACAGACATATGGACGCATCATCAATAGGGGCTTTTGCACTGTAGACTGTGCCTAACAAAACAATCTTATTTATTTAGTTTTTCTATACCGGTGTTGATACATACCTTCACACCGGTTAACAATATTTCTTAAAATAATAACATAAAATACATAAAAAGAAATAAAAAATACATTAAATTTAATAAAAAAACAAGAAAAGCTAACAAAAATGCTAATACATATGTAAAAATAAATCATAAAATGCTCAAATTTAAAACTAAAATTATAAAAACAGCTAAAGTAAAATAAAGCTTCTAACTAGCTACTACTTGAAAAGCTTGTATGTATAACCAGGTTTTCAGAGCTTTCTTGAACTCTTTTAAGTTACCTTGGAGCCTTAGTTCGACAGGTAGTGAATTCCAAACACCTGGTCCCGCTAATGACACCGCCCTTTCTCTAACAGATGTAAGTCTGGCTGTGGAAACCGAGGGAATTGTGAGAAGACCTTTGCCTGCTGACTGTAAATTTCGTTGGGAGTATGAATGCTACATAGACCGCTTTGTGTATTAAGCATAAAGTTTTATATTGAATTCTAAATTCAGTTGGTAACCAATGTAGCTCAGCAAGGACTGGGGTAATATGATCTTTTTTGTTGGTGCCAGAGATGAGTCTGGCAGCAGAATTCTGCAAAATCTGAAGTGTGCGTGATTCTTTGCTTCCCTGGATGGGTTGGCTGGGCGCTGGCATAGCTGCCATCTCCCCTACCGCCTGGGACAAGCGAGCATCTGGGGTCCCCCTATGTCACTCCCCACCCTCCCCAACACGCCACAGACCTCCAGGCCTGTGGTGGTCAGAGCACACGGGGCCCTTCGAGGCAGTGGAGGCATGCGGCCTATTGGTGACCTCGGAGTCTCATTTATTTATTTATTTATCTATCAGGTTTTATATACTGTCATTCAGCTTCATTATAAAGTCATCATAACGGTTTACAAACACATAGGAAGGTTACAAGCATATTAATATGACTGTTAACGAGAGACATCCGTTTACAAAGATTAACTAGAACCAGCACTACGGATTGCACGAAGGGGTGCAAAGGGGAATGCTCCTTTGTTGCGCCCCTTCGGCATGTGACGCATGGCGTGTGGCGCCTGGTGGTAAGACACTGTTTAACAGTCCGTCGTTGCCTTCGATGACGTCGGCGGGTGGGGGGGGGCAGGTCTCCCAATCGGGGCTCTCTCATCGCTATTCCCTTCTCATTTCCTGATGGAATTTTCTTTTATTGGCATGTCACATGTTGGCAGTTACATGTTTTGCAGCATTGTGGTGGCTTTCCTGATGTGGGCTGCAGTGTCTCCTTTTGCTGCTCTTCCCCCACCCCAGTGCGTGGGGTGTGCGTATCTGCTGGGTGAGTGTGCATGAGTTGTGGCGGGCAGGCGAGTGTGGCTCACATGCTGGGGTGTATCAATTACTCTTACATGTTTAAAAAAAAAACAACCAAAAAAAACCACAGTTGTGTTAATACAGCAGCCTTCGCCAAACAAGCGGTACGGTGGCACTTTTCCGCACGGTGCTCAGACATGTCAAGGGCATTAACATAGTGAATGACTAAGGTGAAGGATAAAATGGCTTTTCCTCTCACCCTGATCCATATAGATTACCCATGCCTTCTGTTAAGGGTACATATACAATTATTTCTCACTGAGTGTGGGACATATGGGACAAGTTTACTTTGTGAATCCAGCAGCCATCATAATGCCCTTACTATACAACGTCTTATTTTACCAGTCTCATGTGACCGCTGTATGTGACCAGCAACTTACGATAATCCCATGCCAACTCCAACGAACCCCGGCAAAGCCCGGCTAAGCCACGCGCGCCCCTTAGGCGCGCGGCTTTGGCGACGCGCCGTCTGGTCGCTGATGATATGGGCGTCTCAGAGCTCCTCCCCCTGATGTCAGAGCTCAGGGACCAGCAGGGAAATGTAGGAAATGAACAGCCGAAGCAGTGTCAGTCGCTCCAAAAACAGCGAATTAGCAAAAGAAATCTCAACAAGCAAGTTTTCATAAGGAGCAGCGTCTACTACCTCCAGTGAGATCTGGAACATCGGTAATCCTCACTGCCTGGACGCCGATGATATGGGTGTCTCAGAGCTCCTCCCCCTGACGTCAGAGCTCAGGGGCCAGCAGGGAAATGTAGGAAATGAACAGCCGAAGCAGTGTCAGTCGCTCCAAAAACAGCGAATTAGCAAAAGAAATCTCAACAAGCAAGTTTTGGCTGCAGGCTGCAGGCCATAGCCATATTTTGGGGGTAGTGAGACCATTAGGGACGGTTTCCACTACTATGTTCAGATCAACCTCGTATCAAAGCTGGGGCCTCTTCTCCCAGCCTCTCAGAGCACTAACATAGTAATGACAGCAGAAAAAGACCAAATGATTCATCCAGTCAGCCCACAGGAAATCCTAACCACACCCCTTTTCCTTATCGTAGGAGTTATTCATGCAAAATTGATAGCATTTTGATAAATCTAGGCCTAAGTTCATTGTATCTTAAATTATTAATGACCTGTTCTTAAAATCTTCACCAAATACAAATCAACAAAAAATATTTGTTGACACATACTATCTAAACATAAATACACAAATACCCAAATTGCAGTATACACATTCACACACATACCTGCATTCATACCACAGAAATAGGACAACTGTGTGCTGTTTCCCAGGTCTGATGTGTTGTGTGCATATTAAGTAACAACTATTATTGAACTCTCTTTTTTTTTTTTTTCTAAGTAAACATTAAAATGCTTCTCATTTCTAAAATTTGATTTTCTCCTTGAAAATAAAATAATGGCATCATGCATACTCCCAATCAACAAAACAAGTTGCCCCATCATTAAAGACAACAAATTATTGTCTGGTTCCTTGTTTTCATTACTGTACAATCAATTCTAACAATATTATTATTATTATTATTAACTATATAAAACATTTTGTTTCATTTTGGGGACTAAGGTTTGATGGTGGCATTTCATCATCCCATCTCTAAATTTATAAGAGTAAAAAGTAGGACTCCTACTTTTTCCATATATTGTACATCGCTACATTACTTACCTTTACAAGGATAGCAGCACAAACCAACACTACGACTGGAAGAAGCAGCGTCTTAGCATATCGGACTGGTGTCTGAAATACATTTTAAAATGTTCTGTTTCAATATTTTGTTTTTATTTCTCTTGTTTTGATGCTTTGAAAATTATATCAGAAAACCTAAGGATGCCACTACAAAAATAATAATCAAAAACATTGGCAATTTAAATGTTTAATTTAAATCCTAGCAGTACAAATTCCAGGATCAATAGAATACTGAAAATACATTTATTCTTAAAAAAAAAAAAAATTCACACAAGACAAAATACAATGTATGAAATAATCTGCCACATGTTTAATATTTTTTCATAAATACTTAATTGAACAAAAACATAAGATATTCCATCATATACCCCCTGAGGTGGGATATGATAGAAGATCACCTCAATAAAATTTAACTATGCTTTTGTGAGGTACAGTAGCTTACAGTCTTTATTAAAAATTGTCATTCTCTTGATCAAATCAGGAGAAATAATCTCCTTGTTCAGGATTTTGCCCGAATCCCAAGTACTTATTTCAGAGCAACCTGCAGTCCAATAATTGAGAAGAAAATTCAATTACTCATTTATGTAACAAACTTCCTTTAGTAAAACTAGGTTGCCTCTGATCCTGCAACCCACTAGATTGTAGACAGTTTACTATTATTTCCTTCAGAAGTGTTTCCATTGATTTTTCTACCACTGAGGTAAGGCTAACCAGTCTATAGCTTTCAACCTCCTCTCTGCTACCACTCTTATGAAGCAGGACCACAATTGTCCTTCTCCATCTCTTTCAGCAAGCCTATGCGTTTTCTTCCTCCATCTATCCCCTACTAGTTGACTGCCCAAGGTTAATACTGTTGCACTGGGAGACCTCCCTAGGATACAACTTGGCTATTATCTCCAAAACATCACTGTCAAACATGGACTCAAAAATCAAATTAGATCCAATAACAGGTAACGGAAAGAACGGTGACCGTATGAACAGCAAACACAAAAACAAAAACCTGAACAAAGTTGATAAATTTATATAACGCACAACTAACTCCAAAAACCAAAACATCAAAACTTGCATATTGGTCACCCTACTACTACTGAACGCTCAATAAACTTAAAAAAAAAATAATCCCACTTATCAAGGATATTATTGAACAACCTACAATATTTTGTATAACTGAAACCTGGCTAAACGACAAGGACAACATATTCTTAAACCAATTATCTCATCTTAGCTATGATCTATTCCATATACCACGACAAGAAAGAAAAGGTGGAAGCCTACTAATAAATCTGCAAAAAAGAACTCAAATTAGCACTAAAGAAAATCGAAGTTTTCCCTCCATATGAAGTAGCTATCTTAAAATAAAAACAAATTAATATCAGATTAATATACTGCCCACCTGGCCTACTCCAAAAAGATTGCTCACTCATTACAGAACTTTTCACAAAAGAATTCCGTACTCAGAAAAAATAATCTTAGGCAACTTTAATCTACATGTAAACGCTTCACCAAGACCCCCATCTTGCGACTTGCTCATTGATGAAATGGAGGCCTTAGGATGAACTCAACACATCTCTGAAGCCACCCACAAAGCTGGTAACACGCTTGATTTAATATTCACAAATCCTAATTACTACAACATAAGTACTAAACACAAAACAATCCCATGGTCTGATCACCATCTAATCAAAGCTGATCTAATATACAAAAACTAATATCTAAAAACTCTGATATGAAAAATGCCATAACATTCAGAAAGGAAATAAAAATGGAAACACTAACAAATGCATTAGAGATCAAAATTAATGATTTAAACCTAAACAACTGCTATGATGCATTTGATTTGTGGGGAAATATGATCAAAGAAATTGCAGATAAACATAGCCCAATACAAACAAAAACTGCAAACAAAAATAAAGAAAATCAGAGAAAAATGAACTACTCGTTTAATGATAAACTGAAAGAGTCTAAAAAACTACTGAGAAATTAGAAAAAAGATGGTGAAAAACCTCTACAGATGAATCACTAAGATACAAATCTCAACTATTCCATTACCAAACACGAACGAACAAATCAAGAAAATAATATTAAGGAGTAATATTCAACTCAAAACTCTTATTTGAGGCAGTTAAGTCTAATTAATGACCCTTTTTCACATCATACAAACATTAATTTTACAAAAACTTCATGTACTGATTATGCAACAGCTCTAAGAGAAAAAAATCAAAATGCTGAATCAACAAATCACTTAGTCCTACCCTCTGATAGCAACAGAAGATCTACCAGCACAAGATAAATGGTTATCATTTGACAGAGTATCAAAACTGGAGATAGGCAAAATTATAGCCAAACTAAAACCTGCCTCATATCCCCTTGACCTGATACCAGCCACCCTGCTAAAACAAGTAAACCAATCAATAGCCCCTACAATCACAATTCTAGTCAACCTTGCTCTTGCTGAAGGTCATATGCCCCAAAGTCTAAAACAGGCAATAATAAAACCAATTATAAAAAAATAAATTTGGAAGTCTTGATGATTGGAATAACTATCGTCTAATATCAAACTTAACCTTCATTGAGAAAATACTTGAAAAAACAGTCCTTATCCAACTTCAAAATCATCTTGAAGACAGTAAGACACTTTATCCTAACCAATTTGGATTCTGGAAAAACCACTCGACTGAAACTCTTCTTAACTGATCCTATTTTACGAAGTTTTGACTCAAACAAATCATACTGTCTAGTCCTAATTGATCTAACAGCTGCCTCTGACACTGTGACCATAACCTGCTATGCCAAAAGTTGAAAAACATTGGGATTGATGGAAATATGCTAAAATGGTTCACGTCTTTCCTTGCAGATAGATCATTCCAAGTAAAACTAGACAATTACCTGTCCGACACCTTCCAAAGTACAACTAGCACACCACAAGGATAAACGCTATCAGCAACATTATTTAATATCTACATGCTGCCCATATGCAAATTACTAACAGACTTGGGTTTAAACTTCTTCCTATATGCGGATCATCTATAATTTCATATCCCTCTAACAAAATCATTTGAAAAAACATCTCTCATTTCTGAATATATGATTGAAATAAAAGAAAAATTAGCTCAATGAAAACTCTCAATGAACTCCCAATAAACTGAAATAATTTGGGGGCTCATTGAGATAATATAACTACAGGGATAGATCTCGGAAGTTGGCAAGTAACCCCTGCAACTCAAGTGAGAAATCTAGGGGTCCAAATTAATGAAAATGTAACAATGAAAGCCCACATAAGCAAAATGATTAGATCTGGTTTCTAAAAGCTGCAGATTCTGAGCTGATTAAAACCTCTACTAAGCAAAACAGATTTCAAAACAGTTTTATAATCTCTCATTTTCTCAAACCTTGATTACTGTAATTCATTACTTATAGGTCTTCCAACTAGTCACTTAAAACCCCTGCAACTATTACAAAATGCTGTAGCTAGACTAACATTCAATAACATTAACCTGAACAACAATGATCTGCTAGGAATAACATTTAAACTTCACAACACCCCACGAACCCTCAGATCACAAAACAACAGCCTCCTAGAAATCCCAAACTTAAGAGATTCTCATCTAACGCAAACTAGAGATAGAGTGATTTCAATTGCTGACCAAAAACTTTGGAATTCATGCCAGAAGAACTTCAAACATTATCAGATAAAAATAAATTCAAAAGCGACTTAAAAACTTGGCTATTCAAAAATGCCTTTTACTTGACAGAAACACCCAGTTCCCCATGACTCGGATAACCTAATAAATCTTGGACATTAAACTCCCCCTCACAAACCATATAATTTAGATCTATTTTCATGTTTGATGTCTACTATTGTAGTACTGCCGTTTCAATGAATGTTTACCCACCTTGTAACTCTCATTGTATATATGAATGTTTTTCCTGTAAACCTTTGTGATCTAGTGTTTCACAATTAATTTAAATAAATAAATAAATAAATAAATAAATAAATAAATAAATAGAATATCCCCAAATTTCAAATAACTCTACTTTTATTTTACACTGCTGCCCATTCTTACATTTTACTTCTTACTCCAGCATTTTATTTAATTCTATTTATAACTTACGGGGGGTTTTTTTGTTTTTTTTACTATGTTGAGTTCATGGACCCTTGGGCCGGCTAGAGTGAGAGATATAACTACTGCAGGAAGGCCTACAGCGATGCTCATAGCCGGGAGGTGGATCAAGACCAGGAGACCTGACAGGGCCTTCACCTATACCAGCCCTCGTTCCCCATGGGTTGAGCCCTTAGGTACTGAGAGGGCTGGTAGGACTTAGGAGATCTCTTGGAGACGAGAGAAGTAGTGAGCAGTCCAAGTCATGACAGGCGGAAGACAAGAAGAGTCAATGACAGTCCAGAGGTTCAAGGCAGGCGGCAGACAAGTAGGAAGTTAGGAGACGAAGCTGAGGTCAAACCGAAGAATCAAGCCAAGGATCGGATACAGGAGCAGGAACAAGGCACGGAGCAGGAACAGCAACTGAACTTTCAGGAGAAACAACCTGTTGCTAAGGCAGCTCTCCATAGCAGCTACCAGATCTAAATACTCCCTCCTTTATGAGATCATCCTCTGTCGCATCACTGCCTCTTAAAGGGGCAGAGTTTCCCGTGCGTGTCAAGGAGGAGCACTTGCTGAGGGAAGCAGGACAGCGTCGGCGGCCATGCGGCAGGCTCTGGGAGGCCTTCCGCGGTACGGAGCATGAAGAGGAGCGTCGGAGCCGGTAGAGAGGTCCCGTCAGGGGCCTGCCACCATGGGCACAGCTCGTGGGTGCTGCGCCCGTGAACCGTAACAATATTAGTGATATTAACTGGTTCTGCTAGTTTTATTTTTTTAGCAATTTAAATTTTATGAAGCTTATTGTTTGTGTTATATATTATTGATATTAACTTGTTTTACTAGGTTTGTTGTGTTAAACTATTGGCTATATTTTTGACTACTGTACATTGCTCTGTTTTAGAAACATAATAGGTGATTCATTAAGAATTAACAAACATAGGGAGTCATTTATCAAAATGCGCTAAGGCATTTTCGCATGTGTTAAGAGCTTATCGCATGCAAAAAGCACCGTTAACGCATGCAATAAGCCCTTAGTGCATGCGAAAATGCCTTTAACGCATGCGATAGCACCATATTGTATGGTGCGATGCAAATCCGAAAAAGGAGGAGGAGTTAGGGGTGGGAATGGGCTGGGTTTACCATTTTGCGAAGCTGTATTGCACGGCTTTAATGCTAATTTTAGCTACAACTATTTCAGTAGTGTTAAGTCGTGCCATAGCTTGTGTTACAGGGCGGTAAGGTGTTAGCGAATTTTGTGATGTCCCTCAAAGGCCTGTTTTAGTAGGTTTGAAGTGCCCAGAGCACCAGCCTAGCTGTATGAGAGAGAGAGAGAGAGAGTGAGACTGACTAGCCATAATGTCCTTTCCATAGATAGGTATTTATATCCCTATGGAAGGCCCACCTAGTAACTCGAGGTGAGGTTTAGGTATTAGTGTGGGGATTAGGGGCCACTTGGAAATTCAAAGTGAGACATACGAACAGAACAGTGGTCTCTTGTGAAGATTTGATGACCTTCGGAGTGAGGAAACTCACTCAAAGATGATATTTGTGCAATGTTCTCTCAACCTAGCTTGATGGACTCTCTACCTGGGTAACTTCCCCCTGTGATTTAATAGCAGAAACTTGAATCTGTGAGGAATTAAGTGTATTAACCAGGTCACATTGCTGAGAAACACATTGGGAAACTTGATTTGAGAGATTTGCAATTGCTTCCCAAATTATATCTAAAGTTATATTGGGAGGTTTACTCAAGGAAATTGTCGTTACCTCTGAAACCAATGCTGTAACTTGCCTAGCCGTTGATATTATTGGTGATATATTCGGCAGGGAGACATCTCATCTTTATCAGCAGTCTTCTCCCTCTGCATGCTCCTCCATATTGGCCCCTCCCGATGCTGCTACTGCTGATCGATCTTGCTCATCTCCACATGATGGGAACAGGCTGCTTACATCAACTTCTCTCGTGGGGAGGCCAGGTTGAGTGGGAGCCTGACGTGGCTCCGGCGAAAAAGATGACTCCAGGTCCGGGACTAGAAGTGATGGAACACCAATCCTCTGTCCTCCCAAGGATGACTCCATGGAGCCCTGGAGAGCTCCTGGTTCCTAAAGATATGTTGGTCCATCGGGCCTGAAAACAGTGAACCCTCTGAAACTTCAGGGAGCACTCTGGCCCTTCCTTTCCTTTTCCCCAACCAGTAAGTACTCCAAAAACTTTTAATATTGCAGCAAAATTTTAAGGGAAAAAGGATCAGCTCAGAGCGTGGCAGATTAGCATGCGACCATCTTGGAATCCTCAAACAGCATTTTAAAATGCATTTGTGGAGGACTCTTGCCTTACCCTGCCCGCAGCCTTTCAAGGTGCTTCCAGGAGGTGCAGAGTTCGAGCAGGTACGTTGCGCAGACATCATTTTCGGCGCTCGACTAGAGCCCTCAAATCCAGCTTGCGTGCAGATTCTCATCAAGGACTCTTGCCTTACCCTGCCTGCGGCCTTCCAGGAAGTGCAGAGTTCAAGCAGGCGCGCTGCACAGACATCATTTTCAGCACTCAACCAGAGCCTTCAAATCCAGCTGGTGTGTGGTGCGCCAAAGCTGCGCACCCCTTGTCTTCACGTTTTCGGATCATGGGAAGGAAAAGAAAAGGGAAGATAGTTGCTTCCCCAATGGTGTTGACACCTGTGAGAGGACCCATGGATAACCATGTTTGTTGCTCTGCTTCTATTACTTCTCAGATAAACTGTTCGGATGGGTCCGGGGATGCCTCCCTTAGTCCAGTGTCTGCCCAGATCCATTTTGCCCCAGATACAATCACTGGTGGAGGTTGAGAATAGCATTTTGGTTGACATGGATGATATGGGTCCTATGCTCTCTGGTGTTATAGAAGAGATTACAGTTTCTTCAGTTAATTCTCTTCCTGGAGCCAATGTGACTGTTAACTTGGATACTACTGTTCCTGTGTCAGTTTCTCGAGAAACCTTCAGTCCACTGCAATATCATAGTGTAAAAAACGTACATCCAAATTGGGCATGTTTTTTGAACATACGTGCATCCTGGGCACTCAATGCAAATGAGATGCCACACTGAAAGGAACACACGATGGATAATTTGTGCATCTATAACGCTTTGCACTGGGTGCCCAGGAGAGTAGCTGTGGGTCCATAACAGCCTGGCCAGAGTCCCGTCCCCCCCCCAAGAGGGTTGTTCCTCATTGGTCCTTTTCACTTGTCAGTGAAAAGGACCAATCCCCTTTCAGGACTGCCTTCTGAAAGGGGATTGATCCTTTCATTGATATGTGACAGTAAATGGACCAATCAGCAGTAAGCGAAGGAATGAATAAATTAAGTGCCCGACACTTAATATTAATTTATTTACTCCTTCAATATGGCCAGAACATGGGGATGCTGCTTACTGTGGTTCCTCCTATTATATCACAACGATACTAATTTGAGGAACCACAGAAAGCAGGATGATTTTTTTTTGTTGAGCCCTTGAACGTGGCAGGATTCTGCTTTCTCTGGTTCCTCCTATTAGTATAAACGATACTAATAGGAAGAGTCACAGAAAGCAGGATTTTTTTTTTATCGTGAACCCTTGGGCGCGTCAACCTTTAATTTGCTGTGTTAAAATGGGTGCCTTGGCCATGCGGCAATATTTGGTATTGCAGGGTAATAGCTAATAGCCTCATCCACATGGAATTTGTATGTGATGAGCGCTATTAGCTACGCGCTCGATTGGACATGCATTTTGGATGCGCCAATCCCCATATTGCATTGGGCATAAATCTAGCGCTTCCAGAAAGAGCGTCCAAACGCATGTTAAATAGCACGCTGACCTGCGCACCCGATATTGCATCGGCCTGCTTGAGTGTACTTAAGCTTCCAATTCCTCTGTTTCATTTGAAGTTAAATTCAGATAATGCATCCTTGAAACTGGAGGATGTCTCTTTAAGACATCTGGAACGTTATGACTTGTATGGAAGCTTCCTGAGCATATACTGTTTCTCAGTTACGTTCTTATTCAACAGAGGCTTCCTCTAAGTTATCGGAACATGACCAAAGACTTGAGAATGTTGATTCCAAGGTTGAATCTAGAATCATTTCGACTTCTTCGCAACTAGAATCTGTAATCAAGGATAGTCTATTTCTAAATTCCAAATTAGAACTGCTGGAGAACTGGGTCAGGGTAAAAATTAAGATTAGCAAGTGTTGCTTACCTGTAACAGGTGTTCTCAAAGGACAGTAGGATGTTAGTCCTCACATATGGGTGACATCATAGGATGGAGCCCTGTACAGAAAACTTTTCTGTCAAAGTTTCTACAAAGCTTTGACTGACACTGGCACACTGAGTGCACTGAGCATGCTCAGCCTGCAATTACCCCTGTGAGCCACAGGTGTCTCCCTCAGTCTCATCTTATAGCTAAAAGCACAAGCAAAACTAAAATAAAAATAAAAACATATACAGACCCAACTCCACGGGGCGGCGGGTGGACTAACATCCTGCTGTCCTGTGAGAACACCTGTTACAGGTAAGCAACACTTGCTTTCTCACAGGACAAGCAGGATGGTAGTCCTCACATATGGGTGAGTACCGAGCTGAGGATGCCCGAGAGTGCACCAAATGCACCCAAGACGCGCGAAAGACGCAATGACGGGGGTAGAATTTGGAACGGAGGGCATCCTGAAACACTTCACAGGTTGGTGGAAGGATGTTGGGTAGTTAAACTGAAAAGAATAAGAGTAGACGGACTGGCCTAACATGGAGCATGCCGGCTAGTCGTTATCTAAGCAATAATGGGCTGCGAAGGTACCAGGTTGCAGCCTGATAAATATGTACAAGCAGCAGCGGCCAAGGGGAAGCTATTAAGGCTGGGACGGATGCAACAGAGTGTGGTTACACACAGTGTTGTAGTGAAATGCCTGCTTGTTGGTAGAAAAGAGATACAGACCGTCAATAAGGAGGAATAGGTCTGTTTGCCTACTGGAACTCGCAGCTTGACTCTTGCCACAGAAGGAAAGAGTTAGGTGGAATTCCTATGGAATGTAGTGCGATCTAGATAGAATACAAGTGCACTATTACTGTCCAAGAAGTGGAAAAAAAACCCTCTCGCTCTGGTGAGAGGTGTTGGGAAAAATGGGCAGAGTATATCCTGAGTAAGGTGAGATGCAACATCTACCTTAAGAAAGATAGGAAGTTGAATGCGTAAAAACCACTCAGTGACGGAGGAACGCAGGGTCGGATGAGTATGTAACAAAGTGTATAACTCACTGACCATGTTGGCAGAAATGACATTTATGAGAGAAAGTATTTCACACGTCAAACTGTGAAATGACAGGAATGGAAAGGCTCAAACGGAGAACGTTTGAGACTTATAAGTATAAGATATAGGTTCCATTCCGTGACTAGTGAAAATAGAGGCGGCTTGATCAGTGGATAATCCATGGTAAGCTGACTCAGAAGGGGTTTACCATAAATCGGGTATCCCCACTACCAAACGATACACCAATTGGAACCTATGTGGAGGATGTCTGGGGAGCAGAATCCGAGGGAGCAAGAGAGAGTGGTGTAGAAAAAGAAAAAAGGGTAATACCCTTTTGTATGCGTCATGTGGTAAATCATGCCATTTTGAATGGTAGGATTTATGTGTGGAAGGTTTTGTGACGCTACCAGTACCGGAGAACATCAGTGAGTGTACGATTTGAGACTGACTTGTGAGAAGGCAAATTGGTTACTGGTGTGATATATTGAGAAGTATGGGAAGCATACTGGTCTCGGCCAGGACGTGGGTCTGAGGAACAGTGAACCCTATCCCGGTTCAACATTAGAAGAGTGCTGGCTATGAGAGGTAGCAGAAGAGACATATTTAAGATGCCCTTGATGGAAGAAAGGCGTCTATGGTAACGCACTGGAAACATGTGTAGGGAGTAGAATCTGTGCACCGTATGGTTCGATTCGGACGCAGAGGGCAAGTTCAGTTGACCTCAGCGTTAGAAGATTTTTCCTGCTACACATGTAGTCCAAGACCATTTGAGAGAATAGAAACCTACATGGAGAAGGTCTGCTAATGCGTTCAGTAAATCTCTTAGATAAGTGGCCCGAGGATGCATGAAGTGAGCAAGCGCCTAGGGTAGAGCTGCGCAGCTTCCTTGCAGAGTAGCGAAGAGGTTGTGCATGCTTGTGTGTTGGAAAGCACATTGTCCCTATGCTGTCTGTCTGTATGCACAAAGATTTGTTGCAGAGGCAATATTGAAAGGCATAAGGGTATAACTCATGGCTACAAGCTCCAGGAAGTTCATGTGAAACTGTGCCTGGAGTGGAATAGATGCATATTGGGTTGAGAAGCTTTTAGGTCAAACTTTATAACCCTGAGTAAATGCGAGCATGAGCAGAATCAGACTAGGTTTTGGTTCTAGATCTGCAATATGGATGAGAGACGAAAGCAGTTGAACAGCTTAGACCCACTGATAATGGAATTTCACTGAATCTAACCCATAGCAGTTTTGGATCTATGAGGAAAGTGCATAGTGAAAAAAACCCATGGCCCGAAAATAAAGAATTGAGGGGCTGAGGTTATGGAAAAATGCGCTCAGGGACATGTAAGAATTTATTAGAATGTCTGCGCGTATGCTGGCTAGGAAGGTCATTATGACTATGGTGTCTAGAAGTGTTGTATAAGGGATTTATGGCAGTGACAGTAATCCCAGTTAGTAAATGTATAGCGAGTCATGAAGAAGTGAGAGCTCTTTGCATGGAGTGACTGTGGTTATGCAGCTGTCCATGCAAGGAAAAGCATGAATGATGTTGCACTCCGCAGAGAAAAGCATTCACCGACAGTGATTCAATGAATACCCCAGTTGCTGAAGCTGGTGCAACCGGCAGAGCTTGGGATTGTAATATTGTTGACTCACCATGAAGCACATAGAAAGATTAGAGGTAATGTACTTACTGTGATATGGAAGCATGGTAACGAGAGATACCATTTTATCTAAGCCTTCTGAAGAAAGTTGGTATTTCTAAGGTCCAGGATGGGCGGGGAGTAACTACTTTTTGTTGAAAGAAAGAATAGTGTAATTAAAACTCCCCAACCCCCCCTTCCACCCTCTGCGCTTTGTAGCGTCTGGAGGAGTGTACCGGGAAGTTTGGTACAAGGTGGGGTGGGCGCTCTGATATCCAGCCAGTTGGGAGACCAGGAGGTGTCCAACTGGAGGGGCTGATGTAATCTGGATATCATGTAACCTCCCACGGGAGCGTGAGCAGTAAAGTCTTACCCGCATTTCTGTGTGCTGTACAAGGAGATACCGAGATCTGTTGTCAGGCTTCGAGGTAGACTTGTACTTGAGGCAGTATTTGCTGGATCTCGTGTTTAGCAGATCAGCGAATGCACCTGGAACTTTGGTTCTGAAGCAGGAACCAGAAGCCAGAGCATTAATCAGTACAGTGCCTTGTTGCTGAAAAAGAGAAGAAGCCCTGTTGCAATCCCAAAGATATGATAGCGAGGTTCTCTTGGTATTGTGGCTGACATAGCTGGCAGAGCGATATGTGACACTAATACTGTTCTTGAAAGGTACATGACCTAGAAATTTTCGAACCATGTAGCTCGAATTAGAGAACACATCTCAATGGGAATGCCGCAGAAGCGGGTACTTACCATCCGACGTGGATCGCCAAAGGACGAGCAGTGTAGATTGCTGGCTCCTTGGATCCAGGGGTCATCGAGGGAGTAGATGCCAGTCTCAACTCTGATGCCTGGTATGGTGGCACAGGTATAGAGGAGACAGGCTGAGCGTGGCTGGCGCAACCACGGTAGTATTTTGTGGAGTGCTACAATCCCCCACCGATGTCGGTGGGGCACGCCTCGGGAACAGGGGAGCCGATTAACGAGCTCGTGAACCCGGCCCTCGTCGCAGCGGCTCGATGTCTCCTGACGCCAGTGCAGAATTCTTCGGAACTCGTTCCGGTGTTTCTGGAGCACCAAGGACTGCCAAAACTGTGCGGAACAGTGCCGATGGCAGTGGTCATGTTGCTCGGCCCGAGCATTGTCCAGCATCGAGAAGGATAGCACCGATGTGCTGGATGGCATCGGTGGCGGACGGTCACCGTGTCGGTGATGATGCATGCCACAGTGCTCGGCCCGGTCTTTCTCCAGCGCCGAGATGGATGCCCTCGATGTCGTGGATGGCAACTGATGACAGACTGTCAGCATGCCTGCACTGCTCCTGGCACTATGTAGTGTCTTAGGTTAAAACAGGGCTTTAATAAGAACCCAAAGCATGGAGCTCTGTGTTTAGGTGAGGGCATTGTGTGGCGGTGCTATGTCGGTGTTGACGGTGTCGATGGTGGCCGAAGCGGCCTCGAAGGTATCGTCAAAAATATATATGAAAAAGTGTCGATGACTCGGCCAGAGTAATGATGACAGTGACGGAGCACTGACGACATCAGCGTAGGTATCTATGGGAAAAATGGGACATCAAATAATCGAAAAAACATCGTTGGTATTGGAAAAATGATACCGCGTTGACTGAGTTGATGACCGCATCGATAGGAACATCGAAGACACCAATGGAAACGACGTGGGCATCAAGGGCATCGATGTATGGAGGCGGGCGCCGAGGGCATCAGTGGCATGGCCATGGACGTCGACGGTATCGATTGGATCAACTCGGGCAGCAATGGCGTCCATGGCATCGATGCCACGGACACCGGCACCTATGGCCACCGATGGAAAGGTCCTGGGCATCATTGGCATCCATAAAATAAAGGATGGCATCTATGGACATGACCCTGGCATCGATGGAATCGAGCGACGGTGGCATCGACCCGGGCATGGATGGCATCGATGAGACAAGGTGTATGTCGATGGCATCCATGAAACCCAAGGAAAAATCAATGCCATGGATGAAAAAACATGAATGGCACTGATAGAAACAATGCAGGGACGATGGCATCAGAGTACCTCGGGGGGAGGGGTACATATGGCATCTAAGAATTCAGGACGGTCCGAAGGGGGTACCGACGGTAGCGATGGGGCATCGACTGCGTGAGGGTACCGAAGAATTGAAGGACCTGAATCTACAGGGGCCCTGGTGGCAACGGAAACTGTGGAATTCCCTGTCCCACAAGCGCTAATAACCAGGCAGAGTGTCACAGAGGGACACTCGCAGGCTGTGTGTAGCAAACTGAAAACATAGGGAGAGGGAAGGCCGCAGTCGGATGGCAGGCCAGTGAGATGACAGGAACCGACCGAAAAACCGGGCATAGTACTCACCGAGCGTCAAATAAATGTACGCAAAGGGAGACCCGTGCAGGGAAAAAGTGTTTGTGAAGTAAAAGTTTAAGTGTTTCAATGTGGAAAAAGTATTAGAATTTCTCACAGAGCTCCTAATCGCTATGCTTTCTGCAGAGCGGAAAAAAGAAGACTGAGGGAGACACCTATGGCTCACAGGGATAATTGCAGGCTGAGCATGCTCAGTGCACTCAGTGTGCCAGTGACAGTCAAAGCTTTGTAGAAACTTTGACAGAAAAGTTTTCCGTACAGGGTTCCATCCTGTGATGTCACTCATATGTGAGGACTGCCATCCTGCTTGTCCTGTGAGAATCTGGGTTTTCCCAAAACCAGACTTCTGTCAGGTATTGAATTATTATTTTTTTAAATTTATAATTTTATTACATTTAAAATCAGCAAAACAGTAAAAGAGGAACAGACCATATCATTGGAACAAATATTCCCCTTTTCCCTATTCCTCCCCCTCCTCCACTGAGCTTACCTAAACGATATTTTATAGAGTACTCTCATCGTCCCGTATGAGGAAGGTGCAACAATTGAATAAGGATATATATATGAGCAGACAGGTCCATGATTTCAAATACTACTCCTAAAGAGCGGCCGCTTTTTCCCATTGTAAGTATGGTGTCCAAGTTGACTTGAACGTGGGTGATGTGTTATATAGTAATGCTCCCACTAAAACAGGAGCGGAGGTTACAGGAAAGCTCTCCAAATAATTCCCTCAGAAATTCAAAAGATTTTTTTTTTAATTAGACTTGATCCAGCCAAAAGAAAGGAAAGCTGAGGGAAAATAGAGAAAATTCCTAAATAGCTTTCTACTCATCTCAGTGGGGAACGAAGCCACCACTGTCGTCTGCTGGAGTCAAGAGAATACTGAGATTAGTAGAGGGTGCAGTACCTTATAAGGAAGCATCCTTTCACAGTTCTATTTGACTCCATCTGCTGGAAGGGGGAGATAAAGCAAAATTGCTTACCTTGTAATAGGTGTTATCCCAGGGACAGCAGGATGTAGTCACTCACATATGGGTGACGTCAGTAACGGAGCCCTAGTGCGGAAAACTTCTGTCAAAGTTTCTAGAAACTTTTGACTGGCATGCCTGAGGCTACTGGGATGCCCAGCATGCCATGATATTCTCTGCCACAGGGGTCTCACTTCAGTCTTGTATTGTAGCAATAAGCAGGAGCAAAAATAAGAGTAGAAAAATAGGAAGGCCCAACTCCGCGGGGTGGCGGGTGGTTCCGTGAGGACTACATCCTGCTGTCCTGGGATAACACCTATTACAAGGTAAGCAATTTGCTTTATCCCAGACAAGCAGGATGCTACCCTCACATATGAGTGATTAGCAAGCTAGAGGCTGAGTCATTGTCCATGCAGGTAGCAGTGATGCTTTGTTGAGGAAATGAGGCAGCCGAAGATCACAGCAGGTTGGTTGTAGAAGGAGTTGGGATTAAACTGGAAACAAGTTCTTTAAGACAGATTGTCCATAGGCTGAATCTTGTCGTCCTTCTTTGTCCAAACAGTAATGAGCTGCAAAGGTGTGAAGAGAACTCCATGTTGCTGCTTTACAGATGTCAAGAATTGGCACTGAACGATAGTGTGCTACTGAGGTTGACATTGCTCTTACTGAATGTGCCTTTACTCGCCCTTGGAGGGGAAGGCCTGCTGCTTCATAGCAAAACTGTATACAATCTGCTAGCCAATTGGATAGAGTATGTTTACCCACTGCTTTACCTGGTTTGTTTGGATCATAAGATACAAGAGCTGATGGATTTTCTGTGAACTGCAGTTCGGTTTAAATAAAAAGATAGAGTACGTTACAGTCCAAAGTATGCAAGGCCGCTTCTCCTTGGTGAGAGGTGAGGGTCTTGGAAAAAATGTGGGTAAAACTATGGATTGGTTCAAGTGGAATTCCGTGACCACTTTGGGAAGGAATTTTGGATGTGTACGGAGGACTACTTTGTCAAGGAAAAACCTTGTGTAGGGCGCGTACATGACCAGAGCTTGTAATTCACTAACTCTTCCAGCCGATGTAATGGCTATGAGGAAGATAGTCTTCCATGTGAGAAATTTTATGTCACAGGAGGCTATGGGTTCGAAAGGAGAACGCATAAAGTCTTGTTAATACCAGATTCAAGTCCCATTCCACGACTAGAGGTCGAATTGGTGGTTTGAGTTGAGTTAAACCTCTCATAAATCTGCTGACGAGAGGTTGTGTGGAATTGGTGCATCTCCTACTTTATTATGGTAAGCTGAGATTGCACTTAATGAACTCTTACGGATGAAGTCTGAAGACCAGAGTCTGAAAGATGGTATAAGTAGTCTAGTAGTGAAGTAATGGTGCAAGTAAAAGAATCAATGTTGTTTTGCTTGCACCAGTAGGTGAATCTTTTCCATTTGGAAGCGTAATTCTTTCTTGTGGAAGGTTTACGTGAAGCTATGAGTACTTGAGATATATGGGATGAAAGATTGAGTGGTTGTAAGATCAAGCTTTCAACATCCATGCTGTCAGGGATAGGGACTGAAGGTTGGGATGTCGTAACCGACCCTGATCCTGAGTGATAAGAGTGGGAGCTATGCCCAGTCGAATTGGCTCCCTGACTGAGAGATCCAACAGTGTGGGGAACCATACTTGTCGAGGCCAATACGGGGCTATGAGTATCATGGAACCTTTGTCCTGTTGTAGTTTCACAAGAGTTTTGGTTATGAGCGGTATTGGAGGATACACGTATAGTAGGCCTGAGTTCCAAGGCAGAGCAAAGGCGTCCTTGGCTGGTTGGTTCTTTTGTATGTGGAGAGAACAGAACTTGTCCACTTTGTGATTGAGATGTGACGCAAAAAGGTCTATCATGGTTGTCCCAACGTTGGAATATCCTGGTCGCTACTGAGGGATCCAGGGACCATTCATGTGGTTGGAATTGACGACTGAGTCGATCCGCTACTACGTTGTGTATGCCTGCCAGATAAGTGGCTCGTAGGAACATTGAGTGATTCAGGGCCCAGCCCCAAATTTGTGCAGCTTCCTGACACAGGAGATACGAGCCCGTACCTCCCTGTTTGTTGATGTACCACATGGCTACTGTATTGTCTGTTGAATCAGAATAGTCCTTGTGTGAAAGACAGTCCTTGAACGCATGCAGTGCATAACGTATAGCTCGAAGTTCCAGAAAATTAATTTGATATGTTGCTTCGAGTTTTGTCCACGTTCCTTGAGTTTGGAGATTGTCTATGTGAGCTCCCCAACCCAAGGTGGATGCATCTGTAGTTAAAGTAATTTTGTGGAACTGGTTTGTTGGAATGGGTAAGCCCTTTGCGCAAGTTGTCCGTGTTGATCCACCAATGGACTGAAGAGCGCAGTTGGTGGGGTACCTGAATTGGAGAATGTAGTGGTTGAATGGCTTGGATCCATTGTGACCGTAATGTCCATTTGGGTTACTCTCAGGGCTAGTCTTGCATAGGAGTGACATGAACTGTTTGAGGCCATGTGTCCTAACAGAATTAGAATACAATGAGCTGTTGTGTGTGTGCTTGAGAGCATCGAGCGTGCTAGGAAGGCTATGTTTCTTCTGCTCGATCCTTGGGTAGAAATGCCTTTGTAAGGATGGTGTTCAACTCTGCTCCTATGAATTGGAGCAAGTGAGACGGTATGATGTGGGACTTTTGATAATTTTATGAGAAATCCCCATGGCGTGAAGTAGAGCAATGGTTTTGATTGAGAGAATTTATTGCTCCCTGTTGAGACGGACTCTGATGAACCAATCGTCTAGATATGGGAAGACATGCACACCCTTGTTGTGCAGTGTGCTGCTACTACTACTGCCAGACATTTTGTGAATACTCTGGGAGCAGAGGCAAGTCCGAATGGCAGAACTCTGTATTGAAAATGTTGATGACCCACCATGAAGCGCAGGAACTTGCGATGAGGAGGGAATATTGGAATGTGAGTATAAGCGTCTTGAAGAGCCAGAGAACAAAGCCAATCTTCCTTTTGAAAGAGTGGAAGCATGGTACCTAGGGATACCATTCTGAACTTTTCCTTCTTTAGAAATTTGTTTAGATTTCGGAGGTCTTTGGAATGAGGAAATATCGGGAGTAGAATCCTCTGCCCTGCTGAGACTGGGGCACTGGTTCTATGGCCCTGGATTTCAGAAGGGTGGATAATTCTATTTGAAGTTGAGGAATGTGATTTCTGCTGGGAGGAATCAGAGGTGCTTGAAGCTCTGTAGGTATTGTTAGAAAGTTGAGCTTGTAGCCGTGGAGTATGATGGAAAGAACCCATAGATCTGTTGTTATGGTTTTCCATGTACTGTAGAATTGGGATAATCTGCCTCCCACCAGTAAGTGGGGTTGAGGATTCAGAGATTGGCTGGGTTCTCTGGAGGTATTTTCAAAAACCAGCAGTGGGAGCTGTCTGAGCAGGGGGTGCAGGTCTGGTTGTTCTTTGTTGGCGAGGTTGTGGCCTGTTCTGGGATCTTGGTTGGCGAGGCATTGTTGCCGGTGGATAGTATCTTTTAGGCCGGTAATAGGGCCTGCGTATATCCCTTCGCTGGGTACGACGTACAGCGTGGGTAGTGGTATCATGAGGTATGGAAGATAATTGCCTTAAGGTCTCCGTATGTTCTTTAAGTTGCAAGACTGCTTCCTGAACCTTAGTGCCAAACAAGTTATCCCCCGTACAGGGAAGGTCTACTAATTTTTCTTGGACCTCTGCTCTGAGGTCTGATGCTTTTAACCAGGCCCATCTACGAGCACTTATGCCAGAAGCTGCTACTCTTGAGGCTGTCTCAAAAGAGTCGTAGGCGGCCCTTACTTCATGTTTGCCGGCCTCAAAAGCTTTCTGGATGAGATGTTGTGCTGGCTCTCTGAATTCTTGGGGAAAAGATGGTATGAATTCCTCCATCTGCTTCCAGAGGTTCCTTTGGTACTGCGTAATGTACAATTGGTAGGCTGCAATCTTAGAATTGAGGATTGCACCTTGAAAAACTTTTCTTCCCAATGTGTCCAGGAACCTATTATCTTTCCCTGGAGGATTAGAGGAGTGCACTCTCGATCTTTTTGCTTTTATCTGTGCTGATTCTACCACCACAGAAGAATGCGGTAGCTGGGATTTCTGGAATCCCGGTGCAGGCTGGACTAAATAGGTGGAGTCCATTCTTTTATTGATGGGAAGAACTGAACAGGGATGTTCCCACATTCTCTGTTGAAGTTGAAGTAGAATATCATGGACAGGTATTGCCATGACTTGCTTGGGGGTATCTACGAATTGTAGTACTCAAGAGTTTGGTGACGGAGATCCTGGTCAGATTGTTAATTTGAATGGAATAGAGTCGGCCATCTCCTGGAGAAAAGAGGAGAAAGTAAGGTCTTCTGGTGGAGATTGCTTTCTTGGTTGAGGAGGAGACGGTTCAGACATAAAGGTTTCTGATGTGTCAGATCGTGTGTCGCTCCAGGAGTCATATTCTGGAGTATGAGGACTTGGTTTTTTAGTGGATGTGGAGGAGGTACACCAGAAGGTCCTGGAATGGGTTCTTGTGAGAATCCTCCTCTTCCACCGGGTTTGAAGGTAGAGAATCCAGAAGATCTTGATATTTCTGAAGTATCGAATATAATCTTGCTTCAGATGATGATGATTCCTCTATAGAGGAAAAAGGCATCGTGGATTTAGTCTTTGTCATCGTTGGAATCGATGTCTTGTCTCTCGATGACTGCCGTAACCATGGAGGGTGTATACGGCGATGCTTGATGAAAACGAGCAGGAAGCATCGATGGCGTACTGGTTGAAAATGAGGGCATCGAGGTGAATGTCGTCATTCGCACTGGAGGAAGGAACGAGTCCGGAATCCGGACGGAGCCTTGCAGTGCTATGTTTGATGTAGACACGGCAGTGAGTGGAATAGATCCATCCGTGATGTCGAGTAAACCTCCGTTGTCGAGGCAATGGCTGGCATCGGGACGGTGCCCGGCATGAGAGAGGTCCCGGCATCGGGAGAGTTCCCGGCATCGGGTCGGTACCCGGCATCGGGTCAGTACCCGGCATCGCTGGCCATCGATGGAAGAGACTTGGTACTGATTGTACCGGCATCGGTGAAGTCGATGTTAAAGGAGATGTCACCGGCATCGGCGAGGTGCCGGTAGTTGTTCCTTAATCGCTTGTAAAACTGCCTCTTTTATGTAGGCTGCGATATCCTGTGGCATCGATGAAGAATGTGTCATCGATGGAGTGTCGATGCCTCCGTATGCTGTGGAAGTGACGTCGGAGTAGGCCCTTCAGGCACGAGGGTATAGTAATTTTAGGCCGTTTTGGGAACGGTTCTCCTCGCTCAAGTGCCGACGGTGAGGTCGGGGCGTTTGTGGCGATGCTTGTGTTAGGCCGGACGTCTACTGCCGAGCGTATCGACGATGTCGACGGGGTAGGGGAGGATTTATCTCCGGAACCGTCATTTCGGCGTCTTTTTACAGTACCTTTTTCGATACTCCGGATGGCGAAGATTTCGAAGAAGTTGCCGGAGAAGGAGTCAGTTGTAAGCTGAATAGCTGCTGGATCTTCTCCTGGCGGAGCTTACGGCCTTTTGGCGTCATTTCTTGACATTTCTCACACGATGAAATGTCATGTTTTTCTCCGAGACAGCGAACACACTTTGTGCGGATCAGTAATCGACATTGTGCGGTTACACTTTGGGCATTTTTTGAACCCTGAGGACATCCTGACTTCGACGGCCGTCGATGACAGGAATTGAATTTTTCTTTTTTTCTTTTTTTTTAAATCGAAATAATTCACCAGCCGGTGATAGAAAAAATTTTTTTGAGACCCCTAATGGAGAAGTATATTAGAATATTTCACTGAGGTAACTCAGAGGGCTCCGATATCCGTGCTGCTGTCCAGCTGCGCAGAAAAACGAAGACTGAAGTGAGACCCCTGTGGCAGAGAATATCATGGCATGCTGGGCATGCCCAGTAGCCTCAGGCTGCCAGTCAAAAGTTTCTAGAAACTTTGACAGAAGTTTTCCCGCACTAGGGCTCGTTACTGACGTCACCCATATGTGAGGACTAGCATCCTGCTTGTCCTGGGATAACCCACTGTCTGGACTGATCCTGGTACATACAGGGAATATATAGTTCTGCCGTAACAGCTGCCATTCTACAGTAAAGATGTACCTTTTTTGTATGACACGCAAGGATGGAATGTCAGCCTGTTTCCAGTGGCTTGCGATTGCTAACCTGGTTGCAACAAAAACTTGTTGACAAAATAGAGTCTGTGGTTTGTCCAATGCTTGGTGAGGGTAGTGCAGTAACATAAATCCAGCGTCCATGAGGCTATGCAAGCCCAGGATGCCTTCAATCCACGTTGCTACTGCTTCCCACATGTCTATGCACATGCTTGCAAGACCACCACATATGGAAGAATGTTCCTATATGTCCACACTGTCGCAAACATAAATCACTGACATGTGGGTATCTACGATGCATTGGGTACTGAATTATTTAAAAAAATAACTGAAGTTTTGCAGTTTTCTCCTGAGAGTTTCTTCTTTCTAATTGGTATTATATCCCTGATGTTAACAGATCATTAAATGATAGGAATGTTTCATCTGATGTGTTTGAACCTAATATAAGCTCTGATTTGACATCTTTTTTTGCAGAAATCCCAGGACATTATACCTACTCAACCTACTCATTGTTTCAATTGTGTCAGAAAGTGATAAAAAAAAAAAACAACCCTTGTTTTTCATCAGTATTTTAAATTCAAGGATACCCACTTTTGGGGATCTAAAATTCAGATATTTCCAGATATCTTCAGGGAGATACAGGAAAGGAGGGAAGCTTTTTCTTAACTTGAAGCAACATGTTTCTGCAATTGGCACTTTCTTCTTTCTTAAGTTTTCCTCTAGATGTGAGGTAGTTTACCAGAAGAGTAAGTTTATCTTTTGTGATCCTGCTCATTCACTGGCCAATTTTAAAAGTCTTGTGCACGCCAAAACCGGGAGATATGTGCATGTCTTGGATGCATGCTTCATGGATTTTAAAAAACTCACAACAACATGCGTATCTCCCATTATACGCACAAAAAAAATCTGGGAGGGAAAAGGGGCGGGGCATGGTCTAGGTAGGGCATGGGTGGGCCGGGGCTGAGGCATATGATTCTGTGTGTACCTATTTATGCACACAAGCATGAGTAACTTTACTTCTGATATGAACGGCATATATGTAATAAAATAAAAAAAACCATAGGCTACTTAGCGAGGTTTAGGGGGTCTGGCCTAATGGGGTAAAAGGTAGGCAAAGTAAAGAGGAGGCAGGGAGTTTAGGAAGGCCTGATTGGTTAACTGGGCGAACTGGGAACAAATTGGGAAAATGAACTCTAGCATTGGCACATATGTCTAGTAAAATCCCCCCCCCCCCCCCCACTTAAATCAGCAAGGCGGCATTTGCATGCACATTCACGCGTCAATATGAAATAGTGTGCACATGTACTCACAAATAGCCGATTTTAAAACATGCGCGCATATACGCGCAATTACGCATGTATATTTTAAAATTGCTGCATCCATATGCATGCACTGGCAAATTGCACACATGTGAACCTGTGCTTGGCTCTTAAAATCTAGCTCATAGTCTTTTCTTAATGATGAAACAGGTGTAAGTCCATAATGGGTTTTGTGTGACTGCTTGGGCAGTATTGTATAGCTTTGTTAAGTTTGACTTTTCTAATATTTTGTCTCCGTCCTCCAGGATGTGATCTTGTGTAATTGTTTCTTAAAATCCTTCATGGTATTTCCAATATAATTTTTTCAATGTAATTTCTTTCCTTTCTGTAATTTTAATTCAATTTATTTAGATTTAAATAATTCATTGTATTTTTATTTTAAAATTCTTAAATAAAAATATACATTTGTAGGCATTCTTCAAAATATATTGTGGAACGTCATTGCTGATGTCTGTCCGTGTCCTTTTCAAGTTATGCATGTAAGCTCCGTAGCATCAGGAAAACAGACATGGATGTCGACGCTGTAAAGAATGCCTTCAGAAATTGTGTATTCTGTATGGAGAGCACCTTTCCTGTCTTGCTAACGCATGCTGTTTGCCTTGTGTGTTGAAGAAACAAGTGCACACAAGGTTGTACACTTGTTTTTGACATAAAGCGCTTTCATTTAAATGTTTCTAAATGCAAGAAAGGATATTCCTTAATGAAGAAAAGAAAAAAAAAAGTCAAGTTTTAAAACGTCAAGAGGAAAGGAGTTACCTCTTTTTCCATGAAGTCAAATTCTGCAGCACAGGTATACATTAAAGTATCAAAGTCCTTGTAGTTTGTGAATTTGGATTTTAACAGATTGCCAATGTGAGCCTAATGGGTAATACACAAGACAAAAAAAAAAAAACCAAGCAATTGAGTTATCATACAATAAAAATATTGTCTATAAATGATTCCGTGAATTTTAGACATGAGGAATAGATATAATGGACACTATTAAAAGGATTATTTGTGAATAAAAGTATAAATAATTAACAAAATGGGAGTCCAAGATTTAATTACAAAAAAAAAAAAAAGTGGTTCTTGCCATCTCAAATTTTGCTTGTTAAAACAGCAAAGGAAGAGGGATGCATGCAAAAGAAAGTTAGCCTATGTAGAAATCAAATATTACTTTCAAATACAACCTTGAAAAAAATTTTCATTTTATTAAGAACCTTTACTGTGTTTTCTCTAATAGAAAAGATCAATGAAGTCCTTCTGTACCCTCAATGAGAGGGTATGGGATGACGAGACAGGTCACCCAACTGTTAAAAGCATACAATTATATTTAGATAGAAGGGCATCCTTTAAATGCATGGTTTTGTCCTTGCAAATGTTATTTGTTTGCTTTTTAGTACAGAGCTCTAGCAGCCATAATGATTCTAATAAAAACAAGATTTTTTGTACTATATGATACCTTTCATCGGACCAACATAGGAATTATCCAAAAATATTGTAGATCATTTGAGGCCACATTGGTCCTTTTTTCAAACTGAAGAGGAGATCTATGAGGCTTGGAAAAGGCAGAATTGCTTACCTGAAACAGGTGATGTGGGTGACATCATCAAATGAAGCCCTGTCACGGAATACTTTTGTCAAAGTTTCTAGAACTTTGACTGGCACACTGAGAACGCCCAGCATGCCACTAACCCTGTGGCCACATGGGGTCCCCCTTCAGTCTCGTTTGTAGCAAAAAGTATGAGTGAAAAATAAAATAAGAACTCCGCGAAGTAACGGGTGGGTTTCGTGAGGACTAACATCCTGCTGTCCTGGGAGAACACCTGTTACAGGTAAGCAACTCTGCTTTCTCCCAGGACAGGCAGGATGGTAGTCCTCACATGTGGGTGAATAGCAAGCTACAGGCTGTCTCATAATGAAGCAGGCCAACCAGCACACATGTGCAACAGGCACAACAACTGGGGTGCTGTTGGCAATAATGAGGCAGCCTGAAATTCACAGCGGGTCGAGGTAGGACGAGTTGGGAATTTTACACTGGGAATAAGTTCCATAGGACAGATTGGCCAAAGACTGAGTCTTGTCGCCCAGCCTTGTCAAGACAGTAGTGGGCTGCAAAGGTGTGGAGAGAGCTCCATGTCGCAGCCCTGCAGATGTCGGCAATCGGTACTGAACGGTAATGTGCTATTGACATTGTCATGGCCCTGACTGAGTATGTCTTCACTCGTTCCTGAAGTGGAAAGCCAGCTTGTTGGTAGCAAAATTCAATGCAGTCTGCCAACCAGTTGGAGAAAGTTTGCTTGTCCACCGCAACTCCAAGTTTGTTTTTGTCAAAAGAAACAAAGAGTTGGGTGGACTTCCTGTGGGCCATCGTGCAGTCTAAGTTAAATGAAAGAGCACGCTTACAGTCCAAGGTGTGCAGAGCTCGCTCACCTGTATGAGCATGAGGCTTTGGAAAGAAAGTGGGTAAGACTATGGACTGATTTAAATGGAAATCTGTTACCACCTTAAGAAGGAATTTAGGGTGAGTTTGGAGAACCACCCGGTCATGGAGGAATCTTGTGTAAGGTAAGTAGATCACAAGAGCCTGTAACTCACTTAACCTGCGAGCAGATGCGATTCTTACTAATAAAATTACTTTCCATGTAAGATATCGGAGTTCGCAGGAGTGCAGGGGCTCAAAAGGAGGATGCATGAGCCGTGCAAGTACCACATTGAGGTCCCATGCCACAACCGGTGGTCGTAGAGATGGCTTAATATGTATTAAGTCTCTCATGAATTGACTCACAAGGGGTTGAGCCGTTATCGGGGCATACCTTACTCCTTGATGGTAAGCAGAGATGGCACTGAGGTGTACTCATATGGAGGAAGTCTGTAGGCCAGATTCCGAGAGGTGCCAGAGATAATCCAAGAGTGCTGGTGAGGCAAGAAAAGGGATTAAGGTCCTTCTGTGTGCACCACAAAGTAAACCTCTTCCATTTAGAGTGGTAAGACTTCCATGTGGAAGGCTTTCGTGAAGCTACGAGGACTTGAGAGATGCTACTAGAAAGGTTGAGAGGCTGTAATATCAACCTTTCAACATCCAGGTCGTCAGAGATAGGGTTTGAAGGTTTGGGTGGCGCAACCTGCCGTGATTCTGTGTTATGAGGTTGGGCGTCATGCCCAAGCGAATGGGTTCCTGGACAGAGAGGTCAAGGCGTATGGGAAACCAGACTTCGCGTGGTCAATACGGGGCTATGAGTATCATTAAGCCTTGGTCTTGTTGCAGCTTCATGAGAGTCTTGCTTATTAGCGGAATCGGAGGGTACGCATATTAGCAGGCCTGTGTTCCAGGGACAGATGAAGGCATCCATGGTTGGTGCTCTTCGGTCCCTGTGGAAAGAGCAGAATCGGTCCATTTTGCGGTTCTAGCTGGATGCAAAGAGGTTGATATCCGGCTGACCCCAGCAGTGGAAGATTCTGCCCGCAACAGAGGGATACAGAGACCACTCGTGGGGCTGGAAACTTCGGCTGAGGCAATCCGCCACTGCATTCCATGTGTCTGCCAGGTAAGTGGCTCACAGAAGAATTGAGTGTGACAGGGCCCATGGCCAAATCTGCGCCGCTTCTTGGCAGAGCAGATAAGAGCCCGTGCCCCCCTGTTTGTTCAGGTAACCACATTGCTACTTGACTGTCTGTTTGAATTAAGACGACCTTCTTGGATAGGCAGTCCCTGAATGCATAAAGGGCGCACCGCATCGATCGAAGCTCTAGAAAGTTGATTTGATAGGTCGCTTAGGCTTTTGTCCAAGTCCCTTGGGTTTGAAGGGCTTCGACATGGGCTCCCCAACCTAGGTTGGAGGCATCTGTGGTTAACATCACGTGAGGAGCCAGTTGCTTGAAGGGAAGACCTGTTTGTAGGTTGGCTTTGTCTGTCCACCAAGCAAGGGACAAACGAAGCCGGTTGGTTATGTGGACAAGGGACGAAAGTGGCTGAGTTGCTTGGTGCCACTGAGTTTTTAGGTCTCTTGGCTAGTCGTGCCATTGGAGTGACATGGACTGTTGATGCCATGTGGCCTAGTAATGTGAGCAATTGGCGAGCCGAGGCTGTTTGTCCACTGCCGATAAGGCTGGCAAGGTTGGACAGCGTGGTTGCGCAGTTGTTGAGTAAGAACCCTTTGGCCACTTCAATGTCTAGATCTGCTCTTATAAAGGAGAGATGGTGAGGCGGTATCAAGTGGGATTTCGGATAATTTATCAGAAACCCCAATGAGTGCAGAAGGTGGATAGTGAGATCGAGTGAGTCGAGAGCTCCCTGCCTGGATAGGCTTTTTATAAGCCAGTCGTTGAAATTTGGAAAGACATGGGCGCCCTTGTAGCGTAAGTGTGCAGCCACGACTGCCAGACACTTCATGAACGCTCGGGACGCAGAAGCCAGGCTGAATGGTAGTACCCTGTATTGGTAGTGCCCGTGATACACTACAAATCGCATGTATTTGCGATGAGGGGGGAAGATGGCTATATGGGCGTAAGCGTCCTGAAGGTCCAGAGAGCAGAGCCAATCCCCCTGTTGTAGTAGAGGGAGCAAGGTGCCGAGGGACACCATTCTGAATTGTTCTTTGTGAACAAAGATATTTAAGGAACGGAGGTCCAGAATAGGGCCAGTCTTTTTTGGGATTAGGAAATATTGGGAGTAGAACCCTCTCCCTTGCTGAGTCGAGGGAACCGGTTCTACAGCCCTGGCATACAGAAGGGTAGATAGTTCTGACTCGAGAAGGGTTATGTGATCATCACGGCTCCACACTGGACTGGTTGGGAAGTGCGGGGGTACCACTGAAAAATTTAGATGGTAATCGTGGGTTATGATGGATAGTACCCATTGGTCCGTTGTAATCGGTTGCCACTTGGTTACAAAGTGGCAGAGGGAGCCTCCCACCAGTAAACTGGGTTGTGGGATTAGGGGAAAGTGGCTGCTGCTCTCTGGAAAGGAGTCAAATCTAGTCGCAGGACCAGCTTGCAGAGTTGGTTGTGCTCTAGGAGTTCTTGTTTGTTATGCATGTCCTCTCTAAGGACATGCATGTGGTCTATACAATTGTTTCCTGGTGTCTCTACGTATTGCCCTGCGGGCTACGGAGGGTGCCTCTGAAGTGACAATGGACAGAGGACGCAGGGTTTCATGGTGGTCCTTTAACTGGGCCACTGCGTCTTAAATTTTGTCTCCAAACAGGTCTTCACTGTGCATGGTAGATTTGCAAGCTTGTCCTGTACTTCCGAGCGGAGGTCTGAGGCCTTAAGCCAGGCCTAGCATCTAGCACTGATACCTGCTGCCGAGACTCTGGAAGCTGTTCCAAAAGAGTCATAAGCAGCCCTCACCTCATGTTTACCTGCTTACAAACCCTTTTGTAGGATGGAAGTTAAGGTTTCTTGATGTTGTTGAGGTAACGTGCCAGCGAATTCCTGGACTTGCTGCCAGAGATTTCTATTATATTGGGTCATGTATAATTGGTATACAGCTATTCACGCTATTAACATAGACCCTTGAAAGACTCTGCGTCCCAATGCATCCAGTGCCTTCTGTTCCTTACCAGGAGGAGCAGCGGAATGTGGATGGGATCGCTTAGCCTTTTTTTGGGCTGATTCCACCACAACAGAAGGATGGGGCAATTGACTTTTCTGGAAACCTGGGGCTTGCTGGACCAGTTATGTAGCATCCATCTTTCTATTGACTGGAGGCACGGTATCTGGATGGTCCCACAGGCGGTGCAAGAGGTCAAGTAGAACTTCATGCACTGGTATTGCCATTACCTCTTTTGGAGCGTCTACGAATTGTAAGACCTCTGGCATCTTGTGGTGTGTGTCTTCCTCCGTTACCAATGAAAATGGGATAGTTTGAGACATCTCATTGACAAAGCTAGCAAAGGAGAGGTCTTCAGGAGGAGATAGACGCTTTTCTTCTGGGCTTGAAGGCTCTGAGAGCAACTCATCGGAAGCTTGTGAGTCCGAGGATGCCTCCTCCCAAGGATCATAGGAAGTTTCTTCCTTACCTGCTGGTATTTCTGAGGGAGGAAGGATGCCAGAGTCTAGAGGGCGAGAAGGCATCGATGTGGCACCGGCTTCGAAAGAGGTGGTGCCGGCATAGAGAGCACCTAGGCGGATGAGGTGCGCTTAGGCACCAACAGTCCCGATGGTGCCGGAACGGGCTCCGGCATCGGTAGATCCCATATTGGAATCGGGCTGGAAGTCCCCTCGTCATCCTCCGAGGAACCCGGTATGGGAATCGGGAGCTGCGGAGGCCTCGATGCCAACGTGTCAGATGGCACGGGCTGAGTCGGCAGAGCACCGATGAGGGTGTCCAAGTGCTCGAGGATCTGTACGAACATCGAAGGCTCTGGTTCTGGCGCCGGTGGCGACTTGAAGCCTCGGAGGGTATTGAGCACTGCCTCTTGGACCAGTCTGTCCAATTCCTCCCTGAAGGCTGGCATGGATAGCACTGCGCCTGGGGTAGGAGGCAGGCTAGGCATTACTGGACGCTCCACAGCGATCTGTGGAGGCTCAGTACCTGGCACTGATATCGATGGGGAATGCCTCTGGGTCCCGGATCAAGAGAAAGATTGGGGGCTCCTCTCCCCGGGCCCTCTTCTCAGGCAGCTCGGTGGAAATCGAAGCTGCTGTGGAGAGGCATGTTGGTGCCGGCGACAATGTTTCCCTCGGTGCTCAGTCCGGTCCTTCCCTGGCACTGAGGACGATGACGCCGATGCCTCCGAGGGTGTCGATGACAGACGGCCACCCACTCTACGATGATCCTGGCGGGGCTTCTCAGAGGTCGATGGACCCTCTCCGGTCAAAGCCACTTGAATTGGAATCAATGGAGTGGAACGTTTTAACGCAAACAAATGATCCCATCTTGTCCAGTCAGGCGTGCCGGCATTTGGGGGTCATTTGTGCGCAACTGGGGTATCGACGGACGTCGTGCGAGGACCTAAGCACAAAATGCAAACATTGTGCGGGTCCATTATGGACATGGTCCTCGGGCACTCGTGGCATTTCCTAAACCCAGTCACCATGCCGAAAAAAATGGCGGGCACGTGGTCGGTAAACGTCGGGCACAGAGAGGTAAGCCGCCGGGAACCGACCGCACACCACGGGAAAGACATTTACCGAGCATCGGAGGGAACAGAGTGCGATGGGGGACCCTGGTGAGGGTGATTTTAAGAAGGTTAACTTCAAATATTTCCATGAGAAAAGTTGTGAGGAATTTCTCACAGAGCTCCTCACTGCGAGGCAACTTGCTGCACAGAAAAAAAGAGACTAAAGGAGGACCCTGTGTGGCTACAGGGTTAGTGGCATGCTGGGCATGCTCAGTGTACCAGTCAAAGTTCTAGAAACTTTGACAAAAGAATTCTGTGACAGGGCTCCATCTGATGATGTCACCCACATGTGAGGACTACCATCCTGCTTGTCCTGGGAGAACTTTTATTTCAGCATCATTTCTGGATAAATCCTACATTGGTCCAATAAAAGTATGAGTTTATAGCTAATATATACTCTTTTCCTATATTCGTAAACTCAACCATGTTAAAGCGTATTTTTTCAATGTGTACAAGAATTTTTTAAAATATTAAAGTGTGTTATAGGCTGGCACGGTTCTACTTATATTTTCTTTGATACACCACAACTGAGAGATTTCTTAAGTGCTAGATATCCAGTAACAGTTGAAACATCATGATGGGTTAATAATTGAGAAGTTAGCACTTGATTGACCATATTATATGTTTTATTTCTATATTATTACTCCTCTGTAATTCTTTACACCCCCCCCCCCAATATTTCCTCTATAATGTGTTAGTGCTTAAATATTGACAAAGGTTTTCTGTATAGAGAATATCAACAGATATGTATGTTGTATTATCTCAATTGTAAAAGCATTTAGATTTCATGATGACAAAGAATATATTTGTTATTGTAAAATTTAAAAAGTAATAAAGAATAAATATAAAAAAAAAATATTAACAAAGAATCAGTGTACATTTTTACATGGTTTCCCTCACTTGTCCTGTCATTTACGATTAATTAAAAGGAACACAGTACTAATAAACACACTTCAGTAATAATCTCATATTGCAGGGTTCCTTGTTATCTGAATAATAATCTTCAGAAAGGTGTGATGCAACTGAATGCAAAACATTTTATTATACATATGTTAAACACTTTTTGGCAAATACTAAAAGGAAAGCAAGGATCTCTCCTAGGCGCCCCAGTTCTGAGTGGCAAATTTTCAGTCCAACTTAGGTACTTAAGTTTAGAGCTGGTGACTTGCCTACTTTTAGGCATTTAAAAAGTGAGGGACCTTAATTTAGGTCTGCTATATTTTTTTTAACCAACATTTAGGTATTTACTGCTGAAGAACAACACTGGGAACCCTAACTGAGCCTCCCTCCCCCATCCTAACCCAATTTACATTTTAGGAACCTAAAATTACGTTGGAGGGGGATTTTTATTTAGGAAGATCTTTAAGTTAGATCATTTGAATATTGACACCCAATTTTATTTTTTTTTGTAGATACAGGGGCGGATTTTAAAAGCCCTGCTCGCGTAAATCCGCCCGGATTTATACGAGCAGAGCCTTGCGCGCCGGTGCGCCTATGTTCCATAGGCCTGCCGGCGCACGCAGAGCCCCGGGACTCGCATAAGTCCCGGGGTTTTTTGAGGGGGGCGTGTCGGGGGCATGGCCGATCAGCACGGCGTTTTGGGGGCGGGACGCAGCGTTTCGGGGGCGGGCCCGGGGCGGTCCAGGGGCGTGGAGGCGCCCTCCGGAAACGCCCCCGGGTCGCGTCTCGGCGCGCTAGCGGCCCGCTGGTGCGCGGGGATTTACTTCTCCCTCCGGGAGGCGTAAATCCCCCGACAAAGGTAGGGGGGGTTTAGACAGGGCCGGGGGGGTGGGTTAGGTAGAGGAAGGGAGGGGAAGGTTAGAGGAGGGCGAAAGAGAATTCCCTCTGAGGCCGCTCCGATTTCGGAGCGGCCTCGGAGGTTCCCTCCGAGGCCGGAGGGAAGGTAGGCTGCGCGGCTCGGCGCAGGCTGGCTACACGAAATCGGCAGCCTTGCGCGTGCCGATCCAGGATTTTAGCGGATACGCGTGGCTTCGCGCGTATCTACTAAAATCCAGCGTACTTTTGTTTGCGCTTGATGCGCCAACAAAAGTACGCGAAGGCGCACTTTTTTAAAATCTACCCCACATAGTATTAGATATGGCAGACATACATTTCAGGGTTCTATTTCCCATCCTCAAGATTTGCTATGCTCAGTACATACTCTATGATTCAGCTCTGCTGATGATGGCAGAAGGGAGGAATAGGAAGTAGAGGCAACAAAAACGAAAATTGAATTTTTTTTAAGCTTTCTCAGGCATATCTAAAGTGTACAGTGCTATATGGTTATGGTAAAAGAACTTCAGTTTATAATGATCTGAGCTTAACCATTAAAAATGTTCTTAATGTTTACACAAATAAATACAAATCTGCAATTATTCCATTTGTGGTCTGCAATTTCTGTCTAAAAAACAAAACAAGTAAATTTAAAAAAAAATGCTGCATTTTGATTTCCTTGACAGTACCTTACTTTGTTATTCACAAGAAATAAAAAAGAGCTTTTCTACCTGGGTCAAGTATGATACAAAACATCAAAACAAATTTGCATACAAATGCAAGTTTTTTTCTATGCTATACTTACATCATCTGCTACACCCAAAAAATAGGATATCAATAATTTTAAGATGATTGTTCCAAGCAACCAGGCAAGACCTTGTGCAACCTAAAACAATAAAGTACATTATTGTATTTAAAAAAAAACAAATACAATGAGACACAAATTAGAAGATAATTACTTAAGTAATAAATAAAATAAATAAGTGAATTATTTTCTGAAATTAGTATTTTTATGGCTAAATCAATATATCTTTCTATATTGTAGTGACAATTTTTCTGAAAGTGAGTCTTAGAATTCTCCAGCAAACAGGCAACCATTTGCTCAAGCATCTCATATTTCAACCTAGACCATAGTGAGATCAATATTCAGAAAGCTGGTGACCAGGAAAGTTATCCGGATAAAGTGCTGCGTAAAACTTTATCCGGATATTAAGTAGTCTTCTCTCTAAGGGATGTATAATTCCATGAAAAAAATCTGCCTTTGGAGAACTATTACAGATAAGGATCCCTTCTTCAAAGCTAAGCATTTGCGTAGGATTTACATAGACAAGGGACAAAAAGCTAAAAGATGTTTGCAAATGATGGCTAAAACCTCAAGAGCCATCTGGTAATAAAACTGGCCCAGAAAGGAAAGTGCAATTGTTTATTTGTCCTTTTTACTCTGACAGTAGCAGAGCAATAACCCGCACAGATTGTTCATATCACTTTTGTGCAATCTGAGTCCGAGGACTCCTCCAGAGCTAAATGGGAAAGCTTTGCAAATATACATAAGGCTTTCTGTGTGCTCTAGACTTGATATTTGTCAAGATCCTCTATAACCTATCTGAAGAATTAACGTCATTTGAGCAGAATATGAACAACTCGCAAATAGAAAGGGGGGGGGGGGAGGGGGTGCTGTTAAAACTGGCTGTTTTGCTGCTATTAGAAAATGGTAATTATATGTAAGCTTTTACATTTTCATGTACAGCAAACAGGCAGTAATCCACAAATTTGGGACTAACTAAGGTATGTCATAAAAAAACTAAAAGAAGAAAATCAAGGCATAAACATCAGCAGGCAGAAGAGAGAAAATCATTTTTTGTTAGAAGGAAAGTTTTGTCATCTCTGTCAGGAAAAAAAAAAAGGAACATGAGGAAATAACCAGGAAATAACAGAAATGAGGTGTAAATCTGGCCACCTCCAAATATAATTGTAACAGGTGACTGTACTGATACAAAACTGACTGTTGACACTATACATGGAACTCCTCCAATCACTTCCAAAGAGATAGCATTTGAGACAACCGATATTGACAAGATCTTGATAGCATGGGCTGTGATGTATCTTTCTAGGTCCAACCCGGTGAGACACAACAATGGGAGATGAAATCTGCTACTTAACTGAAAATTCTACTTTTTTGTCACTATGAGGTTCATTCTGTTGGGATCAAACTAACTGGAGAGATTTTCAAAAGGCTACACACATATTCCAAAAAGAAAGAGACCGCTCTCTTACAGTTCAGTTCAGATCAGAGTATGAAGGACACTCATTTCCCTAAGTACATGTGAGTGAGGAAAGGACATTAGAAAAGGACCACCAACTGATTAAAGCAAAAATAAGACACCACCTTAGGCAGCAGCCTGGCTAGGCATGATGCACTACCCTATTCTGATGAAATATGGGTTCATATTCTCTCGTTGTGAACTATCTGGCTAATTTAGCCTGTATAATCAGTGGTGCAAGCACGCTGCTTACTATGCCCAACTATCCTACAGTTAGATAGATAAGTCTATCCGGCTAACTTTAGGACAGGTCTACAGAACTTAGGCCTGGATTTATCAAAATGCACTAAATATAGCATGCGATAGGAAAAAGGGCATGTTTTATGGTAATATGCAGTTCATCGCAAAGTGCGGTGTGTTAGTGCTTCACATAGCTATTAGCGCAAATTGCGATAACTTTTTCACACTTTGCGATAAGTGCCAGCATTATATTTCCTGCATACAAACACTGGGTGGGGTTGGGGGAACCATTTTAAGCTGCTGGAGATCCAGCCTAGCTATCAGGGCCCTTCTACAACCACGGGGGAGGGAGAGTCAGAGAGTGAAAGAGAGACTAGCCATAATGCCCTCATACTAGGTATGTATTTATACCTCTATATGAGGCCCACCTAGTGACTCGAGGTGAGGTGAAGTTTAGGTATTAGTGTAGAGGTTAGGGGCCACTTTGACATTCAAAGTGAGACGAACGAACGGAACAGTGCTCTCTTGTGAAGATTTGATGACCATATTTGTGCAATGTTTGATGGACTCTCTATCTGGGTAACATATATAAAAACCTACCTAGTATGAGGGCATTATGGCTAGTCAGTCAGTCAGTCTCTCTCTCTCCTGTGGTCGTAGAAGGGCCCTGATAGCTAGGCTGGCTCTCCAGGAGTTTAAAACTACTTAACACGGCATTTGCGAAAACATCGCAAAGCACAATAAAGCCCTATCCCACAGCTTTACGCAAATGAAAAAGATGTAGTTAAAATATGTGTTAAAGCCTTTATGAACTGCAACTCAGGCAAGGGTGTACTCACTATATAAGGGTTGCATAATATTTTTAACGCATATCCAGCCATATCCATCCAATAAAGATGATGGAAGGATGATAACCAAGGGGACACTGTGATACCAGGATACAAATTATTTCGCAATGATAGGATGGATCAAATTGGTGGAGGAGTGGCACTAAATGTTAAAGAGGGCATAGAATTCTACAGGAAACAAAATACACTGTATAATGTTTCTGAATAGAAATTCAATGTGGGAAGGAATATAGAATAGCAGTAGGGGTATATTATGTCCACTTGGCCAGAATGAACAGACAGATGATCAAATGCTAGCAACAATTAGGGAGGCTAACAAAAAATAGCAACACAGTAATAATGGGTGATTTCAATTTCACTGGTATTGACTGGGTAAATGTTAAAATAGGGCATGCTAAGGAAGTAAAGTTTCTAGATGAAATAAATGACTGATTCATGGAGCAGCTGGTACAAGAAATGACAAGAAGGGGAACTATTTAAGACCTAATCCTTAGTGGCATGCATGATATGGTGCGAGAGGTAGCTGAGTTGGGGCTACTTGGCATTAGTGATCATAACATGATCAAATCTGACTTGATAATTGGAGGGAGGACACTAAGGAAATCTACTGCGATAGCATTTACTTTAACTTTCAAAAGGGAGACTATGAGAAAATGAGAAAAGTGGTTGGGAAAAAACTGAAAGGAGCAACTGCAAAGGTTAAGAATTTATAGCAGGCACGGATGTTCTTTAAAAATATCTTGGAAGCCATTAAAAAAGGTGGAAGGAAGGAAGGACAAACCTGGCATGGTTAAAATTTGAGGTGAAGAGGCTATTCTAGCCAAAAGCAAATCTTTAAAAAACGGAAAAAGGATCTGAATGAAGAAAACAAGAAACAGCAAGTACGATGCAAAGCGCACACACACACACACATAAGAAAGGAGTAAAAGGGGCACTAAGTAGATAAGGCTATAGTAGAGAGATGGGGAGGCAGATTTTATAAACCTGCGCACACGTGTACTTTTGTTCGCGCACCAGGCGCGAACAAGAGTACGCGGGATTTCAATCAGAGCGGCCTCGGAGGGAACTTTCCTTCCACCACCCCACCCCCCCACCTTCCCTTCCCCTACCTAACCCACCCCCCCGACCCTATCTAAACCCCCCCCCTTTGCGCGCGCCGGGCCGGCTGCCGCGCTCCATGTTCCGGTCCAGGGGCTGGTCCGGAGGCCGCGGCCACGCCCTCGGGTCGAAACCACACCCGCGGCGCTGCCCCCAAAACACCGCGTCACTCGCAACACGCCCCCGAAACGCCACGTCACTCCCGCAGGCCCCCCCAACACGCCCCTCCATGCAAGCCCTGGAACTTGCACGCGTCCCAGGGCTTGTGCGCACCACCGAGCCTATACAAAATAGGCTCGGCGCGCGCAGGGGGGGTTTGGGGTAGGTTTTTGGGGGGTACACGCATATCTTACGCGCATACCCCTTTGAAAATCTACCCCTAAGTGATTTTTGTCTTTACTAAGGAAAACGTAAGGCAGATACCCATACTAGAAATACCTGAAGGTGATGATTAAGATGAACTGAAACAAATCTCCGTGAACCTGGAAGATGTACATCGGTTATTTTTTTCAAAATGTACAAAAACTATGGGTCACACAATGAAGTTACTAGGTAATATATTTAAGACCAATAGGAGAAAATATTTTTACATATCCTCTGGCATTGAATTAACTCTGGAATTCATTGCCGGATGATATGTAAAATCTGTTAGTGTAGCTGGGTTTAAAAAAGGTTTAGACAAGTTTCTGGAGGAAATGTCCATAAACCATTATTAAGGTAGACTTGGGGAAATCCACTGCTTATCTCTGGGATTAGCAGCATGGAATATCAACCTTTTGGAATCATGCCAGGTACTTGTGATCTGGATTGGACATTGTTGAAAACAGGATACTAGGTATGATGAACCTTTGGTCTGACCCAGTATGCAAATTTTATGTTCCTATGTAAAACCGTGGGTATTATGATTGTTGGCAAAAAATGAACTGAGGGACAGTATGCATGTATGAAGATGCAGGAAATGCCAGGCATAAACAGAAGAATTACAGTTTTCTGAAAAGTTCTGGAAATGTGTTCTATATTGGCACCACTGGATGATGTCAGCCAATTTTGGATTCCATGGTTCACCTGGTCTTCAGAGAACTGCAAAATCCTTGGTACTAATCAGCAAACTATACAACATTAAAAGCTTTTTACACTATCCAAACACCAAACAGATGCTTTCAAGTGAATTTTAAAAACCCTGCGCATGCATCTGCTGAGCGGATTTCAAAAGCTGCCCGAATAAGCGTGTATCTCCTGCTGCGTGCACAAATAAAAATGTTCCAAAAAGGGACAGGGCATGGGCATTCCAGGATTTTACACTGAAATTAGTGTGTAAATACTTACGCGCACAGAGGTAACATTAACTCTGCTTTCGATGGCGTGCAAGTCATAAAACAAAAGAACTAAACTGATCAGTGGGCTTTTACAGATCAGCTCTAAAAGGGGGGGAAGGAGTTTGGAAGTCCTCTCTCTTAACTGGGAACGAACTGGTAAAACAGACAATAGCTTCGGTGCGCACCCATTTTAAAATCCTCCAACTTACTCAGTGGAAGCAGGATTTGCGTGCAAATGCGTGCACCCATTTAAAATTTGAGTGCATATGTTCATGAAGCAAGGCTATTTTATAACATGCACACATATACGCACGTATGTTCTAAAACAGCCTTGTCTGTGGATGCAAGCTGGCAAACGTGAGCACGTGTACCCGTGCGCTGCTTTGAAAATTATCGTGTTTATGTATATTTTTTCTCATTACTAATTGTTAACAGAATCTGTGACGTTTTCTCTTTCCTTCGTGTTCTATGAATCTGCCCAGTTTTATTCTCTTCGTAGTTATAAGAAAATCCAAAGTTAAATTATTTTGCTGTTTTATGGCTGACCTATATTGCACACAAAAAACTGCCCAAACACTCCTGTATTCCAGAAACCCTCACAAATTGTAACACACTCTCAAAAACAACATGTTTCACTGGTCAAAATTTTTCTTTTCAATTATAACCACATATATAGCAATGCAAATATGATGTTTGTAGGACCTACACTCCATGGGTTTGTATTTCAATCAAACTCAGTCTAGTTATAGTCCATTTACTTTATTAAATTGTTGAGTCTTTTTTTTTAGGTATATTTTTATGTTTCAGAATTTTTCTTAAAACTAAACCGACTGAAACTGGTTCGTTGACCCCACGTGACAATATCTCATCGGGAAAAATGGAGCAAATAGATAGGTATTCCTTTTAGTTCTTTATAACACAGTCCCACATCACTAGTCATGAAACACACTGCAGAGTAATATTCCTCTAATATAGCAAACAGTCCCACTTCAAAGTCATACTCATCTGATGCAGGAAAAAGTCCTGACATGATCGTGTTTCGGACCACTCGGTCCTGCCTCAGAGGAAGACGCTCATCAAAAGGCTGCACTCCATGTCCCGTAGCGACTCCAGTCAAACACTGTTCATTCTCCAGGCATTTGTGGTTAATTCAACAGTTCCTTTGCGGTTAATTCAACAGTTCTGGACCATAACCAGACTGAATTTGATTGAAATACAAACCCATGGAGTGTAGGTCCTACAAACATCATATTTGCATTGCTATATTTATTTATTTACAATTTTTATATACCGATGTTCATTTCAAAAAGAGATATCACATCGGTTTACAATAAGGTACAATAGGTAATTCATTATCCCCTAAAAGGGCTTACAATCTAAAATTTTTGTACCTGAGGTTAAGAGATTACAAAAATAAAATCATCAAAATCAAAGTTCTTAACAATAACAATATATATATATATAGAATTCAAAAACTAAGGCAACCTATGGTGTATTTTATGTGCTAACCATATAACAAACATACAAAAAACACCCAACACAAAAATGTTTGGGAAAGAAAAGCACTATTGCTTCCTATTAAATTCCTTCAAAGAAGTACACTATTCAATTAAAAATCATCTATATTTTATTGAAAATGTGACATCATATACATTTAGTTCCTTACATAAAATCTACCTACATCTAATACAAATGTTTTGGCCCGCTCAATTTAGTTCACATTATGAATATCTACCATTGTACAATCTTGCGTTCACCCTCAAATCTATACTGCCTCTTACCTCACTCTGTCCCTCATATAACCACATATATATATATATATATATATATATATATATAGTTATAATTGAAAAGAAAAATTTTGACCAGTGAAACCTATTGTTTTTGAGTGTGTGACCTATATAAGAAAATTATTTCTTACCTGCTAATTTTCGTTCCTGTAGTACTAAGGATCAGTCCAGATGGTGGGTTATGTCCCCCGTCCAGCAGATGGAGTCAGAGCAAACTTCGGAGGGTGCTGGCATATAAGCTGGTGCACCCCTCCTAGATCCTCAGTATCGAGAATATCAAATCCAAGCCAGAGTACTGGACAGACCAAGGAGGATGGATCAAGCATATTCGCAAATATAAACTGTAAACTTTGAAAGAAACTATGAATATAAACTGTAAACTTTGAAAGAAACCATGCAACTTGCAAAGAGAACTGTCGAACTGATACAAACATACAGCCAAAAAACCAGAAGGAGAAGGCTAAACAGTAGGACAGGAAAGAGAATATACGAGCAGGTTCACCCCTAGATCCGAACACGACAAGGGCGGGCGTCTGGACTGATCCTTAGTACTACAGGAACAAAAATTAGCAGGTAAGAAATAATTTTCTTTTCCCTGTACGTACCAGGATCAGTCCAGACGGTGGGATGTACCAAAGCTTCCCCAGACCGGGTGGGTCCCTGAGAACCCTGTCCCCAAAAGAGCCTGATTCAGCTGCCGGCACGTGAAGCCGGTAATGTCTGGAAAACGTGAGCAGTGACTTCCAAGTCGCTGCCCGACAGATTTCCTGAGCGGAGACATACTGGACTCCGCACAGGAGGTGGCCTGGGCTCGCAGAGAATGGGCCTTGATTCCCACCGGAGGATCCTTCCCGGAGCCAATGTATGCAGGAGCCAATGTATGCAGAAGCCACCGCCTCCTTGAGCCAGCGCACAATTGTAGTCTTCGACGCTTGGTGGCCCGTTCTAGTCCCGGACCAGAGTACGAAGAGATGATGGAGACCCGAAATTCATTCGTCACCTCTAAGTAATGTAGGAGGATGCGCTTTACGTCCAGGCGCCTGAGAGATTTAGGGGCGTCCGGCGGGAAGGACGGTAGTTCCACAATCTGGTTCAAGTGGAATGACGAAACCACTTTGGGCAGGAACAAAGGGACTGTCCGTATGTAGACTCCCGAGTCCGTGAACCGAAGGAAGAGTTCCCTGCACGATAGAGCTTGGAGCTCAGAAATGCGCCGCGCCGAGGCTATGGCCATCAGGAAAATCGCTTTCAGAGTGATATCCTTGAGAGAGGACTGACGCAGAGGCTCGAAGGGGGGCCCCCTAGGGCCTGCAGCACCAGATTGAGATTCCAGGAAGGGCAAAGCTGACGCAATGGTGGTCGCAGATGCTTGACTCCCTTGAGGAACCATGAGATGTCCGAATGGGAAGATGGATCTGGCCTACCCGAGGAGCGAGCTAAGGAAGCCAGTGCTGACACTTGCACTCTCAGAGAATTGTAAGAGAGACCCTTCTCCAGCCCCTCTTGTAGGAACGCCAGGATCTGCTGTCGGGAGGCTGTGGTCGCGTGGGCACCCCGTGCCGAACACCACACCTCAAACACCTTCCACACCCGCACGTAAGCGACCGATGTCGAGGTCTTACGCGCTCTGAGGAGGGTGTCTACCACGGAGACCACGTAGCCCTTGCGCAGGAGGCTCCTCCTTTCAAAAGCCAGGCCGCAAGACAGAAGTGTTCCGCCTGATCCGAAAAAGCAAAATTGCTTACCTTGTAATAGGTGTTATCCCAGGACAGCAGGATGTAGTCCTCACATATGGGTGACGTCACTCACGGAGCCCTTAAGCGGGAAAAACTTCTGGCAAGTTTCTAGAAGCTTTTAACTGGCTGCCTGAGGCTACTGAGCATGCCCGGCATGCCATGATATTCCCTGCCACAGGGGTCTCACTCCAGTCTTGTATGTAGCTATAAGCGTTAGCAAAAATAAAATAACAAAGTCTGAGGCCCAACTCCGCGGGGTGGCGGGTGGGTTCCGTGAGGACTACATCCTGCTGTCCTGGGATAACACCTATTACAAGGTAAGCAATTTTGCTTTATCCCAGGACAAGCAGGATGCTAGTCCTCACATATGGGTGATTAGCAAGCTAGAGGCTGAGTCATTGGCCATGGAGGTAGCAGTGATGCTTTGTTGAAGAAATGAGTCAGCCGAAGATCACAGCAGAGTGGATGTAGAAGGAGTTGGGATTAAACAGGAAACAAGTTCTTTAAGACAGATTGTCCATAGGCTGAATCCTGTCGCCCTTCCTTGTCCAAACAGTAATGAGCTGCAAAGGTGTGAAGGGAACTCCATGTTGCTGCTTTACAAATGTCAATGATTGGTACTGAACGAAAATGTGCCACTGAGGTTGACATTGCTCTTACTGAATGTGCCTTTACTCGCCCTTGGAGAGGAAGGCCTGCTTTTTCATAGCAAAATTGTATGCAATCCGCTAACCAATTTGATAGAGTATGTTTTCCCACTGCTCTACCTGGCTTATTTGGGTCATAAGAGACAAAAAGCTGATTTGATGTTCTGAGGGACGTAGTGCGATTTAAATAAAACAACGCACGTTTACAGTCCAAAGTATGTAGAGCTCTTTCACCTTGGTGAGCGTGAGGCCTTGGAAAGAATGTGGGTAAAACTATTGATTGATTTAAGTGGAATTCCGTAACTACCTTAGGAAGGAATTTTGGATGTGTTCGGAGAACCACTCTGTCATGGAGAAACTTTGTATAAGGTTCATATGTGACAAGTGCTTGTAACTCACTAACCCTTCTAGCTGATGTGATGGCTATGAGGAAAATAGTTTTCCATGTGAGAAATTTAAGTTCACAGGAATCTATGGGTTCGAAAGGAGAACGCATTAAGCCGGTCAAAACCAGATTCAGGTCCCATTGTGTAGCTGGAGGCCGAATTGGTGGTTTAAGGTGAGTTAGACCTCTCATAAATCTACTGACGAGAGGTTGTGTGGATATAGGTGCATCTCCTATTTTGTTATGATAAGCGGAGATTGCACTCAAATGCACTCTGATTGACGATGTCTGCAGACCAGAGTTCGAAAGATGGTACAAATAATCTAGAAGAGTAGCTGTGGGGCAAGTTAAAGGATCAATATTGTTTTGCTTGCACCAGGAAGTAAAACGTTTCCATTTGAAAGAATAATTCTTTCTTGTGGAAGGTTTGCGTGAAGCTATAAGTACTTGAGAAACATTAGTTGAGAGATTAAGTGATTGTAGGATTAAGCTTTCAACATCCATGCAGTCAGGGATAGGGATTGAAGGTTGGGATGGCGCAACCGACCCTGATCCTGAGTGATGAGATCGGGAGCTACGCCCAGGCGCACTGGATCCTGGACTGACAGGTCTAGCAGTGTGGGAAACCATACTTGTCGAGGCCAATATGGGGCTATGAGTATCATGGACCCCTTGTCCTGTTGTAGCTTCACCAGTGTCTTGGTGATGAGCGGTATTGGAGGATATGCATATAGTAGGCCTGAGTTCCAAGGGCGAGCAAAGGCGTCCTTGGCTGGTTGGTTCTTCTGCTTGTGCAGAGAACAGAGGTTGTCCACTTTGTGGTTCAGATGCGACGCAAAGAGGTCTGTTGTTGGTTGTCCCCAACGTTGGAATATTTTGGTCGCAATAGAGGGATTTAGAGACCATTCGTGTGGTTGGAACTGGCGACTGAGTCGGTCTGCTAGTACATTTTGAATCCCTGCTAGATAAGTGGCCTGTAGGAACATTGAGTGGTTCAAGGCCCAGTCCCAAATTTGTGCAGCTTCCTGACAAAGGAGATACGAGCCCGTACCTCCCTGTTTGTTGATGTACCACATGGCTACAGTATTGTCTGTCTGGATTAGTACAGTCTTGTATGACAGGCAGTCCTTGAACGCATGCAGCGCATAACGTATAGCTCAAAGTTCCAGAAAATTGATCTGATATGTGGCTTTGAGTTTTGTCCAAGTTCCTTGAGTTTGAAGAGAGTTTACATGAGCTCCCCATCCCAAGGTGGATGCATCTGTAGTTAATGTTATCTGAGGGATCGGTTTTTGGAAGGGTAGGCCCTTGCGCAAATTGTCCTTGATTGTCCACCATTGTAGCGAAGAGCGTAGCTGGTGGGTTACTTGGATGTAAAAATGCAGTGGTTGAATGGCTTGGATCCATTGTGATCGAAGAGTCAATTGGGTTAGTCGCATGGCAAGTCTTGCCATCGGAGTGACATGAACTGTTTTTTTATTTTTTATTTATTTGTGTTTTTCTATACCGGCATTCACGGGAGTACGTATCATGTCGGTTTACATAAAACAAGGGGTGATCAATACATTATAACATACATAACTAAAACATAAGAGTATACATTACAGTAGTATAAAACAAGTGCACGGAAGAGAAAGTTACAATAAACAGGGGTTATTCTAACTGGGATTAGAGTTAAAGGAAAGATAAACAACTGTTGAAGCCATGTGGCCTAGTAAGATGAGAAACTGATGAGCTGTCACTCGTGGTTGTATGGACATGGAGTACGCCAACCGGGACAGAGTTTGTGCACGGTCCTCTGGAAGAAAAGCCTGTGCAAGGTTTGTGTTTAATTCTGCTCCTATGTATTGGAGTAGATGAGACGGGTGGAGGTGGGATTTTTGATAATTTATGAGAAATCCCAGTCTGTGAAGTAATTGAATTGTGTAATGTAGAGAAGTTAGTGCTCCTTGGTGCGACTGGCTTTTTATTAGCCAATCGTCGAGATAAGGAAACACATGAACACCTTGTTTGTGCAAATGTCCTGCTATTACTGCTAGGCATTTGGTGAATACTCTGGGAGCTGAGGCTAGGCCGAATGGTAGGACTCTGTATTGAAAATGCTGGTGTCCCACCTTGAATCGTAGGTACTTGCGATGAGGTGGGAATATAGGTATGTGAGTATAAGCGTCTTGGAGATCCAGAGAACAAAGCCAATCCCCCCTTTGAATGAGAGGAAGCATGGTGCCTAAGGATACCATTCTGAATTTTTCTTTTCTTAGAAATTTGTTGAGATTTCTGAGATCTAGAATGGGACGAAGTCCTCCGGTTTTCTTTGGAATGAGGAAATACCGGGAATAGAATCCTCTTCCCTTCTGTGAGTGTGGTACGTGTTCCACAGCTTTTGCTTTCAGAAGAGTAGATAATTCCATTTGTAATTGAGGAATGTGTTCGAGATAGGAGTTTTGTGGTGGAAACTCCTGCGGGGGAGCTGTGAAGTCCAGGTGGTAACCCTGATGAACTATGGATAAGACCCACTGATCTGTGGTGATGCTTTCCCATTCGTTGTAAAATTGGGAGATCCTTCCCCCTACTGGTAAATCTGGAAAGGGGTTTGGTTGGCTGTGTTCTCTGGGACTGCTTTCAAAAGCCAGAGGTGGAAGCTGTTTGGGGCGGAGGCTGCGGTCTTGCAGCTCTCTGCTGTCTTTGCTGAGGCCGTTGTTGAGGCCTTGTAGACCGTGGTCTAGAGGTCTGAGGGTAATATCTCCTCGGCCTGAAGAAAGGCCGTCTTGTGTCTCTACGTGGCGGCTTGCGGGCAGGGTGAGGTGTAGTGTCATGTGACAAAGTGGAGAGCTGCTTTAATGTTTCAGAGTGCTCTCTAAGCTGTGCTACGGCATCTTGCATCTTTGTGCCGAACAAGTTGTCACCTTGGCAAGGCAAGTCCACAAGTTTATCCTGGACTTCTGGACGTAAGTCCGAAGCCTTCAACCAGGCCCATCTTCGTGCACTGATGCCTGATGCTGCAGTTCTAGAAGAAGTCTCAAACGCATCATACGCCGCTCGCACCTCATGTTTGCCCGCATCCAGACCTTTCTGCACAATTTGTTGTGCTGCCTCCTGCTGTTGTTGAGGTAGGGATGGGAGAAATTCCTCTATCTGCTTCCACAGATTTCTTTGATGCTGCGTCATATACAGCTGGTACGCAGCAATCTTGGAATTCAGCATAGCTCCCTGGTAAATCTTTCGTCCCATAAGGTCTAGGAATCTGTTGTCCTTTCCTGGAGGGATAGAGGCGTGCGTTCTAGATCTGCGTGACTTCTTTTGGGCAGATTCCACAACTAATGAGCTGTGTGGCAGTTGTGGTTTCTCGAACCCTGGGGCTGCTTGGACTAAATACGTAGAGTCCACTCTTCGATTTACTCCAGGTGTTGTACACGGGTGCTCCCAAACCCTTTGTTGAAGTTGCAGCAGCACTTCATGCACTGGGATAGCCAAGTTATGTTTTGGGGGATCTACAAATTGTAGTATCTCCAGTGTCTGCTGTCTTTCATCCTTCTCCGCTTGGAGCTGAAAGGGGATGGATTCTGACATTTCTTGGATGAAGGAAGCAAATGATAAATCCTCAGGAGGGGATTGTTTCTTGGCCTGAGGCGGAGTACCTTCTGATAAAAAATCCTCTGAAGAATGCTCCGATTGTGTATCTGACCATGTATCTGTTGGGGGCTGGTATGAATGATGGTCCAGCCTTTTAGATGGTGATATCCCAGATGGTCCTTGTAAAGGATCTTGAATGTCCGGTGCACCATCACTGACATCACTCTCCTCTTCAGGCTGTGAAGGCAAGGAAGCTAAAAGGTCCTGATATCTTTTTGTAAGCATTGCATGCAGTCTTCTCTCAGAAGAAACTTCTGGAGCCTGCAGGGATGTGTGCTTAGACTTTCCTGATGCCTTCTTCCCTTGCCCCGGAGCTCTGGACGGAGCTAGGGTGTAATGAGGTGTTACTTGTGAAGCAGTTGGCAGTGCTGAAGTTAGAAAAGAGAACATGGAAATGGGAATCAATGAGGAGATAGGCCTGGAAGCCATTGTGGACATCGAGGTTTGTAAAATAGTCGATTCCATCGATGGCTCTGACAGTTGTATCGATGATGAAGCTGTTGAAATCAGTGGATCAGCCGGCATCGCTGAAGAGCAGCTGGCCGCATCCATCGGCATAGAGAGCGCTGTTAACGCAGACGCTGCAGTCGTCCTCGGCATCGAGATCGACGATGGCACCGGCATCGATATCGAGGAGGGCATCGACTCGATAGTCGGCATCGATTGGATCATCGGCATCGGCCCGATGGCCGGCATCGACTGAGAAGTCGGCATCGACCCGGAGGTCGGCATCGACCCTAGGGTCGGCATCGGTGATGTCGCCGGCATGTTTTCCTTAAGGGCATCAGTGACAATTTGCTTAATCAAAGCGGTTAAGTCTGTCACGGAAGTCGATGGTATCGATTCCTCTGTAGGTGTTACGGAGGTCGATGACAATTTCCGCTGTTTAGGTACCGGTTCCTCCGGCGGTGGCAATGGAGGAATTGAATGATGTCTACGGTGTTTATGCTTTGTGCGAACCTCAGATACGGATTTTGACGATGCCACAGATGGTGTTGGCGATGAAGCGTCCCCCGAACCTTCTGGGATTCTTGTCTTTAGAAGTATCTTCTTCGATATGCCGACCGGTGAAGATTTAGTCGAAGACGAGGGCGACGGCGATGTCCGGATTTGAAAAATCTGAGCCATCTTTTCATGGCGAAGTTTCCTACCTTTCACTGTCATTTCTTGACATTGGGCACAAGAGGCGATGTCATGGTCTCCACCCAAACAGCGAACGCACTCGACGTGCGGGTCTGTGATCGACATAGTCCGGTTGCAGGCCGGACATTTTTTGAAACCCGAAGTTTTCTCCGTCGACATCCGTCGATGATTTCGGATTCCTTTTTAGCGAAAAAGAGTATGATGTTTGTCACCAGCCGGTGACAAACCGAGCGAGACCCGTAAGGGGTAAAAAGTTGGAATTTGAACTTTGTAGTTGTGAGGTAACTCACAGGGCTCCTGTAACCCGCGATGCAGCTAGCAGCATGGAAAAAAGAAGACTGGAGTGAGACCCCTGTGGCAGGGAATATCATGGCATGCCGGGCATGCTCAGTAGCCTCAGGCAGCCAGTTAAAAGCTTCTAGAAACTTGCCAGAAGTTTTTCCCGCTTAAGGGCTCCGTGAGTGACGTCACCCATATGTGAGGACTAGCATCCTGCTTGTCCTGGGATAATACCGGACCCTGGTAGAAGTGGACTGTCTACCGCCACGTTGAGCAGGTCCGCGAACCACGGCCGCCGCCGCGGCCATTCCGGAGCCACTAGGATTACCAATCCGTGGTGCAACTCTATCTTCCTTAGCACCTTGCCCACCAGAGGCCAAGGGGGAAAGACATAGAGTAGAAGCTGTGGGGGCCATGGAAGAACTAGAGCGTCCACTCCTTCTGCGCCGCGCTCCCTTCTGCGGCTGAAGAACCGGGGGGCTTTTGTGTTGGAGGCGGTTGCCATGAGATCCATCGAGGGCGTCCCCCAGCGCCGGGAGATGAGAGTCATTGCGTCATCGGAGAGAGACCATTCTCCGGGATCCAACACCTGACGACTCAAGAAGTCCACTTGAATGTTGTCCAGCACCGCGATGTGCGAGGCCGCTAGACGGTCGAGGAAACGTTCCGCCCATGCCATCAGACGAGCGGCTTCGAGAGCTACCTGACGCCTTCTGGTGCCCCCTTGCCGGTTGATGTAAGCCACCGTTGTCGCATTGTCCGAGAGGACTTGAACCGCCCGACCTCTGATCAGGGGCAGGAAATGCATGAGTGCCAGATGAACCGCTCTGGTCTCCAGACAGTTGATCGGCCAGGTCGCCTGTTCCTTTGTCCACTGACCCTGAGCCGAGCTCCTGAGGCAAACTGCCCCCAAACCGGACAGACTGGCATTGGTAGCGACTACTACCCAGTCCGGTGCCTCGAGAGGACATCCTTGGGCCAGGTTCCTGGGATCCAGCCACCACCGCAAGCTGAACCTGGCGGTCGGATTAAGAGGGAGTATCGCCTGGTAATCCCGAGAAACTGGTTTCCACCTCGAGAGCAGGGACATTTGCAGAGGCCTCAGGTGTGCAAAGGCCCAGGGTACTAGGTCTATCGCGAACGCCATTGATCCTAGAATTTGGAGGTAGTCCCACGCCGTGTGGACTGGGAGAGAAGCAAACCGGTCGATTTGATCTCGCAGGGATTGAGCCTTGTCTGGACGAAGGAAGACCTTGCCCTGCGCTGTGTCGAAGCGCGCCCCCAGGAAGTCCAATTGCTGGGAAGGCAGCAGACTGCTCTTGCTGAAGTTCACCACCCAGCCAAGAGACTGGAGGAAGGTCACTACTCTGTCAACCGCCGCCCGTCCCAACGGAAGAGTCTTTGCTCGGATGAGCCAGTCATCCAAATAAGGGTGGACCAGGATACCTTCCCGCCGTAGTGCGGCTGCCACTACTACCATGACCTTGGTAAAGGTTCTGGGCACGGTCGCCAGTCCGAAAGATAGCGCCTGGAACTGAAAATGTTGACTCAAGATTTTGAAGTGAAGGAACCTCCGATGGGCCGGCAGGATCGGAATGTGCACGTAGGCCTCTGTTAGATCGAGGGAGGCTAGGAACTCCCCCTGATGCACCGCCGCATGACCGAGCGAAGTGTTTCCATGCGGAACCTGGAGATCCGAAGCACTTTGTTGACTTCCTTGAGGTCCAGGATGGGACGAAAGGAGCCGTCCTTCTTGGGAACCACGAAGTAAATTGAATAATGCCCCGAGCCCCCCTCTCCTCTGGGGATGGGCGAGATGGCTCCCAGGTCTAGAAGTCTGTCTAGCGTGTGCCGGACCCCCAGGCACTTAGGGCTTGACCCGCAGGGAGAGAAGATGAACCTGTCCCTGGGGAGCCGGACAAACTCCAACGCGTAGCCGTGTCTTAGTATGTCCAGGACCCACTGGTCCGTGGTGATGTTGGTCCACTCCTCGTAAAACAGAGCGATGCGACCTCCAATCCGGGGTAACGAGGAGTGGACTAGCCTGGCATCATTGGGGTGTCTTGCCAGAGGCTCCCTGAGTCGAGGAGTCCCTGGGGGATCTGCGGCCCCGAAAGGGCCGGGGCTATGACTATGACCTAGCTGAGGGCGCCCTAGGGCCTTGTTGCCTTGCACCCCTATAACGCCGCTGAGCGCGGGAACGGTTCCTGGGAGCCAAAGAAGACGGACGATAGGATCGCTGGCGGTCTTCGGGCAATCTGTGGACCGAGTTTTCCCCTAGCGATTTGATGATCTGATCGAGGTCCTCGCCAAAAAGAAACCTGCCCTTGAAAGGCAGAGCTCCCAGACTAGACTTGGAGGAAGCGTCCGCTGCCCAGTTCCGAAGCTACAAGAGACGTCTGGCGGAGACCGCCGACAACATAGTTCTCGCAAGAACCCGCAGCAGGTCGTGGAGAGCATCGGCCCCGTAAGCGATGACCGCCTCCAGTCGGTCCGCCTGAGCCGCCTCCTTCAGTGGCAACTGCTGCGAAGTGAGGAGCTGTTGAACCCATCGAAGACCTGCTCTCTGGGTAAGGGAACCGCAGATAGCTGCCCGGACCCCCAGTGCAGAGACCTCAAAGATCTTCTTGAGGGCGACCTCCAGCTTCCTGTCCTGTAGATCCCGAAGGGCCGTGCCCCCTGTGACCGGGATTGCGGTTCTCTTCGTGAAGGCGGAAACCGCCGAGTCAACCTTGGGGACCTTAAGGAGATCCAGGAAGTCTCCAGGGAGAGGATAGAGCTTGTCCATAGCCCTGCCGACCCGAAGGGACGCCTCCGGAGTGTCCCACTCTCTCACGAGAAGCTGGAGAAACGAATCATGAATAGGAAAGGTCTTTGCCAAGGGACGCAGGCCCGCCAACACAGGATCTCCCTTCTTGGTAGAGGAGGCTACGGAGGGAGCCGGGGGGCCCGGGGGCTCAACGGGGGGGGGGGGGGGGTCGAGATCTAATTCCTGAAGAACGTGGGGAATGAGGTCCGCCAACTCTTCCTTGCGAAAGATCCGGAGCACCCGCGGGTCGTCACATTCCAAGTGCGCTGCCAATGTCTCCTCATCATCCGCTTGCGACGCCGGGTCACCCCCTGGGTCCGGCCCAGGGCCAGCAGCAGACCCAGGGGCACCCTGGGACCCCCCCACCGCGGCCCCCGCTAGCAAAGCCGTAGTACCTGTGGTCCTTGGAACCTTAGCGGGGGGGGGGAACCACAGCCGACCCCCCCCTGAGGATTCAGACTTTGCAGATATGCCTGGTGCATAAGCACCACGAAGTCCACCGTGAAACTGAGAGGCACTGGAGGGGGGGGGGGGTATGGGGAGTCCCTGGGGAGCCCGGAGGTGGATAGGAGCTGACCCGGATCCGAGATCGGGGGTGCCAGCTGCAAAAAATCATCCTGCGTCTCCTCAGCATCAGATCCCACGCTGCTTTCCAATTCCAAAATGGCCGCCGCTCCCGCCAAAGGAGGGGGCGGGGTTACTCCCCGAGGCCCGTGGCGCTCCGAGCGCGGCAGAGAAGTCGTCGGGGGAGCGGTGCTTGTCTCCCCCCTGGGGAGACACCTGCCGCAAGGGCCTTCCCTCGAACCTCCCTGTCCCGGGCCGCCACAGGACGGGCAACGGGCGCGCTGCATCGCGCGAGCCCGGGGGCGGGAACAATGGCACCGAGCAAAGAGAAGTCGGGAGTCGCGCCGCGGGAGGAGCGGGCCTGCCTCGCCTTCGCTCTACTCCTGAATCGCTCTACTCCTGAATCCCTCTCCCCAGGGGCGGCAGGGGAATGGGACTTCCGTGCCGCTGCGGCCCCGGGGAATGGCGCATCGCAGGGCCGCGGGGGGGAGGAGAGGAACCGGGGCTGAGAGAAGGGGAGAGGCTGGCACCACCAGCATCCACCTCCTAGTGCTAGATTCCACTGCTGTAAAGCAAAAACAAACACAGAACCTCCCCAAACTTACCCCCGGAGAGACAGCAAGGAAGGCTGAGCAAGGGAGGAGGAGGGAAGAGGCAGTCCTGATGGCAAGAGATGAATTAGGGCGGCAAGCCCGAGACCGCCTCTCTACTTTTTTTTTTTTTTTAAACTGCTTGATCCAACCTAAAGGAAGAATAGAGAGAAGAATAAAACATGTGGCCCAGGAGCCACTAATCAGGGGAAGCAACGGGTTCCCCTCCTCACATCTGCTGGAGTCAGAGAGATACTGAGGATCTAGGAGGGGTGCACCAGCTTATATGCCAGCACCCTCCGAAGTTTGCTCTGACTCCATCTGCTGGACGGGGGACATAACCCACCGTCTGGACTGATCCTGGTACGTACAGGGAATGCACTACATCTTATTTATGTCTCAGTTTGTATGACACCTTTAGACTAACTAAAAAAAAAAATTTAGATGACAGGAAACCGAGTTAGCCAAATCTCATTTGAATTATATTGTAAGTACAGATTTTCATTATAAGTAGCTGATCAAAATTGAATATGTCAGTTCTTACCCAAATGATGGGTTCCGTTGTACCGCATTTCAAGAACTCAGCTCTCTTAATAGTTATTCCCTGTAGAAAAGTAATGTTATATACAATAAATAAATCAGTTTCATGCACAGCATTTAATTTATGACATGCCTTGCCACTAAAGTGCCAAAAGTAACATACTATAATAAGTAAAACAATAAAAAATAAATAATTTAAAGGCAGGGAGGTCAATATTCAGTAAGCCGGTAAGTGCCAAGATATCTGATGAAAGTTGTGCCCGGAACTTCTCCTGCATATTCAGCAAGACTTACATCTACAAGTCAAATGCTGAATATACTCTGACAAATTTTCCAGTTATAATTAGGACAGCTATTTTTTCGATAAGATTTGTGTATATAATTTTAGCCAGAGAGCACCCAATATGTTTAGCCCTGCCCTGGAACTCCTTAATTAACACCTCTTTTTGTCTGGATAGTTTTTATGTGCATGAAATGTATATGGTCACAAAGGGCAACATTTCAAAACTCAGCTTTTTCGCACGTAACTCAAAAATGTAGACACAAGAAGGCTTTGAATAACAATTCTTAGGACAGATAAAATTAGACAAGCATTTATTAAAACAAATTAAAAACCAGAATGAAATATCAGAATCTATAACCACTAAAAAGAAAAGTTTAAATTTAAACACCGAACGCCTGTCAAGACAAGCTGCTTTCACTAGACATCTAAATATCAAATAATCATTTGTGAGACGTGCTTCCCTAGGAAGGGAGTTCCTAAGGATGGAATAAAACAAAAGTCTGATGCCAAGTCCCTGCAAATGTAAATTCATTCACAGAAAGATCCTGAAAGAAAAGTTCATGGGCTGATCTTAACTGGCTTGAAGGTGAACAGAAAGATAATTTTGCTAGAATGCAGATCATGACCAAAGACAACTTAAAAAGGCAGAGTTAATGCTTTAACTTGTGCACGGACACAATGTAAATTCTTCAAAATAAATGTTGAAATGTTTGTATGCTAATGCCAGAAGTCTAAGAAGTAAGATGGGAGAATTAGAATGTATAGCAGTAAATGATGACATAGACTTAATTGGCATCTCAGAGACATGGTGGAAAGAGGATAACCAATGGGACAGTGCTATACCGGGGTACAAATTATATCTCAATGACAGAGAGGAGCACTCGGGAGGAGGTGTGGCACTTTATGTCCGGGATGGCATAGAGTCCAACAGGATAAACATCCTGCATGAGACTAAATACAAAATTGAATCTTTATGGGTAGAAATCCCTTGTGTGTCGGGGAAGACTACAGTGATAGGGGTATACTACCGTCCACCTGGTCAAGATGGTGAGATGGACAGTGAAATCCTAAAAGAAATTAGGGAAGCTAACCAAATTGGTAGTGCAGTAATAATGGGAGACTTCAATTACCCCAATATAGACTGGGTAAATGTATCATCGGGTCACGCTAGAGAGATAACGTTCCTGGATGGAATAAATGATAGCTTTATGGAGCAATTGGTTCAGGAACCGACAAGAGAGGGAGCAATTTTAGATCTAATTCTCAGTGGAGCACAGGACTTGGTGAGAGAGGTAACGGTGGTGGGGCCGCTTGGCAATAGTGATCATAATATGATCAAATTTGATTTAATGACTGGAAAAGGAACAGTGTGCAAATCCAAGGCTCTCGTGCTAAACTTTCAAAAGGGAAACTTTGATAAAATGAGAAAAATTGTTAGAAAAAAACTGAAAGGAGCAGCTACAAAAGTAAAAAATGTCCAAGAGACGTGGTCATTGTTAAAAAATACCATCCTAGAAGCACAGTCCAGATGTATTCCACACATTAAGAAAGGTGGAAAGAAGGCAAAACAATTACCGGCATGGTTAAAAGGGGAGGTGAAAGAAGCTATTTTAGCCAAAAGATCTTCATTCAAAAATTGGAAGAAGGATCCAACAGAAGAAAATAGGATAAAGCATAAACATTGGCAAGTTAAATGTAAAAATAAACAATATTAAGATATACCTGTATATATTTCAACACATCTTTATTTGTCATTTAATTTAATACAATTTCATAATTTAAGACCAATGCGCAGCCTCGGCGTTTTTGATGAGAAAATGGAGTGAATTTGAACAACATGCTAGAAGATGAGGCTTAGCGTGATACTTGATGGTATACTAAGGAAAGTGTTCAAAGGTATTTAAATCAAAGGCTTGTGACGTGAGCGGCGTTACAAAGGATTTGAAGATACTCAAATCGATGGTTTGCAGAGTGAGCGATATGGAAAAACAAGAAGCGGATGTGATATACATGGTGCGAGTACAGTCCGGGCACCGACGGAACCCCGACACCATGGCCATTGAAAAAAATTGAGCCGCGGTACGGTCTACGGCCAGTAGGCCACGCGGGCCAAACTTGACGGTAATCAACGGAAAAACGGGTAAAAACTTACCGGAGTACCGCGGTCAGAAAAAAGTTAGAGGAGGGACCCCTGTGGGACAATTTAACTTTTAATAATTCTGTGAGGAAAATTCCTGTCAGGAATCTCTTCAGAGCTCCTTTACCACGACATTACTGCTGCACGGAAAAAGGAAGACTGAAGGGGGACCCCTGCTGGCTGCAGGGTTAGTGCCCTGCTGGGCATGCCCAGTAGGGGCCAGTCAAAGTTCTGGAAACTTTGCCAGACGTTTTCCGTGATTGGGCTCCATCCTGATGATGTCACCCATATGTGAGGACCACCATCCTGCTTGTCCTGTGAGAAAATACTTTAAAATCGTTGGCTCAGTGTGCTGCAGCAGTCAAAAAAGCAAACAGAATATTAGGAATTATTAGCAAGGGAATGGTTAATAAAATGGAAAATGTCATAATGCCTCTATATCGCTCCATGGTGAGACCGCACCTTGAATACTTTGTACAATTCTGGTCACCGCATCTCAAAAAAAGATATAGTTGCAAAGGAGAAGGTACAGAGAAGGGCAACCAAAATGATAAAGGGGACAGAACAGCTCCCCTATGAGGAAAGGCTGAAGAGATTAGAGCTGTTCAGCTTGGAGAAGAGACAGCTGAGGTGGGGATAGGATAGAGATCTTTAAGATCATGAGAGGTCTTTAACGAGTAGATGTGAATCGGATATTTACACTTTCGACTAATAGAAGGACTAGGGGGCATTCTATGAAGTTAGCAGTAGCACATTTAAGACTAATCGGAGAAAATTCCTTTTCACTCAATGCACAATAAAACTCTGGAATTTGTTGCCAGAGGATGTTGTTGGTGCAGTTAGTGTAGCTGGGTTCAAAAAAGGTTTGGAGGAGAAGTCCATTAATTGCATCAGTAGCATGGGATCTTCTTAGTGTTTGGGTAATTGCCAGGTTCTTGTGGCCTGGTTTGTCCTCTGTTGGAAACAGGATGCTGGGCTTGATGGACCCTTGGTCTGACCCAGCATGGCAATTTCTTATGTTCTTATACGTGTGCCATGAGTATTTTAAATGCTATGCGTGTACTTTATAAAAAGGCGTAACTTTGCTCGCGTTGCAATACACATGTTTATGAGCGCATGCACATTCCTTTTAAAATGTACCAGTTAATGCATAACTAAATTGAGGAGAGCTGCCTGAGACTGTTCTGACCAGATGCAGCACATTTGTCCAAAGTGGGCCTGGATAAGTTCAATAGTGGCCTCCAAATGTTACTGAATTGCTGTCAATCCAGATAGGCTGCAGCAATTAATTATGGGGGCCCTTTGGTAAATGAGATGTTGTTACCTGGGGCGCTGTATCATGAGGGTTGCCCAGCACAGTTAACTGACTCCTAGCAGAGATTGCCAGTATGCAGATATGGCCCCATAAATGTGCTATGATAATAGTCAAATTGAGCATGTGTCACAACCACAGCGATACCCCCACTTCTATGGCGGGGAGGTCGATGGATCCCCTATTTCGACAGTAGGGAATTACAGTCATATAGGTGGAGCCAAGTTAACATGTTCACAGTGCAACAGTTTCAACAGCTGAATCGAGCATATGAGACATTTTTCTTCCGACAAGCTTTTCTCTTGACATAATGGCTGCTGAGCTGTGATTTTTTGGGTTTCATTTCTTTTACATTTTATTTTCATGTTGTTTTATCATGTCTTTTTACTAATTTTATGTATGTCTCATTGTACGCCACCAAGGCTGCAGGCGGCATATAATACATACATACATAAATAAATAAATGCTTGTAAACATACTGCTGATTGTTTTATGTTGGGTCTTCTTAAGAACATTTGGGTTTATGGTATTGTAATCTTGCCAGCAAGTTGTGAGCTGTACTGTACTGTTCCTTTGCATTATGCTGTGGCCCATTTATTATTCCACATAAAGTTCTTTTGTGAAATTGATTGCCCAACAGCGTGGTTATTTATGTGCATGCTTCGATAGCAAATGAATCTTGTGTCTCTTTTGCAACTGCACATGTTGTGATGTATTTGGATCAAAAGAAGAGTCATGATTGATCCTGTATTTTTCTGACAGTTAAAACTAGCTATATGGATTGGAATTTCCTCAAGTTAGAGAAAACATCTGTCACAAAGTTAAAATATGATACTTTTGCTATACTTTTGTATATTAGAATTTTATTCAGCCAGAAGGGGAAACAACTACATATATTGAATGTTTCCAGAAATGCCTAAAGAACATATTTTCCAATCAGATTTAAGGTTTAAAACTTTTACAAAATGTAATCTTAAAAATAGCAGAAAAGCATCAATGTACTTGATAATGTTCATATATCCTATCCTCGTTACTACTTACAAAAAACACACAAAGCATCTCAAATGTGAATCTCCAAAAGCATTTATAGCCTTAAAGAGAAAAAAATGTATCACGTTAAAAATACTTACCCAGATTACTATCAAAGAGGCGGCATAATATGATGTTAACAACATGGAATTTCCAAACATCAAAAGAAAGCACAGTCCAAGTGAACCCTAAAGTAATACAAAATATAAATATCTGAAAATTTGATGTAATAGAAATTAATAAAAATAAAATTTATCCACTGTGTAATGACCTTTGTACACCATACTAAATTGAAGAAATCACAAGATAAAGAAAAACTTCAAATTAAATGCCTATAGTAACCCAGCATCCTTCTTAATTTGTAGTCTTTAAAAGCAACTTATCTAAAGGACATTTTTCTTCCAGAACCTTTAATGAATCAGAAAGAATTTTTAAATAACGTTTACCCAACAGTTCAGAAAATGTAGTTGGATAACTTTCAAAACCAGTCTTAACAGTCAGAATAACTAAAAAGTAGTAAGAACCAGTCAGTACACTACTGTGAAAGGGGACAGTAGCGATGGAATGATGAACAATCAAATCTAAGATTTTTTTGTGATGAGATCAAGAGATCAAAGAAAGATCTAGCTAAAAGGAGATAGGACAACAACAACTAATGTTAAACCTTTTGACACAAAAGGCAAATGGAAATTTCAGTGAGAGATATTAAACATGGGGGACAAGATGTCACAGTTTAGATAATACTCAAAGTTTCCAAAGCTTTCTTAATTTTTTAAAGCTAAGCATTCTGAAGTTTAATTTCATAAAGTTATGGACCAACAAGAACAACAGTTTTCTATCATTATTGTGACTTCTCCCATGGAACAATGCTACCTAATCCAACCTAATAATTCGTAGATGAAACAAAGTTTCCAAGAAGGATTTAAATCCAACTTAAAAAGTTTATAGGTTGAAATATCTCCCAGGAGTGTACAGCAGCATTAAAATAAAAACTGATCACCATTAGGGCAAAATAAGTTTTTGTGTAAAAGAAATTGGGTTTTTTTTCCCTTTAGAAGCTGAACAGGGTCATACTTTTACTAAACACTAGGGACTAGTATTTCAACCTAATCAACATTTTCAGATTTGCAGCCACAAGCCATTATTTACACAGCCACAGGCAGACAGGCAATATGCTGAGACTTTTTTTTCAGTTTGATTTTAAGAAGCAATTTTTCCATCAACAAGAAAAACAAACTGCTTCTAGAGTTTTAAAAGCACATTACTGCACCTACACATAGACTTCAGTGAATTCATGTACAGACAGAGCAAACAAAATAAGAAAATCATTACCATATGTGTATAAAGGATCTTCTGCAATTTGAGTGAGTCAATATAACCCATAACATATATAGCAAATAATGAGGCTATCTGTAAAGTGAAAAAAACAGAAAAGCATGAAAAAGTAATTGTAAATGATATGGAAATCTGAAGACTTAAGAAAAAGAAAAACCTTATACGATGCAAATATATCTAGATTACAAATACTGTAAGATTCAACCTCACCTCATTGACAGAGAGGGTAATTCTCCAAGCCATGTCCACGGGTAAAACTGTACATTACTCATAGAAATGGCCTGTTCTAAAGTTGCCTACCTGAGGCAGCAAGGTGCACGTTAAAACGGGCGCTTGTATTGAGCTCTCGTTTTCTTAATGCGCACACAGTCACACCCCTGGGCACCTGAATGCAATATTAAAAATGAGGTGTTGCGTTACAAAAGGATGCACTAGGGAAAAATTGTCCATTCCTAGTGCTCAAATGTATTGGGTGCCCAGAATTGCAACTAGCGCATGCACATTTTATCCCGCTTCAGGCCAACTTCGGCCCTTGCTATTGTGCGTGTATATTTTGTATGAAAGTGTGTTCATAATTTGTTTATTTTTTTTAAATATCAAGCCATTACATTATACCTTTTTTATTTTTTTTTTTATACACGCACAATAGCAAGGGGTGAAATCAGCTTAAGCAGGATAAAATGGATGCGCGCCCATTGCAATTCTGGTCACCCAATGTATTTTTAAATTTCTCATGAGCCTTTGACTCGCAGATTGACTTAACGCCAGCTCCAGGGCTGGAGTTAAATTTTCCGCGTTAAAAAAGGTGTGCGTTGGGAGCCCGACGATTTTCTGCATCGGGGGTAACAATTAATAGCCTCATCTATATGTAATTTATACGTGATGAGCACTATCAGCTACGCATTTGTTTGGGTGCGCGTTTTGGACGTGCTAATCTCCTTATTGCATCGGGTGCTAGTCTAGCGCATCCAAAATGTGCAATCTAACCATGCGTAAACCTGTGCTAGGCTGGGCGCACTTTATTGCATTGGTCCCTCAATGTGTGTAAATGTGCCCGCACCGAGGTGAGGACTTCCTGGAAGCGGGTAGGGGAGGGATTTGCACCACATGCATACTCTTGTATTTACAAAAGTATGCGTGTAATTGCCTGGGAGTAGCTTTGATAAGATGATTTTCAAAGGGAAAGTATGCACCTACATTTCTTTTGAAAACTGGTATTACTTATGTACCGATTGCAAATTTATGCAGGCTGTTATAAAATTATCCGGAGAAAAAAAAGTCTTTCTTTGAAAGTTACAGCAGTAATAATCTGCTAGATTATTTAAAATAACATTACTGTTTCCTTAGTCTTACCTTCTATGTGTCATTTCTTGCATCAACATACTTCATTTTATATATATATAATGATCACACATTTTTCAAATAAAACAAAGAAGCTTACCTGTGGCAGGTACTCGCTGAAGACAACATTTGTGCCACACAAGAGGGGTCAAATATAACCACACTCCGGGCCAAATGGAAACTTCCAGCCCATTATGGGAAAGGCAAATTCCTTTCAATACCCAGGAATGGTAGGTCCCAGGCTGCAGTAGCCCACAAGATACTCTTCATTCCATTTATTCAGCTATGACTTGGGGGAGAACAACTCCAAAGCGAGGTTTGTGCAAATGGTTAACTACTGTTTTCAGAGAACGCCTGCTACAGATAAGTAATTTTGCTTTTTCTGAAGACAAACAATTCACTGAACTCATACAAGTTGGACTCACTAGCTAAGGGTTGTCATACAAAAGGTACCCTGGGGGAATTCTGTGCAAAAAAAAAAAAAAAAAAGTAAAATTCTGCATACTTTAAATTAGGTCAAAATAATATAATATCCATGACAGTCTTAAGTAATTAATTTAAAATGTACTATAGAAAACAGTTATTACTTAAGATGCAGAGGTTTAAATATTTTTTAGCATAATTTCCCTAGAAGTTCACTGTATGAGTGACCCTTCCACTCGCTCTCCCTACTCACCTGGCCACTTTGCTCTCTCAGGCACCAACTCCTCCACCTGTCAGTATCTCTCCCCTCCACCTCTAGGCTCAACCCCTTCCACTATCTGCACTCCCAGAGTTTGACCCTTCTCTCTATACTGCCCCTCACACAGGCTCCCCTCTGTCCTTCTCTCTCTCTCATATACACACACACCCCTCTCTGTTCTGCGCGCACACACACATACACACACACACACACACACCCTCATACAGGCTCCCTCTCTCTCTTGTGCACACACACATCCACACAGGCTCCCTTTCTCTCACGCATACACCCTCACACAGGCTACCTATGACCTGATTTTCCAGGGAGAAAAATCTGCACATAGAGTGCACATGTGTATTTTTTTCCTACATATTGGGTGGGTAATTTTATAAAAGAAAATTTACCTATATGGGTAAATCAATGTTTTACCCACATAAATGCCTTTTAAAACTGTTTTCTATCCCTCATCTCTACTGAATAAACACTATCTGCACTTCTAAAAGAGTGATAAACCTACAGCACCAAAATAAATATTTCCCTTTTTTTTTTAAACTGTGTGAGAGGTGAAGATTATCTTGCATAATTGTGAGAATAAGTTAATGACTAATCTAAATGAATTATACAGTAGTATAACAAACAACGTTTTTAAATGAAGCTACAAAAAAAAGTTACTAGCCTGTAAATATAGTGACTCCAGTTCTTTTCACCATTGACTATAAAACCATAGAAACTAGTGAACGTTTTGTATTTATTGAGAAAATCTATGAAAAACATTTTCATAGTATAAATATGAAAAGTTGAAAGGTTAGCACAGTAGCTCTTTAAAAATGAATGAAAACAAATCACATCCCTTTGTAGTTAATTTGACCGATCTTTTCAAGTTATCCAGAAACTATCAGAGATCTGAGAGCTCCCCCTGCTGTCTGGCTAACTTCTGTGGAAGTGTTCCCTCGGCATGGTTAAATTTTAGCTGCTAAGTGCGGAAGTTCAGTAAGTCTACTCGGAAGAATATCTGTCCTAAACTTAACCAAATAACTTTTTGGGGTATATTCTGTAGAACACTTTACCAGGTATGTTCCTCTGAATATCTGGGAAAATCTTCTAGCTAACTTTACCCTCACCAGCCGGCCAATATCAACCACATCCTTTTTATTTCACATATCCACAGTATATGCAGTTTTCGCTACATTCTCCATAGCTTTCAGAGGGATGGGAAGACAGAGACTCATTTAGTGGGCAAATTTTAATAGCCTGACTAGGTGCCAGGCCCATGAGTGTTTTAGCACTGGTAGCTAATTTTCAAAAAGAAAGTTTCTACAGAAAGCTAGCTACAAGATCTGCAGGTACAGAAGTTATCTTCATCAAGCTTTTGTTGACGTTTTCTTACTGGCTTGCCTGTTTTTTGTTTGCTTTCACAGTGTATGTTAAATGAGTCATGATTTTATTTACTCAGTTTTTATTTTTTAAATTGCATATATTTTCTATTGTATATTTATTTGTGCTGTAACTCCTTCAGAGTACTTCTTGCATATTAGCGAGTAATACGTTTTTCTACAGAAATAAATAAAACACTTGTGGATCTTGCCACTCCTATTTCTGCAAGTTGGCTGCATGCTGGACAATGCAAGTGTATAACTAAAAATAAATATACACATGCACAACCCTGCCTCGACCTTCTCCCTTTAACATCCTTTCTCCATGGATAAATTCAGCCTCTTAGTGAAATTTGGAGGCTATATTTTCTCATCTGAACAATATTTTAGTTATCTAGTTAGATCATTCTGAAACTTTTCCTCTTCATTAAGAACTTGAAGGCATCTCTAGCCTCTCCTACCACTGGGTCATGAAATACAACAAATATAGCAGATAATTAGTAGGAAATTAACTAGGTTAATAAGTTAATTCTCACACAAGCTTTGCATGAAATATTCTCAAGCACAGCTACAAAACATTTTAATCAATCCACTTCTAACATACACTCATACAAGGGTCTCTGTCTTCGTATCTGAGATTTATGAGAAAAGCCAGGACATCTGGCCACCAGATCCATCACCAGCACTGAGTAATGCCTACTATTGTATCAAATGGTATGTAATAGTAAGCAGAAACAAAAGAGCAGAACATGTGGACCATTTGTCATTTCTGACAAATTCTATAGTTTATGATCACAAAAGGAACAGGAATCTTTTTTTTTTTTTTAAATAGCAGAAGCACCTTCACACTTCTTGTCTGTCCCAGTCATTGTGCAACATAAATGTCTGACTTACACAATGCAGATCATTATGGAAATATTTGTAATGGGACACATTATTCTTGTAGAAATACTTGCATTATCTCGTTTGGGAAGAGGGAGCAAGGTGCCCAACTGAGCACCTATCATGGTGCCATGCCAGTGTGAATTACCATCCATGAAAACATTTGCCATGTTTTCTGCAGCAGTGTTATTGGAAATATTAAAAATACTTTCAAGGGTCATACTTGCACTTAACAGGGAGACCCGTTTACTCGCTTGCTTTTATGTGTGGATTATTGGCACGGGTTTTGAGCACAGATGCGGCCGCTTATTACATAGGCCCTTACCACGCATAGGTATGTGCATTTTTCCATACGTGCATCAATTTCTGCATGCAAATCATTTGCATAATTTATTTTTTTACATCCCGTGGAAGCGCCAGCTTCAGCTGCGCGCGGTGATCAAAACCCGAGCTTGTAACTAGTGCCTGTTTTGCCTCAGCCCCAAGGAGTCCATATTACAAACATTCTTCATCCAATTTCAGTTTAGTTTAAAAATAAAAGACACCCAATAATGTAGCTTTTTCTAACATCTTTGTTTTAGCCTGTTCCAGTTAAATCAGATCCAGTCCCCCTTACAATATTTCAACAGAAGAGATCTGTTCCCTGATTTGTAGATCTCATCCTTAGAGCTGGCAAATAATAAACCTTAGAATTATGAAGAATAGTGTCTTTGAACCTGAAGAACTAATGGGTGGCAGGGGCATTTTCAAACAGCTATTTTTTTTTTTTAACAGTAAAAAGGCATTTCCACATGTAAGAACCTTTGACAAATGCCTTATTAAATAATTTTAAAACTGGTCACTTTTTACCAATTTTCAAAGTGAAAGTGAAAACTGCCCACACACATGCTAAGTTGTAAGGGTAGATTTTCTGAGTAAAAATATGCACATGCTTTTGAAAATTCAAGAGTGTGTGTGTAACTCCTAACCCTGTCCCAGAGAAAACTTCATCTCTGAGGGTAAAATTAAAGTGGCCGTCTCAATCACATATTTTTTAAATTGCCTCCAGATAAAGTTCCTTCTTTAAAGAAAATATTCTTCTTGCCTCAAAAAAGCACTCCTATATTGCATAGTTTAGGGTTAGATATATCTAATCTTTCCAATTTCCTTGAAACTTCTGGGGTTGAAGTAATTGAGAGGTCTGCTTTGTTTATTACCTTTTTCTCTGAAAATGACTTAGGAATAATTATGAAGAATTATTTCAAGAATATTAAATCTTTATTCTTGGGGGGTGAGGTTCGGATTTTTCCGGATTTAGCTAAATCCACACAAATGCGAAGGAAAAGATTTATTTCCATGCATGCAGAGGTTTTGGATTTAGGGGGTACCTGTGTTTTAAGGTATCCATGTAAGTGCGTTATAAAACTCTCTGGGAACACATATATTTTTTCAGCTCGGAACAGCTACAGGCTTTTCTTGAGTCACGAGCGAAGGAACCTGCATGATATAGGTGGGGGTCTATAATTTAAATATATCTGAGATGTCAGACAGCCCCTATGTTAATTGCTTAGTTTATTTTTCTTAAAGTTCTCCTCAATTTCTGTCCTCTCCATTTTGCCTACATAAGAAAGATACAGGGATAAGATTAAAAATCATATATTTTGATTTGTCTTGGAATTTGTAAAATTGTAATTATGAAATTTTGTCAAGGTTTATCTTGAATTGGTATGCAAAGGTTTTCTTTTGTATCATTTTTAAATCATGATAAATAAAAAAAAAAAAAATTAAAGAGGCTGTAAGTGCTAAGTTTATCCGCAAATGGATAAATGTATGCATCATCCGATGTACTTGAAGATTGGAAGATGGCCAATGTAACCCCTATATTTAAAAAGGGATCCAGGGGTGATCTGGGAAACTATAGACTGGTGATCCTGACTTCAGTAAAAGGAAAAATCGTAGAAACTGTTATAAAGAATAAAATCACAAAACATTTAGATAGACATGGTTTTATGGTTCACAGCCAACATGGATTTACCCAAGGGAAGTCTTGCCTCACAAATCTCCTACATTTTTTTTTGAAGGGGGTGAATAAACATGTGGACAAAGGTGAACTAGTAGATGTGGTGAATTTGAATTTTCAGAAGGCATTCGACAAAGTCCCGCATGAGAGGCTTCTAAGAAAACTAAAAAGTCATGGAATGGGAAGCGATGTCCTTTGGTGGATTGCAAACTGGTTAAAAGTCAGGAAAACAAAGAGTAGGATTAAAATGGTCAGTTTTCACAGTGGAAAAGCTAAACAGTGGAGTGCCTCAGGGATCTGTACTTGAACCAGTGCTTTTTAATATATTTATAAATGATCTGGAAAGGGGTACGACGAGTGAGGTTATCAAATTTGTGGATGACACAAAACTATTCAGAGTAATTAAATCTCAAGCAGATTGTGATGAATTGCAGGAGAACCTTGCGAGACTGGAAAATTGGATTTCCAAATAGCAGAGGAAATGTTAGAAAATGTTAGGAAGGGAATGGTAAATAAAAAACAGAGGATGTCATAATGTCTCTGTATCGCTCCATGGTGAGACCACACCTTGAATACTGTGTGCAATTTTGGTCACCGCATTTCAAAAAGGATATAGCTGCACTGGAGAAAGTGCAGAGAAGGGTGACCAAAATGATAAGGGGCATGGGATGATTGCCCTATGAGGAAAAGCTAAAGGGCTGTTCAGTTTGGAGAAGTGACAACTGAGGGAGGATATAATAAAAGTCTACAAAATCATGAAAGGACTTGAACAAGTTAATGTAAATCAGTTATTTACTCTCTCAGATAATAGAAGAACCAGGGGGCACTCCATGAAGTTAGCAAGTCGCTCATTTAAAACAAATTGAAGAAAATTCTTTTTCACTCAGCGCAAAGTTAAACTCTGGAATTCATTGCCAGAGGATGTGGTTACAGGGGTTAATGTAACTGGGTTTATAAAAGGTTTGGATAAGTTCCTAGAGGAAAAATCTATAAACTGCTATTACGGTAATTAAAAAGCAATAGTGGCATGTGATTTATCTAATGTCTGGGTACTTGTGGCTTAGATTGGCCACTGTTGGAAACAGGATACTGGGCTTGATGGACCCTTGGTCTGACCAGAATAGTATATCTTATGTTATGTTCTTATTTAAGGAAATAACTAAAAGGCATTACTGAAATGTTAGTGATGGCCTTTCTACCAGGGTAATGTTTTTTATGTTTTGACTAATTTTTTTTGGTCTGAATATCTGCAGTTACAATACTTGATATTTAATAAAACTGAAATCTCTAAGAATTTGCCCTCTCCTGACCAAAAACAGATTTAGGTGAATCAAGCTATTTCACATTAAGATATACAGGTCGATACTGTAACGTGCGGTTGAAGATTTCCCGTCTGTAACGTGCTGAGAGCGCACAATTCGGACGCGTAAGGCGATTCAGCGATACAGTCTCCAGTTTCACGCGTCCTTAGCGCTTCTTAAAACAGACGCATAACCCTTTCCGCACGCAGCATGTATATATGTAAATGAACGAATTAGCTGTATAATGAAGGAATTAGCTATTCCCCTCCGATACTGTGACGCGCGCACAGATTATCTCCTTTGTAGCCCGCTATTTTGCCGCGTCCTTAACCTGTTAGTTTACCGCTACCCTCTACTTGGTGTTAGTGTGGTGTTAGTGTGGTGTTTGAAAATTAAAACGGGAATAAAGTGTAAAAAATGGTGTAAAAAAAGTGTAAAAACATTGCTTACCTGCCCTGGCCCCGTCCGGTCTCCGGTGCAGCCCCAGTCCTGTCCCCTCCTCCCGAAGCAAAAAAACAAAACAAAACTGAAAAAGTAGCAAGGCTTGGGCCTGCTACGATAGTCCCTTCTCCCTTCTCCTCTCCTCCCGATTTCGGCGCTCAAGGCGGCCGGGTGGGCGTGCATTCATCCAGGCAGAGGGAGCCGGAGGCCGCTTTCGCCGCCGGCTCCCTCTGCCTGGATGAATGCACGCCCACCCGGCCGCCTTGAGCGCCGAAATCGGGAGGAGAGGAGAAGGGAGAAGGGACTATCGTAGCAGGCCCAAGCCTTGCTACTTTTTCAGTTTTGTTTTGTTTTTTTGCTTCGGGAGGAGGAGACAGGACTGGGGCTGCACCGGAGACCGGACGGGGCCAGGGCAGGTGAGCGGGGGCTGGGGGATAGTTTGCCGAGCATCGGGGAACATAACTGTCCACTTCCTGGTACCTGTCATTTCAAATGTCATTTGAAATGACAGATACCAGCGCGGCCGTGAAGCGTTAGGCCCGCGAACCCAGGATACTGTATAGGCGCTCTATACAGTAAAATGGGTTGCGCGGGCCTAACGCTTGCCTAAGGCTTCGCAGCCGCAGCATGCATTTGCATGCAATTAGAAGAGAGTATAGAGCGGTAGGTGAAGAGAACTGTGCGTGCGGGGAACGAGGGTGCGCCTGACACTGCCGCACTGTTTCTACCGCGGCCTTAGAGTATCGACCCGATAGTTAGTTAATGTTTCATGGGACTAAAGGAATATTTAAAAAAAAAAAAGTTTCCTAGCTTTTATGAAACTCTGTAATAAAGATTGTTCTTTCAATATATGGGCTCAATAACATTTGACATACAGTACTTATATGTACAGACTTATTAGCTCTTTTAAATGAAAGCACAATAAAAACATGTAAGTCTTACAGTGAGTAAATGAAATTTGGTTTCATATCACAGCTGTGTTATACTTGCTTTTCAGCATTTTAGAGACAAAAGAAGATGCCAATTAACAGTGCCAAACTATTTTATTTAAAAAGGTTGAATTATTTCTTACCTGATAATTTCCTTTCCTCTAAGGAAGACATGCCAATCCTCACCAGTGGATTATGCATTCTTACCAGTAGAGGGAGATGGAGACAAGTGACTCGCTGCAAAAAGCAAACTGTAGACAACTAATTATACCTGACACATGATTCTTAACAGTCAATGACTCATTACCTCCACCTAACTTGGAAGCACCGAGCTCAGGTAAAAGATTAATAATAAAAGCTGATTACATAGGCTGGTTTTCACTTCAAACGACTCAGAACCAAGCAATAATCTGCATCCACCTTGAAGGAATGGATGAAGTGAAAACAAAACCACAAGTAGGCAGCCCAGAGCTGGATGGAGGATTGGCCTGCCTTCCTTAGAAGAAAAGAAATTACCACCTTCCTCTGCACTCAGGCAGGCAAACCCACACCGGTGGGATCTACTAAAGCTATTCTCGAAACGGGTGGGAGGGAGCGCAAGCAACCATCAACACCGCCCTTGCGAAATCCGCATCCTCTTGAGTTTTAACATCCAAGTGATAATGCTTGGCAAAAGTATGTAAGGAGGAACACATTGGAATGAGACCACAGTCGAGTCTCCACCCATGAGACTGCCTGCACTCTAAGTGAAACGGGACCTGACTCGCCTAGGCAATGGTACCTCTGCACCTACATACGCTGTTTTGATAACCTCTTTAACCCAACAGGCCACTACAGCCTGTGACGCTAGTTCTTGATGTCTATCTCCACCATGGAGACCAAACAGTCAAGCAGTCTTTCGCCAGTAGCAAGCAACTCTCAGGTACCTCAAGCATGTAATTTCATATGTAAGACACATAACTACCTATTCCCACTGCCCCTGTCCAGTGCCGGCAGAGAATGAGACTAATTCAAGAGGAACTCTGACTCCACCTCTGGCAAACAGGAAGGTACAGACTTAATCTGCATCACCCCCGGAGTTATCCACAGAAAAGGCTCTTGACAAGAGAAAGCTGACAGTCTGGAAATGCACTTCGTTGAACATTTAGCAACCAGGAAAATCATTTTCAAGATAAGTAGCTGCAAAGAGAGACCACTCAGCCGCCGAAAGTTGGGGCCTGCCAAAAAACTCAACAGCAGGCCGAGGTCCCAAAGAGGCACCGGCAGACGCCTAAAAGGACATAGAAGTTGAACTCCCTCCAAAAACAGAGAAACATCTAGATGGAAGAACAAAGTCTACCATCAATATGACCTTTGTAACATGCCAGTGCTGCTACCAGAACCTGTCAGAAGGTTAGGGCCAGACCCTTACTAATCCTGCCTACAGAAAACCCAGGACTAGCGGGGTTTCCACTCTGAAAGGGTGAAAATCTCTCATTCAGTATCAACTTTCACTGTTGGAAAACAACTACACCTCAGCAGGTGAGCCCTCTAAAGAGCCAAAACATAAGACAGAATCAACCCCGATTTGACAGGGCGTACCATCCCGGGATGACTTGCAAACTTCCGTATTACCCTGATGAACATTGGCCAGGGAGGGAACTCATATAGCATCTCACTCCACAGCCCATTGTAGAATAAGAGCATCGATTCTCAACATTCCCACATCATGTGCACGACTATAGAACTGTCACATCATCATGCTGTGGTAACATGCCATCAGATCCAGATATGTCTGGACCCATCGTAAGACTCTGAACTGAAAAACGTCCTCTGCCAGCTCCCACTGTCCTGATCCAAGTACCGCCAGCTGAGAAAATTGGTCCTCACATTGTTCGTCCTGGCATTGTGAGAGGCTGGTATCCTTTGGATATGCTGTTCTGCCCATTTCAAGAGAGCATCTATTTCCACCAACATCTAATGACAACTCCTACAGCCTCAATGGTTTACATAGGCGACTGTGGTTGCCTTGTCTGATATCACTTTCACCACTCGTCCTAGCAACCCCTCGACAAACCATAAGCATGCCAAGCGATCCGGACAAGCTTCCAATTGATTGAAGGATCCCTGTTGATCCTTGGTATTCCACCGACCTTAAGCCATCTTCTCTTGGTAGGGAGCCTCCCAATCTAGGTGATTCGTCCCCATTGTGAGCACTTACACCAGTGACTGCAGAAACCACAGCACCAGCAGTACCTGCTAACACGAACACAGATGAGTCCTCGTTCAAGGTACTACCTCCAACATTGCCGCCAACGACTTGGAGTCCCAGAAATAACTCCACACCATTGGATGAATAGCCAATCTCAAGGATTGAACTTGAGTCTCCAATTGATGGATACATTGCTCTGGTAAGTCCTGCCTCGTGCCGTATCAAATCTCACTCTGAGGTAGTCCAAATCTGTGTCGGCTGTAGGCTGTGTTTGGCTACGTTTACTATGCTGTCCAGCTCAAGAAGAAGGTAGATCACCTTGTGAGATGCCCCTTGATACTCTTCCACAAACTTGACCAAATCACCGAACCATCCAGATATGGATGGACCAAAATACCCCCCCCCCCTTGTGCAGAGACACCGCTGCTATCCCCATGATCTTGGAGAAGGTTCTAAGCACCATAGCCAGGCAAAACAGCCGGCTTGACACTGATAATGCTGTCCTAGAATGGCAAAACGTAGAAACCACCGATGTTCCTGTCATACAAGGGTATGTAGATATGCGGCCATCAGAACGAGAGACGGAAGCAGGACTTCTTTCTGCACCACCATAAAATGGAGAAATGCAAAATTCCATTCTGATGTGCACTATATACAAATGCTGTTTGACCCCTTTCAGATCCAGGAAGCATCGAAAGGAGTCCTCTTTCTTCTTGGGCACGACAAAGTAAATGGAATAGCACCCAGTATTTTCCTGCAGTTTGGGAACTGGAATTACGGCGCTGAGGTCTGTCAAACTTCTTTCCACTGCCCCTCTCTTTGCTATATAGTTACATGGATAACCCGTGAGGGCATCCGAAGGGAATCGAAGAAACTCTAGAGCCCAGCTGCCTCTCATTACAAGACCCACTGGTCTGTCGCAAACTGGGTCCAACTTGGATAAAAGTGGGATATTCACTCGCCTATCTCTGGAACCTGTAGGTGGACACGCGTACCTTCATTATGAGGACGAAGTTGTTCCAGCATTGGAGCCAGACTCTGTATTCGGCTCTCTGTCCAAAAGGACTGCGAGCCTGCAACATGAAGCGACTTCTGATTTTCGATCTGCTGTAGAAGCGAAAATGCCAGGAATCCCTGGAGTGGTTCTTCGCCCCAAAAGAGTGTGCAGCTACTCTGTAGTGCTCTGGCAAACACAGAATCTTGGAATCATCCCATCAATTCGGCAACCTCTCCAACTCAAGTTTGAATAAGAGAGAGAGAGAGACCCTTAGAGGGCAACTTTGTCAAAATCAACTTAGAAATTGTATCTGTCGACCAGTTCCACAGTCACTGAAGGTGTCTTGCCACTATAACAGAAACTACTCCTCTAGCTGCCATCCACACTGAGTCATAGCCTGAATCAGCTAGAAATGCGGCTCCTGGTTCCAACACAGGCCTGAGTAGGACACAAGCTTGCTTAAGAAACCAGACAGCAGCAAGAAACTATTTGCAAATGCATTACCACTGCCTTAAATGCCTGCCTGAGGATAGGTTCAATCTTTCCATAAGGGCTCCCTTCAGAGCCACCACCCCTTTCAACCAGGATGGTGGTCCACAGTGACCGCACACACCAGGACATCAACCTCTGGGAATCTAACTGCTCTTTTGCCCTCGTGTCTAGGGTTACAGCCCGCCAAATATCAGGCCCCCCCCCCCTTTAAAATTTTCTACCAGGGTGTAACACTCAAGGTTATTTCCCGCACTGGTTCCAGGAGTGGCAACAAAAACCGGATGGCTTTCTTAAAGTAACCAAGATGGAAACCTTCCTCTACACTCCCGTAATGCCTCTATTCCAAGTGTTTTTAGGGTTTGAGTTAATAAACCCGATCCTGTGAAAGAAAACAGCGCAGAGACTCATGTGGCTCCAAGTCCGGTGGGATTTTATTTTCCTCCAAAGGTGAGGAGCCCAAATCCTCCATGGACTCATCTGTCAAGCCATTCTTTTTGGTGCTTGCCTGACTTGCTTGCAAAGTGGGAAGGCCTATGATGCTTCCCTTCCTTACCGGCCTACTTGGCTCCCGCTGGGTGCCTTTTCATAAAAGTTTGCAAACCATGGAAAAAATTTGCACCCAGGAAAAGGATGCCGAATCCCTCTCTGGATCCATGGGGCCGACCAAAGCACTCTCCATGCCCCACTCCACCGGAGATGTCACGCCCCTAGGAAACAGTCACTGAGCAGCGCATCTCCCTCTCCGCTCTCCCCACCAATCTCATTTGGCCGAGGAAACGTCCAAACAGCAGCAAAATCTCCTTAAGCAGCTAAGTAACACTGGTCTCGGTGAAGAGAGAGTGACAGCTGGTTTGCCCTTACTTGGAAAGCCACACCATGGGAGGCCTCTCAGTTTTTCTAACCCACGGCACCATTATCCTTCTCAAAGGGGCTGCCTTATGTCCAGCAGCCTCCTCTATGCTGCTAAAACACCAACGACTCACCAGGGTGTGCGCACGTATGCGTGAAACTCAAGCCCACTGTGTGTATGTTCGCGCACATTTAAGCTAAGGTCCTACTGCACGCACAAGATAAATCCCAGCCACAGCCTTACCACATGTCACAGCAACTTATGCTTTCCTCACGCGGCCGGTGGTACGGGAGGTACGGGAACGGTGGTATGGGAGCTCAGAAGCACATCTGCTGCCCGAACTAATGGCATCATCAGTTCGCCTCCCCACTCCAGTCCCCGGGGATCAATTAGAGGTGCGAGGGGGATTAGCGCTGGTGGGGGAGAAGACGGCCTGCTAGGGAAGGGAAGGCTCCCTATATTTTCTTACCTGATCTCAGACTTCCACATCTGAAATCATGATTGGGCACGTGGCTATGGGGTAACAGGGGGGAGGACACAAACCTTCACTATCAAGCTCCCCCATTCCTTTTCTTAAGCCTAATCCTTGCAAGGTAGACAGGCTCAAATGCTCAACTGAGGGAGAGCCCCAGACTGAGGTCACCACAAGGAGTCCAAATCTGTTTCTGTTTTTTGTTTTTTTTTTAAACAGGCAATCCCCACTAGGGAGATGCATGCCCACCATCTGCTGTAGATGGAGAATACTGGCAGGCTGATGCTGGAGCAGGGCTATATATCGGTGACGTTAGCGAGTCAACTGCCTCCGTCTCCATCTGCTGGTAGAAGTGCATAACCAGCTGGTGTGGATTGGCCTGCCTGAGTGCAGAGAAAAGAACAAAATCTTTGCAAGAAAGCAAACATTACAAAAATACACTCAAACTGTTCTTGAGAACTAATGTTATGGGAGTTGCAACAACATTTCTTGCTCATGTGTGTACATCATAAACAAAGAGTACCTACACTAAATTCAGGACAGGGTTGAGGGAGAGTTGTAGAAGAATGTATTAAAAAAATGTTGAAGAATGCATTCCTCTCATGTCTGAATTGTTCTGGAATGAATGAAAATGGTAGCACAAGTATGCTTTCAGATTGGAAGAGATAAAACACCTTACCTGTGTTAAGAGGACAAACTGTGCGAACTGCCAGGGAAGCATGAAAAAGACATTAGAAACACAAAGTGCAATCAGGCTTCCCCTACCAATATTCGACGTCCTTGAAAAAACAGAATAAATACCAATAAGTTCAAAAGTACTATGCCTTTCAAAATTCATGCATAGAAAAGTAGAGTTTATTATTATAATACTTAAAATACTTAAAATTATTATAATACTTAAAATAATTTAACGTAACCCCATTCACCTGTGCATCTCAGAACAGTGATGCTTTTTAGATCAGACCCCTCTCGGAACAGGGTACTGCATTACTGGCTTCATTTATACAGTGGAAGAAGAATCTTTCTAAAGCATCTTCAGATACACTAAGGGGCAGATTTTTAAAAAGTACGCGCGCGCGTACTTTTGTTCGCACAACTGCCGAAAACAAAAGTACGCCAGATTTTAAAAGATACGCGCGTAGCCGCGCGTATCTTTTAAAATCCGGGGTCGGCGCGCGCAAGGCTGCGCAAAATCAGCAGCCTGTGCGCGCAGCTGCACAGCCTGCCTCCGGTTCCCTCCAAGGCTACTCCGAAATTGGAGCGGCCTCTGCGGGAACTTTCTTTCCGGCGCCCCCCACCTTCCCTTTCCTTCCCCTAACTAACCCGCCCCTCTGCCATAACTAATTCCCCCCTACCTTTATTTCAAAAGTTACGTCTGCCCGAGGCATGTGTAAGATGCGCGCGCCTGCACGCCATGTTCCGGTCTGGGGGCTCGTCCGGAGGCTGCGTCCACGCCCCCGGAACGCCCCTAGGCCGGAACCACGCTCGCAGCCCTGCCCCCCAATGATGTGCCGACCAACCAAGCCCCCCTCCCCCCCCCCCCCCCCAGGAAAGCCCTGGGCCTCACGCTCGGCGCGCGCAGGGGGTGGAAGGGGATAGCTTTTCGGGGGTTACACGCATACCCCTTTGAAAATCTGCCCCTAAGAGGATGATGCCAGTGCAGCTTGTCTATATTCCATCACATTAAAAACAAATAAATACCCATTAAAATACTTGTCAACCATTTATGTGCCCTGATACCAGAGGAATCAATAGGAAAACAAATTAAAAGTAAACAAAATTAGAAATCCTCTGTTTATGCTGAAAATATAAGGACCTATGCACTAAAGTTTAGCATGGACACTAGGATCATTTAACACGTGCTTAAATTAGCATGCTATGCACTAACAGACTAGTGTGCAAGCTAAATCGGAAGCAGAAGCCATTTTAGCAATTATGTACTGAAATTAGCATGTACCCGCACGAAAATGAAGGCTCGTCATATGCAAATGATCTACCCCTTAATGTGTTCCCATTAAAAGCTCAAACTGCCTGCATTCTGGCAAATCTTTTGCAAAAATAAAAGCAAAACTATGCAGGTAGTTTTGCTTTGATTACTGCCCACAGAAAACTACCCACACAGGGTTGCACCTGCTATTTGTTTGGGTATTTAAATGCTAATTTGCATGGGTAGTTTTGATTATTCAAAACTATCCGTGTCAGAGGTCTCCCCTAACCAAGCCCCTACCCAGGAAAATCTTGTAACATATGAGGGCAAAACCACATTGCTGACATACATAGGAGTACTTTAACCCTTGTAAGGCATGGACAATAATCACAAAGCCATTTATGTGGGTAAAATAGCATTTTACCAGTGGAAAGGGCATTTTGATAATTGCACTCTAAACATAGTATGCTCTTCCCAACCTACTATTTAGCATGCATCTGATACAGGGTACACATTAACACCAACCTCTAACCTGGGATTAACTTTTTAGCTCACAAATACATAATTTCCTGCAACTTCTGACCCTGAGCAAAAGGAAACAATTAGTATGGGGATTTCATTTCCCCCATCAAAATCGGCCCAACAACCCCTTTGGGGGCAAACTGTATACCATTCTCTGCATTGCCTCTATTTTGTCTACATCCTTTGGAACTAAACACAATACTCCAGAAAATGTGTCACCAATGATCTATAAAGCAAGGTTACCTCCTTTATTCTAACTGAATATAAGAAATTAAGAAGATGCCATACTGGGTCAAACCAAGTGTCCATCAAGCCCAGCATCTTCTTTCCAACAGTGGCCAATCTAGGTTACAAGTACCTGGCAACTACCCAAACTTTAAGTAGATTCCATGTTACTGGTGCCAGTACAGAAGTGGCTATTCCCTAAGTCAACTTAATTAAAGCAAAGTTGCTTACCTGTAACAGGTGTTCTTCTAAGACAGCAGGATGTTAGTCCTCACAAATGAACGACATCATCGGATGGAGCCCGGCACGGAAAGCTTATGTCCAGCATGCCACTATCCGTGTGTCCATGTGGGGTCCCCCTCTTTAGTCTCGTAACATAGAATTACAAAAAGATAAAATAAACATAGCAGAAAACCCAACTCTTGTGGGGTGGCGGTCAAGTTTCTTGAGACTAACATCCTGCTTTCTAGGAGAACACTTGTTACAGGTAAGGAACTTTGCTTTCTCCTAGGACAAGCAGGATGGCAGTCCTCACATGTGGATGAATGTATAGCTACAGGCTTTCCCCAAACAACAGGTAAGACCAACTCTTACCTAACCAGGTACCAACAGGGACAACACCACAAGTGCTGTTGGTAACAGAGGGAGACAGCTTGAACCCGAAAAAAGGGCTTTAGGCAGAAAGAGCTGGGTTTTACAGATGAAAAATGATTCCAAAGGACAGACTGGCTGTCGTGTTGGCCATCCCTGTCCAAGCAGTAATGGGCAGCAAAAGTGTGGAGAGAATTTCACGTAGCAGCCTTGCAGATTTCGGCTACGGGAACCACACTCAAGTGGGCTACCGAAGCCACCATGGCTCTTACCGACTGAGCCTTTTTTATTTATTTATTTTTATATACCAATATTCTAATACAATCATACCAGTTCACAACAACATAAAATACATCAATAAAAGGTGCATAAATATATTTGTCAATGAAAGGATAAAAAATATAAAACATAAAAGAAAGATATCTAACATTTTCCTGGCATTAAAATAAAAAACAAAAAATAAAACAAATACAAAAACTAAAAAGGTCTCTCTTTGCTCTCCAAACTAAAGATATAAAACCATGCTTATACTCCAAACGCCTGTTTAAATAACCAGGCCTCCAAACTGAAGACCCGCCTGTGCACAGCAGAAGGAAATACAATCCACCAACCAGTTTGACAGCATTTGCTTGGTAACTGCAACTCCCAATCTATTATTGTCAAATGAGATAAAGAGCTGCATAGATTGCCTGTGGTCTGCTGTCCGTTTAGGGTACAAAGCTAAGGCCGTCTTGCAATCCAAGCTACGTAGTAGAGCCCGTTCATCCTGATGCGAGTGAGGCCTGGGAAAAAGGTGGGCAGAATGATTGACTGATTAAGATGAAAATCAGTCACCACCTTAGGCAGGAACTTATGGTGAGTACACAAAACCACCCTATCATGAAAGAATTTCGAATAGGGCGGATAGGTCACCAACGCCTGAAGCTCACTGACTCTGTGCACTGTAGTGGCCTCAACCAAGAAGATAACCTTCTGGGTCAGGTACTTCAGATCACAGGAGCGCAGTGGGGCTCAGAAGGATCTTGCATGAGCCAAGCCAATACCATGTTGAGGTCTCATGACACAACAGGAGACCGCAGTGGAGGCTTCAGCTGAAGCAAACCCTGCATAAACCATCCCATTATGGGCTACACAGAGATGGGCGAACCATCAATACCCTAGTGGTAAGCCCTGATGGAGCTCAGGCGTACTCTGAGTTGGTCTTTAAACCAGCATCTGAAAGATGCAGCAAGTAGTCGAGCAACTTCGGACTGGAGCAGGAGAATGGATCCAAACCGTGACCCTCACACGAGACGGAAAAGCTTTTTCCACTTCAGGCTATAAGAATTTCTGGTGGAAGGCTTCCTGGAAGCTACCAAGACCCAAGACACATTGTCAGAGAGGTCAAGGGGCTGCAGAACTAGCCTTTCAACATCCAGGCCGTCAGAGACAACACTCTGAGGTTTGGATGGTGCAGTCTGCCCTAATCCTGCATGATCAGGTCAGGAGAGGTCCCCAGACAGATCGGGTCTCTGAGAGAGAGATCCCATAGGAGCGGGAATCAAACTTGCCTTGGCCATCGAGGAACAATGAGAATCATGGTCCCTTTGTCCTGCTGGAGCTTCAGAAGAGTCAATCACCAGGGGATACGCATACAGAAGGCCTTTGCCCCAATGGCAGGCAAAGACATCAGAGGCTGGTTTGCCGTCTTCCCTGTACAGGGAGCAGAAATGTCTCACTTTGCTGTTGCGGGGGAAGGCGAAGGGGTCCACGTTTGGGATCCCCCAGAGACAGAAGATGCGAATCGCCACTGCTTGGTCTAGGGACCACTTGTGAGGACAGAACGCTCAACTCAGCTGGAACACCACCACATTCTCCGACCAAGCCAGGTACATAGCCCAGAGCAGAACACCCTGGGAATGGACCCATTGCCAAATTTCAACAGTAATATGACACAGGAGGAAAGACCTCGTGCCTCTCTGCTTGCTGATATACCACATAGCTACCTGATTGTCGGTCTGAATCAGGACCGCCTTGCTGGATAAGGGATCCTGGAATGCCCAGAGAGTGTAGCGGATCGCCCGCAGCTCCAAGGAAGTCGATTTGGCATTGTGCTTCCTGAGCAGACCACAGACCTTGCGTACGGAGGCAGTCGACATGCGCCCCGCCCAGAGTGGATGCATCCATGGTAAACACAATCTAGGTAGGGGGAAGCTGAAAAGGAACCCCCTGCTCCAGATTGGGCTGACTTTCCCACCAGGTCAAGGAAGTCCGGAGAGGTGGGATGATGCGGATGCACACACTGAGGTCCTCGGAGGCTTCCTGCCACTGAGACCCCAGGGTCCACTGAGCCTTGCACATAGGCAAGCGGGCCAAGAGCATAACATGGACAGACACAGCCATGTGGCCCAGAAGGCGAAGCAAGAGGTGGGCTAAGATCTACCAGCTTCGGTAAACAGACTCGCCAGACACCAGAGCAAACACCCGATCCCAAAGGCAGATAGGCCCAGGCATGAGCCGTGTCCAGCCGGCAGCGATAAAGCTCAGAGTTGACGGGGTGAGATGGGACTTCGAGTAATTGATGACAAACCTGAGGGACTCCAGCACCCGAATGGTCAAGCTCATGGAGTGAAGCGCACCCTCCTGGGTGGTGCTCCTGACCAGCCAATCATCCAAGTAAGGGAACACGTGTACTCCCAGACGTCGGAGGTACGCACCCACCATTACCAGACACTTGGTGAAAACCCGCGGGGCCAAAGCGAGGCCAAACGGTAACACCCTGTATTGGAAATGCCTCTCATCCATGAGGAACCACAAATATGTCTTGTGATTGGGGAAGATCTCAATGTGGGCATATGCATCTTTGAGATCGAGGGAGCAAAGCCAGTCCTCTCTTTGTAGGAGGGGAATCAGAGTGCCCAGTGAGACCATCTTGAACTTGACTTTTTGGAGAAATTTGTTCAAGGCTCTCAGATCCAAATTGGGGTGGAGACCTCCTGTTCTCTTTGGAATCAGGAAATAGCGGGAGTAGAATCCCCACCCTTGCTGCTGCAGCGGTACAGGTTCTACTGTTCTGGCTCCATCCAAAGAATCTCCTGATGGGAGGACTGACCCCAAGATGGGCGTGGAGGAGAGTCAGCAGGGACATGTGGAGGTTTAGCCGGTATCCTAGATGAATGATGAATAGTCTCCACTGGTCCGAGGTAACCTGGGGCCATCGGTCTGCAAAGGATCGCAACCGACCTCTGACTGGAGGGCCCGGATATAGGATATGGCGAATTGGCTTATGCTCCCCCACATTCAGTCAAAACCCTGTGGCAGGGCTCTGCTGGGGTGCCAGCTGAGTTCTGGAAGTCCGCTGTTGCCTAGAGTGGCTCCAAGAGCTCATGTGTGGAGTTCGAGCACACGAGGCAGGAGGCTAGTATTTCTTCTGGCAATAGAAGGACCTTCTGGGACCCTGACGCAAAGATCTTCTCGCAGAAGACAGCAGGTCTGATGTACTAGCCAAGAGATTCTGCAGGGTCTTATGGTGATCTTTCAGCTGAGCCACAGCATCCCTCACCTTATCCCCAAACAGGTTCTCACCCATACAGGGGAGGTCCGTGAGATTTCCTGGACCTCCGGTCAGAGATCAGAAGCTTGAAGCCATGCCATCCTTTGGGCACCAATGCCCGCTGCCGCCACCCTAGCAGCTGTCTCCAACATGCCGTAGACCGCACCTCGTGTTTGCCACACTCCAGGCCCTGGCGTCTCTCCTCTGGAGGGGATGGATTTGAGGGAAATCATCTGATTCAGAGGAAACTTGAAGAATCATCTCCCCACGGGTCATACGAGGCATCCTCCTCACTAAAGTCCCCTGGGGACCCATGTGGCGGGCCCTTGCCCAGACCCCTCGGCCTGGGCACTGAGGGTATCGAAGGCACCATGGGCACTGATGGCACCGGGGAAACTGAGGTCCCCGAAGGACCAGGAAACAATGGATGCAGCACCAAGGACCCTGATCGTCCCACGGGCCATGACAGCTTATCCTCCTCAGAGGAACCCATGATGGGAATCGCCCCGGATGGAGGAGGCACTGGTAGCCACTGGGGTATCGATGGACCCCCGGGCACTGGCAGCCATTGCGTCGATAAGACACCAAGGAGGGCATTGAGGCGTTCTAGCAGCAGCGCCAACATCGCAAGTAAAACCGGCAGTTCGATGTTCTGCAGGGCTTGGATCACCGCCAGCTGCACACTGCAGTCCAGCTCCTATTGAAAATCCACCGAAAAGAAAATGGATAGAGGAGGAGGAAGAGAAGGCGTCACCGGATCTCCCTTAGTGCCCTGAGGGAGATTGGTGCCCAGCACCGGTATCGGTGGGGAACGCTTAGGACTCCCAGGTTTGATGAAGGTTGATGCCTCCTCTCCACGGGGTTGATTCAGGGCCATCACTGCAGCCACTGGTGCCAACCTGAGCCCGGAGCCGTGTGATGACGACCTGTGACTATACTTCCGGGATTTCCATTGGTGCTCAGCCTGGTCTTTTCTCAGAGCCGAGATAGATGGCGATAATCCTGATGTCCTGGAGTGGGATGACCAACAATGGCCTATCACCAGCACCTCTCTCCTGGTGGGGGAGTGGACAGTGAAGGTTCTATATTCATAGGTTCCCTGTGGCACTTCGGCATCAACATCCCTGACGCCAGAGTCAATGAATCAGATTTTCTGAACCTGAAAAGTTACTCCATCTTGTCCAGAAGGGCCCGAATGCCTTTGGGGGTCCTAAGATGGCAAAGACGTCACCCTTGGACATTGTGCGATGCCCCCAGGCAGAGGATAGAGACCTTGTATGGATCCGTGATAGACATGGTCCGTGGGCATCGGCGAAAACTGGACGTCACCATAAAAAAGAGCCAGTGAACAGTCGATGACAGAGGCTACCAACAAGCGTCACTGCTGGGAATCGACTACAAGGAAGAAAAACTTACTGTGCCGCCCCTACCGGGAGGAAGAGGGACCCCAGTGCAGGAAGTCGGTAATCAACTGGAAAAGAGTAAAAAACCATGATGAAAAGAACAGAGCTCCACAACCGCAAGATGAAAACTCTGTGGAAAAAAACGAGACTGAAGAGGGACCCCACGTAGATGCACAGATAGTGGCATGCTGGCACAGTCAAAATTTCTAGAAACTTTGACATAAGTTTTCCATGCCGGGCTCCATCCGATGATGTCACCCATGTGTGAGGACTACCATCCTGCTTGTCCTAGGAGAAAGGAAAATTGGTTCTTACCTGCTAATTTTCGTTTCTGTAATACCACAGATCAGTCCATTCACCGGAGTTTATGCATCCCTGCCAGCATATGGAGACAGAAAAAGTTTCACTGACACTGCTTAATAACCCCTAGTACCACCTGTAGTTTCGCAGTATTGAACTGTACCCAAGCAATATAATAAATCCAAATTAATCAAATTCAAAATTTTACAAAAATGATCTTCCATAAGAAAAAAAATAGTTGAGTGGTAGACTCTCCCCACCCTGAAATTGGGCGGGTTCTAGACTGATCCGTGGTACTAAAGGAACGAAAATTAGCAGGTAAGAACCAATTTTCCTTTCCCTGTACATAGCCGTATCAGTCCACACTCCTGGGATGTACCAAAGCCCCCTAGTTAGGGTGAGATCTGGAGAGTCCCACTCTCAGAACACTCTCACCAAAGGAGGGAGAACCTGAATCTCCCACATCCAAATGATAGGGTCTCGCAAAGGTATGTAGCGACTTCCAAGCTGCTGCTCTGCAAATCTCCTGAGGAGACACCAGTTGTGCCTCTGCCCAGGAGGCCACCTGTGAATGTGTAGAGTGAGCCTGCAAGCTCTCTGGAATTTCGTGACCGCTAGTAATGTAAGTGGACCCAATCACCTCTTTTAACCAAAGCACGATAGTAGCCTTAGAAGCTTTGAAACCTTGCCTAGCACAGCTACACAATACAAAAAGGTAGTTGGACTTCCTGAAATCATTTGTCACCTCCAGATAGCGCAATAAAGCTCACCTAACATCTAACCACTTGAGCTCCTTCACATGCAGAACGAATACATCTACCTTTGGAAAGGTCGGAAGCTCCATTGTCTGGTTCACATGAAATGTGGAAACTACATTCGGCAAAAAAGAAGTAACTGTCCTCAACGAAACCCCTGAAGTTGAAATCTGAAGGAAGGGGTCCCGCCAAGACAAAGCCTGCAACTCCGAAATCCTTCTGGCTGAGCAAACAGCAATGAGAAAAACCACCTTGAGAGTCAAGTCCTTCAGAGTCACTCTCTGCAGAGGCTCAAATGGCACCACACATAAACCTCAGAGGACCAGATTAAGGTTCCAGGATGGACAGACACTTCTGATCGTAGGACACAAATTCTCTGTATCCCTAAGGAACCGAATAATATCTGGATGAGCTGAGAGAACGTTACCCTTGATCTTACCACGAAGGCAGCCCAAGGCCACCACTTGTACTTTAAGAGAGCTAGGAGACAAGCCATTCGTAAAACCATCTTGAAGGAAGGATAAAATATCAGGGACGGAGGACTTGAGAGCTCGGGCCCCATGAGCAGCACACCAGGACTCAAACACCTTCCATACGCTGACGTAAGCCATATTAATGGACTTTCTTCTGATTTGTAATAAAGTGGTTATGACAGGTTCTGGATAACTTCTACACTTTAACCTTCGCCTCTCAAAAGCCATGCCGCTAGACAAAAGTGAGCAGCCTGTTTGGAAAATATGATGTAGGAGACCCTTCAGATGACCGAAGCGAATCAGTCCATCCACTGCCAAATTGATCAGATCTGCAAACCACGGACACCGCGGCAACTCGAGGGCAACTAAGATCACCTCTCCGCGATGTTTTTCTATGCAACACAACACTTTGCCTACTAAGGACCGGGGGGGGGGGGGGGGGGGGGGGGGGGGGGGCGGAACACATACAGAAGGACCCCCTGTGGCCAAGGCAGAACTAGAGCATTGACGCCTTCGGCCCTGGGTTGACGTCTCCAACTGAAGAAACTGAATGCTTTGGTATTTTAATGAGTCACCATTAGATCCACGAGAACCCCCACTGATCTCGAATGAGCTGCATCGCGGAATCCGATAATTCCCACTTGCCCGGGTCTAACTGAGTCCGACTCAAGAAATCCGCCTGAACATTTTTGACTCCAGCTATGTGGGGCTCAGCTATGCACTCTAGGTGTCTCTCTGCCCAAAGAATCAACTGCTGTGCCTCCCGAGCTACTGCTTGGCTCTTGGTTTCGCCCTGCCAATTGATATAAGCCACTGTCATCGCATTGTCTGAAAGAATCCTCACAGATTGACCTTGTACTAATGGCAGAAACCCCTTAAGGCCAAACAGACCACCCTGGTCTCCAATTGGTTGATAGACTAGGCAGATTCTCTCGCAGACCATGTACACTGGACTGAGTGCCGCTGACAGACCTCTCCCCATCTACAAAGACTTGCATTGGTAGTGACTATCAACCAATCAGGAACCTCGAGGTCCATTCCACGAACAAGACTGGAAGTCTGAAGCCACTTGGAAAATTTCTCTCTCGCCTCGCCCTCGAGGGGCAACGGCATCTGAAAGTCCTTGGATATCATCTGCCAATGAGCCAACAGTGCCCTTTGTAATGGTCTCAGATGGGAAAACGCCTATGGCACCAACTCCAGTGTCAAAGCCATCGAGCCTAGGACTTGCAAAAGTCTCAGACGCTGGGAACACGTAACTGCAACAACTGGCGAACCTGACTCTGCAGTTTTAAGACTCTCTCCTCTGAAAGAAATACTTTGCCATCCAAGGTGTCAAACCCATCACATAGATACTCCAAAGACTGTGTCGGGGTCAAATGACTCTGCCACATTCACTACCCAAACAAAGGACTGGAGAAGATCGAGAGCCATGTGAACCGATTGGCGACAAAGGGCCTCCGACTTCACTCTGATAAGCCAATCATCCAGATATGGGTGCACCAGAACTTCTCTCCACAGCACCACTGCTACCACCACCATTACCTTGGTGAAAGTGCGCGGGGTTGAGGCCAGACCAAAAGGAAGGAACTAAAACTGAAAATGCTGTCCCAGAATCATGAAGCGGAGAAAACGCTGCAAGTCTGGTTGGATGGGAATGTGGAGGTAGACCTCGGTGAGATCCAGCAAAGCCAGAAACTCTCCCTTGCAAACTTACGCAATCACTAACCGCAAATTCTCCATCCGGAAGTGCGGTACCTTCAATGCTGCATTTACCTTTTTCAAATCGAGAATCAGATGGAACGTGCCCTTCTTCTTCGGGACTACAAAATAAATGGAATATCTGCCCTTGCGAACCTCCGTGGAGGGAACTGGAATGACCGCCCTCAGGCACTGGAGATGATTCAGGTTCTCCCACACCACTGACTGCTTGCTCGCGGGACCACAGGGGGAAATTAGGAACAGTTTGCAGTCAGGCCAAGCAAATTCTAAAGCACAGCTTCTCTGACCACACTGAGAACCCACTGGTCCTGTGTAACTCTGGCCCATTCGTTTTAGAACTGGGTCAAGCGACCTACTATAATAGGAACGACAGAGTGGACCAGCCTTGCCTCATTGTGAGGATTTACCTCCGGCTGCAGAATCTCCAGCGGCTCCTCGGAACGGCCTCCAAGCACCCCAAAAGGACTGACCCCCCAGGACTGATCCCGAGAAGAGAACTACCTCTGAGAACCGGGCATGGCCCTCGAGGGTCTATATCTCCTATCAGAGCGAAACAGAGACCGCACCTGAAAAAGCTCTTGGTCTTAGGCTTATCCTCCGGTTAATAAAGGGCTTTATTATCTCCAAGAGACTGCATCAGCTGCTCGAGATCTTCCACAAATAAGAGGTAAACTTTGAAGGGAAGCGAGCCGAACTGCCCTTTGGAGGAGACATTCGCAGCCCAGTTACGCAACCAGAGTAATCTTTTGGCCGACACAGTGGAAGCCATAACCTTAGAGGAGGTGCAAACCAAATCATGAAGAGCATCCACCCCATAAGCCACAGCAGCCTCGTATTATTCAGCCCTGACCGCGTCCCTCTCCTGCCTGTGGCAGACTGTCCTGTATCTGCTGTACCCAGCGGAGGCATGCCCCAAAAATCCGCTTAAGGTGAACCTCCAACTTGCGATCCTGAATATCCTTCAATGCAGCGGAACCTACAACTGGGATAGTAGTTCTCTTAGTGACTGCAGCGTCAACCTCAGGGAGAGCAAAAAGCTCCAACGCTTGCTTCAGCACCGGATAAAGCTTCGACATGGCCCTCCCCACTTTTAGCCCGGAATCCGGAAGGCTCAATTCCGTCTTCACCAATTTCTTTACTGAAATGTGATAGGGGAAAGTGGTAGAATGACTGTGAAGGCCATCCAGAACCGGTTCAGCCCCTTCCAAATCGGACACCACTTGGGTGAGCTTTACTCCTAGGAACCTATAGGCCAAAGGCAACAAAGCCTCAAGTTCCTCTCTCTTAAAAAAGCGAACTACATTCGGGTCATCCCCCTCGGGAACTGAAGCCACCAAGCTATCATCTGAGTCTGGCCCTCCGGTTCCCAGCTCTATCGGGTCGACTGGGACATCTTGTCCAGGGGACACCTCTGAACCCCATGAAACCTGGGTCACCTCCACTGTGGCCTCTCCTGTGAAGTTCCTGAAGCAGGAGGGAGGCAGAGAAGCTGCAGGACCTGGGAGGCCCGATTGCACCAAGAATTATGCCCCTGGGGACCCCCAATGGACTAGCTGCAGGGCAAACTGGAGGGGACCGTGAGAATTCAGCCCCGCGCACTGACTGCTGCATAGACATATAAGGCCTCATGCAGCAGCAGCTCAAAATCCATGGAAAAGGGCCTCACACCGGCTGCTCCCCCCTGGAGGGAGACCAGTAGCCTTGAAGTTTCTTCCTCCTCCCCATCCCCTCGATTGAATTTGGATACAGAACAAACCGGGGAAAGTCATGGAAGAACCTCCCCCCCCCCCCCCCCCAGCAGCGCAGGAACTGCCAGCGAGGGAGACAAAATGGCTGCCATTCCTGCAGGAGAAGATTAATCAAGGGCCTGCCAGGAAAGGGAATCTGCCACGGAGGCGCCCCACCATCGCTTTGCGGCCGGTGGACCCTCCTGACAAGCCTTCCCCGCCGGAACACGCAGTACATACACCTTGCCAGCTCAACCACATACGGTCCAAGCCGTAGGCAAGGCAAGCCGATCCGTGGGGCATGTCAGGCGCAGGGAGAGTGCTGAAAACAGAAAGAGGACTTAAAAAAAAACCAAAAAAAACCCATACCTCTGTTGCAAACAGATCCCCCTAAACTACCGCCTGAAAGGAGGAGGAAGTCGCCCGCCGAGCAAGCAGAGCTACTTTCAGTTCCCGGCTCCGCAAACTATCCTTTTTTCCCCCCCCAATATAACTTTAAATTAGGGACAAAACAAATAAGAAGTGCCCCAAGGAAAAAACTCCTACAGAGCCTGCAGCCGCACAAGTGGCCTTGTGAAGGGGAGGGATCTGGACCACCAGATTTACACCCCATGGGTGCACAGGGCGAGCACACAAAAAGGTCACCGACCCTCAGCTCGCCCACCTCAACCGGGCAGGGCAGGACCACTCAGGATTCCATAAAACCAAACCTACCCACGGGAGGAAGGCTCAAAAGAAAAAAAAAAGAAAAAAAAACAAAACAAAACACTGCTCAGACTACAGAACTGCAGGGAGAGCACCATTTACCATCTGCTGGAGACAGAGAAATACTGAGGAACTGCAGGTGACACTAGGGGTTATTAAGCAGTATCAGTGAAACTTTCTCTGTCTCCATCTGCTGGCAGGGATGCATAAACCCAGGAGTCTGGATTGATCCGGGTATGTACAGGGAATGGCAGTTATTGGACTTTTCCTCCAGGAACTTATCCAAACCCTAACCACATTCTCTAGCAACAAATCTCAGAGCTTAATTGTGCATCTCTTCTCCAAGTTGAACAGCCCTAACCTCTTTAGCCTTTCCTCATAGGGGAGCCATTCCATCCTCAATCATTTTGGTCTCCCTTCTCTGTATCTTCTGTAGTGCAACTATATATTTTTTGAGATGCGGCGACCAGAATTGTACACAGTACTCAAGGTGCGGTCTCACCATGGAGCGATACAGAGGCATTATGTCATTTTCCATTTTATTCACCATTTCCTTCCTAATAGTTCCTAACATTATGTTTGTTTTTTGACTGCCGCAGCATACTGAGCCGACAATTTCAGTGTATTATCCACTATGACACCTAGATCTTTTTCTTGGATGGTAGCTCCTAATAGGGAACAGAACTTCGTGTAACTATAGCATAGGTTATTTTTCCTATATGCATCAACTTGTCCACATTAAATCTGCGCGTATATCAGCGTGTGCACGTGCACGCGGATGCCCACTCGCATGCGCAAGGGGGGATTTTGCAATTTATGTGTGGCGACACGATCGGGCCTTTGCCCATTTCCCTCCCAGTCCACTCCAATAAAGGAGTGGATTGGGAGGGAACTTCCCTAAGCCCCTACCTATCCTTCCTCCCTTTTCCCCTCTCTTCCCTGACCCCTAAACCCACCCTAACTCAGCTAAATATTTTGTTTTTGAACTTATTAAGGAGCAGAAGTAAGTTCCATGTGCCAGCTGGCTCCACCCCCGCCCAGACCCCACCCCCGGCCCACTCTTCTCAGACACCCGGCACTTTCGCACATACCAGGAGATACGTGTGTGGCCGGGCTGCTCTGAAAATGCACTTGGTGTGCCTGCGGCCCGGCCGCCGCGTATCTGCGGGCATTGGCGCGCGCCAGGGTTTTAAAATTCCCCCTTTAATGTGTGGAATACGTCTGGACTGCGCTTCTTACATGGTATTTTTAAACAATGTCCACACCTGTTGTACACTGGTTATAGTTCTTCCTATGCAACTTAGCAGTTTTCTAGCTCTGGTAGCTGTCTTTACACACTATTTTTGCAAAATTGAGATCATATATAATCAACCCAAGATCTCTCCCTATTCTAATGCAGACCAACTTCTCACTCTATCCTGTTGTTGGTACATCTGTATAGATCACTGTAGGGTTTTCCTCTCTTGGAACACTGGCAGGGAAGTTTCGGTGGCTCATCTCTTAGCATACTGATAGAGTTCTGTGTGTGACTTTATTCTCTTGCTTTGCTGACAGAGTGCAAAGTGTGGCACACTGGCAGAGCCAACTGTTTCATTCTGTTCTCTTGGGAATCTGCCAGGACTGGCATTGTTGCTTTCTTCTCTTTATACATTCCCTGTAATCATTTTGCAATTCACCTTTCTTGCCAGTGTAAGAACATAAGAACATAAGAAATTGCCATGCTGGGTCAGACCAAAGGGTCCATCAAGCCCAGCATCCTGTTTCCAACAGAGACCAAAAACCAGGCCACAAGAACCTGGCAATTACCCAAACACTAAGAAGAACCCATGCTACTGATGCAATTAATAGCAGTGGCTATTCCCTAAGTATAATTGATTAATAGCCATTAATGGACTTCTCATCCAAGAACTTATCCAAACCTTTTTTGAACCCAGCTACACCTACTGCACTAACCACATCCTCTGGCAACAAATTCCAGAGCTTTATTGTACGTTAAGTGAAAAATAATTTTCTCCGATTAGTCTTAAATGTGTTACTTGCTAACTTCATGGAATGCCCCCTAGTCCTTCTATTATTCGAAAGTGTAAATAACAGAGTCACATCTACTCGTTCAAGACCTCTCATGATCTTAAAGACCTCTATCATATCCCCCCTCAGCCGTCTCTTCTCCAAGCTGAACAGCCCTAACCTCTTCAGCCTTTCCTCATAGGGGAGCTGTTCCATCCCCTTTATCATTTTGGTTGCCCTTCTCTGTACCTTCTCCATCGCAACTATATCTTTTTTGAGATGCGGCGACCAGAATTGTACACAGTATTCAAGGTGCGGTCTCACCATGGAGCGATACAGAGGCATTATGACATTTTCCGTTCTATTAACCATTCCGTTCTATTAACCATTCCCTTCCTAATAATTCCTAACATTCTATTTGCTTTTTTGTAAAAAGAGGAGAACCACATGGCCAGCACTAACAGTAGGACTCATTTGACATCTCAAAATTGCCTAATACAGAATGCTGTAACTGTAGTGGGCTGGGAAAAGAGATCACTGGCCACAGCCACAGAAAGGTACAACAAAAATTCATCTTTGTTAAGCCAAATAGAAAGGAAATCAAATTTTACTTCTAGGTCTTCTTATATTTTGACAGTCATTCACTGCAATAAGCTATCCTTTAAACTGTACCTGTTATGTTATGTCTACTGAGTAGCACCAACATCCATCACCACATTACCCTAATTCTCTTTTCCCTACATTGGTTTCTAGTACACTATCAAATTCAGTTCAAATTGGCTTCAATTATTCACAACCTAATCTACAATCTCACTTCACCCTGGACAAAAGCAACACTCAAGCTATACACCCCCAGCAGAACTTTACGCTCCACTAACCAACAGTTGCTTGAAATTCCCTCCCCTCAGTCAGCGCACCTTGATTCTACCAGAAAACGAGCCTTCTCAATAGCTGGCCCAACACTTTGGAACTCACTGCCCATTCAACTCCATTGCATCAATGATCCAAAAATGCTCAGAAGGTGGTTAAAACATTTCTATTTAACAACACCTTAACTAATAACCATCCAGTCCAACTACTTCAGGCTCTGATAATATTCCCATTGAAGATGGAGCCACAGTCTCCCACTGTGTTCAGACAACAGACAATAGTATTCATTTATTTTTGTTGTGTTTGTTTATACAGTATCTGGGAATATTTTTATGTTATTTGCCCTGAACTTTGGAGGGTGTGAGATAGAATAAATGGAACTGGGTCACCACTATGGCTACTTAAGAAGCTCAAAAGCCACTAGCACTGCCCAAACTTGTGAAATGGTAGCAACTAGACCAGAGAGGTACACATTTAAAGCCCTGTTTTGCAGCAAGCCCTCCTCCCAATTCAGTTCTGAGAATCAAGAAAGTACTGTGATGAGTCCTCCTAGCTAGCCTGATAAGCACAAAATAGCCTTCTGTATTATGTGTTAGTCACTGGTGGAACATATTGTACTTGATGTATCTAGTCAGTCCAAGGTTGTATTTCTTGAGCAGAAATAGGTGTTGATTATTTTTTGTATGTATATTACTATGGATCTACTGAAGTGTTTTTCCCATTTTGTGTCTATGGGAAAAATGTTAGTACATAAGTCCTTATATGTTGACTATTTCCCAACTTGCAAGCTATTAGATCCATAGGTATCGAGAGATCACTTATGCTGGTTTGAAAAAGCAAGAATGCTTATTACCATACTATATTTTTACAAATGAACATTATTATCTTTGATGAACGTTTCCATTAAAATGTAAAGAACATCATTTTCAAAAGTATTTTTATTTCAGACACGTCTTATAAGAAATTGTTGCTAACAAAAACCAAAAGGTTAGCCCATTACCCACAAAAAGCCCATTGACAAAAATACCAGTACAGACATCTGACCTACCTTAATGCTTTTCTCAACAAAATCTATGGACTATGACAGCACCTATTTGTTTTTCCATACATATAAGTTATTAAAATAATTTATCACGACTTCTATAAACTTTCGGATTTCTTCAAGTCACCAAGCTTTTCAGGGAACATCAAAGGTCAACTTGTCACTTTGAATCCCTCTGGATAAACTGTTCCCTATTGCTTCTAAAACAGTCACTGCCTGTAAATAGTAACCAAGAAATAAAACATTCCAGGTCACTGCTTGGCTGACACAAGGAAAGGTGAGATTTACAAATAAATGGTGCATTTTGAGTGTGACCACATTTGAAGTACATTATACAATATATATTTCCATGTTTGATTTGCTTTACAAATATGGAAACTAAAATACCTGAGAATGTGGGTTATAAGCAACATTTGCAGTACGAGGAATGGATAAGAAAAACTCTCTCGGAGAGGCGGAGTCCACATCACACGTGTGCACTGAAAACAAACACTTGGTTAGCCACTCAAGAAAATAATTCTGAGATGGTTCACAAAATAGTTACAAAGTTATATTTGTGTCAATATGCCAAACGTAAGTCTAAGCTGCAACCTTCAATTTTCAGTCTATGCTTGGAACTATACCTCGAACATATACCCCAAATATCTGAAATGGCTGGCTTTAACATACATACAGTAGCTCTCAAATTAAGGAAGAAAACTAGTTTGTTCAAGAAGCTTTCAGCTTCCTTACTCTAGCAATGTTTTCCTTACAGATTCAAAATAAACAACAAACTAGAGTCTTGCACAATGAGCAAGGACATTTGTGGCTTTTAAATTTAACCTCTAGTTCTATGAGAGTCTGTGTGGTTTAAAAATTTCTATGGTACAAGTGGTACCCTGAAAAGAGCACAAACTGAGAGAAAATGTTTAGTAAACGGAGCCCTGCATTGTACTGCCAACAGAGCATGGTTATTTCTTGGAGAAACATTTTACAAAATATTGAACACTTACCGTATTTTTCGCTCCATAAGACGCACTTTTTTTCCCCCAAAGGTGGGGGGAAAATGTATGTGCGTCTTATGGAGCGAATATAAAAAAAAAAACAAACAAAAATCTAACAAACACCCCCCCCCCCCGACTCCCCCAAGACCTGCCGAATTAATTTCCTGCAACCCCCCACCCTCCTGACCCCCCCAAGACCTGCCAAACGTCCCTGGTGGTCCAGCGGGGGTCCAGGAGCGGTCCGGGAACGATCTCCTGGGCGTGAGCCGTCGGCTGCCAGTAAACAAAATGGCGCCGACGGCCCTATGCCCTCACTATGTCACTGAGACCGACCGCTGCTATTGGTCGGTCTCAGTGACATAGTGAGGGCATAGGGCCGTCGGCGCCATTTTGTTTACTGGCAGCCGACGGCCCTATGCCCTCACTATGTCACTGAGACCGACCAATAGCAGCGATCGGTCTCAGTGACATAGTGAGGGCATAGGGCCGTCGGCTGCCAGTAAACAAAATGGCGCCGACGGCCCTATGCCCTCACTATGTCACTGAGACCGACCAATAGCAGCGGTCGGTCTCAGTGACATAGTGAGGGCATAGGGCCGTCGGCGCCATTTTGTTTACTGGCAGCCGACGGCTCACGCCCAGGAGATCGTTCCCGGACCGCTCCTGGACCCCCGCTGGACCACCAGGGACGTTTGGCAGGTCTTGGGGGGGTCAGGAGGGTGGGGGGTTGCAGGAAATTAATTCGGCAGGTCTTGGGGGGGTCAGGAGGGTGGGGGGTTGCAGGAAATTAATTCGGCAGGTCTTGGGGGGGTCAGGAGGGTGGGGGGTTGCAGGAAATTAATTCGGCAGGTCTTGGGGGGGTCAGGGGGGTGGAGGTTGTTAATTTAAAGGGATGGGGGGGGGGTTTTGGGGGTTCCCACAGAAAGAAAAATTTTCTGATCTGGGGAGTGGACCGAAATGGCCCTCCCCAGACCCGAAAACAAAATGGGGAGAAAAAAAAAAACTATGCACTCCCCTAATTTGCTCCATAAGACGCCCAGACGCAGAACCGGTTTAGCACATTTTTTTTTTTTTTTTAATTTTCCCCCTCTGAATCCTAGGTGCGTCTTATGGTCAGGTGCGTCTTATGGAGCGAAAAATAAGAAGTGAGGAGAAAAACATTAGATAAAGCAATTCTTTTTTTTTTGTGTTTTAATGTTTGAAGTTGCTTCATTCAGGGGCTTGTTTAGTAAAGAGTGGTAAGCTTTAAATGCATATTAAGTTGGATTGCTTGTGTAAACACATCTGAGTTAAAGAAAATTTCCAGGGTTACAATAAGGAATATTTAAATGAGCTGTCATATGCAAAACACTCATTTAAACAACCATATATAATTGCAAATCCCATCAAGGATTAACAAGATATATCGGTAGTTAAGTTACTGTGTTAACCCTCTGTGACTAACATAAGATCCCTAGTGACACTTCACCTCAGTCAGAAAGAAGTTCCCTCAAGTCAATCCACTGACTCCCTTCTCGCCCAAGACAGCAAATGTCCACCCAGGATTGATACTCCCCCTCATCTACCCAGCCCCCTGCATCAGCAAGAGGCCCCCTCCAATCCATGCTAAAATCCATTTTAACACTGAATTTTCCAATTTGCACAGCTGTATAAACAGACTCCTTATTAAAGAATTGAAGTATTTGAAGAGGAGAAAGTAATATGGAAACATTAAAAGAAAGTAAGTATAGAAAAAGCAGTTTGAGCTAAGGCATAGTTTAAAAGTGTATAATTGGTCAACAATTTTGTGCTTCAGCTGAAGTGGATTTTATGGCTTCATTTCCATTCTCTGGCTCTAAGTGTTTGAGTAGAGATGATCTGATCTGAATTTAAGGTGGAGGAAGATTATTTCTGATGTGCAAATGAAAGATCTGGCTTAAGAGTCCCACCTAGCCTACTTCCTGGTTTTCTTACGAAAAGGCAGAGATTTTACTCTGTTAATACAACAGGCCCAGTTCACAAGTGGATTCCAGAAAAATGTGCTGATTTTCATTCAAGCCTCTTTGTGGTTTATCTGTGTGTATTAACTCGATTGTAAGCTCCTGGAGCAGAAACGGTCCGTTATGTGCTTCTGCACAGTGCTGCATACATCTGGTAGCACTACATAAATGACTAAAAGGTGAATTTTAAAAGCCTGGCACTCATCCAAACCGGGAGATTCGCAAATATGTTGGCCGGCACCCGCCGAGTATATTTTAAAAGGCGCTTGCATATACACATACTTGCCGCTATATGCACAAATGAACATTTCTGAAAAAGGGGTGGGGCATGGGCCTGATCTGGCCAGACTAAGAGCAGTCCTGGATTTCACCTTGAAATCTGCACGTAAATACTTACAAGCACAGGCACACTATCACGTAACTTCTGCTATGGATGGCGTACAAGTAGTAAAACAAAAAGATATAGGCAGATCAGTGAAGTTTTAAAGGTAGGGGCTAACAAGGGAGAAGGGAGGCTTTTAAACTAGAGGGGGCTTCGGATGTCCTAGCCCTTATCTGGGCAAATTGGAAATGGCATTGGTGTGCTTGTCTACTGAAATCCCCCCACTTACGTGGCAGAAGCAACATTTGCGTGCAAAAGTGTACGTCTACTTAAAATTGTGCGTACATGTGTGCATGGTCAGTCCATTTCATAACATGTGTGCATATATGCAGATATGTTACAAAATAGGCACGGTCCTGGGCATAAGCCGCTGAATGTGCATACAATAGCTATCATCTAATTGTAGTAGTAGTAGTAGTGGTGGTAATTCAGAGGGAAGGAATCTTGATTAAAATAAACTTGAAAAATGGTGTTTAACAAGGATTTTGATTATATCCTATAGGTAAAACTATTATCATTATTATTTCATAGCACTACCATATATAAAGTACCATAAAAATAAACTGACATTTATAATAATGTTTTAACATTTTAAGGTAGATAAAGATATGCATTTGGTCCTGTCAATATCTCTGGATTTGATTTAATATGTAATACTTTGACCAACTACCAACAGTCTTCCATGCCATTTCCCTCTGCATACAATTAATTTCTATACTTTGCTCCTCTTGCCTCAAACTGTACCATCTCATGAATTAACAAATTGGACATATCACATCATTTGAGAGATTAACTCTCAATTCACCTCAGCTTATAAAAATCTGCCTGCATCTATCACCATACTGCTCAAATCTTTAAGCATTTTATTAGAATCATTAGCATTATGTCCTACAAGTTTTGCATTTTAATGTAGCGGTGTTTACAGAAAAAAAAAATAAACTATTATTTGGATTTATTACCACTCTTTTGAATAAAGAAAATATGCAAATCCAAGATTTCTGCATAAGAGCTGAAAACTGTTTTAGGTTAGCAATCACTGAACAAGAGAACAATGATGTGGATGTGGCATACAGTCTGTAGTACACAATGCACCCTGGAGAGTATTCACATTGATTTGCCCTGCTCTACAAACTCACTGGCATGTTCAATTAAATTCTCTACTGTTTATGTGCTGGCTTTCAGAGCCGGTACATACAGGAAGTTATTTTAAGAAAATAGAAAGTATTCAGACCCCTTCACGATTACCACATTTTGTTACATTACAGCCTTTCCCCAAAATGGATAATATGCATTTTTTCCCTCCTCAATCTACTCACAATACCCCATAATGACAAAGCAAAACCAGATTTGTAGAAATCTGTGCAAATTTACTATTTACTCAGTAATTTGTTGAGGCACTTTTTGCAACGATTACAGCCTCAAGTCTTCTTAGGTATGACGCTACAATCCTGGCACACCTGGATTTGGGGATTTTCTCCCACTCGTCTTCTCATCTTAAGATCCTCTTAAGCTCTGTCAAGTTGGATAGGGAGCACAGCAATTTTCAGGTCTCCTCAGACATGTTCGATCAGGTTCAAGGCCAAGCTCTGGCTGGGCCACTCAAGAACATTCACAGACTAGTCGCGAAGCCACTCCTGCGTTGTCTTGACTGTACTTGGGGGTCACTGTCCTGTTGGAAGGTGAATCGTCACCCCAGTCTGAGATCCAGAGCACTCTGTCAGGAAATGCTTCGGGTGGGCATGGCCTACTTCCAATGCTGTATTGATGGCACCAAGCAACAGGCACCTTGCTGTTTGGGGGAGGGGGAGAGCGAGCATTGGGTTTCAGCAGTTGCTAGAGGCCTTGAGACACTGCATCTGCAGCTCTTGAGCTGCTTTTTAAATTACTCTAAAAGCAGGATGAAAATCAGTTTAAACCAATTATCACTTTTGGAAAACTCCAGGAATTTATGGGTGAAAATTGGTTTAAACTGAAAACGAAGGACCCAATCCATCTGAAACCATAAGATCCCTACTACAGTAAATACAGTGCAAGCAAATCTCTCACATGCATATTTATTGTGGATATCCTGAAAACCTGACTGGCTAGGGCTCCCTTAGGACAGGTTTGAAAACCACTGCCCTAAGTGGATTCCTATCTAGAAGCCATTAGGACTTCAGACTCCTCATCTGAAAAGCAGAGATATAATTACATCCCCCTTCACCATCCAGGCAATGAGGGATTGGGACTGAATAGGTGCAACAATGATTCCTGGTTTTGTATGATCAAGGCTGGACAAGACCCTAACCTGCTTGATTTCCTGAAGAATAGTTCCTACAGAATCAGAAACCAAATCTGTCTCAGCCAAAAAAAGGAGCTATGAGTATCTTAGCTCCCCATTCGTTTCTGAGTTTCATTAAATCTTTCATTTCTAGGAGCACTGGAAGATACATATACAGAAGACATGTCCTGGAAAGAACAGAGAAGGTGTCTACAATTAGGACTTCATTCTCATCTACTCCTGTAGCACAAGACTGGCAGCGCCTTTTCATCACATATAAGGTCTAAAATGCTTTAATGTCGTCAATTTGACAATGGATTCCTCTGAATGTGTCTGTAATACTGCCCCCCTCCCCCCAATCCCAATCCACCTCCCAAAAACTCACCCCAAGTCAAAGTTCCCCCTTACAATGGTCCATATATAGACTGAGCCTTACAAAGAGGCACTCTTTCTCTCTCTCGACTCTTATGCCTACCGAGGAGCTGTAGCAAAAATAAATCCATGTACGCGCACCCTTCCTGGCTATTTAAAAGTCGCGTAACTCCCGGGAAGTCCACTTACGCACGTGTGTGGCCGCTTTGCACGCGCAAGGCTTTTAAAATCATTGTGCTCAAAGTACAATGATGGTAAAACCTGAAATCCATGAAAAATTATATTAATGCATTATAATGAAGATTTCATAACTGAGCTTGGTTTTCAAGTGACAGCAAAATGTATGGCAGAAAAGAAAATTATATTGCAGTCAATGTTATTAATCTGTTCTCATTGCACGTCATACTTCACCGCTATACAGAAAGCTAAACTCTTGCTCAGCCTCATACGTGATGATAGATGCTTCAACTCTAAAACATTTATTAACCAATATAGACTGGAAATCATAAATCTTACTGAAAAATGAAAGAAACAAGAATAACAAAGTATTGGAATTGTGGTCACAGATTGATTAATGCCTACTTTGAATAATCAGCTGAACCAAATGAGAAACCAATACTTTCCCTGCACTCTCAGCAGGGCAGGATGCAGAATGCTGCAGGCTAGCATTACTGCTGCAATGTAAAAAAGCAATATTCCCACACAGTGAAGCCAGGTCTCTTCTAATATATAGCTTTCTATACTAGACAACCAGTTAAAGCAAGGCATATAAATCTGTGCTTACAAATACACATTTACTTTTTCTCAGACACAAAAAGGGAAAAAAGCCATAATAAATCAGACCCTTAGGAGTCTATTTCTTAAAGTATGTTGACGCTAATTAAGTGTTAAAATGCATTTGCTGACCATCCCAGATAACATTTCCCAACCACTAGCTGATATTATCAACACCTCCATGTCCATCGGAGATGTTCCTACCCAGCTCAAAGTTGCCATAGTTAAACCCATCCTTAAGAAACCGAAACTTGACCCCTCCGATTTATCCAACTACCGACCCATCTCCAACCTCCCCTTTGTTGCTAAAGTCCTTGAAAAAACAGTCAATATCCAGCTGTCAAATTACTTAGACCAGCACCAGATTCTCTTTCCTTCACAACACGGCTTCAGAAAGCGATTCAGCACCAAAACTTTATTACTCTCCCTCACCGACCTCGTCATCAAAGGCTTTGACAAAGGTCACACATTTAACCTTGCTCTTTTAGACATCTCTGCAGCCTTCAACACTATCAACCATTCCATACTACTCGACATGCTAGCTGACATTGGCATCTCTGGGACCCCACTTCATTGGTTTAATTCATATATAAGGGATAGACAATACAAGGTAAAAATTGAAAACCATGAATCTGAGCCAATTGACATCACAAGGGGCTCCTCCTTATCATCCACATTGTTCAACATATACCTCCTCCCCCTCTGCCAGCTACTCTCAAATCTCGGCCTCCCGCATTTCGTCTATGCTGACGATGTGCAAGTGCTCATCCCCATCACCGACTCCATCTCCAACGCCCTAAAAAGATGGGACTGTGCCCTCTCTTCCATCAACTGTCTACTCACCCAACTCAATCTAGCCCTAAATCCCAACAAGACCGAACTCATGATCATCTCACCGCAACCCATCAACCAAGCACCCATACCTTCAACCAACTCCCCCCCTTCTCCTCCAGTCCTCACGCAACTTGTAAGAGACCTAGGTGTCACACTTCTCCCCCCCCCCCTTCTCCTCCAGTCCTCACGCAACTTGTAAGAGACCTAGGTGTCACACTTGACCCACAATTCAACCTACAAAATTGTATTTCCTCAACCATCAAAGACTGTTACTTCAAATTACACACCCTCAAAAAACTCAAACCTATTCTGCACCACAATGACTTCAGAACAGCCCTACAAGCCCTCATTTTATCCAAAATAGACTATGCAAATGCTCTACTCTTAGGTCTCCCAAAGAACAGCCTTGCCCTCCTGCAGCTACTTCAAAATGCTGTGGCAAGAATATTGACAGGCACCCGCAGGAAAGAACACATTTCACCTATCCTCAAACAACTCCACTGGCTCCCCATCACAGCCAGAATTCAATTCAAAACCCTCACACTTATTCACAAAGCCATCCACAATCCAGACATGCTCTGGTTCTCAGAACATTTACATATACGCTCCTCTTCCAGACCTACCAGAGCACCCTACACCGCAAACATTAACACACCTTCTCCCAAACTCTTCCATCTAACAACCACCAAACAACGTGCGTTATCCCTAGCTGGACCCTCCCTATGGAATTCTATGCCCACTCACCTTTGCCTCGAAACCTGCACTAAGAAATTCAGACAGAACCTCAAGACCTGGTTGTTCGCCCGATCCTACTCATAAACCCGATCCTTCTCATGAGCCCTACCCTACTCATTTTCGCCCGATCCTACTCATGAGCCCACTATTCCCACCTCACCTTCTTTCCTTTACCCCTCCCCTTCCTCCTCCCCACCCCTAGGCTCCCTTCCCCTCCCTTCACCCCTCCTAGGTCCCCTACCAAATACCCCTCTCCTTACTCTCTCCTCCGAGTACTCTTATGTACTTTATCAATACTTGTACATTATCTATATTTGTATTAACTATAATTATCTTGTATGCTATTTATAATTGTATTTAACTATGTTTTCTGTTAACCTATTTGTACAGCCTAACCTTCTTCTCCCGCACACCCTAATCCCATCCCCCTCCTCCCCGCCCCCTCCCTCCTCTCCCCCTCCCTAGTTTATCTTATCAGGTTCATTGTAAAGCCCTGTTGGCTAATTATTGTTCTATGGAAACCGATGTGATGTTTTCTTAACGAATGTCGGTATACAAAAACTTTCAAATAAATAAATAAAAAATAAATGTATCACATGCATTAGCTTCCTAAAGCATTTGTATAATCATTAACACAAAACATTAAGCAAATGAGATGATATGAAGAATATGCAAATCATCTATTAGCATAGGGAAACCAGACGTGTTAAATATAACTAAATTTAACACAGATGCATTAACACAAAAAAAACCAAATATTTCTAGAGATTAGTTATCCGTTGTGATCTTCAGTTGGAACGATGGTATATAAAAATACTAACTTTCTGCATTAACAAAATCATTGACATGCATTTTATTTTACATGCTAAACATTTTCAATCTTAATTAGCAAATCTCACATTATCTACTCTAATAATGCACAATTTAATATAGTTCAATAAAAAGATCTTTTAATCTGGAAATGTAATTCTCAATGCAACCACTAGATGGAACATTAATACACATATATAAGCAGTAAAGTGAATATAGGACAATGATACCTACTTCACCATGGTTGAAAAAGTAGCACATTACTGTAACCAGACCACCTAGACGACTTCCACTGCAAGGAAAATGAGATCAGTTTTAAATTATTTAATTTCACACATCACATAGCAGTCTGTTAAACAGTCAGATATGATCGTATGGTCATGTTGAAACTTCTACACTATCAGGCTGATGCAATATGGGCACGCAAAAAAACGGGCATTCATGATTGAGCGCCCACTTTCCTAACATGCGCCCAATCCACCTCTCCCAGGCGCATGATGCAGTATGTTAATGACCTGGTGCGTTAAAAAGGAGGTATTAGGTTGTGCTTCCCTAATGCCTCCTCGACATCGGGCACCCAGGAGAAGTGGCAGAGTGCAGATTAGGAAAATGGACTCGCATAAATTAAACATGTGTTTTCCAAACCTGACCGCCGACAAGAATTTTGTTTTATTTTTTATTTTTCCATGTTACTGTTTTGTTTGGTTCCTCCAACTTAGTATCACGACGACATGTCTGAGGAACCACAGAAAAGCAGTATTTTCTGCTTTTCTGCTCAACTTCTGGAGCTCCTCAAGACCTAACACCAGCTCCGGGGCTGATGATAATTTTTGAGGGTTAAAATATGCGTGTTGTGCACACGGGGGTACTAGCTAATAGCCTCATCAGCGTGACATTTATACATGATGAGCGCTTTTAACTATGCACTGGTTTGGATGCGCATTTTGGACGTGCTGATCCCCTTATTGCATCGGGGGTTACAGACGCGCATGCAAAACGTGTGTCCAACCGCAGGTTATCCTCTGTGCTAGCCTGAGCGCATGATGTTACCTCAGCATGTTTGAATGAAACAATTCCAGGCATTACAAAAATAAAAATAGGTACTGTTTTGGTGTTTCAGTACCTACTGTCAGGCACCCCAGAAAAGGGTGCCACTGGGAACAAAAAAAAAGACAACCAATGAATTATAATAGAACATAATATAATTGTCATAATGCATTATGCCATTAGTATTGAAATATTTCAAACTAAATGAATGAGCTAGTCCCAGTGATAACCTGAAATTACTAAACCTACTTGAGGTAGGTAAAAAAAAAAAGCAACAGCAGCTCCCTTATGGAGAAAAACTAAACTAATTAGATAGCTAGCCTAGGAAAGAGACATCAGAGGGGATATGATTGAGATTTATAAACTCATGAGTGGGCTGGAATGCGTAAACAGGAAAGGGTTATTTATAATTTCAAACAGTAGGACTTGGGGAGACACACCATGAAACCAGAAACTAGTAGGTTTAAAATAAATGTTGGGAAGTATTTTTTCACTCAGCACTCAATCAAGCTATGGAATCTGCAGCCAGAGAGAGTGGTCAAGGCAACTAACAGTGGGTTCACAAAAGAGTTGGCTAAGTTCCCGAAGGAAAATTCCATAAACCACTATTAGCCAGGTAGATTTGGAAAATCTATTGCTCACCCCTGAGAGTGAAATAGATCAACTATTTGGGATCTGCTCATGTTCTCCACAGATAGCAGGATGAACTAGTCAGGACATGTGGGTGAGGTCGTCCAATGACATCGAATGGACTCTTCTCTCTAGCTTAGTAGAACTTTTACAACCTGTTGAGCATGCAAATGAGTTGTCATGCAAGCAGTGCTTCTTGAGCCTCCTCAGTTTGTTCATAGATAAACTTAGCTACGTTGTCAAGTCTCCAGGGAGGCAGGCAGGTATTAAGCATGGCTAATGCATCCTGCTGGCTACTGAAAACACCATTTATGGTAAGCAAACATGCTTTTCTATGTTGACAAGCAGGGCTGAATTAGCCATGACATGTTGGGGAGTTCCAAGCTGAGGATTGCAGAGATGTAGCACTTACTGAAGAAACAACCCAGCAACCCCATGGAGAGTGGCCTATTCGGTGAACAGATTATGCATAACTGCTTGTCCAAAGGTACTGTCAACCCTAGGCAGATTGTTCGATCAGCAATGGGACATGAAAGTATGAACAGATGACCAAGTTGCAGCTTTGCAAATGGTGTCACTAGAAACAGCTCTCAGATAAGCAACTGAAGTAGCCATGGCTCTCACTTGATGAGCCCTGATGGAGTCTGTTATTTGAAGTCAAGCTAGTCATAACAATGTGCTATATAGTTTGCTAGTCAGTTGGAAATGGTACATTTAGCAACTGTTACTCCCATGCAGGAGACATCCTCTAACTTATCGTGAACATCACTGCACAAGCTGCTAGCTCACAATCAAGCCAATCGATGTACACCGATGGAGGTGGATGAGGATCGGATTACTGTATTGAATGCCTCATATACTGGTGGGAAAAGATGGCAAATCCACTCTTCAGCATTGAAGGAAGGCTGTAGATATGCAGAGCCACCCTCCTCCTGGAAGCAATATGGCTTTAGTTTTGCATAAAATTGTTTAAGTATTGTATTATGCAGAACTGGTGAGCCAAAATACAAATACAGAATTCTGCCGCTCGGTTGCTTGTAGGTACCTCACGTCAAACTCATATTACACCCGTCTTACTTTCTCTTCATTGGTTACCGATTAAATATCGAATTCAATTCAAAGTATTATCAATCATTCACTCTCTTATCTATAACACCTCTTCTACTTGGCTATGCACTAATCTCCGTATATACAAACCTTCCAGACATCTCAGATCTTTTTCAAAAAATCTATTAGACATTCCCACCGTCAAATTGGCAAAACTTGAATTAACCAGAAAAAGAGCATTTTCAGTAGCAGGTCCTGTTTTATGGAATTCACTCCCAGATTATCTTCGCCTTACTTCCTCTACTCAACAGTTCAAAAAATCACTGAAAACCTATCTATTTCAGAAAGCATACACCTTATCTCCTCATAAAATAAACATTCATTCATCTGTTACAACAGCAGCATCTCCTTCAAGTCATACAATACCCATAAGTAATAATTCCTTTTCATTCACACCGTTTGTAATTTTATTGTTTAAAAGCCGCTGGTCATGAATGTTTTGTGTTATTATTTTAATGTTAGTTTTAATTTGTTTTTATTTGTTAAGTTTACTCATTATGTATGTTTGGTTGTAAACCGTTTTGATTAATTCTTTCGAATTGTAAAAGCGGTATATAAACATTTTTAAATAAATAAAATAAATAAATAAGCATTAAGCATAGTACCTCAAAGTATCTTTTTTCCAAAATTCTGCAACAATCTGGGGTCTTTTCCCAGCAGGAATGTTGGAGAATATTCTCATTTTCTTTACTCATTTTAACACAGACACCACAACAACTGATTGATGAGGTAATTGTACAACTCCAAAACCTGGAGCTTTTTGTACTTTAAATCTAACTTCCGGGCCACTGGTGCACAAGATATTGGATTTTCCCCACATTTTGGTTTGTAACTTTTGTATGATATTGTAAATCAGAATGGCTGCTGGCTCTGCCCAAGTGTAAAAATCTTGAGCAGGCCAAAGACTTCCAAGCAAGGGTCCTTGCCCTTATGCACATTAACCTCTAGCGCCTTTCCCAACTTATCCAGAAATCTAGAATATGAGGTGTCTTCTGGCAGAGGCGAATGTACCAGAGGTTCAAGAAGGAAGTCAGAGGGGATTCTGGTTCATCCTTCCTCTGATCTTAAGGTTGAGGGAATGCTTATCCAGAACCCTAATGATGACGTGAGCAACTGGCTGGACTTCTTTGCTACAGAGTGGGGAGGACTAGAACCATTTCTCAGTAGTTCTTATGGAGTCCTTCTTGTGGCGGGTGTAGGAATGATTCCTTCTTGTGGAAGTAAATCTAATATTTTGGAAAAGGAGTGATTAAAAAGTGTCCTCCTTATCATTATCCCCTAGGAAGGTAGAGCAAGACCTTACCAGCTCTGCCACTTGGTCCAAGGGCAGACGTACCCACTGACTGAGCATTGAAACCAGGATGGAATCTTCTGAAACTAGGCGAGAATCTTCTTGTACTTTTACTGGACCCTGCAAAAGCTGACCTCGTGACCTGTTGGAAATTAATGGCACCAGAGAGCAAATGAGGTCTGGCGAGTCCAGATGGAAGATTCATACTAGTAGCTTTGATGGAGAGAACACACTAATAATAGGTGGAGTTAAATAAAACACATCTCCTTCTGCCTGGTGATGATTTTGAAAACAGCTCTGTCAGAAGCACCATCGTCCAGTGCGTCAACATCGCTGAAGGTTGTTCTGTAAATGGAAGAAACATCAATAGTGACAAGGCTCAATTCTACAAATGTTCCAAAGCTCAATGCATCAAGGCTGCTCAGCCAGTAGCAGAGGCCTCTGGTGCCCAGAGTAATCTCACGATGACTGCAGCTGCCCTGTAGGAGGGAGTGTTTTGAACTCCTAAGGTCTGTGAGAGTCTGTTGCACAGTACCAGGAGGCAACAGAGTATGCTGGGGGAGAAGATGGGATCTTCAGCTCCCGGGAAGCCCATTGTCAATAGATGGACATCTGCGCTACAGAGATCTCTAAAAATTAATCTGGAGCATATGTGGCAGGCTATTGTCACTCTTGAGAAAACTGTGAGTAAGAGATTTGAGGATTTTTTTTTCCATTGGAAACTATGAGGGGGAAGATTACCAATATGGAAATTACGGCTGAGGGCGTTGAAGGAAAATTTCAACAAGAGGAATCTTGCACTTTGGTTTGTCAAGAATATAGACCAATGTCTTCTCAAGACAGCTCCGCTATACATAAGACGACTGAAACTTTTGAAAACCAATGGTGATATCGTAATCTTAGATTAATTTTCACAGATCTCCCCTAATTGGCCCTCAGGAGCTTATCAAGAAATATTTGAAAGGGGATTTTGTGTATCTCTGAAGATATGTCACCCATCTGTAACACAAGTTTTTATTTACCATGTAAGAAAAAGAAGAGGGGGGGGGAATAGGATGTTTCTACAGGATCCCCAGGAAGTTTGGACTTGACTGGTTTTTTTGGAACAGACAAATGAGGAAGTGAAGGTCTGAGCTACTTTATTGATCATGTGTTTTTGAAACTGATAAAAATTGAATATTGAGATTCTGTTTCTGTAATAGAGATTCTCTTTTTTTGGGTCAGAATGTTTGTGTATACCCAGATGTTTGTAAGCAGACCCAAATTAGAAGAAAATCCTTCCTTCAGATGCATGATAAAGTTTTCATTTTAAGTGGGGAATTTTTTCTCTGTTACCCAGCTAAGTGTTTAATCAAGATTTCTGGCAGCTGATTATATCTTTTTTCAACCTAGCCACGTAAGTCTTTTCTTAATATAATTGCTGCTGTTCCTGCTTTTACTCCGGAATAATTTTATCATCAATTTGTAATTAGTGGCTTTAATTATTTTTCTTCTTGAGTCAGCATTCTTCTTTTTTTATTCATGTATATTACACTGACTTAGTCCCTCATTATGTACAATTCTCTTTTTTATCTATTCTGGGCTTGGAAGAGGGTGTTATGTTTGATTTTCTTCTTGGTTTGCATTGCTTCCTGCTTTTCCTCATCTGTAATACCCTATTTTCTGTCAGGTGGTAGTTTTCTTGTTTTATGTTATGTTAAATTCTATAACGAGTAAAAAAAAAAAAAATACGAGAACAGGAAGGAAGAAAAAGTTGGAGAAGTGATAAAAGGGGCTAAAGAAAATGAAGAATTGAAGAGATCTGAAATCTTTAAAGATTCAATACTATAAATGAAAATCTGTTTCTGTATCTTTTGTTAGAATAGTGATTAAAGTGACAGAGAAATAAAATCAAAATTAAGTCTGCTTAAAAAAGCAGAAATAACTACTTACCTGATAACGTCCTTTTCAGTAGTTTTGACAGGTGGATCCAGAACCAGGAGGTTATGCACCTCTACCAGCAGATGGAGCAAACCTGATGTACTGGTATATATACCCCTGCACTGACATCAGCCTGCCAATATTTTCTGCAAAAGCCAACTGTGGACAAACTAACAAAAACTTGATTATTAAAATACAACCACTCCAGTACTCAGCCAACAGGAAACCACTGAGCTCAGACAAGAAGTGCAATAACACTAGTCTAAGGACTGGACTGACACTTACTAGTACACCCTGGAACACACAGCCACATAGGAGGATCATAGCACAACCATTTGGCAGCCAAGGGCAGGAAGATGGATCCACCTGTCTGTACTAACGAAAAGGAAATTAACAGGTGAGTAGTGATTTCTCTCTTAGCATTCAGACAGGTGGATCCAGAACCAGTGGGATGTTCCAAAGCTACTCCCAAACAGGGCAGGAAGCTGCCCGCGGTCCAGTCAAAACCGCACATGCGAAGGCTGCGTTTTCCGGGCCTGCAGGTACAGGCGATAATACCTGGAAAAGGTGTGTAAAAAGGACAACATTGCAGCTCAGCAAATGTCGATGGGAGACAACAATCTAACCTCTGCCCATGGCACTACCTGAGCCCTAGTAAAATGAGCATGAACCTGACTAGGCAACAGCTGCTCAGAATCCTCATATGCGGCTGTGACTACCTCCTTAATCCAGCAGGCTAATGTAGCCCGCGATGCCAGCTCACTCTCTTTACTTCCACCATGAAGATCAAACAGGCAATCCGTCTTCCCGAAAGGTTTAGAAACCTCCAAATACCTCAAGATATGTCTCTTGACATCCAAGGGCCATAACAGGCGATATTCCTCCGATTCTCTTTCACTGTCTAGAGCAGTGGTTCTCAACAGGTGTGTCGGGATACACTGGTGTGTCCCGAGGTCCGGGGAGGTGTGTCACAAGGCCAGCAGGTGGCTGCCTCCTTATCAGCCTGGGTGGGAGCCAGTTGACTTCACTTACATTGGGCCTGATGAGAGGCTATTCTCACTTCCTTCTCTTCTTTCTGGCCCAGTGGGAGGCTTTTTCCTCCTTCACCCAGATCAGAGTGAGACATTGCCAGCTCCTGCTGTTCTGGGCCTGATAAGATGCAAACTTTATCTTCCCCTACTGAGTCTGGGAGTGATGCTGCTGATGAGCTCTTCACCCTGTAGAGGGTGGGGGAAATAAGGTTGGGGATGCTGAGAAGATGAAGGTGGAATGAAGAGTGAGTGTGGGGGCTGCTGAACAGGAAGGGGTAGGAAACAGGGGGTCGGGGAGGCTGGGCAGGGAGATGGGATTAAGGGGGTAGAGAGAGTCAAGCAAGCAAGAGAGAGAACACAGGGAAGAGGATGTGGGGGTCAGGAATGCTGGGCAGGGATATGAGCGTGAGCGGATGATTGAAAGGGAGTAATTGGAAAACGTGAAGGATGATGGAGGCATGGAAGAGGAGTGACAGGGTGCAAGAGCCATAATATGTCAGTTTTGGGATTGCGCATTTCTTCTTTGTACTTTGCTTAGTGTGAGAGGATATGTATTTCTGTTTCTAGCTTTCCAGTTTTGCACAACATGCAGAGTGGCTTTTTGAGGTTTCCATTCCAGTTTTTGTCTCTACAGTTGTAATTTGTAGTATTTTATTCTGTATTTGATGAAGGTCGGATTTGTATGTGTGACTGAATGAGGTATTTTACTAGTAGGTAGGGATTTGTATCAATCTTCTTTGTTGCATTTTCTCATTCTCAATAGGACATGCATTGGTGCTGCACTACTGCCTTTTCATAGGAAGGGCTATTGCTGTTTGAGTTCTTGGAATTAGTGTTGCAGTGGTATAGAAGGTTTGCTACACGTGTGCTGAGTGGTTTTTTATTTTATAATGCACCTAGTAGTAAGGGAGTTTGTGTTTCTGTTACTGCGATAGCACCAGAATCAGAATATCTATTTTATATAAAGAGTTGTATTTGATATATCCTAGTTCTGCTCTGCATCCATTGTTTGCGGATGGGGGGGAGAGGGGGGTGTTCCTGTGGATGCAGACTATATGTTTACATTTAGCTCCAGAACCACTGGTCTAGAGACAGCAGGGAAATGGACTCATTCAAGGGAAAATCTGAGACCATTTTTGGCAAAAAGGAAAGAACAGTATGTAGCTGTATCGCCCCCGGAGTCACTCGTAGAAATGGTTCCCGGCAAGAAAAGGCCTGCAGTTTGGATACTCAATGTATAGAACAAATTTCCACAAGAAACATCGTTTTCAAGGTCAGTAACCTCAAGGAAAGGTTACACATTGGTCAAAAAGCAGGGCTTGCTAAAAAAATCCAAAACTAGATTAAGACTCCACAGGGCATTGGTAACCGCCAGGGAGAATGAAAATGATTCACGCCTTTCAAGAATCGGGCCACGTCTGGATGAGCCAACAAGAGTACACCATTCATCTAACCTCAGAAACAAGCAAGAGCCATCACCTGTACCATTAATGAATTAAGGGCCAACCCTTTACTCAATCCATCCTGCAAAAATTTTAAAATGAGTGGGATCTTAACCCAACGAAGAAGAACCCCTTGATCTTCAAACCAAGCCTCAAACACTAGCCAAACCCATATATTCCATAAGAGAAAACTGAGTTAGATCCTTGGGAAGAACAAGTCCCTGCTGTAGCAGATCCCTATAAGCCGGAAACCAGAGTCCACCAGAAGCCTTTGCAAATCTGCATACCACGGTCTTCTGGGCCAATTTGGTGCCACCAAAAGCACATTCATCCTGTGACTCTCGATCTTCCAAATCATTCTGTCCAACATGGACCACAGGGAAAAGGATACAGCAGCTTGCCCTCCGGCCACTCCAGCATAAGGGCATCAATGCCCAAGGACATTGGATCTCACCTGTGACTGAAGAAGTGAAGAACCTTTGCATTGCAAGAAGTCACCAGCAGTTCCAGAAATGGAAGGTCCCACTGTATCACTACGAGCTGGAACACCTCGTTTGAGAATTCCCCTAGTCCTGGGTCCAGACTCTGTCTGCTGAGAAAGTAGTCTCTTACATTTTCTTTTCCTGCTATGTGTGAGGCTGAGATTTCCTGAAGTTGCAATTCTGCCCATTCCATAAATTGGGATATTTCCTGTGACACTTGCTGGCTTCTTCGTTCCTACCTGCCAACTGATGCAAATCACTGTCATTGCATTGTACAACATAATCTGGGCCATTCAACCCTGCAATCAGTCGCCGAACCGCAAGCATGCCAAACGGACTGCACGGGCTTCCAACCGATTGATGTTCCAGAGAGACACTTCTGCATTCCAGTGCCCTTGCGCTTTTAGCTCCTGAGAGTGAGCTCCCGAACCGTGGAGGCTCGCATCTGTCATGAGTACTAGCCAGTACAGTGATCTTAGGGAAACCCCCCTTTCTTAGATGATCCACTTTTAACCACCACTATAGGCGAGTGCAGACCTCTATCGGTAGGTGAAACTGAATCTAATAGTCCTGAGACTGTGGGCTCCAACAAGACAGCAGAGTGCGCTGAAGAGGACAAATATGCACCCTCGCCCACGGCACCATCTCTAGGGTCGCCGCTGTCAATCTGAGCACCTGTAGATAGGACCACACTGTTGGGTGTATTGTGTTCGTCATTAGACGCATCTGCGCCATCAGCTTCTGAATATGGCCCTCCAGCAGGAACACCCTGTCCTGTTTTATGTTGGACCAAACACTGAGATACTCTAAAGCAGAGCTTTCCAAACTCTTCATGGTGGCGACATACTTTTTAGACAAACATAATTTCACGACACAGTTATTCAGTCTACTAGCAAACCAGAGGTTAAAGATTAAACAAATGAAACGTATTTCGACAATTTAAGTACGTTTCCATAAATATATACATAAATAAAATGTTTCACGACACAACCTCCCTCATGAAAACCTTTCATTTATATTAAAAATATATAATATTCCAAGATTAATGTTATTGTTATAATTTATGAGTAAAAATAATAAAACAAACTGAACACCACCAATAACTATTTACCTCTTTAATGAGATGTATGAGCTTGATGGGATGAACACAGCTTTTGAATATTTGGTGGAATATTAGATAAAGACACTTGTATTTCGTCATCAAGCATTTTTAAGCTTCCACGTTTCAATGTCTTCAAATTTGTCGTCGTTGAAATGGATACCTCACAAGTGTATGTAGTGGAAAACTGCAGAAGAATTTTTAACGCTTTTTTTTTTACTAATGTTTGGATGCATTTTTGAAACATGAATCCAAATGTTGTCTAAGTCACCCTCTTCAAACATCATTAATAGACCGATTATTTTATTTCAGCTAATTATTCTTTTTCAATAAGTGAAAAGTCAATCGTTACAGTTGAAAGAAATGGATTTCTGATCCAATCATAATCTTGGATTTCAATATTTGGGAAGTAGTGATGAACTTTTTCTCCGAGCAATGCTAAATGGTCAACAATTAGTGAACTGATCTCACATTTTAGCTCACAGTCAGCAGTTTTGGAAAACATTTCAAAATTTCCTTCTGTCACTACTGCTGTTAAAATATTTTCTCCTTTCCTTGCATACTGCTGTTTATTTTATTCAAGTGTTCAAATATGTCAGCAAGATATGCCAGTTTTGTGCACCATAGTTTGTTTTGAATTAGATCGCAGAATTTATTTTGCTGATTTTCCTCAAAAAGTTTAAGCATCATTTCCTTCAATTCGTATATACGACAAAGGACTTGACCTCTTGACAGCCAACGAACTTCTGTGTGTAGTATAATGTTTTTAAATTTTGCTCCCATTTCTTCACAAATATGAGCAAATAATCTTGATTAAGAGGACTACTTTTAATGTAAATGATCATTTGAACCACTTGATCCATAACCTTTCTTAATTTGTTACCAATGCTTTGCACGACTAGTGCTTTGTGATGTAAAAAGCAATGAGTAATTATAATATTTTCATTCTCTTTCTTTGTTAAAGCTGTAAAACCTTTGTTTGAACCAACCATTGAAGGAGCGCCATCTGTGCATATTCCTATACAATTTAACCATTGCAAATTATTTTCCTTCATGAAGCAATCTGTTTTAAATATATCTTTGTCTCTAGTTCTTATTGGAAGTTCTAGGCAACACAAGAATTGCTCAATAATTCTGTCAGCATGAATGAAACGTATAAAAACCAGTAATTGTGCTAACCCACTGACATCTGTTGATTCATCTAACTGCAATGTAAAAAGCATATTATCGTCTTGAAAAATATCCTTCTTTTGAAGCTTAATGTCAGCAGACATGTCTTGAATACATCTTCCAATGGTGTTATCTGCCAAAGGGATTTTATTAACTTCTATCTCAAATTCGGGCCCAAACATTGTTCGAACAATAGCACAGCAAGATTCCTTTATAGTGGTTTCGGCAATAGTGTGCGGCTCCTTATTTTTGGCAATTATTTGAGCAACCAAGTAAATTGACTTTTGAGATCTCTCTGATGTCTTCATTCTCTTGGTGAACGATACAGACTGTTTCTTTATAGATTTTGAAAGTTCAATAAAGTATTCTACTGGCTTTTCTGATAAATGACTGTGTTTTGAGGTAAAATGGCACTTTAATTTGTTTGGTACCATACTTTCATTTGCAAGTATCATCCCACAAACTAAACACTGGGGACAAGGATTGTTTTCATTAACAGAAAATGTGAACCCCAGTTTTATATAATCTGTATTGTATAAATGAGGCGTGGAAATTTTTCCTTTACACTTCTTGCTTATTAATACAGACCGTTCAAGTTGACTCTTGTGTAGTTTTCTCTATAGTCGATACATTTTGTTCATCACAAACGTCTTCTTCAGATTTTCTTTTCTTAATTAGAAACTTATCCATTTTACCCCGATGAAACAGATGGTTGTATGCAAGTCGGTATTACTTATTTCAGTTGGCCAACTTTAGCGCTGCGTTGTGTGTAGTCAGAGTTGACGGCACGCCGTTACATGCGCGTGACGCTGGAGGGTAGTGGCTTCTGACCGGGCTATATGGACCGGGCTTTAATGTGCTACATTCGCACGACATACCTTCACACTGCAGGCGACACACTAACGTGTCGCGACACATAGTTTGGAAAGCTCTGCCCTGCATGATAAAGGCAAAGTTTGCCCACGGATCTTAAGGACTTCTAATAAATATTTCTTCCACGCGTCCTTAGGAGATATTGTAGGATCTTTTGGGAAATTTATAATACGAAGGTTCCTCCCACGTATCTGGTTTTTCAATTGTTCAAGTGTATTAGTTAAGACCTGATTTTCTTTAATAATAGATTGCTGTACTTCTAAGATATTTCCAATTTCCATTTTGAGATTCAAACAGGAATTTTTCTTCATGGAGACCCCACATTCAACCATTTCAAATCGGTGATCTAACAAACCGAAAGAAGTAACCAGAGGATTTATTTGTTTTACAATACTGTTGTTCAGGGTTTGAATTGCCTCCCATATTGATTCCAAAGTGAATGAAGCAGGTCTTACCAGCTCAGGTATCACTGTTCCAGCTTTAACAGTAAAATCCTTCTCAAACTGCCTAGAGGCAGTACTGCTAGCATGGCCCAGAAGTCCCTAGGGACTTCGAGAGGCGTCAAATCTACTCCCAAAGCCTCTCAGATTAGAGACTGTTGACAACTACCTTCTTCAGCGTCCAGGTGCCTTTTCTTGGAACATTAAATTACCTCTATCTCAGCAGGATTTCCTGGGACATTCCATTGCACTGGGGATAGTGATGTCAAGAACTCAGGGAGGGCGTCGGGTTCCACTTCCTGTGTTCCTCCAGCGAGCCAATTCCCGGGGTTGAGGATCCAAGCAGCACATATACGTCCATTGGGTCCTGGACTTGAGATATCGATGTAGCAGGTAAAGCTTCACGCTCCCTGGCCTGGCATTTTCTGCCGGAATGGGGCATATCGAATCAATCCACCTCCACCCGATGACAGCGTCTCAGGCATGTCCTGCTCAGTCGGCCATCTTGGATCAACCTGGACCAGTGGGTTTATGCTCTCCTGACAGCAGATGGAGACAGAGCAAGCTGACGTCACAGTATATATAGGCCTGCAGTGACCTCAGCCTGCCAGAATTCTCTTCAAAAGCAACTGTGGCTAGACTAACAAAAAAATGTATTAAAACATGATTAAAAACAGGCAACCATAAACGTACTCAACCAATAAGAAACACTGAACTCATACAGCTACCCCAAGCTAGGGACTGGATGAACACTTACCAGTAAGCCCTTAGGATCCCTATCTCCACAGAAGGACAACTGACACACTCATGGGTAGAAAGATGTGAGTCCATCTGGCTACACTAAGAAAAACAAAATTATCAGGTAAGTAATTTCTCCATTTCCTAGCACGTAGACAGATGAACTCAGGACCAGTGGGATGCACCAAAGCTACTCCCCAACAGGGTGGGAGGCTGCCCGCGGTCCAGTCAACACCACACGTGCAAAGGCTGTGTCCTCTTGAGCCTGCACATCCAGATGCTAGAACCTGGAAAAAGTGTGTAGGGAAGACCACATCGCAGCTTGGTAAATGTTGATGGGAGACAACAATCTAACCTCTACCCATGACACTGCCTGAGCCCTAGTGTAATGAGCCTTAATCTGATTATGCAACAGCTTTTCAGCATCCATAAACGTGGCTATGACTACTTCCGTAATCCAGCGAGCTATGGTACTCTGCAAAGCTGGAGCACCCTGCTTATTCCCACCACGGAGAACAAACAAACGATCCAGGTTCAGAAACCTCCAGATACCACACAACAAGTCTCTTGACATCCAAGGAGCACAAGAGGCAATACTCCTCTGCATCCCTGAGCTTAGCCAGGGACGGCAAGTAGATGGACTGATTCAAATGAAAGTCCGAGACTACCTTGGGCAAGGACGATGGAACAGCATGCAGCTTTAACGCCCCCAGAATCACAAAAGGAATGGCTTCCAGCAAGACAAGGCCTTTAGCTCAGAAATTCAATGCACTGAACATATAACCACCAGGAACACAGTCTTCAAGGTCAACAACTACAAGGAAAGGCTATACAGTGGTCAAAACGTAGGGCCCACCAAAAAATCAAGCAACAAGTTAACACTCCACAAGGGAACCACTAACCTCAAGGGAGGCCTAACATTCCCTTCAAAAAACAAATCACATCAGGGTGAAATGACAATGAACCACCAAGCACCTGGCCCCTGAAACAGGTAAGAGCCGCAACCTGCACCTTCAAGGAATTAAGGGCCAATCCTTTATTCAATCCATCCTGCAAAGGTCCAGAATGAAGAACACCACACTCCTCATACCAAGCCTCAAGAACTCTCCAAACATGCACATAAGCCAAGGAAGTGGAGAACTTGCGAGCGCGGAGTAAGGAAGCAATCACCACAGAGGAGTAACCATGTGACTCTTCGACACTCCAATTCCCTTGGGCCGTCAACTCCAAACAGTAAGCCCCCCAACCATGGAGATGTCGCGAATACCGACCAGGTCGAGGAAGACAAGGGAACTCCCTTCTTCAGATGATCCTCCTGCAACCACCCCTGGAGGCAGGAGCAGATTTCTATCAGCAAGTGGAGCAAAACGCATAATCCTGAGACTGTGTGTTCCAACGAAACATCAGAGAGGGCTGAGGCATGTGCCTCACCCACGGCACCATTTCCAGGATTGCTGCCATCAAGCCTAGTACCTGTAGGTAGGACCACACCGGATGCATGGTGTTCGCCAACTGACACACTTGAGACATCAATTTATGAATCTGAAATTTTGGTAGGAAAACTTTGTCCTGCCCCATGTGGAATCAGACCCCCAGACACTCCAACGACTGGGATGGCTGAAGATTGCTCTTGTTCAGGTTCACTTCCCAAGCTCCCGCAATAATGAGATCATCTTGAATGTCAGTAGTCGGCTCTATTCCTGAGACTTGGCTCGAATCAGCCAGTCATTCAAATACGGGTGCACCAGAATCCCTTCTCTTCGTGAGACCACCGCTACCACCATCATAACTTTGGAAAATGTACTGGGAGCGGTGGCTAGACCAAAGGACAGCGCCTGAAACTGATAACTACGCCCGAACACCGCAAAGCATTGAAAGCGTTGGTGCTCCAGTCGGATGGGACAGATCCAGGGAGGTAAGAAATTCCCCCGACTGAACTGCCATTATCACAGAGTAAGAGGTTTCCATGTGAAAATGAGATCCAAGATGGGATACAAGAAGACCTCCCTTCTTGGGCGCAACAAAATAAATGGAATAGCGCCCTATACTGTCTAGAGACGTGGGCACCGGAACCACAGCCCTCAGCCTGAGCAGCCTTTGTAGCATGAACTCCACCGCCTGCTTCTTCTGCAGGGAGTGGCAAGTGGATACCATGAACACGTCCTGAGGAATACTGCAAAATACCAGTGCATATTCTTCATGTATCACCTTCAGGACCCACTGGACCAATGTGATCTTGACCCCCCTCTGATAAAAGAGAGAGAGGGAGACGTCCTCTATCTCATGTTCCAGAAAGTGGGTCAGCAAACCTTCATTGGGAGGTACGGAAGGGTCCACAACCTGAGCCTTCGCCTTGTCTGTTACAAACGCCTTGATCCTGCAGCACAAACTCTCATGATAAAGAGGCACTGTGCCTGTCACTTATCCTCCAGCAAACGAGGAACTAGAGATTTGCTCCACTTACTGGCCAGGTTCTCCAACTCATTTTGAAACAAGAGCAAGCCGTGAAAAGGCAATTTGATGAGACTAGCCTTGGATGTTGCTTTGGCAGACCAATCTCTCAACCATAACTGGCACCTGGCCCCCACAATCGAAGTCACTCCTCTGGACAAGGTGCAGACCAAGACACAGCCCACATCAGCCAAAAAGGCAGCAGCTGGTACCATAACAGAGCTAGGATTTACGCCAGAGACAGCAAACTCCTGTAGAGAAACAAACAAGAGCAAGCCACCAAGGATCAACATGAAGCAATGCAAGGTCACTGTCACAGCTTCAAATGCCCGCTCAAGGATAGTCTCAATCTTGCTAACATCAGCATCAAAGGCCTTTCCCCCTTTCAAGGGAATAGTAGACCGCTTGGAGATTGCACGCACAAGTGCATCTACCTTCGGAAAAAGAAAGCCTCTCTCACCACTGAATCCAGAGGGTACAGGCCATGCAAAATCTGACCCCTTTGGAAATAGCCTCTGGGGCCCTGCACTCAAGCTGAAACAATACTAGAATAGCTTCCATCATGGGGAAAAAACAAGAGGCTTTACACGCAAGGGAAACCAAACTAGGATTTCTCCTTGGCTCAGAAATGGAATCTGCCCCAGGAACTCCAAGCATCGTCAAGGTCTAGGAAAAAAACAGAGCTGGCAGTTCATCTCCATATGGCTCCAATCCAGGGGGGGGGGGAGGGGGAGTTCCCCATCCTCAAAAGAGGCAGGACCAGCACCATCCTCCAGGCCAGCCTGAGCTCCATCCACATGGGAAAGACTGAAAAACAAAATTTTATATTCTGCAGGGAAAACATTTTTGCATATATTATTCAAAAACACTTTGGCAATGCAACTTTATTTTTTTCAGTAATGCCACTTTTAAAAATGAATATATGCCTCTTAAGTATTCCTGGGTTTCTATGACATGCTGTCTAAAAGAATACAGTATAATTATAGCCCTTGTAGGGTTTTGTTTTTTTTTAGGTCTCTGTTAATTTGGCGGCGTGCTGGCATACATTTTATATACCATTTGCATTTTTTTAAGAAGATAAGAACATAAGAACCTGGCAAGTATCCAAAATAGACTTAGTTTTTGGGTACTTGCCAGGTTCTTATGGCCTGGATTGGCCACTATTAGAAACAGGATGCTGGGCTTGATGGACCCTTGGTCTGACCCAGTATGACATGTTCTTAAAAAATGCAAATGGTATATAAAATGTATGCCAGCACACCGCCAAATTAACAGAGACCTAAAAAAAAAAAATCTCTACAAGGGCTATAATTATACTGTATTCGTTTAGACAGCATGTCATAGAAACCCAGGCATATATTCATTTTTAAAAGTGGCATTACTGAAAAAAATAAAGTTGCATTGCCAAAGTGTTTTTGAATAATCCATTTCAATTGCTATTTCACAGTCATTTAGTCAACGTATGTCCCCCACTTCTTCATTCATATTTTTGTACAAGTCTTGTAAAAACACACAGAGAGGTTCTAGAAGTCCTGCCTGTTAAGCCACACCAACCAGAATAGATCTATGTAACCCTCACAAACTCAAATGAATAGAATAATTTCAGGAGAAAATGGGGAAGGAAAGAAATCTTCAAAACAAATGTCCTCCGGATCTTATTTAAAAAAAATATTTTAAATAAAACCTTTGGACAAAAAAAAATGAATAATGTCATAAAACAAGAGGAGCGCAAAGGGCCACGTTGCTATTTTGTAGGCTTGTAATAGCAAACCTGGCTTAAAGTAAAAAAAAACCAAAAACATCAAAAGATACAAAAATCTATACATCGTACCTTAGGTATGTCCCATAGATGAAGAAAAGGGTCATCATTAGACCATTTAACGCAAAAATCATAGACACGTAAAAGGAAGCAGGATCTCCCAATCCTATAAAACAATTTAACAATTTGGAGAGTTAAACAAAATAGACATGCTGCTTAACAGTACACATTTCCAGACAGACACTGCTTGAAGATATATGAACCACTATTCCAGAGTTGTCAAAGCCATTTATATATAAATCTGTTTTTAGAAAGATTGCCTGGGGCTCAGTGCACATAGAAGTACATACAGAACTCGATTTTGCATGTACTCTTTATATGCAATCAGGAGAGGTGCTTCGGGATGGAGTTGGGACTTGCACACATACTTTTATATTTTATTAAACATACATGTAAAGTTCACCCACACATGTTTCGCCCTCGATAGAGCAGTGTAACTTTGTGCATTTATCAGCCTACTTATATGGGAAGACAGGGAAGGGTCAGGTGAGACCTGGAGAACCTTATTTGAAGGGAGCAGGAGTAGTGTGGGGGCATCTTCACAGGTCACAGAGGCCCAGATGTGGCTTTCTTATTTCTTTCCCAGCATCTGAACTCTACTTCGTTGCCCCCATTCCCAGCATTCATCCTCTCTTCCTCAGCATCAGAGTCGTGTCCCTTTCTCCTTTCCTATGCACAGCATCCATCCCTTGCCTTAGCAGGCATGCCATCATGCAGTTCTCTCCTTCTGTGCCTCAAGGCAGGAGGCACTGGTGACAACTTAGATCAAATTCAGACAGCAAATTCTGCTCCTATCATCCCACCCTGCACCTCAAGACAGAAAGGAAAACAAAGAAGTGAGACAGGACTTCCCTGATTAGATGCATTGCAAGCTGCAGCAGGAAGAACTGGAAGACAGCATGGGCACTGGACAGATAGAAAAAACAAGTTCTGCTTCACCTTTTCACCTAATCCTACTTCCCCCATCCATCCATCACCGTCAGGTCAATCCAGTAAAGTGCGGCCGCGTTTACCCTGCTCCTAACCCGCTTTCTACTCACTTTCCGGCCGCGTTAGCCCTTCCTGCGATCCACAATCCCCTTTAACCTACTCTTACCGCGTCCTTAAATCCCCGGGTAACCCCTTCCGCCCGCGGCATGTATATTACATGTAAACGATCGAATTAGCTATTCCCTACCATCCAGTAACGCCCGCCCCGACTATCGCTTTTTTACCCTGCCGTTTTGCCGCGCGTTTAACCTGCTAACTTACCGCCTACCCTTACCCCTGCATTAGAGGCAGGGATAAGGGTAGGCAGCAAACTTTCCCCCAGCCCCCCGCTCACCTGCCCTGGCCGCGTCCATGGGTGCTGGTCTCCAGGGCAGCCCCAGTCCTCTCCCCTCCTCCCGAAGCAACAAAAGCGAAAAAAAAAGTTGCAAGAGAGAGAGGGGAGAGAGGACGGGCAATCCTACGCTCGGGATTGCCAGTCCTCTCTCCCCTCCTCCCGAAGCAAGGCGCGAAAAGCAGCCTTGCTCCGGGAGGAGGGGAGAGAGGACTGGCAGTGTAAAGCAACGAAACGACTTACTTTTTTTGCAGCCCCCCTCCGGAGACGGACATCGGCAAGGAAGACCGCGGCTCCCCTGCCTCCAGCTGCCCGCGAAGATGGACGCCTGCACGGGCGAAAGCGGCCCCTGTGCGTGCAATTGGGCCGCTCAAGGCGTGACGTCACGACGTTTGGCGTCACAGCATGTGACGTCACGTCTTGAGCGGCCTAATTGCACGAAATGACATTTGAAATGACAGATACCAGCGTGTCCGTGAAGCGTTAGGCCCGCGCACCCAGGTTACTGTATAGGCGCTGTATAGCGCTCTATACAGTAAAATGGGTTGCGCGGGCCTAACGCTTCACGGACGCTTCTTAGACGCAGCTTGCATTTGCAAGCTATTTACATACAGGATCGAGCGGTAGGTGAGCTGGACTGTGCGTGCGGCAACCGCGGGTGCGCCGGGCACTAACGCAGCTCTTCCTAACACTCGTTACTGGATTGACCTGCGTGTGATTCAAGGCAGGCTGCAAGAGGGAGGATTCAGCTGATTGGCTGCAGGAAGCATTGGGAAATAAATGAAGGCAGGTGAATGAGAGCTAACTCTGCCTCCAAACCTTCTCCCCTCTCCTCCACAAGAGGACTGCTAGCAGCAGTTCAGAGGACTTAACTGCAAGTAATTAAGAAGTGGAACAGGAAGGCAGCAAGGCAGAGCAGGCTACTTAATGAAATTCAAAGTATGCTGTCTTTCCTTCTGCTGCTACTGACCCCACCCAATAAGTATGCTGATAAACAGAAGTTGTACATGAGGAAGGGGATTAAAGATGTGCACAGTTTAGAGAGAACACCGATTGCCATATTACAGCAGGTCAATGATGGCTTTGTAGTTCTGATTTCTTTCAGTCATTTCCCTAAGAAAGTCAGAAGAAAAAATGTATGCATAACATGATGCAAAACTAGTAGTGCATTAATTTGTGTGGGTGGCCTGGGGTGCAGCAGAAACCTTAGAAGCAGGGAGAAAAAAGTATGGTGAGGTTGAAATGGAGGGGGAGGGGGCAAGAAAGAGAGAGAGAAAGCACCAAGTGGGAAGAGGATGGGAGCAGGAGAGGAGTTAGTTGGGATATGATAGGTTCAGCTAAGGGAGATACAGTGATTTACTTCTGGGGCATTCTGTGAGTTCTAATATTTTTCTCTATTGTTTAAATTACTATTCAAAGATAGTGATTATGTGCTTTTCTAACAAATATACAGATTTTGCATAATTTAAAAAGTGAACAAAATATTTACAGTTCTAAATGAATGTATTTTTGCTCCTGCAGTTCCGTGACACAAGATGCTTTCTAGTATCATCCTACAAAAGCTGTTAGCTTGGGTTTTATATAAAAAAAAACAAACAAACAAACAAATAATGTAAATTGTTAAGCTAACCTAAATCCCCACATAGTTTGCAGGCTGAGATGTGGGCATTTTATCTTAAAACTCATCTCAGTTGGGAAAAGAACAAGATCACCAATTCTCCCATTACACTGGGGTCAGTTTACCGTCCAAAATCAAATCAATTAATTTGATCTTATTTTCTATCATAACTAAAACTAATTGGCAGAAGGTGAAATTTTAATAGGAGGGTATTTCAGTTTGGTAATGGATTAGGGATCGGACAAGCCTGGTAAATGTTTTCAGAGACAAACGTATCTAATAGGTAACTGTGTGAGGCTGGTCTTATAGATATTTGGAGAGTTATTAACTCTAAATATAAGGACTCTTATTACTCTCTACCATATAATTCAGATTCTGGAACTGACTTGTCCTTCTCTTGTTTGAATTCCCTGCTTCGCTCACACTGCCAGCATTTCAGTCAAGGATCTTCTGCTTCAGGGGCTAGACACAGTTATTTGTTTTGCTGCGTTTCCCATTTACACCGCCGCCAACGATCCTCGTCAAAATGCTGGTAGTGTCTGGCTGGCAAAGTGAACAAAGCGGGGAATTTAAATAAGAGGAGGACATACTTAATCATCTCCTCCATTAAAAGGTAAATGTAATCCCAGCAATGCCAATGGCAACAGCCGAGAGAATTTGAAAAGTAAATAGATGATTAGAGAGCCAAGTGGCTCTGCAAAAATTTAACTTGCAAATACAAAAATCAAAAAATAATAAACCAAAGCATTCATATTAAAATCAGTGCATATTTCAACGAGGGGTTACAGCCAATGGAGTGGCACATGCCAATATCTAGCTTTCCTCTCTGCTCCCTAGAGGCGGATTGGCCTATTGGGGGATCAGGCACCCCACGATGGGCCAGTGGTTCTGGACTAGTCATGTGGTTTCCTTCTGGGATGCATCCTTCCTAGGTGTCCCTGCAGTCAGTGCACTTTAACTCCCTTTTCACCATCTTGGACCTTGGTAACCAAAAAATAGTAAATGTAGGGTCCAGATAGCAGAGTTGCTTACCTGTAACAGGTGTTCTCACAGGACAACAGGATGTTAGTCCTCACATATGGGTGACATCATCAGGATGGAGCCCAATCACAGAAAACTTTTGACAGTTTCTAGAACTTTGACTGGCACCTACTGGGCATGTCCAGCCCAGCACCAACCCTGCATCCAGCAGAGGTCCCCCTTCAGTCTCGTCTTATAGTAAAAGTACATGCGAAAAATAAGAAAATGTAACTAACCCAACACCACGGGGTGGCGGGTGGGTTTCGTGAGGACTAACATCCTGCTGTCCTGTGATAACACATGTTACAGGTAAGCAACTCTGCTCTCTCACAGGACAAGCAGGATGGTAGTCCTCACATATGGGTGAGTACAGAGCTGAGGATGCCCAAGAAAAGCACCAAATGCACCCAAAGACGTGCAACAGGCACAACAACTGGAGAGAAATTTTGGTTAAAAGGGCATCCTGAACTCTGATGGGTCGGTGGAAGACTGTTGGTACATTAATTGGCAAATAAGTTGCGTAGGACAGACTGGCCGAAGATGGAATCTTGTCTGCTAGCCTTGTCTAAGCAATAATGGGCTGCAAAGGTATGGAGAGAGCTCCAGGTAGCAGCTTTACAAATGTCAGTAAGTGGCACCGAGCGGAGGTGCGTTACTGAGGTCGCCATGACCCTGATAGAGGTTGAGGAATTAACCTTTCAACATCCAGGTAGTCAGAGATAGGGCCTGGAGGTTGGGGCGACATAGGCATCCGTCGTTCTGAGTGATCAGAAGTGGATCCTTCCCCAGAAGAATGTGCCGGCGAATTGATAGGTCCTGAAGTATTGGGAACCACACCTGGCGTGGCCAGTGAGGACTTTCAGAATCATCAATCCCCTGTCCTGTCGCAACCACGAGAGTCTTCGAAATGAGTGGAAGTGGAGGGTATGCATAAAGGAGACCGCTGGTCCACGAGAGGGAGAAAGCGTCTCTTGGCTGCAAGTGTTGGCTGCGAGTGAGAGAGCAGAAGTTTTCTACTTTCCAGTTGTGGATTGACGCAAAGAGATTGATATGAAAGTAACCCCAGCGTTGGAATATTAAATCTGCTACTGTGGAGTTGAGGCACCACTCGTGCGGTTGAAAAGTGCGACCCAGCTTGTCTGCTAACACTTGCAGCCAAGGGACGCTTTCTCCCTCTCGTGGACCAGCGGTCTCCTTTATGCATACCCTCCACTTCCACTCATGTCCATGTCCCTTGTGTTTGAAGGTTGTTGACGTGAGCTCCCCATCTGTGGTCAAGATGACTTGCGCGGAGTTGACTGTTGGAATGGGAGACCAGCTTTCAAGGCTGTTTGATTTGTCCACCAGTGGAGCGATAGGTGTAATTGGTGGGTGATTTGAACTGTGTACGACAGTGATTGGAAAGCTTGCAGCCATTGAGATTTTAAAGTCCTTTGAGTTCTTCTCATGGCTAACTTCGCCATAGGGGTAACATGTACTGTCGAGGCCATGTGTCCTAGTAGCACTAGAAGTTGATGGGCAGATGCAAACTGGTATTGGGTTATAGAGTCCACCAAACATGCTAGATTGTTGGCACGGTCGTTTGGAAGAAAAGCTTTCGCCACTGTGGTGTCGAGGTCTGCTCCGATGAATGTGAGGAGTTGAGACAGCTCGATGTGGGATTTTTGATAGTTGATTAGAAATCCTAGGGAGTGTAATAGTATTATCGTGCTTTTCAAGGCAGACAGAGCTCCCTGCCTGGATGGGCTTCTGATTAGCCAATCGTCTAGGTATGGAAAAACATGAATGCTGTTTCTTAGATGTGCAGCAGCCACTGCTAGACATTTTGTGAATATTCGAGGAGCAGAGGCTGAAAGTCTGAATGGTAGGACTCGATACGGGTAATGATTTCTTCCCACGATGAATCGTAGATAATTGCGATGTTGTGTGGAAATGGGAATGTGTGCATAAGCATCTTGAAGATCTAGAGAACAGAGCCAATCTCCCCATTGAAGCAATGGAAGGATGGTTCCCATAGATACCATCCGAAATTTTTCTTTTTGAAGAAATTTGTTGAGATTGTGGAGGTCTAAAATAGGGTGAAGGCCGCCTGTTTGCTTTGGAATTAAGAAACAGCGGGAATAGAACCCCTTACCTTGTTGAGACCGGGGAACTGGTTCGATAGCCCTGACAGTCAACAAAGTAGAGAGTTCTACTTGAAGTTGAGGTGTGATGACCATGCTTGTCCAAAGTGGAATGGGTGGAGAATGCAGGGGTATTGTTTTGAATTTTAGACGGTATCCCCGATTTAGTATGGCTAACATACAGTCTTTTGTGATGAGACTCCATAGGTATTTGAATTGATGGAGTCGACCTCCTACTGGTAAGTGGGGCATAGGGTTGATGGAAAGGCTTCTGTTCTCTTGATTGATTTCAAAAACCCGCTGCTGGTCCAGTTTGTGGTGGGTTTTTGGCTGTTTTGGTTGGCATGCACATCCTCTTTGTGGTGGATGGTATGAACGTGCTGAAGAAGCAGATGGGTAATATCTTCTAGGCCTATAGAAGGGTCTCCTGGTTTCCCTTCTGGTCGATTTTCTTATTGAGGATGGCTGATCCGATGGTAGTCTAGAGAGTTGGTGGAGTGTCTAGTGGTGATCTTTCAACTGAGAGACAGTAGCCTGAATTTTTTCTCCGAAGAGATTCTCTACAGTGCAAGGAAGATCTGCCAGTCTCTCTTGGACTTCTTGTCGGAAGTCTGAGGCCTTAAGCCAAGCCCACCTCCTTGCATTAATTCCCGATGCTGATAGGCGGGCAGATGTCTCAAATGAGTCATAAGCTGCCCGTACCTCGTGTTTGCCAGATTCAAGCCCTTTTGCAATTAGTGTATTTAAAGCCAGTTGTTGCTGAGGGAGATCATCGGCAATACCTTGAACTTGCTTCCACAAGTTTCTTTGGTACTGTGTCATATAAAGCTGGTACGCCACAATACGAGATACCAGCATGGACCCCTGAAAAACCTCTCTCCCTAAGGTATCTAAGAACTTCTGTTCTTTTCCTGATGGGGTAGAAGAGTATGGCTTCTGTTTCCTGGCTTTTTTCTGAGCCGATTTGATGACTACAGAGTGGTGAGGCAATTGGGGCTTTTGGAAACCTGGAGTATGTTGCACCAGGTATGTGGCATCTGTTCTTCTATTTACAGCTTGTACCGAGCAAAGATGCTCCCATAACCTATGCTGGAGGTCCAACAGAACTTCGTGGATAGGTATTGCCATTACCTCCTTTGGTGCAACAACGAATTGTAGGACTTCTAGAGCCTTGTGTCTTGTGTCCTCCTCCGTCAGTAATTTGAAAGGAATTGTGTCAACCATTTCCTTAATGACACTTGTGAATGACAAGTCTTCAGGAGGGGACTTCCTCCTCTCTTCTGGTGGAGAAGGTTCAGACTGTAGTTCTTCTGAATCAGTATCAGTATCCACGTCCTTCCAAGGAGTATACTGAGGATGGTAAGGTGATTTAGGATCATCTGGTTGTTGTTGTAGATGTTGTTTCGTTTTAGAAGCAGATTTAGATGGAATCTGCTTGGGCAGCATAGGAGGTAATAAAGGCATCGATGGGGAATCGATGGGTCTCTATGGCATCGATGGTAACCGATGCCGGGTATCACCCGATGGACCAGGACGCATTGGCATTGAGGCATCCTTTACTGGCATCGATGGCCTTGCCGGTATTAGACGATGATGAAGGCCCGATGGCCCCGGGACGGAATCAGAGTCCCTGTCATCATCCTTCGATGAACCCGGAATTGGAATGGAAGGAATCATCGGTGGATGTGTAGGCATCGATGGAGTCAATGGTTGTACCGGAGGCGCCGGTGTCATTGGTGCCGGTGGAGGAAAAATACCAATCAAGGCGTCGATTTTGTCAGCAAAGGCTGAAAAATCAACAGATCCGATGTCAATGCCAGAGTCGGTGTTGGTACCGATGGTGGTATGGAAGGAGGCTGAAATTTTCAAAAAGCCTCGACGATGGCCTGCTAGACCATGGAAGTCACCTCTTTCCTGGAAACTGGGACTGGGTCCACTGTCACAGGAGAAGGTAAGACTGGCGCTACTGGCACTTCCATGACTGAGCGTGGTGGCACAGTCTCTAACACCGATCCCTGTGGAGAGCGCTTCGGTTCCTCAGGTACAGAAGGGAGTGTTGGTTCCAGTACCCGGACTCGCTTGGGTATCGGCTTGATGTCCTTTGATGCCGATGCCGTTCCATCCGATGGATCAGCGGTGGAACGGTGTAGATGGCGTCTTTTTTCTCGATGTTCCTTAGATGCTGAGGAAGACGCTACGGAGGACACCGATGGGGTCGGTGACAGACAGTCAGTCACCGGTCTTCTCTTCTCCTCGATGTTTTGCAACAGAGGGAGATATTCTTCTTGGAGATGTCGTCGACGATGACGATGAGGTGATTTTCTTAAACAACTCCTCCATCTTGTCCAATCGGGCACGCCTGCCCTTTGGTGTCATCTGGGCACAAGTTGAACAAGCCCGGACATCGTGGCCTGATCCCAGGCACAAAACACAAACATTGTGCTGGTCGGTAAATCGACATAGTTCGGTTACAATCTGGACATTTTTTGAATCCAGAGGCCATGTTAGAAAGTTAGGCTGAGTGACGGTCGAAGACCAGCAGATACCGAGTGAGGGTGACCGGAATTGACCGAAAATGATTCAAAAAAATGTACTCACCGATACTATGTCGAAGAGAGACCCAATGACAATTTTTTTGTGACTGAAAATATTTTCTTTCCCTTGAGGAAAAAGTGAGGGAAAATTCCCAGAGCTCCTAATATGCTATGCTTACAGCAAGGCGAAAAAAAAGAGACTGAAGGGAAACCCCTGTGGCTGAGAATATCATGGCATGCTGGGCATGCTCAGTGTGCCAGCCAAAAGTTTCTAGAAACTTTTGACATAAGTTTTCCATATCAGGGCTCCATCTGATGATGTCACCCATATGTGAGGACTATCATCATATTAGTAGTTTGTATTTAACCCCAGTTATTTATCTGCATGAATCCTAGTTCTGTGTAACCCCTGTTCTATGTAATGCTATTTTGCATCCGTTGTTTCAATGTAAACCAACGTGATATGTATTTGATACACGAACACCGATATAGAAAAATTCAAAATAAATACATAAATAAATCATCCTGCTTGTCCTGGGATAACGCAAAAACTCACCACGATGCCCCCTAACTAGAGCCAAGATGCGGTGCAGGAACAGAACTGAGAACAACTCAAACGTGGAAAGTGGCATGCTGGACATGCTCAGTGTTCCAGTCAAAGTTTCTAGAAACTTTGACAAAAGTTTTCTGTGCTGGGCTCCATCTGATGATGTCACCCACTTGTGAGGACTACCATCCTGCTTGCCCTAGGAGAATTTAATTTGTATTTTAATTTTGATTGTGTATTGCTGGACTCTTAATTGTATTTTTTGCCATTATTTTGTCAGAACTATGTTACCTGAAGTTTATGATAGCTTTAAATTTTGTACCACTGCTAAGGTAATGTGTTTTAAAAGCGGATTATAAAGTTTTAATAAATTAAGAAGAAGAAGAAGCTGTCTTCTCCAAATTAAATGCAATAGTTTCCACTAAAAAAAAAAACAAGAGAGAGAAATCTTCTGAAAGAGATCTGCTCCTTACCTGAGGAACATATGAACATAAGAAAATTGCCATACTGGGTCAGAGACCAGGGGTCCATCAAGCCCAGCCTCCTGTTTTCAACAACGGCCAATCCAGGCTACAAGTACCCGGCAAGTACCCTAAAACTAAGTATATCCCAGGCTACTGATGCTAGTAATAGCAGTGGCTATCTTCCAAGTCAACTTGATTAATAGCAGGTAATGGACTTATCCTCCAAGAACTTATCCAAACCTTTTTTAAACCCAGCTACACTAATTGCACTAACCACATCCCCTGGCAACAAAGTCCAGAGTTTAATTGTGCGTTGAGTGAAAAACAATTTTCTCCGATTAGTTTTAAATGTGCTACATGCTAACTTCATGGAGTACCCCCTAATCCTTCTATTATCCATTCTAGACCTCTCATGATTTTAGAGACCTCTATCATATCCTTCCTCAGCCGTCTCTTCTCCAAGTTAAATAGCCCTAACCTCTTTAATCTTTCCTCATAGGGGAGCTGTTCCATACCCTTTATCATTTTGGTTGCCTTTCTCTGTACCTTCTCCTTCACAACTATATTTTTGAGATGTGGCGACCAGAATTGTACACAGTACGCAAGGTGCGGTCTCACCGTGGAGCGATACAGAGGCATTATGACATTTCCCCTTTTTTCACCATTCCCTTCCTAATAATTCCTAACATTCTGTTTGCGTTTTTGACTGCCGCAGCACACTGAACCGACAATTTCAATGTATTAACCTCTATGACGCCTAGATCTCCTGGGTAATAGCTCCTAATATGGAACCTAATATGTAACTACAGCATGGATTATTTTTCCCTATATGCATCACCTTGCACTTATTCACATTAAATTTCATCTGCCATTTGGATGCCCAATTTTCCAGTCTCTCAAGGTCCTCCTGCAATTTATCCCAATCTGCTTTAGATTTAACTACTTTGAATAATTTTGTACCATCTGCAAATCTGATAACCTCACTCGTCGTATTCCTTTCCAGATCATTTATAAATATATTGAAAAGCACGGGTCCTAGTACATAGTAACATAGTAATGACGGCAGAAAAAGACCAAAATGGTCCATTTAGTCTGCCCAGCAAGCTTCCCAAGGCAGTCACTGCTGCTCTGTGTTTCTCTTAAGAGTAGTAACTGCCGCTCCGTGCCGGTTAAGCTTTTTTATTTATTCCCATCCTCTAGCTTTTTAGGGATCCACAATGTTTATCCCATGCCCCTTAGAAATCCTTCACAGTTTTAGTCTTCACCACTTCCACTGGAAGGGCATTCTAGGCATCCACCACCCTCTCAGTGAAGAAATATTTCCTGACACTGGTTCTAAGTCTTCCTCCCTGGAGTTTCAAATCATGACCCCTAGTTCTACTAAATTGTTTCCAATGGAAAAGGTTTGTTGACAACCATGGATCATTAAAACCTTTCAAGTATCTGAAGGTCTGTATCATATCACCCCTGCTCCTCCTCTCGGGTATACATATTCAGGTTCTTCAACTTCTCCTCATGTTATTCGATGGAGACCACCCACCATTTTGGTTGCCCTTCTCTGGACCGCCTCCAACCTGTCTCTGTCTCCTTTGAGATAAGGTCTCCAGAACTGAACACAGTACTCCAGGTGAGACCTCACCAAGGACCTATAGAAGGGGATTATCACTTCCCTTTTCTTACTAGATATTCCTCTCTCTATGCAGCCCAGCATTCTTCTAGCTTTGGCTATCACCGTGTCACACTGCTTCGTCGACTTCAGGTTGTTAGACACTATCACCCCAGATCCTTGAAGCACTCCATTGTTTACCCCTTTCCACTGAGAAAATTGTCCATTTAATCCTATTCTCTGTTTCCTTTTAACCAGTTTGTAGTCCACGAAAGGACATCGCCACCTATCCCATGACTTTTTACTTTTCTTAGAAGTCTCTCATGAAGAACTTTGCCAAATGGCTTCTGAAAATCTAAATACACTATATCTACCGGTTCACTTTTATCTATATGTTTATTAACTCCTTCAAAGAAGTGAAGTAATTTGGAAGACTAATTGCCTGTTTGTACTCCATGGTGGAAGTAAGCAGGGAGCACCGGTGACGCAAGCATTGATTGCCCCTGGGTTAAGAAAGTCATTACGGCAGCCTATGTGGCTCCTGAGTTTGCCTTTCCGAAACAGATTAAACCACTTTTAACAAGGTCTGAGGCGGTATCGTGGGCAGAATTTTGTTTGTTGTCACCTGCTGAAATTTGCAGAACAGCGACATGGTCATCTTTGCACACCTTCTCCAAACACTGGATGTTAGGGCTAGGGAGGATGCTGTGTTTGCGCGGGCGATATTGACTAGACCACTGGCAGCCTCTCAGTTTGAAGAGTCCTGTAGATTGCTCCTGCTCAGAGAGGTCCTCAGACCCATAGTGATTATCCCATGAACTCTCAGTCTCTCAAGCAGAGAAGTAAACTGGTAAAGCAGATCAAGTGGTCGCCTGTCGTACACTCATGGCCCTAAAAGACCTTCAGATGGCTGAGGGAGTCAGATATGGATGTACTATGACAAAACATGGAAGCTTCCTCATCTGATGTACCCAATAACAACACCTGAGCAGTCTGCACCCACTGCCAATTTAATGAGATAATACCAGGTACTCTGAAAACCTCAAGAACAGACTTCCATTTGCACTAGCAGTGATGTAACCTTTGCACCTTAGTGAGACAACCTGCAGTCATGATGCTAATATCGCATGGGAAATAGGAGAAGAGCTGACAGCTTGAGTAATCTGAACTGTATCATGATCAAGGTATGGACCTTTTTAGACTGTCATAACCCTGCTCTCCGGAAGGGAAAAGGCCCTTTTTACAGGTATACTTAGGAGAATGTTCAGCAGCTGTCAAATACCTGGTCACAGCATCATGCACTGATAGGGACAAATGGAGTGCCTCTGAATCTTGACTCGATACAAATACTAATGAAGCTGTACCCTTCGCTTTTAAAATCAAGTGGGGAGAAGCAAGAAGAGTCTATATTACCATGCTTTCTACCAGTGTTCAATTCCAAGGAAGAGCGATGCAACTTCAATATCAATGCACTGCCTGCATCCACTGCGATTTCCGAGTCTACTGATATCAATGTATCAGACTCTGAGATCAATCTAAGGAGGCATTCTCCAGGTGCTTTTTGGAGTTTCAGAGCCCTCAGGAAAATCTTTGGTGGGTGTCATACCCGAAGCACTATATGTTGTGCTATCATCATCATACAGCTGCACTTTGCAAATTTCTTGAAACCGCTGGCATGCTTCTCAGACAACACCAAAAAAATCTACTGATACAAAAGCAAACAACTCAGCGATGAAAATCAAACCACCACTTAATGCACCAGGATGCTGATACACAAACAAAGACAAAAAAGAAAAAAGAAACTTTTAAAATGAGGAAGAAAACCTAAGGAACCTTAAAAGGCTTGAAAGGAGGTGGTTAGTAACATTTAAAAAGGTAGAACCACCATGCTGTCACAACCTGAAGTAGAAAAAATGTTGTTGGGTACCACAGAAAATAATAAAACTGCAGATGGCCTCCCATGATGCTGATAACTTGGAGACAACCTGCACATGTTGATTAGAGAATGGATACATTTCTAGAAAGTTTTCTGTGCAGTATCCAGCACAGGGCTGCTTGTCCTCAGAAAATTAAAAATAGCTGGGGGAATAAGGAGAGGCTCCTTCTGGTTCCTTTACTGTATGCCCCAGAAAACTGTTGATCGGCTGGTGGACCAGAGTCGCTGCATCTGATGCCAGTAGGAAGTGCTTGGTCTTCCATTTAAAAGGAGGTGCCTGCAGCCTTTAGCAGGTTGTAATGAAACAGCTATCTGATGGGAGGAGCAATCAGATAGGAGTTAGCAATCTATAGTATTTAGGAGAGTTGTGAGTGGATCCTTGGACCAGTGGCAGATGACCACGCCCCCGGGGAAGACCCCGAGAGGGACCACCGGTCAGGCTCAGAGTATGGAGACAGACACACACTAGTTCTTTTATTAGACAGTATACTGAACCACCAGAGATGGCAGTAGTAAGCTGGAATGCCCAGCTGGGCTGTCGTCCCTCAGAAGCTGGAACAGCAATCCCTGGAGGCTGAACTGAAGAGAAACTGAAAAAAGTGAGTAGGTAGGGTAAGCAGAGTTCATGTACCGAACCTGATGGTAAGACTCACACAATGTCTCATAGAAGCCCAGGAGCTGGAATGTATAGGCCCTCGAGAAGCGAGTACCTGGTTCCAGGGAAAGCTCTGAGAGAGTGATGGTAAGTCACAGATGTAGTAGGCAGTGCTGACTTCCTGGCAGAAGTGAATTCGAAGAAGTCTGGGAACAAGGGCCCTCGAGGAGCGAGTGCCGGTTCCAGACTGCAATCTACAAAGTAAGAGAGAGAGGGTGAGGCCCCGAGGAGCGGGTACCCCTGGTTAGTCCGAGGAGGCAGAGTGGCGTAGATAGAACGAATCCATATCCTTATCCGTATCCTTGCTAACTCGATGTGTTAGCAAATTCTAAGACCTTAAATATCCGTCACGGGTGACGTCATCCTCAGGGGACGCACCTGAGGTTCGCGCCATCGCTGGTACTTCAGTCGGGGCCGCTGCGTGCACACCCCTAGGCCTCCAGGAAACATGGCGATAGCAGCGTGGAGCCGGTCCGGGGACGCCGGAGGACCTCGGCAGAGAAACGCCGCGGCAGCCAATCTTCCCGTGGGCATAGAGGGAGGCGCCACTCCCCTCCAGTATCTTGTTAACTAGGTTTCATTACAACCTAGTTAACAAGATACTGGAGGGGAGTGGAGTAGATGTAACTCCATTTACAGTAGAAAATGTATGGGAAGAGCTGGGGAAACTGAAAGTAGACAAAGCCGTGGGACCTGATGAGGTTCATCCCAGGATACTGAGGGAGCTCAGAGATGTGCTGGCAGGTCCACTGTGTGACCTGTTCAATAGATCCCTAGAAACAGGAGTGGTGCCGAGTGATTGGAGAAGAGCTGTGGTGGTTCCGCTTCACAAGAGTGGGAACAAAGAGGAGGCTGGTAACTACAGACTGGTTAGCCTCACTTCGGTGGTGGGAAAAGTAATGGAGACACTGTTGAAAGAGAGAATAGTGAACTATCTACAGTCGGGAGAATTGCTGGACCAGAGGCAGCATGGATTCACCAGGGGAAGATCCTGTCAGACAAATCTGATTGACTTTTTTGACTGGGTAACCAAGGAATTGGATCAAGGAAGAGCGCTCGATGTCATCTACTTGGATTTCAGCAAAGCTTTTGATACGGTCCCGCCCAGGAGACTGGTGAATAAAATGAGAAGCTTAGGAGTGAGTGCCGAGGTGGTGACCTGGATTGCAAACTGGTTGACGGACAGAAGACAATGTGTGATGGTAAATGGAGCTCTCTCTAAAGAGAGGGAGGTTTTAAGTGGTGTACCACAAGGATCGGTGTTGGGACCGGTCCTTTTCAATATCTTTGTGAGCGACATAGCGGACGGGATAGAAGGTAAGGTTTGTCTTTTTGCGGATGACACTAAGATCTGCAACAGAGTGGACACGCCGGAAGGAGTGGAGAGAATGAGACGGGATTTAAGGAAGCTGGAAGAGTGGTCGAAGATATGGCAGCTGAGATTCAATGCCAAGAAGTGCAGAGTCATGCATATGGGGAGTGGAAATCCGAATGAACTATATTCGCTGGGGGGAGAAGGGCTGATGTGCACGGAGCAGGAGAGAGACCTTGGGGTGATAGTGTCTAATGATATGAAGTCTGCGAAACAATGCGACAAGGCGATAGCAAAAGCCAGAAGAATGCTGGGCTGCATAGAGAGAGGAATATCGAGTAAGAAAAGGGAAGTGATTATCCCCTTGTACAGGTCCTTGGTGAGGCCTCACCTGGAGTACTGTGTTCAGTTCTGGAGACCGTATCTACAAAGAGACAAGGACAAGATGGAAGCGGTACAGAGAAGGGCGACCAGGAAGGTGGAGGGTCTTCATCGGATGACATACGAGGAGAGATTGAACAATCTAAATATGTACTCCCTGGAGGAAAGGAGGAGCAGGGGTGATATGATTCAGACTTTCAGATGCTTGAAAAACTTTAATGATTCAAAGACAACGACAAACTTTTTCCGTCGGAAAAAAATCAGCAGAACCAGAGAGCTGAGACTCCAGGGAGGAAGACTAAGAACCAATGTCAGGAAGTATTTCTTCACGGAAAGGGTGGTGGATGCCTGGAATGCCCTTCCGGAGGAAGTGGTGAAGTCTAAAACTGTGAACGACTTCAAAAGGGCATGGGATAAACACTGTGGATCCATCAAGTCTAGAGGGCGTGAATAAAGAGGAGGCATTCAAACACTGCACGGAGCGGCAGTAGCCACAGAGGCATTCAAACACTGCACGGAGCGGCAGTAGCCACAGAGGCATTCACGGAGCGGGATGCCAGTGGCCAGCAGTTGGTGTTCCACCTTCACGGAGCGGAAGGATGGAGGGCTGCTATCTCAAAAAAATAAAAAAATAAAAACAGGGGTGGGTAAGAGTATGGGGTAAGGGTGTGGCCTGCTTGTTACAGCGGTTGCTACCCCTAATTGAGCTGGACGTTCACTTGAATGCAGATACGGCGCTGCTCTCTAAATTGGTGGTGGGGTGGAGGGGAATTAGGACTGGAGGGTATTGGAAGCCAATAGTAACAGGTGGGAGAGAAAAAAAAGGGGAAAAAAATGGATAAAGTGCGTTGCTTGCTGGGCAGACTAGATGGGCCGTTTGGTCTTCTTCTGCAGTCATTTCTATGTTTCTATGTTTCTATGTCGGGAACCGATGGACACAACACAGGTAAATAAGGAGAGGTTCCATCTGGCTCCTCTGCTATGCGCCCTGGAACAGCGTTTATTGGCTGGGGGACCTGAGTCACTGCTTCTGACGTCACCAGGAGGCACCTGGTCTTCCATTTAAAACAAGGCACCCTAAGGAGTACTAAAGGAGCAGGTTTCTTCTGCCGGCAAAGGAGTTGTCACCGATAGTTTGAGCTGCAGTTACATGATTCTCAAGTTGCCTTTTAAGTATGGTAAAGAGGAAAGGTCTGTTGCACCCTTTTTTGCCGCCACTTAAGAACATCAGTTTTGCTATGCTGGGTCAGGCCAGAGGTCCATCAAGCCCAGTATCCAACAGTGGCCAATCCAGGTCACAAGTACCTGGCAAGAATCTTAAATTCAATAAATTCCATGCTGCTTATCCTAGGGACAAGTAGTGGACTTCCCCAAGTCCACCTTAATAATGGTTTATGGACTTTTCTTCCAGGAACTTATCCAAACCATTTTTATAACCCAGCTACACTAACAGTTTTTATCACAAACTTCAACAACGAATTCCAGAGTTTAATTATGCACGAAGTAACAAGTATTTTCACCTATTTGTCTTAAATGTAATCACCCAGAAACTTCATTGCATGTCCCCTACCTAGTCTTTGTACTTTTTGAAAGCATAAACAATTGATTTGCATTTACTTGCGCCAATCCACTCATTTTATGGACCTCTATCATACTCCCCTCAGTTGTCTTCTCTAAGCTGAAGAATCCTAACCTCTTTAGCCTTTCCTCACAGGGGAATTGTTCCATCCCCTTTATCACTTTAGAGGCTCTTCTGCACCTATTCTAATTTCACTATATCTTTTTTGAGATGCAGTGACCAGAACTGCACACAGTATTCAAGGTGCAGTTGTATCATGGAGCGATACAGAGGCATTATGATATTTTCTGTTTTATTGTCCATTCCTTTCCTAATAATTCCTAGCATTCTACCTCTTCTCAGTTAACTATTCTACGTATGCTGCTGGGAACTATGGAACAATTATCATCAGGTGCTTTGTTCATTACAGATAGGGTTAGAGGGACAGCAGTCAATCTGCCAGAGCTGGAAACATCTTTGAGTCCCGATAATGACCGCTCTCCTCCTATAGCACTGGATTCTAGGAGTAGATCTATAACCGAGTTAGCTCTTCTGAGGTTGGGTCTAGTTCTGGGTCTTCAGCAGTTGTGGAGTCATCAGTTAACAATCTGTCTGAAGATCCTTGGAGATCCAGCTTAGAGAGATCTGATACCATCGGATTGAAGGATGTATCCTTGGAAAGAATGGTGAGTAAGAGACTTGACGATTTTTCATCTTCTGTAGAGCTAGTGAAAGGAAAGTTGGTTGTTCAAACTCTATGGAATATGATGTTAAAATTAAAATTTTAGAGTCCCAAAATTTGTGGTCTCAAAATCTTATAACTGCTTCAGTTAAGGATGCTATTGCTATATATTAAAGGCTTGAAATTTTTCAAAACAGGTCTAGGGTACTTAATTTTCTTAGTTCTTCTCCCATTGCTCCTCAAGAGTTGATTAAGAAGTTTATGAAAAAGGGATTGTGTATTGCAAAAGATTCATTACCCTCTTTAATCAAAGTTTTCTATTTGCCTTTTAGAAAAAAATGATAGAGGGTTGGATGTTTCCTCTGTTTTATTTGATGTTTTAAATTTAACTTTTTGGAACAATGTACTAAAGTTATCAAGGATCATGCTACTTTATTGATTTCAAGTGCATCTGAGTCTGACAAAAGTCTTATAATGAGGTTGTTTTTCTATAATAAAAATTTTTCCTTCATGGGTCAGAAGATCTGGTTTTCCCCAGAAATCTGTAAACAGACTCAGATTAGGAGAAGAGTGTTTCTTCAGCTATTGGTTTAAGGGGTAATGTTTCTTGAGATATCCTGCAAAATATCTAATTAAATTGTTTTGTAACAGCTATTCTTTCTTTGAACCTAGCCAACTGAACTTTTTTTTTTTTTTAAGATAGTAGGACTGCTAAGGTTCCTTTCTCTACACCAGAATCTGTTTGATTGGCAACTTATGTATTTGTAAGCTCTTCTATCAGCAAATTGTTTAATAATTAATTTTCTATTTATTGTCCCTTGAATCTTTTCTTTTCCTCCTTTTTTGGAGACTTGATATAGGGTATTTGTTTTGTATTTTTTCTTTAAATATTATTGTATTATCTTAGCGCCTTATGGTCAAGCATGTTTTGCTTTATATTGTAATTATGAAAATTATAAACAGTTTAAAAAAACCACAAAATTCTATAAACACAAGGCTCAACTAAACATCTTAAAAGTAGATCAGTCTACTTTTTTTTATTTTAATGAACAGCTATCTTCACAGGATTTTTTTTTTTTAACTTGCTCAGTCTTACCTTACGTAATAAGTTATGAAATCTCTGTATAATTTTTCCATAGCAAATGCTAAAATCCCCTTACCATACCACTGAATCACATCAATTATGTGTAATATTTAACAAACATATATTCCACAGCATTTAACTATATATTGTTTGGCACAGATTACAAATTAACAGTTATAAATCCTAAATTATATAACAAGACTCCATCCAGGGTCAGGTTCTCGACCCCCCAAAATACTAAAGCAGTAGCAATTATATTATGGTTACCTTTTTGTAAACTTTCTATATAATTGCAGTCCATAGCTGACTGTGCAAATGGATTTCTATTATAGTTATATTAACTTAACTTCATATTGAAACTGTGGTGAATTATATTGGGCTTCTGTATTTCAACAAAAACATTAGCACACTACAAAAATGTTGCAAAGCACATTCTGTATCTGAATTCAAATAATTTCCCTTACTACAAAATTACATTTGTTGTTTAAAACAAGAATATCATAATAAAAAAAAAAAACTTGCCTTCGCAGCTTTCAACAGCACTAAGACCATCTCCCCGATTTACAGTCCAGCATATCTTAGTCTGAATGCCAAAAACATCCATTGTGCTTTTATACATTCGGTACCAAATGGCCAAAATCACCTGTGTAAAAAGCAAGACTTGTGATGAGAAAGCTAAATATTTAGCAAGTTTCTTTCTCCTATAATGATTAGAACAAAGCTGCCTTCAAAGATCCTGCAATTAATTCCTCTTTAGAAATATCAAACTGCTAGTCAAAAACCGAGAGTTTCAAAGCAGAATATAATAGCTGTAATAAAGGCAGCAGTAGAATTATTTTCAGGAGAAAAACTTTTAGTTTGGCCTTTTTTCCAAGGCCCATTAAGTTAATGTAGTCATCTATAAATCACACTAAGAAGGGAACACTGCACCACATATATTTAAATGCTTCAAAGCATACAGACAAGCATTTAGCATTTTTATAGTTCAACATCTCCTGCTCTATTTTTCTATTCACTTTATTTTAAAATAGCACAATAAAAAATTTGCAATCAATTACAAAACACATTTGTCCTCTACCCTATCTTATAAAAGTTTTGAAAAGTCGACTCTGAAATAACTCATTTTAGATTAGTTTGCAGGTTTCCATCAGGTTTTACAATATGGGGTACTTTTCAAAAGCATTTTTGTGCATAAAACATGGTTTTTCATATGTAAATGGGCTTTTTGAAAAGTAACCCAAGGGCTGTATGCACAGAAGCAATTTCACACATACTTTTACACATACTTGAAAGAGGCACTCCCACAGGCAGAGAAACTCTTTATGTGCATACTTTAAGAATGAGTGTAAATATGCGCATTTATATCACGCAGGGATATGCACGAGTCCGCTTTGCAAATTAAGGCTTAAATCGATGTGTGACTTTCTACAGAAGCATTTCTACTTTTTGCGGCTGTTAGAAAATTACCCTCACTATCAGTAACTACTGGGAGCCCTGTGCTGATGACATGCGAGTGCCAAAGGAAAATTGGTTCTTACCTGCTAATTTTCGTTCCTGTAGTACCATGGATCAGTCCAGACCCTGAGTTATGTCACCAATCCAGCAGAGGGAGGCAGAGAAACATTCTACTGACTCTGACATATACCCTGGAGCACCACCTGCAGTCCATCAGTATTGAACGGTATCAAAGCAGAAATGTAACTACTAAAATACTAACTAGCTATCTAAACAGCATAACGAACTTCCAACTCACAAATCCTAAATGGAAGCAGAATCCCCCCCCAAAAAAATCTTGGGAATAAACAAGAAAACATTAAGAAAAACTGACAGCATGAAAAGCGGTTTAAATACCCAAACAGTGAACGAGCAGACTCTCCGAAAAGATAATTGTGATATACAGACATAAAAGGGTGGGCGTCTGGACTGATCCATGGTGCTACAGGAACAAAAATTAGCAGGTAAGAACCAATTTTCCTTTCCCTGTACGTACCTGGATCAGTCCAGACCCTGGGATGTACCAGAGCTGAATTAATTGGGGTGGGACCCAGAGAGTCCCGCTCGGAGAACACTCTCTCCAAAGGCTGCCGAACTTGGAGCCTGGACATCCAAACGGTAATGACGAGCAAAAGTGTGCAACGACTTCCAAGTCGCTGCTTTACAAATTTCCTGAGGAGAAACTAGCTGACATTCTGCCCAGGAGGTAGCCTGTGATCTAGTGGAATGAGCTCTCAAACCTTCAGAAAGATCTCAATGAGCCAGAAGATAAGCTGATCGAATTGTCTCGTTTAACCTACGAGCAATAGTAGCCTTGGAAACATTATGACCATTGTGAGGGCCACTCCACAAAACAAACAAATGATCAGACAATTGAAAACTGTTGGTAACTTCAAGGTAACGCAGCAGTACCCGTCGCACAACCAATTTCTTAAGATCCTTAGAGGAAGGATCCAAACATTCTAAACACGGAAAAGCTGGAAGCTCTATAGACTGATTTAAATGAAAAGATGATACTACCTTAGGTACAAAAGATGGTACAGTTCGTAATGAAATTCCCATATTGGAAATTCTAAGAAAAGGCTCTCTGCAAGACAAGGCCTGCAACTCTGAAATTGTAGAATTATTTCATAAAGGGAAAGAGGTTAGTTGGGGCATGTTGGGAATGGCAGTGGGGGTGAAAAGCAGGTCCTGCAATCGAAACCCAGAATCTTCTACGAGCCGAAGAAATGGCCACAAGAAAAACCGCTTTCAACGTAAGATCTTTCAAAGTTGCATGTTTAAGGGGTTCAAAGGGTGCCGAACACAGAGCCCTAAGAACCAAATTCAAACTCCAAGCAGGACAAGGGTTCCAAAATGGAGGACGTAGATGTTGTGCGCCTTTGAGAAAACGCGCTACATCCGGTTGCGCAGCCAAGGATAATCCCCGAAGCTTACTGCGAAAACATCCAAGCGCTGCAACTTGGACCCGTAAGGAACTACACGACAAACCCTTGGCTAACCCATCTTGTAAAAAAGATAAAATATTCGATACAGAAGAGTTAACCGGATCTACTTGATGCTCATTACACCAAGACTCAAAAACCTTCCATACTCTTGCATAAGCCAAAGATGTAGAGGGCTTTCTAGAACCGGACTGGACACAGTAGATTTATTTCCCGCAGTCCCTGAAGCAGGCACACAGTGCCGAAACATGGCCAATGTTGGGCAGGTGAATCCGAACCCATAGGAAGTCATGAGGGCGGCAGCCTTGATAAGTATACAAGAATAAAAACGGATGAGTGGGTCGGATAAGCAACCAGGGAGAAGGGATATTATAAGTAAAAAGTAAAAAAGAAAAGAAAAAAGGAAAAAGAAAAAAGAAAAAAGAAAAAAGTTGAATATAAAGTGTGAATAATAAAGAGCAATATAGGGGGCTAGTGAGAGAGATAACTAAAAAGTGGTTATCCTTGAACAGAGCCACCGTACAAAAAGATCACCGAGCAAGGTTTTCCCTTGAATCAGTGGATGTTGTAGAATTATTCCCTATGTAAATCACAAAAAGCCCTCAGTAATATCTTTCTGAATTATCTGACAGGTGATTTCTAGAACCGGGCTTTCTAGAACGTAATAAAGTAGTTACCTCAGCATCTGAGTAACCTTTATTCTTTAACCGACGCCTCTCAAAAGCCATGCCGCTAGAGAGAAGCGTTCAACCTCTTCCAAACAAACTGGACCCTAAGACAGAAGGCATGACAGATCCGTTCAGTGCTAGACTGACCAGGTCCGCGAACCACGGACGGCGTGGCCACTCCGGAGCCACTAAAACAACGTTGACTTGCTGAACTTCTATCCGACGCAGGATCTTGCCGATCAGAGGCCTGGGTGGAAACACATAGAGAAGAACATTCTTTGGCCAAGGAAGTACCAGAGCGTCTACGCCTTCCGCTCCTATTTCCCTCCTGCGGCTAAAGAACAGAGGGGCTTTGGAATTCTGAAATGTGGCCATGAGATCCATTGCCGGTGTGGACCATCTGTTGCATATCATTTGATAGGCTTCCTCTCACAGTTCCCACTCACCTGGATCGAGATGATGCCAACTGAGAAAATCGGCTTGAACGTTGTCTGTCCCGACAATGTGTGAGGCTGCGATGCTGAGCAGGTGTTGTTCTGCCCAGGCAATCAGCTGTCGTGCTTCCTGCGCTACTAGGAAACTTTAGGTTCCTCCCTGGCGGTTGATGTACGCTACCGTGGTCGCATTGTCGGAAAGAACCCATACCGACTTCCCGCATAGGAGGGGTTGAAGAGCGATCAAGGCTAAACGAACCGCTCTGGTCTCTAACTGATTGATCGACCACTGCGCTTCCGTTTCGAACCACTGACCTTGAACAGATGTTTTCTGACATACCGCTCCCCAGCCTGAAAGACTGGCGTCGGTAGTGACCACAGTCCATTCCGGAATCTCTAGAGGTACACCCCGCTATAGATTCGCTGGCTGTAACTACCAATCTAGGCTGGAACGAGCCATCTCTGTAAGAGGAAGGGGAAGGTGGTATAGTTCCGAAACTGGATTCCAACGTGAGAGCAATGCAGACTGACGTGGTCTCATATGTGCGAAAGCCCAGGGAACCAACTCCAGAGTAGAGATCATTGAGCCTAAGACTATCAAGTAATCCCACATACATGGTATAGGAATAGACAGCAAGTCTCGAATTTGCGTTTGAAGCTTGAGAAGGCGATGTTCGGGAAGGAATACTTTCCTTTGACGAGTGTCGAACTGTGCACCCAAAAACTCCAGAGATTGGGAAGGGACTAGGTGACTTGTCCTCGTTGATCACCCAGCCTAGAGACTGCAGAAGGTCGATTACCCTGTTGATTGTAGAGTGACAAAGAGATTCTGACTTTGCTCGAATTAACCAGTCGTCCAGGTACAGATGTACCAACAGGCCCTCCTTCCTGAGTTGAGCGGCCACCACAACCATTATCTTGGTAAATGTTCTGGGAGCTGTAGCTAACCCAAACGGGAGAGCCCTGAATTGATAACGTTGCCCTAGAATGCAAAACCTGAGAAACTTCTGATGATCTGAGCGAATGCCGATATGAAGATAAGCTTTGGTGAGGTCGAGAGACGCTAGAAATTCTCCTCTGTGTACCGAAGCTATTACAGACTGGAGAGTTTCCATTCGAAACTTGGGAATCTGTAGGCAACGATTGACTCTTGAGATCGAGAATGGGACGAAAGGTTCCTTCCTTTTTGGGAACAACAAAAAAAATTGAATAACGACCCCTCCGATGTTCGGGTGTTGGAACTGGAACAATAGCTCCTAGGTCGCTTAAACGCTGCAGAGAGTCTTGGATTATGAGACGCTTTTCTAGGGAAGAACACGGTGAAATTAGAAAGCGGTGGTGAAGCCGCCGAACAAAATCTAAAGCGTAACCTTGATTTATCACTGATAGAACCCATTGATCCGACGTACATCTGGCCCATTCCCCGTAAAACAGAGACAGCCTGCCCCCTATGATGGGAACCGGGGAAAGGACCGGCCGCATCTCATTGGGCAGACTTTGTGCCGCCTGAGGCTTGGGAAGTTCCAGGTCTGTCGAAGCGGCAGCCATGAAAGGACTGAAACCAATTCTGTTGTCTACCTGAAGACTGCTTAGCCGAAGAAGCCGAAGGACGAGAAGAACGAAATCTTCTGTTGGACCAAAAACAAGAGCAAGATGAGAAAGAGCTTTGAGGTCTAGGACGGTCCTCTGGTAATTTGTGAATCTTATTCTCCCCTAGGGACAAAATTAAATCTTCCAATTCCTTACTAAATAGTAAGTTTCCCTTAAAGGGTAAAGCCCCTAACTGAGCTTTGGAGGATGCATCTGGAGTACAATTCCTCAACCAGAGGAGTCTGCGAGCCGATACTGAAGCAACAATAGAGCGAGCCAAGGTCCTAAGGAAATCATATAAAGCATCTGCACTATAAGCAACTGTAGCTTCCAGTCTACCAGCCTGTGCAACCTCCTCATCAGAGAGGGAAGAATTGTTTTGTAAAGCCTGGACCCACCTTAGGCCAGCTCACAAAGCCAAGCTACTACACATGGCCGCCCGTACAGCAAGAGCAGAAACCTCAAAAATTTGCTTAAGCTGAACCTCCAGCTTACAATCCTGTAGATCTTTAAGAGCCGAAGCTCCAGTCACTGGAATAGTCGTTCTCTTAGTGACGGCTGATACAGCGGCATCCACCTTAGGAAATTTTAAAATTTCCAAAGCCCTACATATGACCCATATGACCCAATTTCCTCAGCATTTCCAAGGCTGATGTCTACTGGCTTGGGGGGAAAAAAGAAAACAAAAAAAGAACAAACACCCCCCCCCCCCACCCACACACACACACACAATTCCTCTTTGTGGACACTAGTTCATTAATCCTGTTGGGGGAAAAAAAACGCATTCACTTGAAACAGGTCTAGCAGAGTACCAATCAACTCTTTTTTTTTTTTTTTTTAGCATGCCATACTGGGTCAGACCAAGGGTCCATCGAGCCCAGCATCCTGTTTCCAACAGTGGCCAATCCAGGCCATAACAACCTGGCAAGTGCCCAAAAACCAAGTCTATTCCATGTTACTGTTGCTAGTAATAGCAGTGACTATTTTCTAAGTCAATTAATAGCAGGTAATGGACTTCTCTTCCAAGAACTTATCCAATCCTTTTTTAAACACAGCTATACTAACTGCACTAACCACATCCTCTGGCAACAAATTCCAGAGTTTAATTGTGCGTTGAGTGAAGAAGAACTTTCTCCGATTAGTTTTAAATGTGCCACATGCTAACTTCATAGAGTGCCCCCTAGTCTTTCTATTATCCGAAAGAATAAATAACCAATTCACTTTTACCCATTCTAGACCTCTCATGATTTTAAACACCTCTATCATGTCCCACTCAGCCATCTCTTCTCCAAGCTGAAAAGTCCTAACCTCTTTAGTCTTTCCTCATAGGGGAGCTGTTCCATTCCCCCCCCCCTCATAGGGGAGCTGTTCCATTCCCCCCATAAGAAGGGTTAAGATGCAGTTAGGATAATTTATAATCAATTCTGGTAATTCCAATATCTGGATGGTGGTGCACATAGATTTGTTTGTCTCTGCTAAAGATGGGCTCTTAACCAGTCAATTAATTGTTCAAATAATGAAACACATAAATCCCCAGTCCAAGTAGAAATACTATAATGATTGCTAAGCATTTTGAGAATATACAAAAGAGCCAATGTCAGGCCATAGGACAGTATGTGGTACTAAAGATGGCATCTTCCTAAGATATATGAGATAGAGATATAGCCTGTGAGTGAGATATATTGATTCTAAAGTTCCTAAAACATAGCAAACCCCCTTTGGTTTAGTTTCTGGAATCCAATGGATTACAAGATCCAAGAAAACAGGGTTTTATCAGAAGTACATCTTGTCAGGTGTATCTAAACTAGGAATGTGTGAAGCCCGAACCTATCGGTTTGGGCTTCGTTTTTAGCCCGCCGCAGGAAATTTCATAGTGCGGGTTTCGGGCTCCCCGAACCAGGATGAATGCACATCCCTAATCTAAACCATTTCTTTGTCTTAGTCATAAGTTAAATCAGAGAAAAAAAAGTGTCAGATACAGTGTGCCTGGATTTCAGCAAGGCCTTTGACACAGTTTCACATAGATAGTTTATAAACAAACTGAGCACCCTAAAGTGACTCACTGATGGGGTCATTTATCATTTCGCAACAGGGCCTTAATGCCCACAAAATAACGCAATACAAATTATGCATGTAAATTAAACACTGAGTATTCCAGTGGGAGGAGTTTGGGTAGAATTAAAGGAAATGAGAGTCTGCTACCACGAAATGCGCTAGAGTAACACACACTTATGCAGGATTTAATGCCAGAAATAACTATAACTTTATACAGTGAAAAAAACATTTTATCGCACTCCCACGGACGTCATCGCGGATTGTGGGGATTAACGTGGCGATTATCACATGCAATAAAAAGAGGTATTCTATCAGACACACCTACCAGGCTCTCCTGGGCAACAAAATCACTTGTTCTTTCCTTGCCTAGCTTGCTAAAACCATAATCTTTGTGGCAAGTTTTCTTGTTGGGGGAGGCTCGGTGCAGACAACAAGAGGAACAACAACCACCTCAAGAACAGGCAAGGGCAGTTCCAAACCCTCCTAGGGAAGTCCCTGCACCGGAGGCCAAGCCACTGGCCCAGCAGGGATGGGGCCCATGGCAGCACCTGGCATGCAGGCAGCCATGGCAGAGGAGATACAGGGAGTGCATCTTTCCTCCCTGAGCACCAGTGCTGGACATGCCAGAGGATTATGTGGTTTGCAGGTATCACCTCAGCTCTCGAGCTATCATGGAATTATATGAAGAAATAAGAGGGAATCTGGATCCAGTGATGGAAAGGTCCCACACTGTGCCTGGCTTCACCAAGCTAAACGGCCACCCTGCATTTCATGGTAACCGGCTCTTTCCAAATGACAGTAAAGGTCATGGGGGGGGATGTCCTAAACCACTTTTTCCTACTGTCTGGACCAGGTCATAACAGTAGTCTCTGACCGCATTAATCGCCATATAGCATTTCCTCAAGACAGGCAGGACTTGATGGACTTGCACTGACGTGGCCCTCATCCCACTCCGTGACAGGGAGGAGATGTACTGCAATAAAAAGCTCTTCCACTCCATCAACGTGTAAATGGTCTGTGACAATTGAATGTGCATCCTCAACGTGCTGGCCAGGTACCCCGGAAGCCGTGCACGATTCCTTTACACTTAGGCAATCGGGCATGTGCGAAAACTTAGAGAATGGCCTCTATGGTAACGGTTGGCTCATAGATAAGAGAGAAACTTCTTTCTGTATTCCATCTCTGATTAAGTTTTTGTGGCAAACGGCACGTTCATGGGGGGAGCTGTGGGGGAAGAAAACGCATAACTGCCATGACAAGTGGCTTGTACACTTACGTGCTCAGGTCATTGCCCCCAGGGCCTGCCTTTTTCTCCCCATGATGCAGAGGTCTGCTAATCTTGTGAGGCAAACAATGCTCTTGCCATAAAGCTTGGTGTGTGAGCAGGCACTATACACTTTCTACGTGTTCACTTACATAAGGGTCCTGTTCCTATTCTCAAATTGGGAGCAGTTGAAATCTCACTGGTTAATCACAAGCATGAGATGTTCACAATGCTGATACTGCTAGCTTCTATTGTCTTAGAGCATGCTGTGGTTTGCCAGATCTGCAAGTGACTGCCCTATGACTGATTTATTTATTTGATGAGTTTTATATATCGTTATTCAGTAGAGCCATCATAACGGTTTACAAAGTGAACATTTTTTCTTAACAGTATTGAAACATTATAGCAGAATGAGCATATACAGAAATAAAACAAGTCAGGTCCAATAATTATTCTTAGATTGGATGAGGAGGGTAAGCAAGATTGGTTGGAGATTATAGTTGAGAGTTCATTTGATGGTTGGTATGGTCAGATGACAGAGGGTCAGTGAAGAATTTGCGGAAGAAAAAAAATTTTAGGTCTTTTTTGAATGTTTTTATGTTGTGCTGGGTTCTCAGGTCTTCAGGTAGTGTGTTCCAGAGTTTGGGGGAGGCGATGGAGAAGGCTCTTTCTCTTGTTGTTGCCAGATGTGCATCTTTGATGGTAGGGATGTTTATGTAACTTGAGTTATTGGAGCGTAGGTTTCTTGAGGGGTTTTGAGGAATTATGTTAAGCGTGTTTAGACCTTGATTATCATTGTTTAAAATTTTGTGAATGATGGTCATTGATTTGTAGGCAATACGTGCAGTAATAGGAAGCCAGTGAAGCGAGGTTAATATGAGCGTTATGTGGTCATTTCTTTTTGTTCCTGTTAGGACTCTGGCAGCTGAGTTCTGCGATATTTGTAGAGGTTTGAGGGTTGAAAAGGGTAGTCCTATTAGTAAGGAGTTGCAATAGTCGATGTCCTAAATCTGTCATTGCCGCATAGAAGATTCTGGGTTTCGATTGCAGGACCTGCTTTTCACCCCCACTGCCATTCCCAACATGCCCCAACTAACCTCTTTCCCTTTATGAAATAATTCTACAACATCCACTGATTCAAGGGAAAACCTTGCTCGTGATCTTTTTGTACGGTGGCTCTGTTCAAGGATAACCACTTTTTAGTTATCCCTCTCACTAGCCCCGTATATTGCTCTTTATTATTCACACTTTATATTCAACTTTTTTCTTTTTCCTTTTTTTTTCTTTTCTTTTTACTTATAATATCCCTTCTCCCTGGCTGCTTATCCGACTCACTCATCCGTTTTTATTCTCATATACTCATCAAGACTGCCGCCCTCATGACTTCTTATGGGTTCGGATTCGCCTGCCCGACATTGGCCATGTTTCGGCACTGTGTGCCTGCTTCAGGGACTGCAGGAGAGAAATCTATTGTGTGCGGTCCGGGTTCACAGTGTACACATATCTTAAACTTTTTTTTACCTCTTGTACTGGTGTGTAATGTGAGCGACGCCTGCAGTACATGACCCGGACCGGACACAGTAGATTTCTCTCCCGCAGCCCCTGAAGCAGGCACACAGTGGTAGAGGGTAGAGAGTCCAACAGGATAAAGATCATACAAGAGACTAAATGCTCAGTAGAATCTATATGGGTAGAAATCCCATGTGTGTTGGGTAAGAGTATAGTGATAGGAGTATACTACCGTCCACCTGGACAAAATGGTCAGACAGATGATGAAATGCTAAGAGAAATCAGGGAAGCAAACCAATTTGGCAGTGCAATAATAATGGGAGATTTCAATTACCCCAATACTGACTGGGTAAATGTAACATCAGGACATGCTAGAGATATAAAGTTCCTGGATGTAATAAATGATTGCTTCATGGAGCAATTGGTTCAGGAACCTTCAAGTGAAGGAGCTATTTTAGATTTAATTCTTAGTGGAACGCAGGATTTGGTGAGAGAGGTAACGATGATGGGGCCACTTGGCAACAGTGATCATAACATGATCAAATTTAAACTAATAACTGGAAGGGGGACAATAAGTAAATCTGCAGCTCTAACACTAAACTTTCAAAAGGGAAATGTTGATAAAATGAGGAAAATAGTTAGAAAAAAAACTGAAAGGTGCAGCTGCAAAGGTTAAAAGTGTTCAACAGGCTTGGACATTGTTTAAAAATAAAATCCTAGAGGCGCAGTCCATATGTATTCTACACATTAAGAAAGGTGGAAGGAAGGCAAAACGATTACCATCATGATCAAGAGGCCGTCAATAAAGAGTGGGTGGCTCGCCAGAATGACGGCTACTGCCTGGAGATAATACCCTTATTCAATAAACATACACATGGTTACTGTGACTCCAACATCGCTCTAAGCTACAACAGCAAGAGGAAATGTGGAAAAAAGGATTCGCACTCACAAAGCGGGGAGTAGCTGGCTTGTTACGGCGGTTACTACCCCAAACCAAATAAGCCTGATACTTCACTTTCAATGCATATTTATTTATTTATTTATTTATTTAACAATTTTTATATACCGGCATTCGTAGGACACATCATGTCGGTTCACAATTAACTGAGAAAGGAAATTACAATGAACGAGGATAGAGAGAGTTAACGATATTACAATGAACTAGGAACAAGGATAGAGAGAGTCAACGAGCAGGGATACAACTTTGTAAAAGAACTGGATGAAGATTATCCATGTTAAGATAAGATATGCATCAGGATGTTAAGGATGCATGTACACTTAAGAACTTAACATATGAACTTATTTACAGTATTAATGTTAAATGCAGGGGCAGGGAGAGGGGAGAGGGGGAGCGAGGAGGGGAAAGGAGAGGAGGGGGTAGGGGTATAGGAGATCGTTAAGGCAATGGCACTTTCAAGGAAAGGCTGTTTGTAGGAAGAGAGGGGAGGGGTAGGGGAGAGGCAGCAGGGTGCTGGGGAAGGGAGCAGGGAGGGAGCTGGGAGGGTGAGGGAGCTAAAATGGTAAGGGAGAAGGGGAAGCTGGGAAGGTAGGGGAGCAGGGGGAGTTGGGATGGCGAGGGGAGGTTGAGGAGGGGGTGTGTAGGCTGAGCGGGAGCTGAGTAATTTCGAGACATGACAATGACTAGGATTGGGAGGAGTTGGGGTATGCCTGTTTAAAGAGCCATGTCTTGATTCCTTTTTTGAAATGGCTCAGGGACGGTTCTAGGCGGAGTTTAGCAGGAAGGGAGTTCCAGAGGGTAGGACCCGCAATGGAGAAGGCTCTGTCCCGGGTAGTGGTAAGGTGCCCAATTTTGAGTGAAGGGGTTTGAAGGGTGCCAGCGAGGGTGTTTCTGGTGGGGCGATTAGTTTGACGGAAATGTGGCATATCCTCAAGCCAGGGGGAGTTGTTTTTGTATAATGTGTTATGGAGGATAGTAAGTGTTTTGTATTGGGAACGGTAGGAAATGGGGAGCCAGTGGAGATCCTGTAGTATGGGAGTGATGTGGTCAGTTTTCCTGGTGTTTGTTAAGATTCTAGCCATAGCATTTTGGAGGATTTGGAGGGGTTTAATAGTGGAGGCAGGGAGACCTATGAGAAGGGAGTTGCAATAGTCGATTTTAGATAGTATGGTGGTTTGCATAACAGTGCGGAAGTCGTGGGCGTGGAGGAGGGGCTTCAGTTTTTTGAGGGTTTGAAGTTTAAAGAAGCCCCCTTTTAGTTTGACTAGGTACTTTCTGTGGTCAAGGTATGAGGAGAACCAGGATAGGGCTGTATTTGAGATGCCTATCTCCGCTAACCGTGATAATAGGATTTGATGGTTCACGGTATCGAAAGCGGCAGAGATATCAAGGAGGGCAAGTATATATGATTGACCGTGGTCCATGCCTTTGAGGACGGTGTCAGTTATTGCAAGCAGGAGTTTTTCGGTGCTTCGGTCTTGGCGAAAGCCATATTGAGCGGGATGTAGGATATTGTTTTCTTCTAGGAAATCAGTGAGTTGCATGTTAACCACCTTCTCCATGATTTTGGATATAAAAGGCAGATTGGAGATGGGCCTGTAGTTTGCTGGGTCATTGTGGTCGAGGGTGGGTTTTTTCAGTAGAGGCTTCACAATGGCAAGTTTCAGTGGTTCGGGGACTTTCCCGGTGGTGATGGAGCAGTTTATAATATCTGCTATTGGCTTTGCAATGGCGGAAGGAATGCCTGCTTCAACGGTAGGGGAGAAGAAAAACAACCAATAAGGGTCGAATAACATAGTCTGGGTAAAACAAATAAGCATGGGTGTAGCTTGCTTATTGCGGCGGTTACTTCCCCTATCAAGCTTGATATTTCACTTGGATGCAGCTCCATCACTGCTCTCTACATTAATGGTGGGGGTGGAAGGGAAATAGAACCAAAGCGCTAAGAGAAACAGATAAGTATGAGAAAAAATGTGTGAAGCTTGCTGGGCAGACTGGATGGGCCGTTTGGTCTTCTTCTGCCGTCATTTCTATGTTTCTATGTTTCTATGATTAAAAGGTAAGGTGAAAGGCTATTTTAGCCAAAAAATCATCCTTCAAAAACTGGAAGAAGGATCCATCTGAAGAAAATAGGAAAAAGCATAAGCATTGTCGAGCGTAAAACATTGATAAGACAGGAGAAGAGAGAATTTGAAATGAAGTTGACCACAGAGGCAAAAACTCATAATAAAAACGTTTTTAAATATATCCAAAGCAAGAAACCTGTGGGGGAGTCAGTTGGACCATTAGATGACCGAGGGGTTAAAGGGGCTCTTAGGGAAGATAAGGCCATTGCAGAAAGACTAAATGAATTATTTGCTTCCGTGTTTACTGAGGATATTGGGGAGATACCAGTTCCGGAGATGGTTTTCAGGGGTGATGAGTCAGACGAACTGAACGAAATCACTGTGAACCTGGAAAATGTAGTAGGCCAGAATGACAAACTAAAGAGTAGCAAATCACCTGGACCAGATGGTATGCATCCTAGGGTACTAAAGGAACTCAAAAATGAAATTTCTGATCTATAAGTTAAAATTTGTAACCTATCATTAAAATCATCCATTGTACCTGAAGACTGGAGGGTGGCCAATGTAACCCCAATATTTAAAAAAGGCTCCAGGGATGATCCGGGTAACTATAGACCAGTGAACCTAACTTCAGTGCCGGGAAAAAAAGTGGAAACTATTCTCAAGATCAAAATCGTAGAGCATATAGAAAGACATGATTTAATGGAACACAGTCAACACGGATTTACCCAAGAGAAGACTTGCCTAACAAATCTGCTTCATTTTTTTGAAGGGGTTAATAAACGTGGATAAAGATGAACTGGTAGATGTAGTGTATTTGGATTTTCAGAAGGCGTTTGACAAAGTCCCTCATGAGAGGCTTCTACGAAAACTAAAAAGTCATGGGATAGGAGGTGATGTCCTTTCGTGGATTACAAACTGGTTAAAAGACAGGAAACAGAGAGTAGGACTAAATGGTCAATTTTCTCAGTGGAAAAGGGTAAACAGTGGAGTGCCTCAGGGATCTGTACTTGGACCGGTGCTTTTCAATATATATATATATATATATATATTGAAAAGCACCGGTCCAAGTACAGATCCCTGAGGCACTCCACTGTTTACCCTTTTCCACTGAGAAAATTGACCATTTAGTATATATATATATATATATATATATATATAAATGATCTGGAAAGGAATACGAGAAGTGACATTATCAAATTTGCGGATGATACAAAATTATTCAGAGTAGTTAAATCACAAGCAGATTATGATACATTACAGGAGGACCTTGCAAGACTGGAAGATTGGGCATCCAAATGTCAGATGAAATTTAATGTGGACAAGTGCAAGGTGTTGCATATAGGGAAAAATAACCCTTGCTGTAGTTACATGATGTTAGGTTCCATATTAGGAGCTACCACCCAGGAAAAAGATCTAGGCATCATAGTGGTTAATACTTTAAAATCGTCGGCTCAGTGTGCTGCAGCAGTCAAAAAAGCAAACAGAATGTTAGGAATTATTAGGAAGGGAATGGTTAATAAAACAGAAAATGAAATAATGCCTCTATAATCGCTCCATGGTGAGACCACACCTTGAATACTGGGTACAATTCTGGTCGCCACATCTCAAAAAAGATATAGTTGCGATGGAGAAGGTACAGAGAAGGGCAACCAAAATGATAAAGGGGATGGAACAGCTCCTATATGAGTAAAGGCTGAAGAGGTTAGGGCTGTTCAGCTTGGAGAAGAGACGGCTGAGGGGGGATATGATAGAGGTCGTTAAGATCATGAGAGGTCTTGAACGAGTAGATGTGACTCGGTTATTTACACTTTCGAATAATAGAAGGACTAGGGGGCATTCCATGACGTTAGCAAGTAGCACATTTAAGACTAATCGGAGAAAATTATTTTTCACTCAACGCACAATAAAGCTCTGGAATTTGTTGCCAGAGGATGTGGTTAGTGCAGTTAGTGTAGCTGGGTTCAAAAAAGGTTTGGATAAGTTCTTGGAGGAGAAGTCCATTAACGGCTATTAATCAAGTTTACTTAGGGAATAGCCACTGCTATTAATTGCATCAGTAGCATGAGATCTTCTTAGTGTTTGGATAATTGCCAGGTTCTTGTCACCTGGTTTTGCCTCTGTTGGAAACAGGATGCTGGGCTTGATGGACCCTTGGTCTGACCCAGCATGGCAATTTCTTATGTTCCTCTCTGTAAATCATATCATGGACAGTTGACATACAGGTTGCCACCCCAGGCTGCATCCTTGACACTCTGTCATCTGTAAACATCAGCAGGGTAGGGCTACCTGCATTCTGCCATATGTAGGTCAATGGGTTTATTGTGCATAGGGGACAGGTTTAGTTTAACACTTTTGGCGCTTCACTTGTCCACTAACCCACTTTTCCCTTAGCCACCTCTGTGAGAACGGGATGTCAGCTGCTATGTGACAACTAAGGAGGAGGAGTGAGGGAGTAGTGTCATATAAAGAATGTCCACATGCCAAGAACAGAGGCCTAGAGGGCTGCTGCAGCTGCTTGGGACCATGCAGACTGTCACAGACTGACAGCCATCCCTCTAAGTGGGCTGCCTTCAGGATCTGTATACTACCTTAAGGTCATCCTTATCTTACAAGTATTATACAGATCCCAAAGCCAGGCCAGTATAGGAGTGCCAACTAGTCTGTGGCAGTCTGCCAGGTCGTAAGCAGCAGCAGAAACCCTCTATGCCCACAGGCCAAGAGCAGGGACCTTCTCTGTTCAACACTACTCCCTTACTCCTCCTCCTCATTTGTCACACAGCAGCTGACACTCTGTTCCTGCAGCCTGCAGGTAGATGCCATATTTGGTTAAGTTTGATGTGAAACCTATAAATGACACAAGTAGGGAAGCACAAGGTCAAGTCTTGTATCATGATGACTAACTTCCCCTTAACACCACATACACTCTACATGTACACAATGTACTCTGTGGGCTAGACAGCTGCAGCTGCATATTTCAGCTCACTACAGATGGACCACACCTTTGCCATGAGTCACTTTTCAAGTACGCGTCTGACAAAAAAGTAAAGTAATGAGAGCATTCAGTGCCATAGCCAGAGAGAAGGTCCATTGTATTATCAGAAGAGAAATATCTTCACTATGGAAGAGAATAATGGGTTATTGCTCCACTATGTCTGGCACATAGCTATACAGCCTATTGGGCCCCCACAGAGTGAAGACATAGCTACTAAACCTATAGCCAAGCATTTCTACACCTATTGTACTGGACAGCATATGGTGCTGAACACTAGCTACCTAGTGTCCATCTCACATAGTTAACTCTTGTTTACATGAGCCTCTAACAGTATGCTAAGAAAAGAGGGCAATAGGAACCAATACTGAAGATCCCCAGTAAGGAGCTTCTTGTTTAGCTCTGGCTTTTTGTATTAGTAGCAAACACTGAGCGTTCAGTTGAATAGCCTAGCTTGCTAGATGTGGCTAGTTGGAATGTGCAAGTGGAGGAAAACCATGTACCTAATGAACCGTTAAGACAAAAACCACACAATGAAATGATCCAACCAGAAAGTGTATTTTTCAAAACAGTAATCACTTTATTAGTGAACACATATAGTCAACTGTTTGAGGAATGGAGGAATAGCTTAGTGATTAGAGTAGCGGGCTTTGAACCAGGGAGACTAGGGTACAAATCCCACTGCTGCTCTTTGTGACCTTGGGCAAGTCACTTTACCCTCTATTGCCAAATGTACGAACTTAGATTCTGGGGACAGAAAAAAATAACTAGTACCTGAATGTAATCTGCTTTGAAGTGCCGAAAAGCGGAGTAAAAATAAATAAAGTCAATGTCTTTGATAAACACATTCTGCAAGGACAAGATAGCAAATAGTACATAATATTGTAAATGAACTGAACAGCACAATCTGTGTAGATCTGTAAATACATTGTTTGAAATGGCATCATTACAAATACAGGCTTAGCATCTTATCCTTTTGGCACAATCAGGATTAAAGCAAAGAACACAGAAAGCGGATGTGGCTCCCAATAGCTACAGTACAGCTCTTATATTGGAGCTGATAGCAGTCTTACTATGTAATGGTAAGGATAAGGCCCCAGACAGTGCATGTTGAAAGAGTGCACTCAAGGGGACAGCCTAAGGGCGAAGGCAGCAGAGTTCAGCATGGAAGCTGAGAACCGGGACAAGACAGCAGCAAGAAGGCAGCAGGACCAGGATCAAAGAGCACAGCATGGAAGCATGAGCCCCAGGAGAAGAACCAGCAGCATGGAGGCAGGAGGCCCATGAGAAGACCCAGCAGCATGAGTTGAGAGATGAGATGAAAGACACCAGCACCAAGAGCAGATGAGACATGATGAGAAGAGGCAGCAATCAGACAATGACTGGAGGTCACATCAAGGAGGATGGAATACGGCCAAGCAATCGAGGAGGGCTTTAGAGCTAGGCTGCAGGACCACAATAGCAGACAGTAGACCATCCCTTCTCTTAGCAACCACAGGAACTATGTAATGAGAATGGGCCCAGCAAGCTTCTTCCATCTAGCTGGCACAGGAACTCTGTAGAGGGGCCCGCCCAGAATGGTTAGCACAATTCTTCTTAGTTGGCATTCGATGCCACCACCTTCAGTGCTTCATAGCCCCTTGCCATGGTGGGGCATGACTTTTGGGGGCGTCTTATCAGGCCAGGGACTGCTGCATCTTATCAGGCCACCTCGAGTTACTAGGTGGCCCTCCCATAGGGATACAAATACCTGTCTAGGGCATAGGCACTATAGCAACTCTCACTCTCTCTCTCTCTCTCTCCTTGCAGCACCTAAGAGTGGAAATAGGCTGTTTGGACACTTTCGTGTACTGCGAAGATTCATTGGTTGTTTTATCGCGGTGCACGATGTTTTCACGATTTGCGAATCCATTTCCGCAAATGGCGAATGACGCGATGTTTCCCCGCTGCACGAAAAATGCCTTATTTGCATGGGACACGCCCCCTCATGCGTTACCACTGCGATATTGGAAAATGAGGCCCTTAGTTGCTTAAGATACTAAGAGACAACCTCAAGGATTCTCCTGTCCATTTCCTACTCAAAAGGTTTCCAATGTCAAAACTGGAGGGGCAAAAGTATGAAAGGACACATCCTCTTTAAACACCAAAAGAGATGCATCAATGGCTTTGGTACAAATCCTTGGAGACTGTTGCGCCATGCCATTCAGTGAAGAGGATGAATTGCTTAGGAGAGGACAAAAACACAGCCATCATCTCCCTGCTTTCAGACTCAAGTATTGCTAGAAAATTATGTCAATGCTCTAGTACACTAGCACAAAGCTCAAGTGTCGAGGAACCCATAGAGGCCCCATTTTTGTGGAATACATTCATGTTAGAAATCAGGCAAGCAGCTAATTTTACTCCATTTAGGAAGAAAATTAAGAACCAATTATTTAATTAAATCTTTTAAAATCTGAAAGCATTACAGATTACTTATTTATTTTTAAAGAAAATCAGTATATTTATTGTTTTTAACTCTTGGATTTTGTTTATTCCCTGATCTTACTTTCAGTTGTTTATAGACATTATTTTAGCTTAAGTCTTTGTCTGCTATGCTCTGTTATCCAGTTGGAGGGAAAAAGATCCTGGGGTTGAGGGAATCAGGAAGTGGTTAGACTGCATTTTAAGAGGTTTCTTATGGGCACTGGTGAGTAGAGTGCTTTGAAATTAATTATACTTGTGTGTGATCCTGTTTGGTATATTGTATATATCTTTGTATGTTTTCTAGTGTTACATTGTTTATACTGATATTTTATAATTTTATTATGTCCCTTTGATTATTTTAATGGCAATATACCAAATATTTTATTAAACAACCTTTTGTGCTACAGGCTTTTCTTTCAAAATCTGAAGCCTTCTCCAGTTATATTATGTAGATGCAAACATAATATACCTTAATTAATCAACCCTAGCATCAGATATAAATAACTATTCTGAAAATGCCAGCCATGATTTCAGAATAAAAATTCTCTTTTGAATGCAGCTTACCTCAGGATAAAGATTGAACCTCTTCAGCGTATTGATTACTAGAGGATATTCAGTTAGTCTGTCATTCATAATCATCCACAATCCATTAGAAAATGAAGGTGCTTCAACCATTGTCTTGAAGTATGAATAATAAAGCCCCTATGAGTAAACGGAAGATTTCAGCTTCATTACTATCTCAGTTTAACATTCCTGGAATAAAATCAGATTTTCAAAACCAAATTTTTGGAGGAGGACTAAGAAAGAAATAAAAGGTAAAATTTTTGCCTGCAATAATTATTCAGTGAGCAGTATTGCTAGCCACATGGTCTAAATTATTAACAAAGTCCGAGGACTCTTCCAAAATTTTCTTAAAAAGCTTTTAGGCATGCGCAGGGATTTCTCATGTACTACCAGAGCTGCTACTCTCTAGTTGCTTGTATAAAATTAGGATTTAAATTAACTTAAATAAGTGGAGCAAGAACTTTCCCCAAACAGGAAGGCATGGCATAATGTGTTGTTGTCATTGGAGAATGTAATACAAACAAGCAATTACCTTTTTAGCATTTTCTCTTAAAAAACAAAAAAATCACTCATCTATTTACTTTGTTTATCTACAGATCATCTCCCACAGCATTCAACTACAAATTACAACAAACACATTTTCAGGATATAAAAGCCAAAAACAAAAATAATATTTTCCCATTAAACTTATAGATCTAGCCCAAAACTGCAAAGAATGGAAATAAAAATAAAACAAAATAAGAAAATAATCAATTATTGCATCCAGAGTTTGAATTCTCATCAGTGGACTTCCTCCTCAAATTATCATTTTTTCCATTGTATAAGTTGCACCCTTCTATAAACAGCCATTTTCACAAAAATGTCGGTAAATAAGTCGAACCTTTGTATAAGACACACCTATCTGCACAATCTTACAGTTTAAGGTGCTTTAATAGCTAGTTGTCTAACCACTTTTTGCCACGTGAGAGAATGACAGTATATAAGTCGCACTAGTGTATAAGTCGCAGTCACTGAAATTGCTGGAAAAAAATGTGTTAACACCAGAAAATACAGTAGTTTGTAAAATTGAAAAGTCCTGTATAAAGAGTGTCTTATTCAGGAACACTCTTAAAAGCAAAATTGCTTACCTTGTAATAGGTGTTATCCCAGGACAGCAGGATGTAGTCCTCACATATGGGTGACGTCATCAACGGAGCCCTAGTGCGGGAAAACTTCTGTCAAAGTTTCTAGAAACTTTTGACTGGCAGCCTGAGGCTACTGAGCATGCCCAGCATGACATGATACTCTGTGCCACAGGGGTCTCACTTCAGTCTCATATGTAGCAACAAGCGTTAGCAAATAAATTTAGAAAATAAGAAGGCCCAATTTCGCGGGGTGGCAGGTGGGTTTCGTGAGGACTACATCCTGCTGTCCTGGGATAACACCTATTACAAGGTAAGCAATTTTGCTTTATCCCAGGACAAGCAGGATGCTAGTCCTCACATATGGGTGATTAGCAAGCTAGAGGCTGAGTCATTTAATATGAAGGTAACAGTGATGTGTTGTTGTGGAAATGAGTCAGCCGAAGATCACAATAGATTGGTTGTAGAAGGAGTTGGGATTATACTGGAAACAAGTTATTTAAGACAGATTGTCCATAGGCAGAATCTTGTCTTCCTTGCTTGTCCAAGCAGTAATGAGCTGCAAAGGTGTGAAGAGAAGTCCATGTTGCTGCTTTACATATGTCAAGGATTGGCACTGAACGGAAGTGTGCTACTGAGGTTGACATTGCTCTTACGGAGTGTGCCTTTGCTCTTCCTTGGAGAGGAAGGCCTGCTTTTTCATAGCAAAACTGTATGCAATCTGCTAGCCAATTGGATAGAGTATGTTTACCTACTGCTTTACCCGGTTTGTTTGGATCATAAGAAACAAAAAGCTGATTTGATTTTCTGTGTGTTTCAGTGTGGTTTAAGTAAAATGATAGCGCACGTTTACAGTCCAAGGTATGTAAGGCTGATTCTCCTTGATGAGAGTGAGGCCTTGAAAAGAATGTGGGTAAAACTATGGATTGGTTCAAGTGGAATTCCGTAACTACTCTGGGAAGGAATTTTGGATGCGTACGGAGGACCACTCTGTAATGTAGGAACTTTGTGTAGGGTGCGTACGTGACCAGTGCTTGTAGTTCACTAACTCTTCTAGCCGATGTAATGGCTATGAGGAAGATAGTCTTCCATGTGAGAAATTTAAGATCACAGGAGTCTATGGGTTCGAAAGGAGAACGCATAAGTCTTGTTAATACCAGATTCAAGTCCCATTCTGCGACTGGAGGTCGAATTGGTGGTTTGAGTTGAGTTAAGCCTCTCAAACCTGCTGACAAGAGGTTGAATGGATATTGGTGCATCTCCCACCTTGTTATGGTAAGCTGAGATTGCACTTAAATGGACTCTTACAGATGAAGTCTGAAGACCAGAGTCTGAAAGATGGTATAAGTAGTCCAGTAGCGAGGTAATGGTGCAAGTGAAGGGATCAATGTTGTTTTGCTTGTACCAGAAGGTGAATCTTTTCCATTTGGAAGCGTAATTCTTTCGAGTGGAAGGTTTACATGAAGCTATAAGCACTTGGGAGATATGAGTTGAAAGATTGAGTGGTTGTAAGATTAAGCTTTCAACATCCATGCTGTCAGAGATAGGGATTGGAGGTTGGGATGGCGCAACCGACCCTGATCCTGAGTTATAAGAGTGGGAGCTATTCCCAGGCGAATGGGATCCCTGACTGAGAGATCTAGAAGTGTGGGAAATCATACTTGACGAGGCCAGTATGGGGCTATGAGTATTATGGACCCCTTGTCCTGTTGTAGCTTCACTAGAGTTTTGGTTATGAGCGGTATTGGAGGATACGCGTATAGTAGGCCTGAGTTCCAAGGGTGAGCAAAGGCATCCTTGGTTGGCTGATTCTTCTGTCTGTGTAGAGAACAGAACTTGTCCACTTTGTGATTCAGATGTGACGCAAAAAGGTCTATTGTTGGATGTCCCCAACGTTGGAATATTTTGGTCGCTACTGAAGGATCCAGGGACCACTCGTGTGGTTGGAACTGACGACTGAGTCGAACTGCTACCACATTGTGTATGCCTGCCAGATAAGTGGCCCGGAGGAACATTGAGTGGTTAAGGGCCCATCCCCAAATCTGTGCAGCTTCTTGACAAAGGAGATACGAGCCCGTACCTCCCTGTTTGTTGATGTACCACATGGCTACTGTGTTGTCTGTTTGGATCAGAACAGTCTTGTGTGAAAGGCAGTCCTTGAACGCATGCAGCACATAACGTATAGCTCGAAGTTCCAGGAAATTGATTTGAAATGTTGCTTCGAGCTTTGTCCAAGTTCCTTGAGTTTGGAGATTGTCTATGTGAGCTCCCCAACCCAAGGTGGATGCATCTGTAGTTAAAGTAATTTGTGGAACTGGTTGTTGGAAGGGTAAGCCCTTGCGCAAGTTGTCTGTGTTGATCCACCAAAGGAGAGAAGAGCCTAGTTGGTGGGTTACTTGAATTGGAGAATGCAGCGGTTGAATGGCTTGGATCCATTGTGATCTTAAAGTCCACTGGGTTACTCTCATGGCTAGCCTCGCCATAGGAGTGACGAACTGTGGAGGCCATGTGGCCTAGTAAAGTTAGAAACTGATGAGCTGTTGTCTGCGTGCTTGAAAGAATCAAATTTGCTAGGAAGGCTAATGTTTCTGCTCGATCCTCGGGTAGAAAAGCCTTTGCAAGGACAGTGTTCACCTCTGCTCCTATGAACTGGAGCGTGTGAGATGGGACTTTTGATAATTGATGAGAAATTCCATGGAGTGAAGTAGAGCAATTGTTTGGTTGAGAGAAGTTATTTCTCCTTGTTGAGATTGACTCCTGATGAGCCAGTCGTCTAGGTATGGGAAGACATGAACACCTTGCTTGTGTAAGTGTGCTGCTATTACTGCCAGACATTTTGTGAATACTCTGGGAGCAGAGGAGAGTCTGAAGGGCAGTACTCTGTATTGGAAATGTTGATGACCCACCATGAAATGCAGATACTTGCGGTGAGGAGGAAATATTGGGATGTGAGCTTATGCATCTTGAAGGTCCAGAGAACAAAGCCAATCTTCTTTTTGGAGGAGTGGAAGCATGGTATCTAGAGATACCATTCTGAACTTTTCCTTTTTTAGAAATTTGTTTAGATTTCTGAGGTCTAGGATGGGCCGTAGGCCTCCTGTTTTCTTTGGAATGAGGAAATATCGAGAGTAGAATCCTCTGCCCTGCTGAGACTGGGGCACTGGTTCTATGGCCCTGGATTTCAGAAGGGTGGATAATTCTATTTGTAGTTGAATAATGTGATTTCTGTTGGGAGGAATTAGAGGTGCTTGAAGTTCTGTAGGTACTGCTAGGAAATTGAGCTTGTACTCGTGAGATATGATGGAAAGAACCCATTGATCCATTGTTATGGTTTTCCATGTGTTGTAAAAGTTGGATAATCTTCCCCCCCACAGGTAGCTCTGGCTGAGGATTCAGAGATTGGCTGAGTTCTCTGGAGATGTTTTCAAAAACCAGCTGTGGGACCTGTTTGAGTTGCAGGTGCAGGTCTGGTTGTTCTTTGTTGGCGAGGTTGTGTCCTGTGCTGGGATCTTGCTTGGCGAGGCCTAGTTGCAGGAGGATAGTATCTTTTAGGACGGTAATAGGGCCTGCGAATATCCCTCCGCTGGGTCAGACGTACAGCGTGGGTAGTGGTATAATGAGACATGGAAGACAACTGTCTTAAGGTCTCAGTATGTTCTTTTAGCTGAGAGACCGCTTCTTGAACTTTTGTTCCAAATAAGTTATCTCCTGCGCAGGGTAGGTCTACTAATTTTTCTTGGACTTCTGTCCTTAGGTCTGATGCTTTTAGCCAGGCCCACCTCCTAGAGCTTATACCAGAAGCTGCCACCCTTGAGGCTGTCTCAAATGAGTCATAGGCAGCTCTCACTTCATGTTTCCCCGCCTCAAAAGCTTTCTGAATTAGATTTTGTGCTGGCTCTCTGAATTCCTGGGGTAAAGATGGTATAAACTCCTCCATCTGCTTCCATAGGTTCCTTTGGTACTGTGTGATGTACAATTGGTAGGCTGCAATCCTAGAGTTGAGGATTGCACCTTGAAATACCTTACGTCCAAATGTGTCCAAGAACCTATTATCTTTCCCTGGAGGATTAGAGGAGTGCACTCTTGATCTTTTCGCTTTCTTCTGTGCTGATTCTACAACCACAGAAGAATGTGGGAGATGGGATTTTTGGAAACCCAGTGCAGGTTGGACTAAATAGGTGGAGTCCATTCTTTTATTGATGGGAAGAACAGAGCAAGGATGTTCCCACATTCTTTGCTGAAGTTGGAGAAGAATATCATGGATAGGTATTGCCATGACTTGCTTGGGGGGGGGGGGGGGATCTACAAATTGTAGCACCTCAAGAGTTTGGTGACGTAGATCCTGCTCAGACTCTAACTTAAATGGAATAGAGTCGGCCATCTCTTGGATAAAAGAGGAAAAAGTAAGGTCTTCTGGTGGAGACTGCTTTCTTGGATGTGGAGGAGACGGGTCAGACATAAAAGTTTCTGAGGTGTCAGACTGTGTGTCACTCCATGAGTCATATTCTGGAGTATGGGGACCTGGTTTTCCAGTTGGATGTGGAGGAGGTACACCAGAGGGCCCTGGGATGGGTTCTTGGGAAGAAGCCTCCTCTTCCACCGGGTTTGAAGGTAAGGAATCCAGCAGATCTTGATATTTTTTCTGAAGCATTGAGTATAACCTTGCTTCAGATGATATATCCACTGCAGCAGAAGTGGCATCGTAGATTTTGTTTTTATCATCGATGACATCGGAGTCTTTCCCCTCGAAGACTGTTCCGTACCAATAGTAGGTATGTACGTCGATGCCGGATGAAAAGGCGCAGGAAACATAGATGGTGTACCCGATGAAAATGTAGGCATCGATGAGTGCATCGTGGTTAATGTTGTCGTCCGTTCTGGAGCTATGAATGAATCCGGAAGCTGGACGGGGCTTTGCACTGCTATGGTGGCTGTAGACATGGCAGTGAGTGGCATCGACCCAGTGGCCGGTATCAAGTGAGTACCTGGTCTCGGGACGGCGCCCGGCATCGGGTCAGTACCCGGCATCGGGAGATGTCCCGGAATCGATGTCATCGTCGATGGAACAGACATCAGTACTGATTGTACTGGCATCGGTGACGTCGATGTTAAGGTGGATGTCACCGGCATCAGCGATGTCGCTGGCATCGGTGGAGGCACCGGCAAGTGTTCCTTGATCGCCTGTAAGACTGCCTCTTTTATATAGGCTGTGAAGTCTTGCGGTATCGACGAAGATGGTGTCACCGGTGGAAGTATCGATGACTCCTTCTGTTGCGGAAGAGTCGCCGGAGTAGGCCCTTCAGGCACCGAGGCTATGGTAACTTTAGGCCGTTTCTCTAACGGTTCTCCTCGGCCAGATCCCGACGGTGAAGCCGAGGCGGGCCTGTGGCGATGTTTATGCCTAGGCCTTATGTCTGCCGCCGAGTGTATCGATGATGTCGATGGGGTAGGAGAGGATTTATCTCCGGAACCGTCGGTTCGGCGCTTTTTTAACAATACCTTTTTCGATACTCCTGATGGTGAAGACTTCGAAGAAGTGGCAGGAGAAGGAGTTAGTTGTAAACTGAATAGCTGTTGGATCTTCTCCTGGCAGAGCTTACGGCCTTTTGGCGTCATTTCTTGACATTTCTCGCACGATGAAATGTCATGTTTTTTGCTGAGACATCTAACGCACTCTTCGTGCGGATCGGTAACAGACATTGTGCGGTTGCAAGTCGGGCATTTTTTGAATCATGATGACATTTTGACATCGACGGCCGTCGATGACAGGAAACAATTTCATTTTTTGACGCGAAATTAATTCACCAGCCGGTGATATGAGAAAATTGAGAAAATTTTGAAACCCCTTATTGGAGAATGAGAAAGTGTAACTAGTAAATATCGCTGAGGTAAACTCAGAGGGCTCCGGTATCCGTGCTGCTGTCCAGCTGCGTGGAAAAACGAAGATTGAAGTGAGACCCCTGTGTCACAGAGTATCATGTCATGCTGGGCATGCTCAGTAGCCTCAGGCTGCCAGTCAAAAGTTTCTAGAAACTTTGACAGACGTTTTCCCGCACTAGGGCTCCGTTGATGACGTCACCCATATGTGAGGACTAGCATCCTGCTTATCCTGGGATAATAAGTCTTACTACAGTATCACAGGGAAAATGCTGACCCTGTGGAGGGTACAGGGTCTGTGACAATTCAGCCCACCTCCCACTTCTCATACACAAGTTCTTAAGAGTGTGTGTGAGTGGGGTGGGAGTGGGGGAGGGGAGGGGCAGGAAGAAGGACCCAGAGATTGAGGAGCAAGGGGAGGATGGATACTAGACCTTCAAGCCCAGTACCGATGTCTCAGTGCATGGGCTGCTGGCACACTTACCCCACTGGCCTTCATAAGTAAAAAGAAATTATGTTAAGACATGAGGGAAGGCTACCACGGCAGTATGGGAGCCCCTAAATCTGCCTGCTTCCCACCCCAACCTCAAAGGATGGTCTTGCACAGAGTACCTGACTTAAACCAAACAAAATTATAAACATATTATACAGTTATAGGATTATTTTTAATGAAGAAAAAAATGCACTGATAATTATGCTGCAATTCCTTCTTGTTTTCTTATGACAAGATGTTACTGTGAGCCAAAACAATAGGATTACCTAGCTAAGCGTTGCTTTCAAACAAAAGAGAGCAAGACAGGACATGAACAGCAAGAAAATAGAAAAAAAATAGATTTCATTTGCAGAAAAATATGTCTTGTGTCCTTTTTTAAAAATTATTATTACACAATCATTGACTATGGAAGACAATCCTGGAAAACAAAAATGAGCCTTAGGAGGTTAGGAGTTGAGCTATACTCTACAACCTAACCTTGTAAAAAGGCCAATATTTTATTTGAAGCATTTAAAAACATAAGAGGCAGTAGAGATTCACAAAAGTAACACTTAAAAACACAAACATCTTTAAAAACCAAGGAAAATAATTAACCCTGGGAACTATCTCCCCAAACCAAACCTCTAAAGCAAGGGTTACCAACTCTAGTCCTTGAGAGCCTCAACCAGCCCTGGTTTTCAGGACATCTACAATGAATATGATTGAGATAGATTTACATACAATGGAGGGAGTGCATACAAATCCCTCTCATGCATATTATGGATATCCTGAAAACCAGGACTGCTTGTGGCTCTCAAGGACTGGAAATGGCCAACCCTGTTCTAAAGGGAATAACTATAATAAAAAGAATTGAGAATTTTTAGCCACAGCTGATAGCTTAAAGCCTTCCAGATATTCTGGACCGACAGGGCTGCATGCAGGGTTTGTTTTTTTTTTTGGTCTGTTTTGTTTTGTTTTTTTAAAGGAAACTCCCAGTGGAGCTTCTCTTAAAAAATTCTACAGCCGAATAGTGCTGCCTGGAAACTTTTCCCTGTATCCTCTGCAACTGCAAAGTATTCATGGAAAAGCTGGAACAAACAGACGCATCCCTACATGTACTTCTGATATCTATCCTGACCCCCACCCCCAGCTCTGCCTTTTTCCCCCACTGAAGACCCAGGGCAATTTTCAAAATGAGGGCTTTCCACAGGTAAACATGTGCTCACCTTTTAAGCAATAAGCAAAACCATACAAAAGAAAAAAAAAATGTAGGAATATTTAAAAAATCTCTAGAAAAAAACAAAAGTAAACAAGCCCAAATCAACCCATACTGTACTACAGAGTATGGAAACCAAAGAATAAAAAGAATACAAATCAGTCAAATGCAAAAATTCCTGGTTTTACAAAATGCCTAAAAAATGAAGATATTTCTCTGCCAATTGCATTTCCTTTACCAGATGGTTCTACAGCCCAGGAAGCATCCCAATAAATGTACATTTACAGATTTATAGTAAACTTATTTTCGTAAGAGAAGGTGCTTTAACAGAACCTCATTAGCAGATCTGAGAGCTCTCCATTACAAAGCTACAATCCTCACAAGAGGATATATCATGGAGAGGACATGTAGGGCCTGGTGAATATGCAGACAAAACCACACATTACAGCCTTCCAAATCTCTTCTAAGGAGAAGCTCTTACATTAGTTCCCAATGTTGCCATAGCACTGACAGCATGGGCTTTGACATGCTTCTAAGATCAAACTTGCTAGGAAAAAACAATCGGGCCAATACAGTAAAATTTGCGGGAGAGTCGGCGCTCTGAGGCAAGCGCCCACTCTCCCATCGCGTGCCCAGGCCACTCTCCTGGGCGTGCAATCAAGTATGCAAATGAGGACCCATGGTAAAAGGAGGCGCTAGGGACGCTAGCACATCCCTAGCGCCTCCTTTTTGACAGAAGCGGCGGCTGTCAGCGGGTTTGACAGCCGACGCTCAATTTTACCGGCATCGGTTCTCAAACCCGTTGACAGCCACGGGTTGGGAAAAAGGACGCCGGCATAATTGAGCGTCCGTCTTGCGACCCGCGGGCCGCCAGCCGATTAATTTTTAATTTTTTTTACATTTTGGGCCTCCGACTTAATATCGCTATGATATTAAGTCAGAGGGTATACAGAAAAGCATTTTTTTCTGCTTTTTTGTACACTTTCCCGGTGCCGGCAGGTGCTAATTTCTGAAAATAAAATGTGCGGCTTGGCTGCACATTTTACTTTCTGTATTGCGCGGGAATAACTAATAGGGCCATCAACATGCATTTGCATGGTGTGGGCGCTATTAGTTTCGGGGGGGGGGGGGTGGGGGGTAGCCACGCCAAGGGGTAAAAATAGCGCGTCGAAAACGCACGGCCAAATGTGGGCCAACAGTGCGCTCTGCTAACACTAAAAATAAAGAGGTCCATATTCAAAGCATTTATTTATTTTTATATTCTGCTTTTTGGCACTTCAAAGCAGATTATATTCTGGTACTGTAATTATTTCCCTTACAAACTAAAATTTGTAACTGAGGCAACAGAGGGAAAAGAGACTTGAAGATTTAGCACTTATCTGGCTAGAAATCAGCCAGACAAGTTAGGGGCATTCTGGGGGCATAACTGGGAGGAGTTGAGTAAGCCAGATAAGTTAGCCGGCTAACTCCAATATTCAAAATTAATCGGATAACTTATCCGGCTAATTCTGGTTAGCCCATTGATAAACTTATCCGGCTAACTTTACGCTAGCCAGATATATTCACCGGCACGACTACATCACTGAATATTGGGGCCAAGTTAGTCGGTTATGTTTTTTGGCTAACTAGCCAAGGCTGAATATGGACCTCAATATTCTTTGTCACAAGGGGCACATCTGGTTGGTTTATAAAATAAAAAGTCAAGTGGTCCTCTATGGGTTTTATTTTGGTCCAGATAAAAGGGCAACAGCTCTCTTGAAATCCAGCATATAAAGTATACTCTTTCCACATACAATTGGGCAGAAGATGAATATTGGAAAGACAACCAAGCAATAGACACAGCCTCTGGCACTAAACTAAGATGGACGCAGATGGAATAAAGAGTAAAGGGGCAGATTTTAAAAGTTACGCGTGCGGCCTACATTTGTGCGCACTACCCGGCACGCACAAATGTAAGCCCAATTTTATAGCATACACACGCAGCAGCGCGCATGTTATAAAATCAGGGGTCGGCGCTCGCAAGGGGGTGCACACCCCAGAGGTAGGCGTAACTTGTGCGCGCTGGCCGAGCGCTGTGCCGGCGCACTATCCCCCGATCGCTGTGCCGGAGTCCTCGGCCACGCCCCCGGACCACCCATTCAGAAAAGCCTCATGACATCCACACGTCCCGGGGTTTTACGCGCGCCGCCAGGCCTTTTGAAAATAGGCTCCACACGTGCGTAGGGCTTTGAAAATCTGCCCCAAATTGCATAAAAGTCACAACGATGTGGGCTGCATTGATGACCCAAGAAGCTGATGTGCCACTTTTATCTTGATGTGAATAAGAATCTTTGAAATGTAACTCCTCTAATTCTTCTCCCCAGCTCAAATTTGATGCATCTCTGGTCAAAATAAACTGATATTATGCAATTTGTAAAAGTGATTCTTTTATCAAATAGCAATGTAATAGCTATCACATCAAACAGACTTATGCTCTGTTGTGACACCAGTGCAGTCCAGCAGTCTGAGAGGTCTTACACTACAGGGTCCATTGAGTTTGCTCCCTATAGAGATATATCATCAGTCCGACAGCATCTGAATGATTCCCCTGACACAAGAGGACAGAGTATCTTTGAAAAACAGACCTATCATCAGATAGACATAAGCTGTTGCAACATGAGGTCTGCCATTCTCAATATAGACTACACTACTATCAACTGACTGTATTGTCTCCTCTGCTGAAGTCATGATATCCTAAGGTCTCTCTCTGATCACAGAGCTAGGCTTTGGCCTGAGAGGTGTTCAATTGGGATAATGGGCAAAGATGTAATCTGAGGAAAAGATTCAATTTAATTCATTTTGATTTGAAATTTTTGTATTGTATTTTATGAGTGTTGTACTGTAACCTGCCCTGAAAAATTGGTTGGAGGGCAGGATATTAATTTTATAAATAAATAAAATTAAAAAAAACAGTGAGTGCAAAACCCAAATACTACTCTGCAGAAAATCATCTGTCCCTATCAGAGTGTAAAAGGAGCACCTAACCTTGAGCAACTAACATCCTATTTGTAAGCAGAAGTGCAGAACACAAAAGCAGACTCATCCTGCAGGATAGAGAGTTGGAGTGGTAGACTACATTTTCCATCAGCCATGGCAAAGACCAAAACCACTGGGAGCCTGAGGTAAGTGCCCACACCTCCCTCTAGATCAGTGGTTCTCAACCTTTTTTTGTCCGGGACACACCTGACGGTTGGTTCTCACATGCGTGACACACTGAACATTTGACTGTCATGGGGCTAAATGTAAACATGCACTCTGCATCCACAGGAATCCCCTCAACCCCCAGCAATGAGTTCAGAGCAGATCTCGGGCATTACCCTGTACAACTCACCATACAAAAAGATATTCTGGTTCTGATCACATTTCAGTAAAAGCAAAACAAACTCCTTTTACTACCAGGCACAATAGCCTTCCTTATGAAAAGACAGTACCGTATTTTTTGGACTATAAGGCACACATAAAAACCTACGATTTTCTCAGAAATCGGAAGTGCGCCTTATAATTCGGTGCAGCTTATATATGAATTTTTCTGCTGCCACTCTGTTTCTTTTCTCTCCATCTTCTTCCCTCAAACACACAGGTTCTCATTCTCACATGCATTTCTCTCTCTCACACACACACACACACTGACTCTCACTGTCACATGCTGTGTCTCATACAATCATACACTCAGTCTCTCACTCCCACATGCTGTCTTGCTCAAGCACAGGCTCTCACTCACCTCTAGGCCTCCTCTTCGCGGGTCGCCGCAGGATGGGCTCTGCAGTGGCCCTGCTACCAAGCCTCTTCTTCTTCTCGGGCCGCTGCGACTTGAGATTCGCAGCGGTCCGTAAACACAAGTGCTGCTCCACGTCTGCACGCGCTGATGCTTCCCCTCCTTCCTGCCCACGCGGCTCCGGCAACGTTTACTTCCGAGGACGCACAGACAGGAAGGAGGAGGAGCATCAGCGCGTTTAAACGCAATTTTTTTCTTGGCAGCCGCCCACCCCTCGCTACGCCACTGCTGCGCCTTATAATCCGGTGCGGCTTATATATGAATCTGGACGCCTTAGCAGGCGCTCATTGATAATGCGCCTTATAATCCGGTGCGCCTTATAGTCTGAAAAATACGGTAATTTACCACTAATGCATATCCTATTGAGAAAACACAACAAATAAGATTGATACAAATGCCTACATGCTAGTAAAATACCTCACCTCGGTCACACACCCAGAACTTGGGTACTTGCCAGGTTCTTATGGCCTGGATTGGCCACTGTTGGAAACAGGATGCTGGGCTTGATGGACCCTTGGTCTGACCCAGTATGGCATTTTCTTATGTTCTTATGTTCTTAACTGAACTTCACCAAGTACAGAAAACCCACAAATTATAAATATGGAGACAGAAACTGGAATGGAAAACCAAAAAAGCCACTCTGCATGCAATACGAACCTGGAGAAATGGAAAGAGAAATATAGCACCTAACAGACTCTCAGAATTTGCAATAATGCACACAAACTAACCTGAACAAAGATGCACCTGTATTATGGAACACACTCAAACAGTAACAATCCTATCTAAGAAATACAACTATTAAACCAGGCCCTAAACACTAATACATTTCCTATTGGGAAAACAGAATAAGCCAAGCTGCTATAGAGCCCCACACAGAAATAATTGTAAAGCTATACTAAAAATGTTACAAAACAGCTGCTGAACAGAATAATATCCAACAATAAAAAACTCATAAAAATTATTAAAACATGTCCAAATATCAAGAAAATATTTCAAAACAGCAGACATCGCATAATACCCAATAATTAAAATGGCAGTCAATCAAGAAAAATAAATTTGAAAAGCCATCTTTACTTATCCTTTCCAGCAACTCTCCTACTCCTTTCCCTTCCAGGACACCAGAAGCAGCAGTGACTGCTGAAGCTCTGTCCTCACAGTCCTCTTCCTTAGCGCCCACAACCAGTCACTCACACACACACCCCCAATTAGACCCCACGACCAGTCTCGGTCTCTCTCACACCAGTCATCTTCCTGATCAGTCTCTCTCTCAATCACACTCATAGTCTCTTATATACACGCTCTCAATCACACACAAATGTTCTCGCACCCATTCACACCAGCTCTCACCCAGGCTTCCATTCATGCCCACAGACACAAGCTCTCACCCAGGCTTCCATTCACACACAGACACACCCGCTCTCACCAAAAACATATTCTTTCTTCACTGCAGGGATGGGCTCCAGTTCCGCCGTGGCTTTATTCCGGCGGGCCTTCTTTTTGCGCCACCACGGGAATGGGCTCCCGTGGTGGCCTCGGTCGGGGTCGGGTTTCCTCTTCGCCGCCACGGGCTGTGGCAGCCTTGCTTCGTCGGAATTTAACATTTGTATTCCTCCCACCCCACCCCCAGGCATTCTGATGCCTGCCTCACCAGCCAATCAAAGGCTTCCTCCCTTCTTCCTACTCCCACTGGTAGGTAGAAGGGAGGAGGTTTCTAACTGGCCTGCGCAGGGGCAGGCAGAATGAAGGAGGCTTCCCATTGGGCAATGGGGATAGGAAGAAAGGAGGCTTCCAACTGGCCCGCGGGGGCTGGAAAAAGGGAGAAGGGAAGTGCAACGGGCAGTGGGACACCAGGAGACGCGACATACCTGCCAGTGTTTGGCGACACACCAGTTGAGCAGCACTACTCTAGATACAGGTGTCAGCATCAAGGAGAGGCTGATAGTGAGTATAAGCCCAGGTGGAAGATGCTCAGATCTACTCTTCCCTCTAAGGCAGTGGTTCTCAACCTTTTTTCTGTTGGGACACACCTGACAGATGGTTCTCACATGCGTGACACACTGAACACATGACCATCATAGGGCTAAATGTAAAAGTACAGTTTGCATCCACAGGAACCTCCCTGACCCACAATTATGGATGTAAAGCAGTAACAGCAACACAAACTCCAACTACCAGGCTCGATAGCCCTACTTATGAAAAGACAGCAGTTTATCACTAATGCATGTCCTCTTGAGAAAAGACAACAAATAAGACTGATACAGTAAAATACCTCACCTCTGTCACATACACAGAACCGACCTAACATACTCCCAGGATCTGCAGTAATGCACATAAACTAATCTGCACACAGTTACACTTGTATTATGGAATGCAATCAAACAGTAACAACCTTACCTATGAAAAGCCACATTACAAATATTAAATCAGGCCCTAAACACAAATACACCTATTAGGAAAACAGAACTAGCAAGCAGCTATAGATCCCAAGACAGAAATAATTGTATAACTATACTAATAAGCAGAATAAATGTTTCACAACAACCATGAACAGAATAATATCCAACAATTAAAAACTCATAAAAATTATTTAAAATTCTCCAAACAATAAAATATTTCAAAACAGCAGACACATCACATAATATTCAGTAATTAAAATGGCAGTCAATCAAGAAAAATAAACTTAAAAAGCCACCTTTACTAACCCCCTCCAGCAGCTCTCCTTCTCCTCTTCCATGCAGGCCAGTAGCACACACCAGAAGCATTAGTGGCTGAAGCTCTGTACTCATGGTCCTCTTCCTTAGGGCCCATGACCAGTCTCTCTGTCTCTCACACACACATACCAGTTACACCCCCATGACCAGTTTCTGTCTTTCACACACCAATCATCTCCCGACCAGTCTCTCTCTTACATACACACCAGTCACCTTCCCGATCAGTCTCTCTCTTTCATGCGCAAACACACACACACACACAGGCTTCCCACTCCCATATTCTATCTTACATATACAGGCTTCTCACTCCCATGCTGTGTCTCACACACACCCAGGTTTCTTATTCCTATGCTAGCTCTCGCCACATGCACAGGCTTCTCATTCCCATAATCACTTTCTCTCTCACACACACACACACTCCAGTCATCTCCCTGACCAGTCACTTCCATTGTCTCTCCTATATCCACATATCACCTCTCTGACCAGTTTCTCTCAATCACACACATGTTCTCTCTCACACACTTTACATAGGTGATCTCAATCAAATGCTCTCACACACAGTTACACATGCACACTCTCAATCACACATACAAGCTCTCACTTACAAACAGGCTGGCTGGCTCTCTCTCATTTCCTGCCCTCCCCCCCGAGCACAAATAGTAGCTGCAGCAGCCTCCTCCTGTAGCCCCCGCAGGCCAAGAAAGAAGAATCCCATCGGCCACAACAGGCTAATTCTGCTGTCTCCTGTGCCGATTTCTGGTTGCTTCTGATTTTATTTCAGGCTCACGCTACTGCTCGGGGCCGCCGCTGCTGACCATTTTTTCGTGCAGCATGGCTCTTTCTTCTTCCCGCGCACCCCACCGCACATCACTTCCTGTTCCGGGCCAGGGTGGGGGCAGGTGCGGGAAGAAGAAAAGGTCCAGCCACAGTTGCCAGCCTCCACTAACACTGCTGTCGTTCCCATCCAGGCTTGAATGTGCTGATAGCCCGGGCGGCAACGGCAGCACTGGAAGATAGCCTGCTTCTCGCTCGGTGAAGGAAGGGGGGGGGGGGGGAGTAGTGGGAGACCAGTAGCATGCGACACACTGGTTGAGAACCGCTGCTCTAAGCTATATGTGTACACACAGGTCATGAACTCTGCGCACAAGGAAGAGCATAGCGCATACATAAAATGAAACAGCATATATATATTTACTATACAATTATGCTTAATTATAAAAAAAACATGAAGTCAAATTTTATTTGATGTTTTCTATTGAAAACAAATGACATACTGAAATAATGTACAATTATTTCATTAAACCAATTTCTTAAATAAATACTCAAAATTATGTTATTATTTGCATATTTGCTTAGGAACACTTAGCTTGTAACACACTTAGCTCACAGCACACAAATTTGAACTCAGATAATAAAAAGTTGCACAAAAAATGTTTTGTACACATAGCCTGTAAAAAAAAAAAAAAAAAGAGGGAACACACTGCTCAGCACTTAGAGGAAGATCATCCCCAACATACCGTAGCTTATGAATAAGGCCCAAAATAAACCCACCTGAAGAAACCGCCCTAAGGAAGAAGCAAAGGAGGTGGTCATGGACTGCCCTTCTTAGAGGAAGCAGCTATAAAGTTTTATTTATTTATTTAAAGAAATTTATATTCTGCCCTCTTACCAGATTGTGTGTTCTGGGCAGATTACAGCAGGGTAAAATACAATAGCAGTACAATTAAAAGCAAGTTTGCTTACCGTATTACCATAGATAGCAGGATGACATGGGTGACATCATCAGGTGGCACTAGGCAGAGCGGTCTCTCAAAGCTTTAAGCTTTTGCCCTACTGGGTATGCTCAGTGGTTCCCGCGAGAACAAGTATTCTAGAAGTCTCCTCAGTTCATATCCAAGCAAGGAAGATATTCAGAATACATAGAAATGCTGTCCAGGGAAGAAGGGCTAATTCATCCTCCTACCTACAGAAAACACTGTTTACAGTAAGCAAACTTGCTTTTCTCAGTCTATAAAGCGGATGAATTAGCCATGCAGCATGGGGAGTCCCAAGCTGAGGGATGTGAAAACAATTTGGCCTCCAGCGGTTGGTAATCGACTTTAAAAAAAAAAAAAAAAAGTAAACAACCTGGACTCCTCTGTGGACAGTATTTGTTTGGATGACAGATGGTGAAACATTGCTTGTCCTACTGTACTATCCAATTGGAGAGATTACTTACCTGATAATCTCGTTTTCCTTAGTGTAGGCAGATGGACTCAAGACAAATGGGTATAGTGTGCTCGTGCTAGCAGTTGGAGACGGATCTGACGTCAGCACGTAGTACATATACCCCTGCAGGAAGTGCAGAAGCTCAGTAATCTTCCTTGCAAAAGCTTTATGGATATATGTGTGACTGACCGATCAATTAACTGAATATGATTAACCTGACCGATTGACAGTAGCTGGAGACCGCCAGTGTTCTCAACCGGAAGGCGTCGACACCCAGCAGGGTGGATGCCCTATGTAAGGAAACATGGCTTACCTAGCGTGTAGCAGATGGACTCAAGACAAATGGGGTGTACAAAAGCTACTCCCGGACTGGGTGGGAGGCTGCCCGAGGTCCGTTTAGGATTGCCCTTGCAAATGCTGTGTCCTCCCTGGCCTGGACGTCCAGGCGGTAGAATCTGGAGAAGGTATGGATGGAGGACTACGTTGCCGCTCCACATATCTCTGCAGGCGACAGCATCCTAGTTTCTGCCCAGGAGGCCGCTTGAGCTCTGGTAGAGTGAGCCTTGACCAGTAGATGTGGTGGTTTTCCCGCGTCTACGTAGGCCGCCTTGATAACTTCTTTGATCCAGCGAGCAATAGTCGCCCGTGAGGCCGCTTCTCCTCGCCTCTTCCCACTGTGAAGGACGAACAGGTGGTCCGTCTTTCGTACTGCTTCCGACATTTCCAGGTATCTGGTCAGCAGCCTGTCGATGTCGAGATGACGCAGTATTCGACCTTCTTCCGACTTCTTCAAACCTTCCATGGTTGGCAAGGATATGGTTTGGTTGAGGTGGAAGTGTGAGACTACTTTGGGTAAGAAGGAAGGAACCGTGCGAAGATGGATAGCCCCTGGGGTGATTCTGAGAAACGGATCGCGGCAGGACAGCGCTTGTAGCTCTGAGATGCGGCGTGCTGAGCATACGGCCAGCAAGAACACCATCTTCAAGGTTAACAAATGGAGGGAGAGGCCTCGAAGGGGTCTGAAGATGAGTCCCGCTAGGAATTCCAAAACTAGGTTGAGGTTCCACAGGGGCACTGGCCATTTCAGTGGCGGGCGAATGTGTTTGACTCCCTTCAAGAAACGTGAAAAGTCTGGATGTGTGGCAATGCTGTTGCCGTCATACCTGGGGCCATAGCAGGATAGCGCTGCCACCTGAACCTTGATTGAATTGAGGGACAGACCCTTCTGAAGTCCATCTTGCAGGAAATCCAGAATGATGGGGATTTTAGCGGCATGTGGATTGGTGCTGCGAGTTTCGCACCAGGCTTCAAATACTCTCCAGATCCTTATATAAGTTAGTGATGTGGAGAACTTGAGTGCTCGGAGGAGTATATTTTTACCGCCCCCGAGTATCCCCTTTTCCTCAGTCGAGCCCCCTCAATGGCCAGACCGTAAGAGAGAATTGAGCTGGATTCTCGTGGAGGATGGGACCTTGTCGTAGCAGGTCCCTGTGAGGGGGCAGGGGTAGAGGATCCCCTGCCAGTAGTCTTCTCATGTCTACGTACCAGGGTTGTCTTGGCCAATCCGGGGCCACCAGAAGAATTAGGCCTCTGTGCCGCTGAATCTTGTGTATAATGGCGCCCAGCAGGGGCCATGGGGGAAAGGCATATAGCAGGATCCCCTGAGGCCATGGCTGCACCAGGGCGTCGATCCCGTGGGATAGAGGATCTCGCCTGCGACTGAAGTATCTGGGTACTTGAGCATTGGACCTGTCCGCTAGTAGGTCCATGCCCGGAGAACCCCACTGATCCACAATCATCTGGAAGGCCGTGGATGACAGCTGCCATTTCCCCGGGTTTAGGCTTTCTCTGCTGAGGAAGTCTGCCGTGGTGTTGTCCTTTCCGGCGATGTGGACGGCGGAGATGTCCTGGAGATTTGCTTCCGCCCAAGCCATCAGGGGGGCTACTTCTAGGGATACCTGTCGGCTTCTGGTTCCGCCCTGTCGGTTGATGTATGCCACCATGGTGGCATTGTCCGACATCACTCTGACTGCTCTGTTTCGAAGTCTGTGGGCAAATCGTAGGCATGCTAACCTGACTGCCTGTGCCTCTAGTCGGTTGATGTTCCACCCCGACTCTTCCCTGTTCCACCGCCCTTGGGCGGTTAGCTCTTCGCAGTGTGCTCCCCAGCCGCTCAGGCTGGCATCTGTAGTGAGCAGGGTCCAGGTTGGGGCAGACATCTTTGACCCCCAGCTCATGTGGCCGGGCTGCAGCCACCACCGTAACTGATTCCGTACTCTGGCCAGTAGAGGTAGGTGTACGGTGTAGTTCTGTAATCGTGAGCTCCAACGACATAGGAGGGCGCGTTGTAACGGTCTCATATGAGCCCGTGCCCACGGTACCACTTCCAGAGTGGAGGCCATTAGGCCGAGGACCTGTAGGTAATCCCAAGCTGTGGGCCGGGTGGTGCACAGCAGGTTCTGCAAACGATTCCGGAGTTTTGATTTCCTCTTGGAGGTCAGGCTGACCTTGTCTTCCTGGGTGTCGAATCGGACTCCTAGGTATTCCAGCGACTACGAAGGCTGTAGGGAACTCTTGTTTGTGTTGACTACCCATCCTAGGCTTTCCAGAAGAGATATAACTCTGTTGGTTGCCCGGTGGCTCTCCTCCGGTGACTTTGCCCTGATCAGCCAATCGTTTAGGTAGGGATGGACGAGAATTCCTTCCTTCCTGAGTGACACCGCCACCACTACTATTACCTTGGTAAAGGTCCGGCGCAATGGCTAACCCAAAGGGTAAAGCCCGGAACTGAAAGTGCTGTTTCAGGACTTGGAAGCGTAAGTAGCGCTGGTGATCCCGATGGATTGGGATATGCAGGTAGGCCTCTGACAGATCCAGGGATGTGAGATACTCCCCTGGCTGTATTGCACTTCGGACTGACCGCAGAGTTTCCATGCGAAATCCTGGGACCCTTAAGTGCCGGTTGACTGACTTGAGGTCCAGGACGGGTCTGAAGGTGCCCCCCCTTCTTGGGTACGATGAAATAAATGGAGTAATGCCCAGAATGTATCTCCCATGCAGGCACTGGGATTATGGCTTTTAAGGACAGGAGCCTCCGCAAGGTAGCTTCCAGTGCCGCCCTCTTGAGGGGTGGACAAGGAGATTCCACAAACTTGTCCGGAGGGGGATGAAGGAAATCCAGGTAATACCCTTCTCGGATGATGGCGAGGACCCACTGGTCCGAAGTAATCTCGACCCATCTGCGGTAGAATAGGGTTAGCCTGCCCCCTATGGCTTCTTCCCCGAGATGGGTCGGCTGATTCTCATTGTGGGGTGCGGCCGGGACCCGAACCCGAGCCGGTTCCCCTCTTGTTGTGCCTGGTCCGAAAGGACTGGTTCCTGGTCTGAGAACGAAGTGCTTGGTAGCGAGTCCTGTAGGGATTGAAGCGTTGAGAGCTTCTACCTCTGGATGGCCTAGGAAATGGGCACTGGTTCCTCCTTGACTTGTCTTCCGGTAGACGGGGTAATGGGGAGGCGCCCCATTTGTTAGCCAGGTTCTCGAGGTCGCTGACGAACAGGAGGGATCCCTTAAAGGGCATTCTTGTAAGGCGCGTCTTGGAGGAGGAGTCGGCCGACCAATTTCGTAGCCAGAGCTGTCTCCTGGCTGCCACTGAGGATGACACTCCGTTGGCTGCCGTACGAACTAAGTCGGAGGCAGCGTCAGTGAGGAACGAGAGAGCTGATTCCCTTTCTTCTCCCGGGGTGTTGTTCCTGGCTTGTGATAAACAGGAATGCGTCACCACGGTGCAGCAGGTCGCGATTCGTAGGGACATGGCTGCCACCTCGAAGGCTTGTTTCAGGATGGCATCCAGGCGCCAGTCATGCACATCCTTGAGGGCCGCCCCTCCCTCCACTGGAATGGTGGTGCGCTTCACAATTGCGCAAACTATGGCGTCTACCTTGGGGCACGCCAGCAGCTCCTTAGTTGCCGGGTCCAGGGGGTACATGCTAGACAAGGCCCGACCCCCTTTGAATGAGACCTCCGGCGCATTCCATTCCAGATCGATTAGCTGCTGTGCTGCTTGAAGGAGGGGAAAATGGTGAGCCGTTTGACGAAGGCCCTCTAGCATGGGGTTCATTCTAGGCTCCCCTGAGGTGCCTTGGCCCGGGATAGCCAGCTCCGACAGGCATTGAGAGACCAGGTCTGGGAGATCCTCCTTAGGAAAGAAGCGTCTCATGGTTCGATACGGCTCTATCCCCGAGGGAAGTTCTCCCTGCTCAGGGAGCTCGCCTTCTTCCTCAGAGCAATCTGAATCCCCATAAGTGGGGCTTCCGGGTGGCGAGTGGCCGTGCCTAGGTCTAGAGGGTCCAGGGGCAGGGTCATCTGGTACGTATGGGTCCGTTCGGGGATCAGACTGCATTTTGACAAAGGCATGGATCCCCTTGAATAATTCCACCCAGGAGAGCGAAGCAGAGTCTAGCCTCAGGGGCACCAGGTCTCTAGGGTTCGGCTGCTCACCTCGGCCTGCTAGGTCCGGGGTGTTCCCTGAGTACTGGCAATTAATCTGGGCTGGGACCGGCCCTGGCCTGAAACTCCCAGGGCCTCCTCACATTGGTCACATAGGGAGTCTGCTTCCTCGCTCTGTGTGGCTCTGAGGTGGCATGCTGAGTAGAGGCCTAGAGCTCTTATGCCTGATTCTAGAAGTGCCGGCTCTGTGGACGCCGGGCTCTCATACGCTCCATTGTGTCTGTTATCTCTATGCGCCGGTGCGCTCCCAGCCAAAAGTATTTGCCTTGTAATATGGGCGAAAGCTGTGCGCCTATCAATGTGCGCCTATCAACGTGCACCTATCAATGTGCTTTCGGGCGCCTAATCATACGCGCCCGTTGCCTGTGCGTTCAGTCCTAAGACTAGATCGAGGTGGTGAACCAGGGCAGATGGCGACGGCGAGCAGGCAGGCAAAATGGTGGCTTCCACGTAGGCAGACCCCGCTAATCCTCGCTCTTCGGAGACCAAAGTAAAGATGTACGCCTTACCTGATCTTCGGCGCTTCCCGGCTGTGACCCGGGCGGTCTCCGGCTGCGGGGGGAGAGGGTGATTACCGTCACCGCCGCGCTCGAGGAAGTGCACCCGCTGCCTCTAAGCCGCGCCCGAACTCGTCTCGCTCAGGGGCCAAGTCCTCACCGCAAACGGATCGGGACCGAGGCTGCCTCTATGCCGCGCCCGAGCCCTTCTCACTCGGGGGCTAGGTCCCTGCTGCGATTCGGCCACTGGACCGAGGCTCTTACCTCCGAGGGACCACGGAAATCACCTCGGGAAACTCAACTGGGGGAGGGACCCGAGGGTATCACCGCAGGAGTGCGGGGCTCGTCTTCAGGTAGGATTCTTCTATGAATTTAATCGTTAGAATTTGGAAAAACGCTCAGCGAGCGTGAGGTAGCTCCAAACTGCTTTGGAGACGGAAATTACTGAGCTTCTGCACTTCCTGCAGGGGTATATGTACTACGTGCTGACGTCAGATCCGTCTCCAACTGCTAGCACGAGCACACTATACCCATTTGTCTTGAGTCCATCTGCTACACGCTAGGAAATTTGCTATTTCGTCGAGGCAATGGTGTGCTGTGAAGATATGGACAGATGAGCAGCTGGCAGCCTTGCATATGTCCTCAGTGGGCAGATTTCCTAAATGTGCCAGGGAAGTTGCTTTTGCTCTTACTTGATACGCCTTTATGGAATGTGACAGAGAAAGTGATTGTGCTACATGCAGGATATTATCCAAATTAGAGAGAGAATTCTCTTTGCAACCTCCACTCCTAAGTATTAGGGTCATATGATACAAAAAGCTAAGAAGATAGTCTATTATAAATGAAAGAAACAAGATCATTGACAAAGGCCCTTCTGCAGTATAGAGAATGTACCGTATTTTTCGCTCCATAAGACGCACTTTTTCCCCCCCAAAAGTGGGGAGAAAATGTCTGTGCGTCTTATGGAGCGAATGTAGCGAATGTAGCGAATGTAGCGTCTCTCCTTCTCGCGCGCCATCCCCTTCCTCCTCCCCCCAACTCAGCTCAATCAGCATGGCGGCGCAGGTCAAATGTACACCGCCCCCACGACCCTCTAGTGCGTCTGGACAAATGCGAGGGAGATGGCCCGCGCCGACCATGGGCCCCGATGCTGTGTGCCGTCCTCCGCCGGCGGAGCTCGAGCTCCCTGCCGGTCTGCTGCTCCTGGGGCGCACCCCGCCGCAAGAGCCGGCACGACACAGGCCAGACATCAGCCACCCGAACCACGTGGGCTACGGAGGCCCCTCCAGTTCAGACGGCTGACATTTGACCTGCGCTGCGCCGGCCTTCGCAGCAAGATGCACTCCGCGAACAGCAGACCGGCAGGGAGCTGTTTGAACTGGAGGGGCCGCCGTAGCGCACGCGGTTCTAACAGCTGATGTCTGACCTGCCCACGTCGATCTTCGCAGTGAGATGCACCCCGGGAACGGCGGACCAGTGGGAAGCTCGGGCTCTGCCGGCGGAGGACGATACATGGCATCGGGGTTTGTGGTTGGTGCAGGCCATTTCCTTCTCATTTGCTTGGATGTATTGGAGAGAGTCATGGGGGTGATATACTGCCTGGGATGGAGATTACATGACAGAGACCTTTGCTTTTTTCGTTCTTTTGTGTATTTCAGTGATTTCTGATAAAATGTTTCTTGCATATGATGCAATGTGGCTTTTCAGAACTGATTAGCAGTTTGACAGCTGAAATTAATGAAAAGCAAATAGAATTACTGCCTGTGCTGATTAAGTGGCTACCTGTTGAAATATTAGGAGCAAATTGCTCTCCTAATCAATGTAATAGAGCCCTGATTATTTATTATTGAACTTTGGAGCAGTCATGAAAGTTTAAAATAACTGGTGTGAGAGAGCTGTGTGTATGAGGGAGAGAGTCTGAGTGTGTGATTGTGGATATGTGAGGGAGAGAAAACCAGTGAGTGTGAGAACCTGTGTGGATGTTCTCTGCCTTACTATAAAAAACAAAAATAAAAAAATATCCCACGGACAGCCACCAGGGGGGAGCTCTGTACAGAGCCCCTCATGGGGACAGAATTTTTTTTTTCTTATTTTCCTCCTCTAAATCCTAGGTGCGTCTTATGGTCAGGTGCGTCTTATAGTGCGAAAAATACGGTAATTGACTGTCCCACTCCCACTTATGCAATCTGGGAAAAAAAGTGGGAAGCATAAAGGACCTACTTAAGTGGAAACCAGTCACCACCTTCAGCAAGAACTTCAGATGAGTTTGCAAAACTATTTTGTCAAGAAAGAATTCCAAATATGATGGAAAGTGCATAAGACCATGCAGTTCGCTCTCCCTTCTTGCTGAAGTGAGTTACTTTCCATGTCAGGACCTTTAATCTGACCATTTCCAAGGATTCAAATGGAGCTTGCATTAATCCTTGCAGGATTATATTTACATCCCAAGGCACTGAAGACTTTCCCATAGGAGACTGCAAGTGTAGAAGGCATTTCATGAATCGCAATATAGGACTTCCATCTGCCAAGGTGTGGTAAGCTGCTATGGCATTTAGGTATACGTGTGGATAGAAGAGGATGCGAAACCATTCCTGGAAAGGTAATGGAGATTGTCTAGTAATAGACTAGGCTTACATGACATTGGATCTAGGGAGCGTTCACTACATCATCTGGTATAGGGGGGTTCCATTTGAAGGCACAGTTACGTCACGTGGATTGTTTTCTTGCTGAGACTACTATGTCTTCAACCTCTGAAGTTAAGTGGAAGTATGCTGGAGCCAAGTGTTCAATATCCACACTGAGACTGAAGGAAGGTTGTAAGGGGTGAAGGAGCAATCCTCCCTCCTGAATGAGAAGTGATGGATTAGTTTCCAGACTTTGTCGGGGGACCTGCTGAAAGTTGTACAAGATATGCATACCAAGGTTGTCTCGGCCATGCTGGGGCTATCAGTATTATCTTGGCTCAATCTTGCATGCACTTCTGTACTGTTTTTGCAACTAGTGGTATCAGTGGGAACACATATCAAGTCCCTGAGACAATGAGATTAGGAGAGCATCCGGGGCTTCTCTGTCATAGTTTGGATAGAGGGAGCAGAACCGGTCCACTTTTTTGTTCTGTTTGGTTGAAAACAGATCTATCCAAGGGTGCCCCCCAGCAAAGGAATAGATGGTAATCTATTCATGTAGTCTGAATACTCTGCTAAATCTGCCTGCTTCTGCGTTTGCGATCCCCAGGAGGCAGACTGCTTGCAGGGAGGCAAAGTTGACCTTTGCCCAGTGCCAGATTAACAAAGTTTCTTGGCAGAGGGACCAAGATCCCATTCCCCTTTGTTTGTTGAGGGAATACATTGCTACTTGATTGTCAGCATAGATCATTATGTGTTGGCCTCAGAGTATGTGCTGGAACACCCTGATGGCATGATGCACTGCTCTTAATTACAGAAAGTTTATCTGACAACATGACTCTCGAGGCGACCATAGCCCGTAAATCTTGAATTGTAGGAGATTTGCACCCCCATCTCTGAGTGGAGGCATCCATGGTAAATATAATCTGGTGCGGCTGTCGCCGTAAAAGAGTTCCTAATTCCAATATTCCTAGGTGCAGCCACCATGCTACCTCTTTCTTCATGAAGTTGGTTATGATAACTCACGATCATAGTGGCTACAGAAACTGATTCCATTGAGCTATCAAACCCCACTGTAAGCGCCTCATGTGTAGATGAGTTAATGGGACCATATGTTTTGCTGCTGCCAGATGACCTAAATGTGAAAATGAGCCAAGTTGGCGCTGCCAACTGTAGTTGTATGCATTTGGCTAGGTTCCAAAGGTTGACCATTCTGTTGTCCGGTGGGAAGGCCCTGGATTGAAGTGAACCTATTTGAGCTCCTATGAATTGTACTAATTCAATTAGATGTAAGTTTGACTTCTCATAATTTATTAAAAAGCAGAGATCTTCCAGACAGTTGGTTGTCAACTCCATATGAGAACAAAGGTCTTCTTTGGAAGGGGCTGTTATTAACCAGTCATCCAGGTAAGGAAATATCAGCACACTGGACCAGCACAGATAAGTCACTGCCATAGCTAGACACTTTGTAAAAACTCTTGGGGCTGACAATAGGCCAGAAGGAAGGGAATACTTTCTACTGATGTTTGTCCCCCATCAGGAAGCACAGAGGATGAGTGCATAGGTATATGAGCATAAGCATCCTTGAAGTCCAGGTAGCACATCCAGTCCCCATGGTTGGATGGAAGGTAGGATGCTGCCCAGGGAAGTCATCTTGAACTTTTTCCTGCATAGTAACTGCTGAGATCCCTGAGGTCTAGGATGGGCCGGAGACCTCCTGATTTTTGGGGGGATGAGGACTTATTTGGAGCAATAGCCCTGACTGAACTGAGAGTGGGCCAGCTCTTTTATGAAATTGGTGCTTCAGGAGGGATTGCACTTCCAGGTGTAGCAGATCTAGTTGGGATTGATCAAGTGGAAGTATGGATAGGTGGGGTATCTTAGGTTGCCTCTTGAAGTTTAGGAGATAACCCTTTTGAAATATTGTTAACACCCATTGGTCTATTGCTATTTTGGACCACGAGGACGAAAAGGATTGGATTCTGTTCCCTACTGGTGTTGGCTGCTGCGGCGGTGTTCTCTTTAAAAATTATGTCGCGGTTTTGACGCAGACGGCAGCATCTGTTTTTGTTGGCGCCTATCTCACTGCCGTCCTTGATTGTGAAGATGGCTGTTGAGGATGTAGCTGTCGGTATAAGGGCTGCTGGTGAGATATGGGAAGCATAACATGAAGACTTTGGCTCAGACTTTGGTTCACTCAGCTTATCTAGAATCCTTTGCCGTCTCTGGCCTAACTGAAAATTCTGGCATACAAGGAACTCAGACTGACCCAAGCTTGAATGGCTTCTGGGAGACATCTGGAATGAATTCAGACCTATTCAGATATGAATAGGTCTGAATTCCTGTTCAACCAAGCCTACACAGAATAGATCCTCCCTTCCCTCTATTGCTCATACCCCCTAGGTGACCGCCCTTTTCCTTATATTAAGGAATTTAATCACATTGTACATTGTTGTCTTCTTGTTATGACCTCTTGTTGATTTCTTGTTGTTTAATCTATTTTCCCTACTGCCCTAGGTTAATCCCCTGCCCAGTTCGCCTACCTTGTTGAAATGTACTTCTAAACCTTTTGTTAATATGTGAACCGGTATGATGTCCCCACTAATACCGGTATATAAAAGTTTCTAAATAAATAAATGATGGAGGGTCATGAGGTCACAACAAACACATGGACCAGGCCATGTTCTCACATAATACTGTCTCAACCTGAGGGGCCCAGGGTAACTGGAGATTCCCCTGAGATTAAGAATCTGATCAAGAGACTGGAAAGAGTGACAGAACAAAGAACTACCAACAGTAATCAGCAGACACGTGGGTCTCCTCTAGGCCTAATTGGATCTCAAGATGGGAGGTGGGACCAGGGCATCTTACACACAGTTTGCCTGATTTGGACACAGGACACGTGGTACCTGATACTCAAATGTATGGAGTCCTATCTTGGATCATTGTATGTTTTACCTATAAAAGCCAGCACTTACTGACAAACGCTAAGACACGAAGGGAAAGCTTTAAAAAAAGATGGAGCTCTTACTCTGGGTCTTCCAGAGGTATCCTGATTACTTTTATATGCCATAATAAACTTAAATTAGTTCTGATTAAACTTAGTACTGGACCTCTTGGAGCAGAACAGTTAAGCTGCTTCTAGGGAGGCCACCGTGGAGACAACGCGCCGTTCGGCGTCCGGGTGAGAGGACTGAGTAATCAGCTGTGGAGAATCCCTCCCCCTTCCTTTTTTGGGAACCGGAAGTGAAGGGCTGCTCGATAAAAGCTGCGAGCAGCAAGTGAACATCGGAGGCCTACCGTGGAGACAACGCGCCGTTCGGCGTCCGGGTGAGAGGAGTGAGTAATCAGCTGTGGAGAATCCCTCCCCCTTCCTTTTTTGGGAACCGGAAGTGAAGGGCTGCTCGATGAAAGCTGCGAGCAGCGGCGCGCCTAAGCCGCGCGCCAAAGGGGCGCGCCCCTGGGAGATTTTTTCTCAGCCTCAGTTCCCGAGCCTGTGATGGGGAAAAAGCGAAAACTGAAGATCGTAGCCTCCACACCGGTGCCAAAAGAGGTGAGAGGACCAATGGACTCGCATGTGAGAAGGGTGAGTCCAGTCTCTAAGGAGACATTGTTTGACTTATCATCGTCATCGGGTGCATCTGCTAGTCCTGCCCAAGATCCAGCTCCAAATGAATCTCTAGGAAGCGGTGGGATTAGCGTGTTTCAAGCTAATCCGCGCTTAACAGAGACAATAATATCAAGTGCACCAGCAGTAAATATGACAGGAGAAAAAGTGGAAGAAGGAGAGATCCCAGGGGGAAGTGACCAGGGATTAACATCAGAACCTGAAAATATTACTCTGCTGGATGTTTGGAGGGTTGTGAAAAACATGGAGGGGAAACTATCCCAATCCATAGCTCAATCCACTATTAATCTTACAAACGTTAAGAAGGTGGTGGAGGAACAAGGTAAACGAATTGAAGTACTGGAAGCTACAAATGTTACCTCAATATCTCAAATTTCATCTCTTCAAAGTGCTGGGGCTACATTCATGAAAGACTCTATGGTTATTTATAAACAAATGGAAAATTTAGAAAATAATATGAGAGCTAAAAACTTGCGCCTCCTGAATTTTCCAATTACAAGGCTTTTGTCGGCGGAAGAATTATTTAAGAAATATATTAGAGAAATTTTGGGAATAACTAAAGATCTGTTAATTTCTAAGATTTATTATCTTTCTACCCAGAAAAGAGTAGTCGTGGCACCTGAGGGGGGTATAGATATGTTATCTGAACAGAGCCCTAATTTAACATCTTTCCTAGAGGCGTCAGTGGACGATATACAAACCAGAGCAACATTGATTGTTGTCTTTGGTTTGGAGCAGGAAAAAAACCTAGTCCTACAAAAGTACTTTAGAAATAAGGTATTTAAGTTTTGTGGGCAGACCATTCAGGTCTTTCCTGACGTCTCTAGGAACACTCAGATGAGAAGAAAAATGTTTCTTGCTTTAAAAGAGAGAGTAGTGGCCCTCGGAGCTACATACTTTCTCAAGTTTCCTTGTCGTTGTATAGTAACGTTTAATAAAAATAAATTTGTATTCCTTGAGCCAACACACCTAGAAACTTTCCTAAATGATAAAGAAGGATGAGATGTTATCACAACAGATAAAAAATCCTGGACACATAGATAATTAATCCACATTATTTCATGTTTGAATGGAAAATTTCTTATTTACTATTGCTATAGCCTCCCATAATGAGGACTTTATTTAGGAGTACATGCAAAAATTCCTTTTCTTTGAAGTTATATGTATATTGATAATTATGAATGTAACTTAAATTTTCTTTTTTTTATTCATTGTAAAATGTTTAAGAAAATTTAATAAACAATAAATTCAAAAAAAAAAAAAAAAAAAAGCTGCTTCTAATGGCGCTACCACTTAACACTAGTAACCCTGGTAAAGCTGACAGGGCTTCCCTTTGGAAGAAGGGCCCTCTTGTACTGCCAGTAGAAGTGGCACAACATGAATGCCTGGTCTCTTCCTGTGGAGAGGGATGTACTGCAATGTTTTGGTCTTTGATTTGAGTGACCATTTTCTTTAACTTCTTTCTGAACGGGCTGTCATCCAGGCAAAGCAAATCAACCAATTTGTTGTGGACATCCTCCCATTTGCCACTTGCCAGTAGCCATGCCAAGCACCATGCTGCAAATAAGGCTGCTGATATCCTTGCCGCTGTGTTGAATACCTCAGACTGCTCAATAGATGCCTCAGACCCTCCTCCATATCATGAGGTTGTTGGGGAGAGACTGGCTGGCCCTCTTTGGATCTGATGAACGGTTTTAGTGATTGTAAGCAGTCATATAAATATTGCACCATATAAAACTGGTGCTGTTTGGATTTGGTTCAACAGCATGGAGCCCTGGAAGACTTTCTTGCCAACAGTTTATAATCCTTTTCCGGGGGTGAATTTTTTCGCTCTCTTCATAGCCGACTCAACCACCACAGAATTTTGGGGAAGTTGTACAATTCTGTAGCCCAGTATTTTCTGGAGATGAAACTGGAGGTCCAGCCTATGAGAGGTGGTGGTTCCTGAGGAAGGGGGGTCTCCCAAAATCTCATTAAAGATTGCTGCAGTACAGGATGAGATGGAAGTGTAGTGGGTTCACTTGGAATTTCCAAAATTTTTAAAAGGCCCATTACCTCCATTCAAGGGTCCAGTTCCTTTTGGAAGTCTACCTGAAAGGTTTAAATTACCTGAGGTTTGAATTATTATTACATGTTTTTAAGGTTTTGAAATTAAATAATCCTTCTTACCTGGCCAATCAGTGCAACAATATACTCCAAGGCGTAATTTATGTTGTGCTGACAAGAGTCTTTTAGTGATTCCTTTCATTAATCGTGCTCGATTACAAGAAACACACAGTAGGTCATTTATGGTTTTTGGGCCAACCTTAAGGAATTCCCTACCTGGGGCACTGCGAGCTTGTGAAAACAAAGATATTTAGAAAGCTTAAGGCACATTTGTTTGTTCAGACATTTCCTCTGATTTGATTTTAATATTTTTGTTTAATATTTAATGTATTTTGTTATGTAACTTTTTTGCTGTTTTTACTTTGCTGTATTTTTTTAATTACATTTTTATTTTAACTGTTTCTACTACTTTGCTATTGTTGTAATCCATCTAGCACATCTTCCGTTACAGATGGAATAGAAACACTTTTTAAATAAAATAGAGCGGTGCCCATTTTCTCAATTAAACAGTAATACGTTAAATCCTCTGGCAGAGAGGAATGCTCTGGTGGCTCCTCTGGCGGGTCTGACAGAATGCCTGTCAAGCTTCCTTGGGACTCCCCTGGAGAAGGTAGTATAGGACTTTCTGATCTTGGGGAGAGTGCTGGTGAAGGCTCCCCAGAGGGTGGAAAAGAAGGTTGTATCTCTTCTCCTTTATCTCTGGATGACCCTATACAGGCAATGTAGGTGCTTCTGATCTCTCTGGTTCAGATTCCATTAGCCAAATTGGGTTACCTGGGGGAAGAGAATGCTGGTGGGGCCCACAGAAATAAAGAGAAAACATTCCATACAATATCTGTGATTTGTTCCACCACCGACGATCAGGAGAATGTGGAGTCGGAACCTATTTTCCTATGGCATGCTGCTGATCCAGTGCAAGTGCAGGCAACAGTGGCAAGACAGATGGGACAGACTGAGGTGAAGGTATCCTAAGACCTTGTTGCCACAGGCTGGCAGTCAGAGAAGGGCCATTGGTTCCTGAAAGCATTTGGACTGGTGTTGCATAAGGAGGATACACCCTTCTTGTTAATCTTGGAGGAAGAATCACTACAGCCAGTACATCCTCTGGCAATGGAGATCCCCTGGAAAGAGCTGGTTCCTGCCAATTCATAGGGAGAGTATCTTCTGTAGATGTGGGAGTCACACATACCTGCTGGTCATTTTTGAAAGAGGATCCTGATGTAAGCAAGGAGGAAACTCTGGTGCAGAAGTAGGGATGGAAAAGGTATCTTCCCTTCTATGCTCCTGCTTCTTTTGTTTTGCTGGAGGGGCTTCAGTTAAGTGTGCCAGACTTGAAGCCGTCTTTCCCTCTTTAGCCTTTAAAGTTTGCCTCATCTATGTAGGAGCTAGCGCGCGTATGTGGTTGCAGTTGGCGCAAGGGTCATGGCAGGTGCCAAGTGCTTCTCTATCGGCGCCTTGTGCGTCGTCGACATAGGATGAGTCATCTTTGGAGTATGATGCGCTGTCTTTGGTATCGATGCCTGGGTCACCATCTTAGCCAACTGGGGTGCCGTTCTTGATGCATGGTGCGCCTTCTTCGGTGCCTGGTGCAGCTCATCTCATAGCAAGGACAGTGATGCATCCTGACCTTCTATTACAGGGACTTTGCCTCATTCAGCCTGTACATGTTTCTCAACGCTATGGGATGGTGCTAGAAGCGCTCCCACGGAGGCCAGTCAGAGCTCTTGGGCATGGGGATGGTGTGGACACCCCGGAGAGTATCTCGTTGACCGACTTCGGTCACCTACTTCTCCCAAGGAAGAAGATGGGGAGGTTGAGGAGTTGCTGGAAGCCGGTGCCTCTGCTCAGAGCCGTGCTATCTTATCAGCTCGCTACCTCTGTGCCTTCAGAGACATTCTTCCACAGTCCCTGGATCTGGCCTGCTCATGATCCAGGCCTAGACAGAGATAACAGTAGTGGTGGCCGTCGGAAATAGACCTGATGTGGCCACAACTGCAATATTTGAAACCAGAAGGCTTTAAGTCATGATTTTTTAGGGGTTGCTGAAGTGATTTTTTTTTTCCTTCAAAACTGAGGAGGAATCAAGAGACAGGGATTCCACTGTCCGTGCTATGTCGCAGACAAAAAAAGAACTGAGGAGACTTCAAGAATATTAATTTGCGCGGGAATCAGTAGGGCAAAAGATTAAAGCTGTGAGAGACAGTTCTACCTAGTGCTGCCTGATGACGTCACCCATGCAACATGGCTAATTCAGCCTGCTTACTGACAGAAAAAATAAGAGTCAAACCAAACAATTTAAATCAGCAATACATATAAAATTAAAAAACACAATATTAGAAAAATAAAATATTATCAGATCCTAAGATCTCTTAAAAGCCTGATTAAATAAGTGAGTCTTCAATGCTTTTTGAAATAATTTATAATCAGAAAGCAAACCAAGTTCTGAAAGCAATTCATTCCAACAAATAGGAGCGATACAAAAAATTGCCCGATGATGTAGGCACTGGAAAGGAAAGGAATGAGGAAAGGTTATTTTACACCCAAGGTAGACTCCACAGAAGGAAATACTGTTCTTGGATTCCAGCAGTCACTTGGCCTTACAGCAGGGAAGGAGCCCGAAGTTACAGTTTAATGTTTGAAAAAGCAAGTTTCGCAGTGGTGTGGGTGTGGTACTGCTGGCTTACAGGCCCTTAAACTACATTTGTCTCAATCAGCAGGGAAACCTGCTGATTCATGAACAGGACCAGACAATCTCAGCAACACTGGGCACTTTTCGCTAGTTAACAATAGAAAAACTGCTTTTATATGTTATTTCCCAATAGATAATGCCCAACCTAACCAACAAAACATTACCATTCCAACAAGTTTAAGGACAGACAAAACATTATATATGTTCTTAAATATGTTTTCACTTTTAACTCTCTCGCAAACTCAATGAATTACAATAAAATACAAAAAAAAAAAAAAAGGTTCTGACCATTTCAGTGCGAAAAGCCATTTCTCGTTCCAGTGCAGAAAGGTGAGAAAAATTACGATCATTTTCAAAAAGGCTCGATATATGGCTCCTGTAAAATAAAATTATAGATGAAAAAACCATATGCAGCGGGTGCTGAATTTCTACAATTAAAACAGACTAGATTTAGCTTTCTGGAAGAATCTGTATTTAATTATAGCTTCTGTTGCTGTCCCTCCCCCCGCCCCCCAAACTGTGCAAACCTATTAGGAAAAAAAAAAAAACAATTAGACCTGAAATAAGCTATCTAGATACTTTATAATAGCTTTCACAATAAAACTGACTGATCCGGTCTAAGGAGGGATGACTACTTTAGATCTGCTAATACTAATGTTTACATTTTGTTTTTTAAACCAAAACTGAACACACACCCTATGAATGTGATTATTTATTAAAACTTATATACCGCCTATCAACATTCCTAAGCAGTTTTCAAAATAGTATTCATAAAATCTTTGATTAAACACATGATAAAAAGATAAAAGCATTAATAAAAATAAACATAAAAACAAAGTCAGACATAAAAATAACAGGATAAAAAAAAAACAAAAAACATTGTCCTCTTCTTTAAAAGACATTAAAACAGTGAATATTTTCTTCTGTGGTATTAAGTAAAAGCTTGCAAGATTATAAGTCTTCAACAAAGATTAACAAGGTAAAGAATGCATTAAAAGCACAACATATGAAAATAGTAAACCCAGATCAAATGGCTCTAAATCCAGGCATCAAAAAGCACCATCATGCAGCAAGTCAATCAGATCATTAGCGGGATAAATTTGACCTGCTGCTTACTTGGCAGAAAGAATAGCATTTGGTTTGTTCCATTGTCTGTGTGCATGAGGTGACTAGGGTGGAGGAGTGCAAACTGTACATTTTGCTCAAATATTACCTTAATAGTAGAAGCAATCAGTTTTTAAAACAAAACGTAAACATATTCCTTGTTATTGCAGAAATTAGTTCTTTGTTTTCAGTTCATATTACATTACTTTTTTTTTTTTTTTTACCGATTCAATGAAAAAATATGAACACCTACAAATATTTTCTCCCCCGACAGTACAGCCATCAGGACTCTACAATCAGACAAGTGAAATCACTCCCATTCTCAGTTACTGAATTCAGCAGGTTTGTGTGTATATAACCATATCAAAACTAAAGAATAAGGTGCATGGTTTTCTATTTGTGTCATACTTGGGATACCAGTGAAGTTACATCAAAATAATTTCTGCCTGCTTCCTTAAATCTTCTTAAGTAAATAATTGGTTTAAGCCCAATATTAAAAAAATCTAAGCACCTAATTTTAGATGTTAGGTGCCTAAAGTTTTGAACCTAAAAAATTTCCAGTCCAAGTACCTATATTTAGGGTCAGATTGGGGAATAAACTTAAGGGCTCAGTGCCAATTTCCAACGCTAGGCACCTAATTAATGCCTAGATTTAACAAAAAGATATAAATATAGTGACAACCGCGTCCGCGATAAAATTTTTTTTAAAAAGGAGCATTGTTAGGCTAATTTCCAGCCTACCGCATTGGATAGGTAAGCAATGCACTGTGTGCTGCACAGCACATTAGGACACGGCGTACTACGTTAGCACGTCACGCCACTGCGTATCACATAATTTTACTCTGCTAGCATTGATTAGTGCACGGTATGTTATTTTTACAGTTAATATATCCTGGCTTCCTGCAGCTGCCTCTGAGGGTGTGTCAGGTGTGGGAGAGAGAGGAGAGGAGAGGTGGTGAGTGGTTTAGTGGGAGTAGGAGCTTTTTCTGATTCGATTACTTGAGTGCGTTTTCTAGTCTTCTGTTACCATCTGTTTCCCTTTAACTTGGTCTTTTCTCCTCTTTGTTGGAGTGAAAGCTTTTGTTTGTTAGTCCAGTTTCTGTCTGAATTTTGGTATGGAGGACTGGTGGTGGTAGAGTGAAGGAGCAAGGAGGAATAGAGGAGTGATGTTGGTGGAGGAGTGGTGGTTGTGGTGAGGAGTGAGGAGGATGAAGCATGAGAGGCTTGGGGAGAAAGGAGAGAAGGTGGAAGGAGGAGGGCAGGAGTGCTAGGGGGAGGAGTAGAAGTAGGGACAGAAACAGGAGTAGAGATAGGCAGGAGGGAAGGGATAGGAGGAGGTGGGAGGGGGATAGGCAGAGGAGGACAGCAGGCCAGGGATAGAGAGGGAGGACAGAGGAGTAGGGAATTTGCAGGGCAAGGACAGGAGGGAGAGTGAGGAAAGGAAGGACCCCTCTCCAAAAGTGGAAATGGCACCCCCTTCTGGTAGCCAGGCACAGGACATCCTCACCTCAGAGCTATCAAATTCAGTGTGCAGGACAACAAAATAGGGTTTGCAGGGGTCCTGGAGCATTATGTGATGTGGTTCGGCAACCATATTGTCAAGACCTCAAAGGCAGGCAAGGACCAGATCTGGCGCAACATAGCCCAGTCCATCTCCAGGCACAGCGGAGTCCAACGCAGCGAGGAGCAGGTAGCCCACACGTACCGGGACATCAAGGCACAACTGAAGGCAAAGGTAGTGAGCAGAAATAAATATATAATTCTGACGGGAGGAGCCCCTTGTCACATCATCCTTTCACCTATGAAGGAGCGCCTCTATGAAAGGCTGGGACTGAATGTCTTCGAGGGCATGGCTGAGCGGCTGGACACCTCGCGAGCTCATTTGGCATAAGATGCTCACAATGCTGAAGAGGGCAAAGTGCGCCTTTGGTGCCAAACGCAAAATGGATACTTGCTGCTATTGGTACTTATGTCTTATTCTTTGTTTCCATAGATCTCACCCACGAAGCTGACGGTCCCAGCAGCACACCAGCCCTTTTGTAGGGGGTCTTCATGATGGATGCCCAGACCCAGATGAGTGAGGAAGTGGAAGAGCAGCAGCAGCAGCCTCAGGACACATTGCAGATGCTTCAACCCTTGGGGTCACCCAGCCCTCTCAATGTGACCCTCAACATCTCTGGCTTCTTGGAGGAACCCAGCCTCGACTGGGAGCCAATTGATGCAGCACAATTTCAAGCCAGCACACCACGGCATCAGCCTGAAGCACCACGCCCTCAGCAGGAGTAGCCCAGCAGCCCCCTCATGCCAGATTTGGAGACCCAAATTTCAGCACTACACACCATCACAGCACCAGCACAAAACAATATTCCTGCCACCAACAGAGGAGTCGATGCACGAGCAGCTGAACCAATTGTAAAGTAGGCATTGATACACCTCTGACACATAAGGGCCGAATTAGTGCACCTCAGGAGGGCTGTGAACAGGAAGAGCTAGGCCCTGCGAGATCAGACTGCCGCACACATGCAGGGTATAACAAAGCTGAACACAGCAGTCAATAGTATGACCAACGTGCTGACGCAGATCCTTCAAAGGATGCCTGAGCAGACATCAGAGTTTTCCCCACCATCACTGGAGACCATACCCCACAGCAGTCTCCAGCCTGACAGATGCCCAAGGGTAGGTCCCCAAAAGACATGCCCCCCCCCCAAGTGGCAAGCCACGATGTCGCAAGGGGCCATGAAGCACCAAAGGTGGTGGCACTGAATGCCAAATAAGAAGAGTTGTAGCAACAATCCTGGGCCCGTCCTCGCTACAGAGTTCCTGTGCCAGCTTGATGAAAGAAGCCTGCTTGGCCCATCCTCACTACAGAGCTCCTGTGCCAGCCAGCTGAAGGGATGGTTTACCGTCAACCATTGTGGTCTTGCAGCCTAACTCTAAAGCCTTCCTCGAGGGTTTGCCCACATTCCATCCTCCTTGATGCGGCCTCCAGTCACAGTCCAGCAGCTGCATATTCTTGTCATGTCACATCTCCTGCTCCTGATGCTGGTGTCTCATCTCAGCTCAGCTCATGCTGCAGCTGCCTCCATGCTGCTGTGTCTTTTCCCTGGCCTGTTCCCTCCATGCCGAGCTCTTTGGTCCTGGTCCTGCTGCTCTCTTACTGAACTCTGCTGCCTTGGCCCTTAGGCTGTCCCCTTGAAAGCGGTCTTTCAACATGGACTCTCTGGGGCCTTTGGGTTAACAGTACATAGTTGTGCTGCTATTATCCCTAACATTAAAGCTGTACTGTAGTTATTGGGGTGCCTCTTCCACTTTCTATGTTTTTTGTTGTAATCATGATGGTGCCAAAATGTTAAGATGATAAACATGTATACTTAATGATGCCACTTCAAACAATGTATGTACAGATCTACATTGAATGTGCTGTTCAGTTAATTTACTATGTTTTATGCTACTTGCTAACTTGTCCTTGCAGAATGTGATTACCAAAACCACTGACTTTATTTCAAACAGTGGACTATATGTGTTCGTGAAAACCTCGACTTAACTAACCTGGACTCTGCCCTTCTATCTTGGAATAAGTCCATTTCCAATATAGCTGATGATCTTTGCCCCATCATCCATAAAACAATAACCCCCACACGTACCGAGAGAAAGCCATGGTACACCGCTGAACTAAGAAAACTAAAGCAAGACCTCAGAACCAAAGAACGCACCTGGCGTAAACAGCCTACACCCACACACAAAATGGCCTACAAACACACTTTGCATACATACCGGCAAGCAATCATCCACACCAAACGCGACTTCTACGCAGCAAAAATCCACAGTTATAAATTCAATCCAAACGCCTTATTTTGCCTTGTTACGGAACTCACAAAATCCCTCTTTCCCTCCTCACAAGAAATTAACAGCAAAGAGAAATGTGAGAATCTAGCAGACTACTTTCAAAATAAAATCTCCAAAATTCTAACACGCCTACCCCTTAACCCCGCACCCACAGACCCACTACCGATCGACAACAACATTAACCTCAACTCCCTTGACACTACCTCCGTGATGGAAGTGGAATCCATCACTAAAAAAGATGCGACCATCCACTCATAGCGCAGACACCATCCGATCAAAAATCCTCCTCTCCATCCCCTCTGCCATTGCAAAACCAATAGCAGATATCATAAACTGCTCCATCATTTCCGGGAAAGTCCCCGACTCACTTAAACTCGCCATCATGAAGCCACTACTAAAGAAACCCACCCTTGACCAAAATGACCCTGCAAATTACAGACCCATTTCCAATCTGCCCTTCATATCTAAAATCATGGAGAAAGAGGTTAACACACAACTCTCAGATTTCCTAGAAGAAAACAATATCCTACACCCCACTCAATATGGTTTTCGTAAAGACCGCAGCACCGAAAAACTCCTACTCGCATTAACGGATACCATTCTTAAAGGCATGGACCACGGCCAATCATATATACTCGCCCTTCTCGACATCTCAGCCGCGTTCGATACCGTGAATCATCAAATCCTTTTATCACGATTAGCAGAGATAGGCATCTCAAACACAGCCTTATCCTGGTTCTCCTCATACCTGGACCACCGTAAATACTTAGTCAAGCTTGACAACTTTGAATCCACACACATTCCCCTCACACAAGGGGTACCCCAAGGCTCCTCTCTATCCTCCACCCTCTTCAATATATACTTACTCCCTCTCGGCCACCTCCTCTCTAAACTAGGGCTAAAATTCTTTCTGTACGCTGACGACATACAAATACTTATTCCAATTCAAAAATCCATCAGCGAAACACTTCAACACTGGGAAATATGTCTGACATCCATTAACTCTCTCCTCTCCAATCTCCACCTAGCACTTAACACCTCGAAAACTGAAATCCTTATCCTAGCTAACCAACCCCTCAACTCAATCCACCAAATGATCCTCAACGCCTCACAAACTCACACACTACCGCCCAGTGTCAGAGATTTAGGAGTAACCCTAGACAATCAACTCTGCTTCAAATCTCACATTAAATCACTTCTAAAAGGGGGCTTCTACAAACTACAAATCCTCAAGAAACTGAAACCCCTTTTACACGCCCATGACTTCCGCACTTATGCAAACCACCATACTCACCAAACTAGACTATTGCAATTCTCTCCTCTTAGGCCTCCCCTCCTCTACCATTAAACCACTCCAAATCCTCCAAAATGCCATGGCAAGAATCTTAACAAACACTAGGAAAACCGACCACATCACTCCCATACTCCAAGACCTCCATTGGCAACCCATCACCTTCCGTTCCCAATATAAAACACTTACCATCCTCCACAACACTCTACACAACAACAATTCACCCTGGCTTGAAGACATGCCACAATTCCGCCAAGCTAATCGCCCCACTAGAAACTCCCTTGCTGGCACTCTCCAAACCCCTTCACTTAAAATTGGGCACCTCACCGCCACTAGGGATAGAGCCTTCTCCATTGCGGGCCCTACCCTCTGGAATTCCCTACCCGTCAAACTCCGCTTAGAACCGTCCCTGAGCCATTTCAAAAAAGGAATCAAGACATGGCTCTTTAAACAAGCATACTCCAATTCCACCCGATCCTAACCGATGTTTTACCATGTTTCACCTCAATTCCAATCGAACCTATATCCTTTTCCCCGATCCTTATCTACCATCCCAGAACCATCCCCACTCCCTCCCCTAACCCCTCTCCCCCCCCCTCAACCATCCCTGTATATTAAGTACACATGCCCAGTATCACTGTAAATAAGTTCCGTATGCTAAGTGTATCAAGTGCACATGCCATGTAACATTGTATATTAGTTCATTTGCATATCTAATCCTATTTGAATGCAAATAGTTGTAACGCTGCTTGTAAACTCTCCTCTCTTATACTTATGTACTCATCCAGTTTTCCCCTCCCCTGTTCATTGTAATTTCCTTTCCTTCTCAGTTTTTTGTAAACAGACATGATGTGTCCTACGAATGCCGGTATAAAAAAGTTTTTAAATAAAATAAAAATAAATAATAAAGTGGTCACTGCTTTGAGAACTACACTTTCTGGTTGTATCCTTTCATTGTGTGGTTTTTGTGTTAATGGTTCAACCTCCACATGAACTTGCATGCTAAAATGCCCTTGCACATTCCAACTAGCCACTTATCTAGCAGGCAAGACCATATGGGCTAGGCTATACAGCTGAATGCTCAGTGTATGCTCCTAAGGAAGACAGCAAAAGAAGAAGATAATGTCTAGGGGCCTTCAACATTGCCTCCTGTTGCCTTGTTCAGACAGCATACTCTTAGCTAACGTCTGCTTACATGGGCCTGTATGTGAAATGGACACTAGTTAGCTGGCCCACAGAGTATATTATGTACATGAAGAGCTTGTGTGGGAAAATAGAGAAGAAGTTAGAGTCATCATCACACAAGACTTAACCTTGGGCTCTTGGCGATGTAACTAGAATCTCTGATCTTCTGTTATAGCAGAATAGGATGCATTGTGACATCCACGAAGAAAAGGTCCTTTTTTTGACACCGGGAGCCCAGGGGCATTCGGGTTACAAGAAACAAAGAGTTGAGAAGCTCTGGACTCCGAGTGAGTATGGCACTTGTAGTAGGCCAAGGCACGCTTGCAATCCAAGGTGTGCAGCCATCTCTCAGTATCCGACTTGTGCGGCTTCAGAAAGAAACAAAATCAGCAAGTCGATGGTCTGATTGAGCTGGAAGGTCGAAACCACTTTAGTGAGGGAGGAAGGAGGGGGTGTGTACGTAATGTCATTTTATCGTGGTGGAATTGTAGGTATGGTGAATGATGCACAAGCACCTGCAGTTCACTCACCCTCCTGGCCGAGGTGAGGGCGACTAAGAACAATACCTCACAAGGCAACTGTCCATGGGCTCAAAGGGCGGGAGCATCAGTTGCTCCAGAACCAGGTAAAGGTCCCATGGAACCAGTGGCTTATGGACCGGCAGGCACAGATGCAGGATGCCCTTCATAAACCTGGAGACTAGTGGATGGCAGGACACCGAGTGCCCTCGTGAGGAAGGTGGTACACAGCAATCGCAGTGACATGTACTCTGACTGATGCTGTCGCTAATCCCACTTGATATAGGGAGTGGAGGTACTCCAATAGCTATTCCAGCAGGCAGGAGAAGGGATTCACATCGTGTTTTTCGCACCAATCTGAGTATCTGGCCCACTTGGCCTGATAATTTCTCCTTGTGGACAACTTCCTGGAGCAACCAATACCTCCTGGATTAGTGGTGGTAAGATCACGAGGGCACTCCGGTGTCCTGCCACCCACTAGTCTCCAGGTTTATGAAGGGCATTGAAACTACTTTCAACTAAGTAAAGTTTGTCGGGTCTAGGCCAGAAGGGAGTTATTAGTATCTTAGTTCCCTGTTCTGCTTTCAACTTTAGCAAGGTCTTGGCTATAAAGGAGGCCTGTCCTCCCGCTAATTGAGCAGGCATCCAATACTAATTTGTGTTGGTAGCATCTCCCAGAACAAAATGCTAGGACCTTTTTGTTGAGATTGCTAACAAACAAGTCTAAAACTTAGGAGGTAATTTTTAAAAGAGTTTTGTACGCAAGTAGCCTGTACTTGTGTAATCGATATCTTATAAAAGTCGAAAGTAAGCACATTCATTATGTTTTGCACGAGCATATACACGTGTAAGAAAGTAGCGGTCTAAGGGAGTTCCAGGGTGGGGACAACAGTTATATCTGTAAATCTGGGTATCCCCACGACAATAAGGGAGAAAAGGAAAAATGCAAATGAATAGCAATTTAAGCTGATATGTAAGGCGCACAGATAAGATTTAGGGGTGCCCAGTCATTTAAAATGACATTGAAAATGCTAACTACAGTTGCTTCATATTTTCTAATCTAAAGCATCAAAAAAAAAAAAAAACTAACTAAACAACTCCCCATGGGGTTTTTTTTTGTTTTGTTTTCACAGCATTGCTCTGACAGCAACACTAAATGTTGAGAAAACTGTTTACAACTCCCAAGTGGCATCCAAATCCTGGACATTCAAATTTTGTACACTTTGGGTGTGTATGTGTGTGTGTGTGTGTGGGGGGGGGGGGGGCAGACAGAGAAAGAGAGAGAGAGAGATGCTTCACTAAGACTAATTTTCCACTTTGGTGTAAAGATTGTAAAACATGCTTAACTCTTTAGGAAATAAATTCTTACTATACAGACATTTAAAGAAAAAAATATAGTGTTGTGTGACTGTACTGAAACATATACAATTGAAAAGTCTTTTGTTCAAGGTACCCTTCAAAAAACTGCTTCTGAGAATATAAGGATTTAAATTCAGAGAATAAAAGGTGTTCTCTAAACTATATTGATGCTGGGATCTACAATATGTACTTTAGGCAAATATAAATCAGCCTTGATAAAGTCAATGGTTTAGTTTATTTAAAACACTTTCAGAAAATAAACTTAATACTTAAAATATGTTATACCCATTGTGTTTTTTATTAATGGGGTTACACATCTGACAAACTGCACAAGACATACCTAAGATGTTAGTACAAGTATAGAGAAAGTGGATTATTTTTCCATACTTGGTGAACATGTCCATTACTTATATTTCTCAGATGGCGATCATTTCCTATCTAGAGCTATAAGATTATACGGCCTGCACATCCAGGCAGTAATGCCTGGAAAAGGTGTGTAAGAAGGACCACATTGCAGCTCGGCAAATGTTGACGGGAGACAACAATCTAACCTCCACCCATGATATTGCCTGAGCCCTAATCTGACTAAGCAACGGCTGCTCAGCATCCACATATGCTGCTGTGACTACCTCCTTAATCCAGCAGGCTATCGAAGCCTGCAACAATGGCTCGCCCCTTTTTACTCCTGCCGTGCAGAACAAACCGGCAATCCGTCTTCCTGAAAGTTTTAGAAACCTCCAAATACCTCAGGAGATGCCTCATGACATCCAAGGGCCATAACAGGTGATATTCCTCAGATTCTCTTTCTCTGTCCAGAGATGGCAGAGAAACTCACTGATCCAAGTGAAATTTCCATGACCACTTTTGGCAAAAAGGAAGGAATAGTACGCAGCTGTATCACCCCAGAGTCACCAGTAGAAATGGTTCCCGGCAAGACAAGGCCTGCCGTTTGCATAATCTATACGCAGAACAACCTGCCACAAGAAACACAGTTTTCAAGGTCAATAACATCAAGGAAAGGCTATGCATCAGTTGAAAAATGGGGCCCTCCAAAAAGTCCAAAACTAGATTAAGATTCTACAAAGACAGGGGTAACTACAAGGGAGGAAGAAGATAATTCACTCCTTTTAAGAAAAGGGCCACATCTGGATGAGCCGACAAGGATCCACCATTCACCGGACCTCGGAAACAGACAAAAGCCGCCACCTGTACCTTTATTGAATTAAGGGCCAACCCTTTACTCAATCCATCCTGAAAAATTCCAAAAGGAGCAGGATCTTAACTGAAAGAGGAAGAACCCCTCAGTCTTCACACCAAACCTCGAAACACTTACCAAACCCACTTCCTTAGTCTCTCTCGCTCATAGCAAGGTGGCAATCACAGAGGTAGAATATCCACGCTTCAGCAACTAAGCCTTCTCAAGGACCATACCATAAGATAAAATCAAGTCGGACCTTTGTGAACAACAGGCCCCTGCCATAGCAGATCCCTGTGAAGTGGAAATCAGAGGGGACAGTCCACAAGGAGCCTTCACAAATCTGCATACCACAGTCTTCTGGGCCAATCTGGTGCCACCAGAAGCACCATTCCTGTGTGACTTTTGATCCTCCGAATCATTCTGCCCAACATAGGCCACAGGAGCAAGGACATACAGTAGCTTGCCTTCTGGCCACTCCTGCACAAGGGCATCAATGTCCAAGGACTTTTGACTTCTCCTACAACTGAAAAAGTGAGGAATCTTAACATTGTGAGAAGTTGCAAGCAGGTCTAGAAATGGAAGGTCCTCACGATCCACTACGAACTGGAACATTTCATTTGACAATTCCCATTCTCCTGGCTCCATACTCTGTCTGCTGAGAAAGTCGGCTCTTACATTGTCTTTTCCTGCAATGTGCGAGATTGAGATGTCTTGAAGATGCACTTCTGCCCATTTCATAAGCTGGCCTATTTTCTGCAACACTTGCTGGCTCTTGGTTCCTCCCTGCCGATTGATGTAAGCCACTGTTTTTGCATTATCCACCATTATCCGGAATGCTTGACCCTGCAATCGATCGCCGAATTGAAAGCATGCCAACCAGATAGCAAGGGCTTCCAGCCGACTGATGCTCCAGAGAGACTCTTCTGTACTCAAACGCCCTTGCACTGTCAATGCCTGACAGTGAACTGCCCAACACTGCAAGCTTGCATCTGTCGAGTACGAGCCAGTCCAGTGATCTTAAGAACATAAGAAATTGCCATGCTGGGTCAGACCAAGGGTCCATCAAGCGCAGCATCCTGTTTCCAACAGAGGCCAAACCAGGCCACAAGAACCTGGTAATTACCCAAACACCAAGAAGATCCCATGCTACTGATGCAATTAATAGCAGTGGCTATTCCCTAAGTAAACTTGATTAATAGCAGTCAATGGACTTCTCTTCCAAGAATTTATCCAAACCTTTTTTGAACCCAGCTACACTAACTGAACTAACCACATCCTCTGGCAACAAATTCCAGAGCTTTATTGTGCATTGAGTGAAAAAGAATTTTCTCCGATTAGTCTTAAATGTGCTACTTGCTAACTTCATGGAATACCCCCTAGTCTTTAGGGAAAGCCCCTTTCTTAGATGATCTGCTTGTAACCACCACAGCAGCTGTATGCAGATCTCCATCGGTAGGTGAAGACAAATCAAATAGTCCTGAGACGGTGTGCTCCAAAGAGACAGCAGAGTGCCCAGAAAGGGGCACATATGCGCCCTCGCCCATGGCACCACCTCTAGGGTCGCCACCGTCAATCCAGGTACCTGTAGATAAGAACACATTGTGCGGTGTATTGTGTTAGTCAATAGATGCACCTGCGCCATCAGCTTCTGAATACAACCCTCCGGCAGGAACACCCTGCCCTGCTTCATGTCAAACCAAACACTGAGATACTCTAGTGACTGAGATGGCTGAAGACTACTCTTGGCCAGTTTCACCTCCCAACCTAGCTCCTACATCAAGATAATCTCCTTGGGCGAGAACAGAAGGCTCTCTTCCAGACTCTTGGCCCAAATCAGCCAGTTGTCTAAGTATGTGTAAACTGGAATCTCAACCTCTCTCAGCCCTGCTGCCGCCACCACCACCATAACCTTGGAAAAAGTTCTGGGCGCGATGGCCAAACCAAAAGGCAGAGCTTGAAACTAATAATGCCACCCCAAAACCACGAAATGCAGTAATAGTTGATGGTCTAGCTGGATGGGAATATAAAAGGTACAACAGAGACATCAGAAACTCCCCCGACTATAATATAATTATCACTGAGCGCAAGGTTTCCATGCAAAACAAAATCATCCGCAAACAACTAACCCCCTTGAGATCTAGGATGAGATGAGAAGAGCCCACCTTTTTGTGTACAATAAAATTAATGCCTGTATTTTCTTGAGACATGGGCAGTGAAACTCAGCCCACAAGCTAAAGAGTCTCCACAACATACACTCCACTGCCTGTCTCTTCTGCAGGAAGACAGTATGAAAGTGTCCAGAGGAACACTGCGAAACTTCAGTGCATAGCTATCTCTTATAACCTCCAGAATCCATTGGTCTGACGTGATCTCGATCCAGCTCCAATAAACAAAAAAAAAAAAAAAAAGAGAGGACCCCTATCTCCAGTTCCCGGTATGGGTCGGCAGACCTTCATTGGGAGACTTGGGGGGGCTCCACTATCTGAGTCTGCACCCCATCTGGGCTGCTTGGGATGAAAGGACTGAGACCTACCCAAAGGTTGAGCCCTTTGCAATGCCACTCCTCTGTAGGGTTGAAGACATTTGAACCCCCAGGTATGACATCTCGTGTTGAAGATGATGCGCAGGAGTTGGACCCTTGGCAGAGGTGGGGTTGACGCTACACACAGGGCAAGCCCTACGGGTCCCCACCGTTGGCAGGTGTAGCTGGCTGACTGACTGAGGCCAGCTGGAACTTCGCCAATACCAGCCCTCGTTCCCCACAGGTTGAGCCCTTGGGTACCGGGGCTGGCTGTACTTAGGTGGGCCTCCGACTGAGGTCTTCTCAGGGACGACGAGGAGGTCAGTCAGGGGCCAGCAGCGGTAGTAGGAGTAAGTGGTCTGATATGGATGAGGTGGAGTCCCAGAGACCCGGGCACCAATGAGAACAGGAAGCAGACAGAGTAAAAACAGCCCGAAGCCTGAGAGGCCAAGTCCAGAGTAAAGACAAGAGGAGCATTGTAGAGCAGGCTGAAGTCAGGGCAGGCGACAGGTAAGGAAGAGTGACAAGACAAGCGTGGGTCAATACCATAAGTCAGCAAGAGAATGGTCAGGTAAGGCAAAGGTCAAACCAAGAGACGGGCAGGATCGTAGTCAGACAAAGCAGAGGTCAAAGCCAGGAGTCAGTCAGTAGCAACAAGCAGGGTAGATACGGAACACAAGAGCAGGAATGGGTACTAGTATCAGGAACGCAGATGAATCAGGAACACGGAGGAAAAGCAGGAACGCGCAACTAAGCACACGACTAGCATGGAGATCTGTTGCCAAGACAAGGAAGCACTGGCTGGGCCCGGCCTTAAGTACTGGGATCCAGTGACATCATCCGGGGCTGCAGGTTGGATTCCTGCCACGGCCCCTTTAAAAAGAGAACTGATGTGCGCTCGCCTGGGAGGAGCGCAGCGCGAGATGGCAGCATCTCCCTGCCGCGGAGCTGAGACATCCACTGCGGAGCTGGAAGCGGCCCAGAGTTGGGGACGGCAGCCCATGGCTGCAAGAGAGGCAGAGCCAGACACTGGAGCAGGCAAACGGGGGTAAGAGGGCCACAGCCGGCACATGCAACAGAAGAAGTGTGATGTCTGTTTCTTATCCTCCAGTAACCGAGGAACCTAAGACTCATCCCACTTATCGGCCATTTTTTCCAGCTCGTTCCCAATCAAAAGCAAGCCTTTAAATGGCAATTTCATAAGGTATGACTTCAAGGTTGTACCAGCCAACCAATTTCTCAGCCATAACCGACGCATGGCTGCTATTACCGAAGCCACCCCTCTGGCCAAAGTGCAGACCAAAATCACAACCCGCATCTGCCAAAAAGGAGGCTGCTGGTTCCATCACTGCCCTGGAATTCACACCAGATTCACAGACCTACTGAGAGAAAAGTAAACAAGAGCAAGCCACCAGGAAACAAGAAGCCATCTGCAAATTCATTGCTGTTGCTTCAAAAGCCTGCTTAAGGATAGCCTCAATTCTCCTATCCTGTGCATCCTTCAAGGCTGCTCCCCCTTCTACAGGGATAGTGGTCCACTTGGTAACAGCACAATCAAGTGCATCCACTTTCAGAAAATGTAATTGCTCTCTCGCAGCTGGATCCAGGGGGTACAGTACCTCCATGGCTCATCCCCCTTTAAAAATTAACTTCCGGGGTACCCCTATTCAAGATCAATCAATTCTTGAATTGCCTCCATAATAGGAAAGAAACATGAGGCTTTATGCAAAGAAATCAAAATGGGATCTTTCTTTGGCTCAGAGATGGATTCCACCCCAGTTACTCCCAGCATCTTCAATGTCTGGGAAATTAGAGCCAGTAATTCATCTCTAAAAAAGAAATGCAACATAGTTCTATATATCTCCAATCCCAGAGGAATTTCCCCATCCTCCAGGGAGTAAGGATGGCTTCATCATCCATGCCATCTGGATCCCCAATGGGGAGACTCGCAGCAGATCTAAGCGTACTCAACGCTTACCCGCAGCACTAGGCATGCGGGAATCCGCAGCCTGCGATCCTGACCTATTAAGAATGGCCGGAGCCGAGGATTGCCCCTCAAGAAAAGACTACATTCCTTGAAAAAATGTCTACTCAAGAAAAGGTAGCAGGGTCCTTGCAAAACCATACCTTTTCCCCACTGATGATCTAGTTAGGGGAGCCCCAAAAATCAAGCGATACCTCTAGCAGCTCTTTATCCATTCCCACATCAGGCTGAGAAGAACCGGGCTTAGTAAAATCAGATGAAAGCAGTTCTCCCTGAGCCTCCAAAGAGCACTGACACAAGTTAGAGGGAACACCAGGCTGGGATGCCCAAATATGACAAGCAGCACAAGGGGTAAGGCTTCTTTGCTATGGGCGCCAACAATCTGTCAATACACCCTAACAGGCATCTGCTAAGAGTGTGTCCAGCTGTGTCCGCGCTACAAAAAAAAAAATAGGTGCCCAAATTTTAGGAATCCAAAAATTAGGAACACAATACTGTGTCTGGATATGCGCACAAAACTGAGCTCCCAACAGGACGCATAAATAAGTGCGTGTGTTTCTGTGCACACAACTGAGTGCCCAGGTAGGCACCGCTATGCACCCAACTAGGTGCCTAATTAGGTGCCCAAGCTGGACGTACAACTGGACACACAGCCGAGCACACAAGCACAAATAGGCATAACTGAAAAAGGGCTGCCTTATGCGCAAAAAAAATCGCATGAAAACGTTGCCATGGCATACCACACGGAAAAGTCCGAGAGCTGGGCCTAGTCAAAAGGCTGCTCAACCCGTCAAGCTGCCCACGTCCCCTAAGCTCCACGGAGGTAGGATCGAACGTCAGATTGGCGTGACCAGCACGGAGACTGGGGGGAGAGGAATCCTTACTTAATTCACCTTTATGCTCTCTTTTTTTTTTTTTTTAATTACTCTTTACCTGAGCCCAGTCTGAGCTGGCTGAGTATAAGGTCAGTCTCTGGCTGTGAGGGGAAAGGACACTTCACAGCTGTGCTCAGTTTCCTGCGCCCGCTTGCCTTTCACTTGTTTTTTGTTTTTGTTTATTTTTTGTTACAGCTAAGTCTACGCTGGCTGAAAAAAAAAAAACAGCTATGGGACCAAGGCACTCATCTGAGGGAGGGATCCAAAGATGATATCTCAGGAAATCTCAACTGGAGGAGGGACCATAAGATATCACCAAAGGAGAGTGGGGCGAATAAATCTCCTTTGAAAAAATTTTTTAAGCAATCCTCAGTAGGGAGATGCACATCCACCATCTGCTGGAGACGGAGAATACTGGTGAGCTAATGTCAGTGCAGATTTATATATACCGTGATGTCATTTTTGCTCTGTCTCCATCTTCTGATAGAGGTGCATAACCCACTGGGTTTGGATCCAGCTTTCTGTATGCTAAGAAAGCACTGGATAAAAACAGAAGAAGATCTCAGAGAGTGGTAGGGATTATAAAAGCTGAATATTTGGTGTGGATAAGCAGACTAGATAGGCTGAATGATCTTTTTCTGTCGTTATGTTTTGTTTTAAGACAATAAAAATATTTACAAAAAAAATGACATTTAAGTTCATTGAACTTTAAGGAATTTCAAGCAAAGACCCTTAATCATTCCTACTATAGCCAAACAGTGAAAAATAATCCACTTACCAGTGCAAAATTCCTGCAAAAGCAGCTGAAAATAAAATTAAGAACAAGATTAAAAATGAATTCATTCACAAAAGGCCTTCAACTTTTTATGCTTTAAAATAAATTTAGAATAAGCCTGAAAGGCCACATCATTCATTATTATGAGGCACGGAAAATGATGGCAATATTAAAAAATATTTTACAATAATTGGTTCTTCATAAAATTGTTGGGTAAATTAAAGCAAAATTGTACATGTTAAACAATTAAAGTTATAAAAAGTACAAGTCAATTTTATTTTCAAAAGTTACAAGGGAAAAGAAATTAAAGATGCAGCAAAATGATTAAACAGGCAAGATTCAAATTCAAATTTTAAAATTCTTCACACTCCGGCGTCGCGCGCCGGCGTCGCGCGCCGAAGGAGCGCGACAAAGGGGCCTGCCCCTTTGTCGCGCCCCTTCGGCGCGGCCCCGAGGAAGCCCTGAGTCTACATCCTGGTCTTTGGTTTGAGTTTATAATTCCATTCTATCTCTGTCCGCCCTCCTACCAGCTCATTCAACATATCAGCACCAACAAACAAAGCACAAACATCACTAAAGAACGGCTTTAACTGTCCAGCCCCATCTATCTACAAAAGAACTGTAAACCAAACCACATACAGGTAGATAGTGGCACCAGAGACTCCAAGCCACTGATCTACATAACCCAAACAAACTTCACAAAGAAAGCTCGCAGAACTTCCAGATCTACCAGCAGACCCCTCAGAAGATTTGTAATATCTCATTATACGTCCACCCAATACCACCAGGTCTTCCTTAAGCTTCCACTTAACATTCACCCATCTTTCTCCGGACTGCACTCACCCAACATACCCCATCATACATACAGCACTCTTCTAACATTATCCACCCAGCACTCTTCAAACCACATTCATCCAGCTCTCTTCAGACAGCATTCGCCTAGCACTCCTGTTAACCGTAACAATTCCCACAGTCTTCCACTTCAGTCACTTACATCCCAACATGCACCCCCTCACAATTCCCATCATCCACAATCCCAAATGGAGAACACCAAAGCCCCCTTCCCTCCCCCATCACAATCGTCAACAGAGGCTCAGGCCCATCTTACTGACACCACTCACTCAATTCCTTGGACTAACTCTCTTCTCACTCACATTGATTAATGCGCAATCGATCGCTAAGAAAAGTCATATATTCAACGACTACCTATCCGATACAAAACCTGACATCTGTGCTATCACAGAAACCTGGCTAAAACCCACCGACACTGCACTAATAAATCAGTTACCCATACAGGATTATGATGTTCTCTCTATTCCCAGACCTAAAAAAAGAGGAGGTGGACTTCTCCTCGCAGCCAAAAAAACGCTGGGTCTGACTTTGCAGACTTCCAATAACATATCAAAGATTGAATTTGCCCTATTCAACTCAAAACATCTGACTATCGGCCTAATCTATGCTCCCCCCGGAATACTGGAAGCTGACCCATCTTCCATCATAGAACTTACAGCAAAACACCTAAATTCCACGAAACCTACCATCCTCATGGGAGATTTTAATCTACATGTAGATATCCAACCTCATTCTACCAACTGTAAAACTTTTCTCTCCTCTCTCAACAATATGGGTTTCAGACAAATAGTGACTGAACCAACCCACAAAGCAGGACATACGCTGGACCTTATCTTTATAAATGAAGGTATCACAACCCACACCACTCCAACTTGCACTCCAATACCTTGGTCAGACCATCGAATTATATCATCGGTTTTAAAAATAAAAGAACTTCCACCACAATCCACACAACCTATAACTATATCGCTTAGGAAACAGTGCTCAGGAGACCAACTCGGTGAACACCTAGCCAAGGAACTTGAGCACCTAGACCTATCCGACGTAAACTCAGCAACTTCATCATGGACCAACATCACTAAAAAGGTTGCAGATCAAATTTGCCCCATGACAACTAAATCTATCAATCCAAACAAAGACAACAGGAGACCCTGGTTCACACCAGAGCTAAAAAATCATAAACACGAGTTGAGATGCAAGGAACAAAATTGGCGAAAAAACCCATCTACAACCACCCTCCTCATCTACAAATCATGCCTTAACTCATACAGAAACAACATCAACACAACAAAGAGAATATTCTTCTCCAAAAAAATCCACCACCTCATCTTTGATTCAAGAGCTCTTTTCTCCTATGTATCAACCCTCACAAAACCCCCGGCACCGACCATTCCAGATGATCAAGCACTCACTAAAGCGAACGAACTAGCAGACTTTTTCGACAACAAAATCACTTCACTTCTAGCTCCCCTCAAGGGACCATCTACACATCCAAAACACGTAATCAACCTCACCCCCCAATCTTCGCAATCACCCCGCTCAACAAACACCTCATTCAACCGCTCAACCACCACTCCCAACAGATCAACAACCATCGCACCCAAATGTCAAACAACCTAACACTAACACTTCACTAACACTACTCAACACTTTTGAGCTCACATCCACTCTAGAAATAGAGAATATTCTCAAGAAGATAAAACCATCCTCTCATCCATCAGACCACATTCCATACAACAAACTGTGTCTGATCTCCAACACCATAGCCAAACCTTTAGCAGACATTATTAACTGCTCCTTCTCTCAAGGACATGTCCCGAACCAACTCAAGTTAGCCATGCTCAAGCCGCTCCTCAAAAAACCTAACTTACCCACCTCAGACCCAGCAAACTTTAGACCCATAGCAAACCTCCCGTTGATTGCCAGAGTTATGGAGAAAGTTGTAAACAAACAACTTACAGAATATCTTGACGAAAACAACATCCTCACCTCAAACCAATTTGGCTTTCGCAAGTCTATGAATACCGAATCATTATTAACATCATTATCAGACACTATCATTTTCAACCTAGAAAAGGGCCAACCTTGCCTCCTCGCTCTCCTTGATCTTTCATCAGCGTTTGATACCGTTAACCACTCATGCCTCCTGCAACGCCTAATAGACATTGGCATTACAGGAGTAGTTTTTAACTGGTTCAAATCATTTTTGGAGAACAGAACATACAAGGTCAAGATAAATAACAAAGAGTCCCACACCATCGAATCCAAAAGGGGGGTACCACAAGGATCATCCCTCTCCCCGACTCTTTTCAATATTTATCTACTCCCACTTTGTCAACTTCTCACTAACCTTAAGCTAAGACATTACCTATACGCGGATGATATTCAAATCCTCATCCCTATAGAAGATTCCATATACAAAGCCATATCATTCTGGAATAAATGTCTGTCAGCTATCAACAATCTACTCACCAGCCTCAACTTGGTTCTAAATAAAAACAAAACTGAAATCCTCATTATAACTCCGGAAAACTATACCCCTTCCTCACATTCTAACACTAATCAACATCCGGTCACCACAGGGCTCTCCACCACACAACAAGTTAGAGATCTGGGAGTCATCATAGACAACAGACTCAGTCTCAACAAATTCGTCAACAACACAACAAAAGAATGTTTCTTTAAACTTCAAACATTAAAGAAACTCAAACCTCTCCTCCTATACAGAGACTTCCGCATGGTTTTACAAGCCATCATACTCCCAAAGCTGGATTATTGTAACTCTCTCCTCCTAGGCCTTCCAGCATGTACCATCAAACCACTTCAGATGGTCCTGAACGCCTCTGCAAGAATTCTATCAAATGCCAAAAAGAGAGATCATATCACCCCAATTCTCCACCATCTCCACTGGCTTCCAATTAAATACAGGATCCAGTTCAAGTCTTTAATGATGATACATAAGGCCTTACACAACATCGCACCTCTCAACCTAACATTCCAAATTCAATTACACACATCTGTGAAACCAACCAGAAGCGCCTATCAGAACAGACTAATCACACAACCTATGAAATCCGTTCTGAGGAAACGTGCATTATCCACAGCAGGCCCTTCACTTTGGAACTCGCTCCCTCCAGACCTTCGTTTAGAACCATGCCACTCTACATTTAAAGGGAAACTTAAGACTTGGCTTTTCAAACAAGCTTTCCCCTAGAGCCAAGAACACGAAGAAAAGTCTTTTCAAGCCCACAACGAGTTATTCAGATCTATTTTTTTCTTCCTTTGTTAATCAGAAATTTACACATGCTGACTTCAATGTAAAACTTATTACTTTGTTTTTGTTCAATGTAAAACTTCTTTTATTCTGTTCTATGTAAACCGCTATTTGTAGCGATAGTTACTGTTCTTTGTGAACCGGGGTGATATGTATATTATACAGGAACCTCCGGTATATAAATTAATTTAAATAAAATAAATAAATAAATTCATGCTGCAAATAATGTTTAACAGTTGTATTATCTTTAACTTTCCTATAATACTAAATTTACTTTGTTCCTGAGTAATACTTTGTTCATTCAGCATCTTTCAGAGATATAGAATTCCACCGTCGTTTATTATTATAGTACTCAAATACACATGCAGTCATTTCAAAGGATCCAGGCACAAAAAAGTTTACTTAGCCTAAAACTTTGTAACTCATGAATGTCAAGGGTTCAACCCTCGATGGGTGGAATTACTACAAACAAGTTTCAAATGACTGCTAATTCAATCCATTTGTATGTGTGCTACCACGTGTCCAATGTATGTGGCCATATTCTTTTGAAGGACCAAGAAAGAGTGCCACAGTGCTTTCAATATATATCTTATTTCACAGAGGCAAAGTAACATTTACTCAGCTGGTGAAATTCATGAACAAGATAATAAAAGGAACCTTAGCCAAGGACAAAGTGACTTAGGAATAGAAATGAGTTTAAAAAAAAAACAGTATAATATAATCCAATCTGATGAGAAACAATTTGTACAAATACAATTATTAATACAAAAGATTTTTAATTTTACACAAAAATACTCAGTTTTACAAAAACATGGCAGTCACTGGATGCCTTTATGAATTACATAGGTAAGAATGCCTTCAAATGTTTATGTGATTAAAAACTCAAATAAACAAACATACCAAAATATAATAAAACTCTACATAATAATAAATGTCACTACATATTCAAAATATATAATGATGCACCTTACTAACACACTGACACATTCATGCCCATATCAATTAAGAACCAACATTATATATCATGTCAAATATCTCTATAAACGTTTCTGTTGGTCTCAGTTTCTTTTTTCATCTCATGTTCAAATAATTCTTTTTGCAAAGTTTCTTTCCGATATATATTTTCTCTGGAATGTGTTTTTCACACGGAATGAACTGGCTTCTTCAGGGGAAATTATGTAGCAACCAAGTATAAAAGCATCCAGTGACTATCATGTTTTTGTAAAATTGAGTATTTTTTTTATGAGTAAGATTAAAAATCTTTTGTTTTAATAATTGAATAATTGTATTTGTACAAATTGTTTCTCATTACAATGAATTATAATGCATAATTGAGTGATTTAGTTTTCCTTCCTTCGTTTACGTGCCTTTTAAACAGGATTGTCAATTTCTTTAAATTGTCAATTCTATATATTAGTTCCCATCATCTCTAGCTAATGGAGTTTGATGATATTTATGATGTGGACACCTGTTTACTGGAAGTGCAGGTCTCAGTAAACAGGATGCAGTTCCATTTCACAAAGGTTAAGTGGCTTTAAAATGGTTAGGATTAACAGTCAAAGGTTCTGTAACCCTGTCTGAATTTCAATCAGGAGGTTCAAAAAACGCAAGTCAAATTTACTGGGAAAAAAAGAAAAATCACAAGTTAAGAGTTGCATTTTTTTTATTTGATAAATATCTCTCTCTCATTTACTTAACTATTAAAAGAATTGTAATGGCTATTTCTACAGGAGTTTAAAGAAGCTGTTTTTCCCAGCTAGCATCTGCCCTTTGCCCATAAAAGCAGAGGGAAACGTGATGCTTCAGGAGCTTTCCTGCCTTTTTTTTTTTTGTTATTATTAAGTGCCAATGTCTCTTTTGGCACACGATTCAACCAAATCGGCTACCAATAGGTGAAATCTTTAGCCAGGAGTCAGAACTATGACAACTGTAAGGATGGAAAAAAGTATGTAATTGTATCTTTGTGTGTGGTATAGTAATAATTGCCACTGCATACTAGGGAGAATGTCACACTAGTTTTCTTGTAAGTGTATTCTTAAGTGATTTCTCAAAAAAAAAAAAAAAAAAAGTTCTCAAAAAAATTGTCTTATGTACGAAGGCATTTCCAATTGGTCAACTCAAAAGATAGCTTAATAGAAAGTCCACACCCATCCTCCCACCTATGAGTACACGAGGCTAAAATATTCCTATTTAAACCAAAAAGAAAAAATTATCTGAAATAAGAAGTGTTCAGAGTTGTTCTCCAAAATGCCACCAAGCTTCTAATGGAGAACAATTGGACAACAGGTTCCACAGTCATGAGGAGCAGAGAATTTTCTTGATGTTCACTCACTACTACACAACAGTCAGGATTTAGAGAAAGCTAAATTAAAATGCAAAACACCTTTCTCGGATAACGAGATGGCTACATTTTCTCAAATATGTGCTTGACAGTTATTAGTTGTGGGTGTCAGACACTGGAATAGTTTTACAAAAAACAGGATTTGTATTATACCTGCCAGAGGAAATGCATTCTAGCAAGAAACCAAAATAATTGTGAGCAGAGCCTAGTTGTCAGTTGCTCTCAGGACTGACAGGCTTTTTTTTTTGTTTTTTGTTTTTAACTAGTGTTTCTTGCAGCATAACATAAGAAGCAATATTTCAGTCTTTGGTGTGGCAAAGCGTAATGAGAGCTTCCTATGTAGTAGTTTACTGATTTTTGCAGTTGCAAGAGGTATTCAAACTGTGACTGCAGAGTGTGATCATGTAGTGCTGAATTCCCAATTGATTTCTCTAAGAAAAAAACAGAACTGCATCTCCATGCATGCAATGGGGTGAAACCAACCGGCTCAGTTGATCTCCGTTGCCATGGAGCTATAGGATCACCCTATCCATAACATATCCTGCAAAGATTTATGGGGGGGGGGCAATTTATAGTATCCCACATAGGTGCAATGTACACCAGTACTACCCAGATATTTTCTTTTTTAAAAATTAACCAAGAAGCACCTGTGCATCTTTTCCCTGCTATTTCTGTGGAAAGGCTGCATCCTGGTAATATGCACATATATTCCCCTGACTTAACCCCATCTCCAGGCATGCCTTTTCTTTCTCCACAGGTAAACACAGCTACCATTTGACTCTATCTAGACGTTAGAAGCCTGCCCTTTAACAGGCTTAATGGATTAAGTTACGCTGCGTTTAAACTTTCCTTTGGTGATTGTACTAACAGGAGCTATATCTTAGTCTCTTGAAATCGTTATCTTTGTAAAACTTGATGAGTTTAACTGTTTACTTATTGTATTAACAGTTATATGTAAAATTTGTTGCTACCTGTTGTGTTGTTTTGCTATATAACCTGTTATATGTAAAGCCTGTTGCTAAGTTATTGTTTACTGTAAACCGAGGTGATGTAGACCTATACGTACCACGGTATATAAGAACCTCCAAATAAATAAATAAAAATAAATACCAAACGAACCTAGGTGATTATATTCACCCGTGCAGAAGAAAATGTTCAGCTCTACCTGCATAACTCCTTTGCTGGCTGGAAAACTGATCTCCCTATAAATTTTAGGAACAACGGAAAGGAGAACAAACTGTACCAAACAGCATAGGATCAACTGCAACAGGCATTCATAACAGCAAAACTGGATTGTTTCCAATGGAAACATACAATATCTAAAGCCCGTTGAACTGGAAGGCTTTGTTTCTAACACAGTTATTTCTTACATACAAAAAAATAGCAAATGATCACCTTACTTTTAAGATAATTATCCCTTCCTTCATACACTGCTTCTCCACACCAATGATACTCTCACACTTTCACAGGCAATGGCACCATTAAATGATAGCCTGTTTGAAATGTCCAGGGCTCTATAGTACTACATCAGCAGAATTATTCCATCACTAGAATTATGACATCACCACCATTAGCTAAGATGAAAAAGACTAATTACAAAGAAAACTGCTACCTATGAAAACAGCCATTTGTTAAAGTTATTAAGCCATTAATATATATACACATGACAGCACAAGACTTCACCAGCTGTGTGTCTCCAGCATGACCATTGATGTCTCCAGGATCCAGATGTAAAAATGAAGTTTTATAAAATAGAAACATTTCTACAAAAAAAGTAAGGGGAAAATGCCCCCCCCCCTCCAAAAAAACATGTTTCCTCCACACATCTCTGGCTTAAATTGAGAAACTATTTTCAAACTACTGTTTTACTTGGCTCAAATACCAAATAGTTGCATAACCAATGCCAATCATGGAATGAGCCGGAGAGAAGGGGAAAATAATATTCCTCTCTCCCTTTTTTGCTTTTAATTGTTAATCTGGCTTTCACAGGTCAAGACAAATACCTTTGTTTCATAAAACACATTAGTAACAACGAATGGATGGCAACACAGTATTAGGCAAGGCTGACAATTTCAGTGTTTTTCAGGTGATTATTCCTAGGAACTGTGTGAAAATATATAAAAGGTTTTGATTTATACAGTGCATTCAGAAAGTATTCAGACCCCCTTCATTATTTCCCACATTTTATGTTACAGCCTTATTCTAAAATGTATAATATGCTTTTTTAACCTCCTCAATCTACTCACAATACCACATAATGACAAAGCAAAATCAGGTTTGTAGAAATTTGTGCAAATTAATTAAAAAAAAACAAAAACGGAAATATCACATTTACATAAGTATTCAGACCCTTTGCTATGACACTCAAAGTTGAGCTCAGGTGCCTCCTGTTTCCATTGATCATCCTTGAGATATTTCACCAACTTGTTTGGAGTCCACCTGTGGTAAATTCAATTGATTGGACATGATTTGGAAAGGTACACACCTGTCTACATAAGGTCCCACTATTGATAGTGCATGTCACAGTAAAATCAAAGCCATGAAGTTGAAAGAATTGTCTGCAGACCTCTGGGACATGGTGTTAAGGCACAGATCTGGGGGAAAGGGTACAAAAAAACTGCTGCAGCATTGAAGGTCCCGAAGAACTCAGTGACTTCCATCATTCCTAAATAGAAGAAATTCAGAACCACCAAGACTCTTCTTAGAGCTGGCAGCCCACACAAACTGAGCAATTGGAGGAGAAGGGCCTTTGTCAGGGAGGTGACCAAGAACCCGATAGTCACAGGCGGATCCTGGGGTACAGGCCTTCCGGTGTCAGACCCCCTTTAAAATTTGTCTCTGGGGCGTCCCATTCCAGATCAATCAATTGTTGAATGGCATCCATCATAGGGAAAAAAACAAGAGGCTTTATGTAAGGAAACCAAAATGGGATTCTTCTTCCGTCCCCCTCAGCTGGGTGTCCCTAATGCATCCGAACCAGCGATACTTAGCTGTTTCAAGGTCTGGGAAATCAGCGCCGGCAGTTCGTCTCTATGAAAGAACCGCAACATGGTCCGATATGTTTCCAGCCCTGGAGGAATTTCCCCATCTTCCAGGGAATCAGGATCAACCTCATCATCAGAGCCATCCGGATTCCTGTCGGGAAGACCCGCAGGGAGCAGAGGTGAGCCCCGGCACTTAAGCATAGAACTGGAAGAGGGAGGAGCCACCGGCTGAGGGTGTGACCGGACAAGAATGGGGGAAGCGAGGAGTGCGTCTGAAGTAAGGCTTGTAAGCCTTGAAAAAAAATCCCACCTAAGAAAAAGCAACTAGGTCCAGACCAAGCCCAGAAAGAACTGAAGCAGGTCCTCTAACCAGCAGAGGAGCCAATCAAAGAGAACTAATATCTGATGTTCCACCATTCAAGGCCGTGACCAACCATCCTCAGAATGGGAAGAGCCAGGCTTAGCAAAATCTTGATGGAACAAGCTAGTTTGAGAGAACATTGCCCAAATCTCATCTTGGAGTGAGTTTCCTCACTCCGAAGGCCATCAAATCTTCACAAGAGACCACTGTTCTGTTCGTACGTCTCATGTTGAATGTGAAAGTGGCCCCCAACCCCCTACACTCATACCTAATCCCCACCTCGAGTTACTAGGTGAGCCTCTCATAGGGATACAAATAGCTGTCTAGGGAGTAGACATTATAGCAAGTCTCTCTCTCTCCCTTCCTCCCCGAACACTGAACTAGGCTGTCTGGACACTTTCCTACACTGCGATGATGCTTTGGGTGTTTTATCGCGCAGTGGGGAAACGTCGTGTGCTGCGATGTTTTCGTGATTTGCGGAAAATTTATTCGCGAATCGCGAAAACATCGAGTCATGCGAAGTTTCCCCACTGCACGAAAAAAGCCTCATTTGCATGGGAAATGCCCCTTAATGCGTTACCAATGCGATATTGGTAAATGAGGCCCTTAGATTGTAAGCCCTCTAGGGATCTGCTTTGAAGCGTGAAGAAAATTAAAAAAAAGGCAGAATGTAAATAAATAAATAAATAAATAAATAAAGCTTCTGAGCAGCCGACAAAGATTAGAAGCCAGATCAGGCTGAAAAGCCCTAAGATGACAGGCAACACAAATAGGAAGACATCATGGCGATAAATGTACATCGGAATGGCTCGCGCTGCCCTATAGAGGGCAGAATATGCACAAGAGCACACAAAAACAGCCGTCGCAGCGTGCAAGAAAAAAGCCTAAGTGCGGGGCCTAGCTCAAGCTGTCCTGTTCCCCAACCCCAATGGGAACAGAAACAAACTTCAGTACAGCACAGAGACCACAAGAAGTCCCTTTTTTTTTTTTTTTTTTTAAACCTTACCTAAGTTCAGCACTTAGCAGCCGAGTACAGAAACGGTCTTTGGCTGCAGGGAAAGAGGGCATCTGCCGTCAGCACCTGCTGCCTTTCAGCTGAACTAGCCGCTAAGTCCACACTAGGAAACCCAGCTACTGAACCACAGCATGCTTCTGAGGGACCATAAAAATCACCTCAGGAATTCTCAACTGGGGGAGGGACTTTTAGATATCACCGCAGGAAAGCAGTGCTTTCTTTTCCTGAATTTCAAAATTTTCCTTCCAAAAAGCTTGAAGGAATCCCCATAGGGAGATGCACATCCACCATCTGCTGGAGTCTGAGAATACTAGCAGGCTGGGGTCACTGCAGGGCTTGCTCTGTCTCCATCTACTGGCAGGGGAGTCCCTCTGTCTACACTCTAGGAAACAAAATATTTTCCACCCTTTGTTGTTAGAGTGTGACAGAGCTCAAATGAAAAAGCAGATTTGCTAAAGATGGAAAATGAAAATGTTGAGCAGCCAGATCTAAGAAAAGCTCAACGTCACCCACTAACCACCAGCTATTCAAGACAGTCAACATTTTTAAACATGTTTTGTAAGCAAAATGGCAAAAAACAAAAATCAAGAAAAAGCAGATGGGACATTAGCTTGAGCCATACTTACAATTGGTGCACATTTTCTATAACTGAAAATCAACACTAGCATTACAAACTTAAAATTTACCTATCATATTTTACCATCAGGATTGAATTATCATATTCTCTCTTAGAACAGTATGACTGAGTCTCAGCCATGATTATTCAAAGGATAGGTCAAGCAGAATCACCAAGTCAGATATCAGATGAATGGACTGATCTACAAGCAGTGGAATAGCAGAGGGTGGGCAAGGCCCCACTCAGGCAAGTAAAGGCCAGTGGCTACCAGGGGTGCCCATCCCACCTGGCGGCAAAAGAAACAGCAGCCTGAGGCTGCCAGGAGAGCACATGCCATCTGGCAGCAGAAGAGGAGGTTCAAGGCCGCCTAGAGCAACGGTTCTCAACGTCATCCAGTGTATCATTACACATTACATCGGCCCGAAAGAGAAAGCAATGCGGTCCAGAGCTAAAAGAGGAGTAACATGAGTCCCCGTGGCTAATAGGACTCCATTCTCAAGGGTGCAAGGGTTAGAAGAGGAGGCGGCTTTTGCTACCGCTAGTTCTTCGGAGGGGGAGAGTGAGCATGTGTGTGAGAAAGACAGCATGTTGTCCCACTTCACAAGAGTGGGAACAGAGAGGAGGCTGGAAACTACAGGCCGATTAGCCTCACCTCGGTGGTGGGAAAACTAATGGAGTCGCTGCTGAAAGAAAGAATAGTGAACTATCTACAGTCAGAAGAATTGCTGGACCAGAGGCAGCATGGATTCACCAGGGGAAGGTCCTGTCAGACAAATCTGATTGACTTTTTTGACTGGGTGATTAGGGAATTACATTGAGGAAGAGCGCTTGATGTCATCTAATTGGATTTCAGCAAAGCTTTTGATACGGTCCTGCAAAGGAGGCTTGTGAATAAAATGAGAAGCTTAGGAGTGAGTGCCGAGATGGTGGCCTGGCTTGCAAACTAGATGACGGATAGAAGACAATGTGTGATGGTAAATGGAACTTACTCTGAAAAGAGAGCGGTGTTAAGCAGAGTGACGCAAGGATCGGTGTTGGGACTAGTCCTGTTCCATATCTTTGTGAACGACATTGCGGACGGGATAGAAGGTAAGGTTTGTATTTTTGTGGATGATACAAAGATCTGCAACAGAGTGGACATGCCGGAAGGAGTGGAGAGAATGAGATGGGATTTAAGGAAGCTGGAAGAATGGTCGAAGATATGGCAGCTGAGATTCAATGCCAAGAAATTCAGTCATGCATATGGGGTGTGGAAATCCGAAAGAACTGTATTTGATGGGGGGGGTGAAGGGCTGATGTGCATGGAGCAGGAGAGAGACCTTGGGGTGATAGTGTCTAACGATCTGAAGTCGGCAAAACAATGTGACAGCTAAAGCCAGAAGAATGCTGGGCTGCATAGAGAGAGGAATATCTAATAAAAGAAAGGAAGTGATGATCCCCTTTTACAGGGCCTTGGTGAGGCCCCACCTGGAGTACTGTGTTCAGTTCTGGAGACTGTATCTCCAAAGGGACTGAGACAGGATGGAGGTGGTCCAGAGAAGGGCAACCAAAAAGGTGGATAGTCTACATAAAATGACATATGAGAGGTTGAAGAAGCTAAATATGTACACCCTGGAGGACAGGAGGAGCAGGGGTGATATGATACAGACTTTCAGATACTTGAAAGGTTTTAATGATCCGTGGTCAACAACAATCCTGTTAATTTGAAAAAAATCAGTAGAACTAGGGGCCACGATTTGAAGCTCCAGGGAGGAAGACTCAGAACCAATGTCAGGAAGTATTTCTTCATGGAAAGGGTGGTGGATGACGGGAATGCCCTTCCGGAGGAAGTGGTGAAGACAAAAACTGTGAAGGATTTCAAAGGGGCAGGGGATAAACACTGTGGATCTATAAAAGCTAGAGGATGGGAATGAAGAGAAGAGCCATGGGGGGTGGATTACTGGAGTGGAGGCTAGTACCTGGTGATTACTACCCTTACTCAATAAGCCTTCGCACGGTTAAGCAACTCCAAGGAGAAATGTTGCGTTTTCCAGTTCAGTATTTGTCTGCATGTTTCTAATTATGCTTTATGGTCTCTTTATTCTTTGTTAGGTGAGGGTCTGCACATGTGCCCGAGGTGAGGTATTCTCCTGGTCATGTGTGTGTGAGAGTATATATGTTCCTTAAGAACATAAGAACATATGAAATTGCCATGCTGGGTCAGACCAAGGGTCCATCAAGCCCAGCATCCTGTTTCCAACAGATTCCAACAGAGGCCAAAACCAGGCCACAAGAACCTGGCAATTACCCAAACACTAAGAAGAACCCATGCTACTGATGCAATTGTGTGTTTGTGAGAGCATGTTCAGTGATTCAACATGTGTGTATATATATGAGAGAGAGAGGAGAAAGACTGAGTAACAATATCTCTCTTCTCCCCTGCTAATCCACAAAAACCTTAGGGTTTGTGGAAATCAAATGATCCCAGATATGGACAACATGGGTTTTATCTTTTTTTTTTAAGTTTTAAGTATTGGGTGGTGTATGTGTATGGTGTTTTGAAATAGTTTATTGGTCTTATATGAGTTATATTACTGAATGTTATATGCTTTCTGTCCGCTGTTTTGAAATATTCTTTTTATTAGTATAGTTTTACTTCTATTGATGATTTATATTTCCTGATTTTATTGTTTAATTTTTTTTACGAGGAATTGCTATGTTTCTGTTTTTTCATTGTTGCACTGAATACATAGTCTGGCCTGTTATGGTTTATAGCTCAGTTTTTGTCTGCACATTTGTATTACTACTTTATAGTCACTTTATTCTGAATTTGGTGAGGGTCTTGTCTGTGTTCTTCATGAGTGATTGAGGAAGTATTCTGTTAATGTGTCATTTCTATGTAGGGATCTATAGAAGCCTGGTGTAATATTTGCAGGGTCACCTTTTCATAGGATTGTAACTATTTGAGTGCTGGCAGTTAGTGCTATTTTGGAATGGGAGGTTTATTAAATTGTAATTGTAATGTAGTTTGCTCATGGTTTTCTGAGGACCAAGTCCAACATGCATTAAAATTGTCCTAACACCATATGTGTTACAAGCGTCTTTTGGGCTTTTATGCAGGGTTTTCTGGTCGACACCACAGCTGTGCATGTAAATATAATACACATGCTGTTGTGATATTTTTACTTCAAAAGGCTGTATTTTGAGTGTTTTCATATAAAACCTTTTATAATAAATGCATAATTTGAAATTGTGTGTGGAGAGGGCAGTGGTAGGGGAAGGCTGGGCACAAAGATCTAAGATTCACTTAGGATGCCTATTACCCTTGCACTGACCCTGATTAGTATAAGAATACACATTACATGTACAAAAAAAAAAAAAATAGAATGAAGAGGCGCCAGCCCAGTAATTGCACAGGGCTGCAGAAAAGTTAGCCTTGCATGGCGGAGCTCTGTAGTGACGCTTTGGCAGGGTTCCCATCCCTTCCCAGTAAAAGGACCCCGCGGTGGTGATGCACTGGCGGATGATGGGGGCTGCAGGGGAGAACTCTGAATGATTTGTGCAAGGAAGTGGCAGAATATAAGACAAATAAATAGACAGATAAATAGAAATTGACCCCCAGGCACCAGAGACCCTCACTACACCTCTGTCTACAAGGAAATCTTTTACTGAACATTACATTGGCAACACCTGAACCAATACTCCTGAAAGCAATTGCTACCAAATCTTCTAACATAGGTGACATACATACCCAGATTACTGAATGAAAAGACTTGAAAGAACAGCTGCCTCCATAGTACCCTTGTAAGTGATAATGCAAGTAGCATGAAAGCTATATGGCAAATATTAAAGGAAAAGTACTTACAATTAATATTTGATGGTCTTGCTCATGCATTAAATTTTTTGGCCAAGGTAAATGTAACTTCAGTGAAGAAAGCATTAGAAAAATGCAAAGTAATTGTAAAGAGATTAGATTCTGGTTACCCCTTTTTTTTCCTGATGATCCACTGTGTGTCAGCAACTATATTTGAAGCTAAGTATATATAAATTGGACCTTTTGAATAACTAAGTGAGGAGTTTACTGTCTGACACCCTCCCCAGGAGTTTGTTTTCAGTCTATTGATGGTATTCAAGATTTGTTAAACTGGTTTCAGCTCTTTTTGTTTGGTTTTTTTTTTTAATTGTAAATTAAATTTAACAAAAATACTGGAATAAGATTGCAACAGGCTATTGCGCTCAAAGTGTATTGTCTTCCATGCACGAGATATGATACCAGAATGATACTAATACCCCCTTCCTTTTTGGTTTATAGCTTGTAGGAGTCCCACCCCACCAATACCAATCACCTTAAGGCTTCTTCTAGGGGAAAGATTTTTGAGGATTTCCTTGTCCTCTGAAGCATGGGCTCACCTTCAGTCAGGTCTTCCATCATACAGCCTGAAATTTTCATGGCTACCTGCATGCTTGTCATGAGGGCCAATAGCTCCTCCTTCCTAAATATCTTCACTATGCAAGAATTATCTTTCTCCAATGAGAACTGCCCCTCCTACTGAGAGATCAGGGATGGACTGGGCTCTGACATTTCCATTGACCACTCCTCCCCCTAGAGAGTCTGACATGGGTGAAAAGATAAGTGATGCCCCAGCGGTGAGAGAGATCCATGAGTGTTTAGGGGGGGAGGGGGGAAATCACACGCCTGATTTCTGTCAGCATCGGACAGACGTCCTTGACCCGGCCATGGAAACAGGCTTCTGCATAGCACAGAAAGCCTAGTACAGCACTAGTATGAACTCTGGTGAGAACCTCATTGAATAAGCAGCCACTGGGCTCCCTGTGGGCTCAATCCCAAATCCCAGAGACTGTACACCTGGCTTGCCTGATCCCATCCGCAGGCTTCCTCTCCCTCTGGTTTGTCAGGCCCAGTTTCTCTGGAAGCAGACATTTCTCCTCGCCTGAAGCAGTGATAGATGAGACAGTTCCTGGCCCCATCTCCTCCTGTGGCCCTTCCTCCATACAGGAGGAGATCCTTGCCAGACCAGATGGTGCTGGGTTGGCTGTTGCTTCACACACCAGACAGAAGGACCCAGCAATGGTGGGAACTTTCCCTGTCCCTCAGGACAAATCTTTACAGCTCCACAGCATTACTCAGTTTTCCCTTCAATCCTCTCCACTTCTCTCTCTCAGATCTTCTGGGATCCTCTATTCCCTAAGGGAGTGGAAGCCCTTCTATGCAAGAGCTGCAGTCCCTCGGATAAGAGGGATTCTCACCCAAAGTGCCTGCAAACATGGGAAACCCACCTGGGTAGCAGTTGTATGTAGGAAAATTACCCCAAGAGATAGTTGCCCCAGGAGCTCAGCAGGCTCAACCAGGGCCGGTGCTGTATCCTGAATGTGGGAGCTTCCAATGTCTATCTACACTTGTCCACAGCTGCAGGAGACAGACTATTGGCAAGGGTCCATGACCATTCCCCTTTTATAACAAACAATAAGGTCATCAAGGGTGCCCTGTCTCCAACAGCTGAGGAGCGGGGAGAATCCAAGTGTAATGGACTGGTCTAACAGGTGAAAAAGAAAATAGAACTAACTTGGCACGTAGTGTACAACTTCAGCTTATCTGTTTCAGAATTGCTCTCTTGCCTACTTCTGGCAAGCTTCTTCAGTTAGTCAGATTTTTTGACAATATTAATGTTACAACCATGGGCTGTTTTGTCTGTGTTCAGAAATCAAAGTACCTCATGGATCGCTAGTTTTCACAAAAGTTCCCTGCAATCACCTAGAACTGATCTATGGATTTTTGATTATAACATTCTGGGTAGCTATATGGCTTTCTTATGATTAAATGAGATAGGATGAGAAAAGAAAAAAATTAAAGATGGTCAGCTTAAATAAGACAAAGCAAATGTTATTTCTTGAGACAATAGATACTGTATCCAAAGCAAAGCTGAAGGACAGATTTTCAGGCAAAGTACCTTGAAGAGGATGGCCAACTACAAATCTTAAGATAATACACCATATGGCACCATTAGTTCAGTCACTACAAGCCTCTCAAGTCAGTCTCTTCAGATAACTGCCTATTCATAAAAAGTGCAATTTCTAGGAGCCAAAATTCTGTTTCCATCTTTCAGTATGCAGAAACCGTGTAACCTGGTAAGATCACAAATTAACTGCCAAAAATAAAGAGTGACACTAAACGAGTTATGACATTAAGACAAGAACACAACAACTCCAGGGTGCTTGGTTGCCATGGCAAATAGAAATTACATTGTGCAGCCTGGGCTTTTCCTGCCTTGCAGTTTGCTCTCTGGAACGTGCTTCTCTTCAGTCAGCAAATGTGTGACTCAAACTTTCCAAGAGCCATGTGGTTCATGAAATACCGCACTGGTCTCGGTCTGGCAAGACTCAAGATCGGCGCAGAAGTTCAAGAGCCACACGATGTCAGACCAAAGAGAAGAGCGTTTTCAGGAGCGCACCGCTACAGCCAGCAAGACTAGAGTGAGGTGTAGTTGACCGTCGTCAGCTGCAGGGTGACTACCTGGCTGGCAAGGGGAGGGGAAGAATAAGGAGGTTGTAGTAGTATAAGCTGCCCTGAACCTCACCATCAAAAAAGCTCCGTAAAGTCATTAATAATATGAACTCCTAACTGCAGCAATTAATCGGAAATATCTTAGCACAAATGTGTTGCTAAAGCTAGATTATACCTGTTTGAATAAATAAATATAAAATGAATATAAATGAATATATATATATATATATATATATATATATAAAAATATATATATTAAAAAAAAATATATATAGAAATATATAGATATATATATAAATATATAATAGAAATATATATAGAAATATATATAAAATGAATATAAATATATAAATATATATTTATATATATATATAAATATATATAAAATGAAATATAAATATTCAGCCAAACGTTCAGAGACGGCGTGGGCTAAGTAATGCACATCTATCCGGATTCATCTCACGTCTCCAGCCCCACCCTTTCGGCTCCCCTCCCTCGCAACTCCCTTCCCTTCCACCCCCTCCCCTCTATCCACCCAGCTACCTCTCCCCATTCCACTTTTAGTCTTGACCCGCCCCTCCCACCCTATTCAGATTCCCTTCGCTGATCAACCAATCAACTGTTTAGCACTTACTCTGTTAATTTGGTTTAACTAGCTCCATATAGAAATGTTATAATAGTTCTAGTAAGCAATATCGTAATTTTATACAAATTCAGATGTAATGTCTCTCATTGTTCTAAGGTTCTAAGGTTAATGTATGTATTATATTGTTCCAATGTAAACCGGAGTGAAGGCAGAATGCTATACTTCGGTATATAAAAAATCCTAAATAAATAAACAAATAAATAAATAAATAAATAAAAAGGAAAAATCAGCCCTAGAGATATCTAGCTCAAAAGATAATTGCTGATGAAGGTAAAAAGATACTATAATCAGTGAAGAGCTGTATAATAATTTAGTTTGAACACAAATAGTTGGCAACAATTTCTTAATGGCCTTTTTAAGCAAAACAGCTTCAGTTTTAGCTATGCAATAAATTAATAGTAAGAGTTACTAATCACTGGGCAACAAATTTTCACAAAAGTCATGTTACGGAAATGAAATTAGTCAATTCTTATATATTTCCATGTGCTAAACACGACTGTGAAAATGCAAAATTGGCTCTAGTTTTTTTGTAATATGCAATAATATAATTACATCTTGAATTATATGCCAATAGTAGGAGACCTATGGTTAATACCGTCTTTGATTTATTTGCTTGTCTCTTGTACACCTGTTCGGGAGCATCTCTGCAGAGCGTCCAGCAGTAGTCAGCCAGCATGAATATTTCAAATGCTCACCCTTTCTGTCTGGGCTTCATATAGTACACTGCTGACGTCAGCTTACTCAACAGCAGCATGGCAGTAGAACTGCATTGCATCAGAAAATGATGTAATAAACTCTGGATGATGTGTGCATGATGGTATTATGCAATATGATGCAATATTACATCGTTCTAGGCTTATTTACAGTCCTACTGGATAAATTTACATGACTAAACATAGAAAGTGAACTATATTAAATATCTTCAAAACGAGAGCCAATAAAAACTTTTCATGGTCATATTCGTGTTCAGCACATCAAGATACTACAGAGTAGGACCTTTCTAGGCTAGTAACACTTTCATTGTTGCCCAGTGAATTGATCATTTTCACAAGATAGGGATCAAGTATTGAGAGAGAGCAGGTGGCCTTTGGTTAGAATATTTGATAGAAATAAGGAGACCTGGGTCTGCCACTGACAATCGACAATTGTCGTGACTCTGGGCAAATCACTTTATCTCCCATTGCCTCAACTACCAACTTATCTTGTAAGCTCTTTTGGCCACACTTATTGTACCAGTATGCAATTTGATGTAAAGCATACCGGGTTAGGGTGCTATTGTTTTAATACTATTTCAGCATTTATACAAGTGGGCTACATTAATCTACCAATTCTGTCAGCCCAAAACTGTTCCAGACTGGTCATAGGCCACAGAAGAAAGGTCACAACCCATGAATCATCAATGATTACATAACAGTTTTTAAGTCAACTGAAAAGTCAAAACTTTTCACCAGAATAGATATTTGTTAGACTTTGACCCTCAGGCTACACTCTGTACATACTGCCTGGACAGTTTTAAAGTGTGGTCCTTACTATGGGAGAGCACGATCATTAGAACAGATGTGGACCATGCCAGAGTTTATAGAGCAAAAGATTTCCTAACTGGTTTCTCACCTAGAAACAAAGTGATCCCTATTCTTTTATTTATCTTCCTGGCGAACGTCAATGTGTCATTCAGAATTACTGTTAAAAGAAAATAAAATGTTAATTCATTGGTCTATGAAGGCAAACTATTTTACACTAAAAACAACTTTAATCTATTCCTTTTTATGAAAATTACATGTATAGGTTTCATGCTTTCTAAAGGCTATCACCTTAGTTTTCTAAATAAATTGACATTTTTACCCTCATATTTCCTATTTACTACAAAAGGCTCATCTAGCTCAGACTAAATTCTTCTTGCTAAAGAAAACAGGACAAATTGCCAACTTATTTTATTCACAAATTCTCAACACAGAAAAAAGCAAGCTGCTGGCAACGGTCTGTGTAGAGGGCACTTTTTAAGATTCTTTCAAGTGGTTCATAAATGTGAATGCTGTCTCTTTGCCAGCAGCTCTTGTCTGCTTTGCCTTGGATATTGTTTATCCCATCTCATTACACCTCACCATATCTAAGTCGCATGGACACTAATACCATTACCATGGCGCGTGCAGACTTAGAGCAGCCTACTGGCAGCTGAGGTCATAAGCAAGGAATATAAAGCCTAAGATAAAGAATTTGCACTGCAGAGTAATTAGGGATGAGAGGGAAGGGATAACTCGAAATAACTGAAGTCTTACCTAGATGTCAATGCATACAGCCATGGAACCAAGAGCACCTTTTTACCACGTAATTTTCAATTTTGAAGAGCCACTTTAAAACAGCAGTACCTCAAATCGCCATGTGGGGGAATCCCGCTTGCAAACTTACTAACAGGCCGATACAGTAAAAACATGCAGAAAACAGGCACTCAGTGTTGAGGCGCCCACTTTCCTAACACGTGCCCAGCCACCTCTCCTGGGCGCGCGATACAATATTTAAATGAGGGTCGTGCTAAAAAAAGAGGCGCTAGGGACAATTGCTCACACCTAGCGCCTCCATGGCAGTGGAAGCCCAGGAGAGATGAATGTCAGCAGGTTAGGAAAAGGGATGCTCAATTTTACAAGCGTCCGTTTTCCTAACCTGTGCAAAGCCACGGGTTAGAAAAACAACTCTCGTTAATTGAGCATCCCTTTTCCTAACCTGACTGCCGGCACACTTTTTTTTTTTTTTTTTTTTTACTTTTCGGTTCCTCCGACTTAATATCACCACGATATTAAGTCAGAGGAGGTACAGAAAAGCAATATTTTCTGCACACCTTTTTGGGCTGCTCATAAATTACCGTAACACCTGCTCTGCACTGGCGTTAATTTCTGAGCACTAAAATCTGTGGATCGGGAGCACTTTTTTTTTTTTGTATCTGGGGCAAATAGCTAATAGCCTCATCAACATAAATAGTGCTTATCACATGCAAATGTGTTTTTGGGGAGGGGGGGTGGACATGCGTTTTGGACACGCTAAACCCCTTATGGTATAAGGGGTTGTGGACGCGTGTCCAAAACGCGCATCTAACTGCGGGATAAAACAGTGCGCTTAGCTGAGCGCACTGTATTGCAAAAGCCTGTAATTGTGAGCAGAAAGCCCCTGTTGCTGTTGTCATTTCTATAAAAATGGTGGGGAGTAGGGTTGAAGAAGGGACAGCTGAAGGGAAGGAGGAAGAGAAAGGAAAAAGGCCAGAAGGGGAGAAAAAGAGATTGGAAGAAGAAAGGAGACTGGAGGAAAGAAAGGGAGCAAAGAAACAAATAGAGCACATAAGAAAAACAAGCCTGGAGCATTAAAAAGGTGGCACCTGCTCAGGCTGCAAAGAAGCTTGAGCCATTGCTAGTAGGTTTTTGGTGGAATTTGAGGGCCGACTTCAGAATCACAACCAAAAAGTAGAAGGAATCTCTCTCACCCTTGCATAAAGTTTTCTGTTGCTTGCTTGAGGCTCGTCATATTTATATTTAAACTGGGAATGTGCAGACAATATATTTCCATTTGTTTTAAGGTTTTTCTCTTAGTGCATGTTGATTTTTATATGCACAAAACAATGCAACTTGCACTAAATGAAAGGAAATAAAACAGCACATCCTAATTTTAACTATGTTCCTGCCCCCTAGTCAACCATGCTATGATCTGAGGCTACTATTCTTGTTCTAATGCCAACCTGCGTTAACTCAACATTCTCAAACACTTCTCCTCCTCACTGTTTAGCCAGGGGCAGTCAAATTCCATAAAAGATAAAACAAAAGATCCAACTATAATTATGGAAGCATAAAATATTGCAGTAAAAGTACTGGCACAGTCATAATTTTCATTTGAATTTGCGCAAACGTGAGCAAATATGCGGCACTTCAATTTTAAAGAGTGCGCTCAAACTCAGTTAATAGGTTTTGTAACTCAGACACATGCTTATTGAGTTTTTATTTTTATCCTCAATTGAACCTCCCATTCCCCCATTTTGGTTTTCTGAGGCTTTTTTGTTTTTGTTTTTTTTTATCTGGATTTTTAAATATTTAAAACATAAAAAAATGTTGTGCTGCTACAGCAAGCTTCCATCAGGAATACAAGATGGAAAAATAAACAAATCCCGCAAACCAATTAATCTGCCAAGGATTATTTCATATTCAGATCTTCAGAGAGATCTGGATATCCATCAACCTTATCAAGAAACTTGCTCAGATCCAGACAGATCCCTTCCTATCTAAATGCAAATAGGACATCATCCCTAAAGGGACTCAAGATGACAAATCCTCTAAAAAGGTGTTTCCCAACCCTCTACTGGAGGCACACCTAACCAGTCAGGTTTTCAGGATATATGCACAAAATATGCATGAGAGATTTGCATACACTGGATCTCCACTGCATGCAAATCTATCTCATGCATATTCATTGTGGCAGGCCTGAAAACCTGATGGATAAGTGTGCCTCCAGGAGACGGTTGGGAAACGCTGCTCTAAAATTCACATACCATTCAGTCTCTGGAGACACACTGCGCTATACTCTCTGAAAGAAACTACTCACTCATTTAATCAGCATCCTGTACAACTGACAGAGTCAAATAAACAAAGATCTCAGACCTGGAGCATCACATGAGGAACCAACATACCAGTGAACCCCCCCCCCTCCCCCGAAACAAGATTTCTCCAATAAGAGACAGGCCATCTACTAGTCCTGGGGGGAAATTCTGCGCTATTGCGAAATGCAGAATTTGCGCAGAATTCCCCTTTCCTGCAGATTTCCCCCTTCACTTGCAGGATCCAGGACACTCTGCTGCGCTGAGCCCTATTTTAGGCAAGATCATGGCAATATTATTTGCTCCACAAGCCTTGCCAGAAGAGGAAGAGCATGATCCCAGAAGCACATGGAAGACAGCAGGCTTGCAGGAAGCAGCATTTAAAGCCTAGCTCCCCAAGTGGATGGGCAGGAAGGACCTCTGAAGGCAGTATAGAGACCTGTCACTAGGGGGTGGAGAAAGTGAGCAGTGTACAAGGGAGATGCTGTTATATCTACCACTGTACAGGGGCACTTTCAATTCAGGATGGGTTGGGCAGGGGGGGGGGGGCAGTGTTACATTGGTCTGCCTAGGGTGCTACAGACCCTTGCTAAGTGAGAAAAATGTGAAGGCTCTGTTTTCTGTACTATTATTTAAATGAAAATGCTGAAATGCAGTTTCGATAATTTGCAAAACGTATGTGTTATTTTGACAAATAAACGTGCAGAATTTCCCCAGAAGTAATCTACCACAAACATTTCACCATGCTCAAGAAGAAATAGGCAAAAAGCTCCAGCCTCCTATATACCACACCAGGTCAAACCATGAATACCCTGGATCGCACCAATATTATCAATCTGTCCAACTCCACCCTCAGCCCTGCAGAAGCTGTCCTTCCACAGGGACTCTCCTTCTACCCCACCAAATCTACATAGATAATACAATTCTGTGGTGACCTGGAATCCTGGAATCACAGTTGGAGTGTGAGGCTACATGGATTCCATCCTCAGACTCTATCCCACCAGCACTCCTGGCTACCTTCGCAAAACCACATATTTCCTGAGGAAGCTCCATTCTATTGGCCACCTCCCAGATAATACCATTCTGGAAACCATGGATGTCGAATCCCTTTACAACAACAACATCCCTCACAAAGATGGATTACAAGCCTCCAGGACTATCAAACCAGATGCCACCACAGATGATCTGGCCAACAAACTTTGCCATTTTGTCCTCACGCACAACTACTTCAGATCTGAAAAGGACTTTTAGCTGCAAGTCAAAGGCAATGCCATGGGTACCCGCAACGCTCCACAATACGCCAATATTTTCATGGCTGATTTAGAACAATTCCTCAACTCCTATACCCAGAAGCTGCTCCTCTACCTAAAGTACATTGATGACACCTTCATCACCTGGACCTATGGACTTGAAGAATTCCACCAAAAATTCAACAAACCCCACCTTATCATCAACCTGAGCATAGAACAATCCACACAGCATGTCCACATTCTGGACACCACTGTCCAACTATATGAGGGCCACATAAGAACTACATTATGCTGGAAACTCACCAACTGCCACACATAACTACATGCCTTCAGCTTCCACCTACCCCCTATCGCCAGGCCCATTGTCTACAGCTAAGCCCTATCATACAGTCACATCTGTTCTGACCCCTAGGAGAGGGACTCTCATCTGAAGAAATTATAAAAGGACATTTTTGGAATTACAATACCCACCTAATGAGGTAAGACAACTGATCAAGAGGCAGACAAATACTCAGGAACACTCTGCTACAGGATCATCTCTGAAACATATCATCAAGGATCTATAACCCATCCTAAACAATACCACCCTTTCACAGGCCGTGGGTGGTAAGCCTATCCCGGCCTACCGACGGCACCACCCCCCCCCCCCCCCCCCAAACGCATACTCACCAGCAACCACAAATTGTACAATGATACCAATTCAGGAAACAGAGCTTGCCAGAAACTCAGATGCCAACTCTGTCTACATATTAACCCAACACCATCACATGACCCAACAACATTAACTACAGCATCCGGCGCTCATTAACCTGCTCTTCTTCCAATGTAATATATGCCATCACCTGCAAACAATTTCCCTCTGCTGTCTTCATAGGACAAACAAGTCAATCCCTAAGAAAAGAATAAATGGACATTAACAATGCTGCATCTTGAAAGTTCATTTCTTAATAAATTGGTCAGTATATAAAAAGTACCATCCATTTATCAATTTTTCAAAATACTCATGTGTCATAGGTAGGAATAAGAACATAAGAACATAAAAAAATGCCATACTGGGTCAGACCAAGGGTCCATCAAGCCCAGCATCCTGTTTCCAACAGTGGCCAATCCAGGCCATAAGAACCTGGCAAGTACCCAAAAATTAAGTCTATTCCATGTAACCATTGCTAATGGCAGTGGCTATTCTCTAAGTGAACTTAATAGCAGGTAATGGACTTCTCCTCCAAGAACGTATCCAATCCTTTTTTAAACAAAGCTATATTAACTGCACTAACCACATCCTCTGGCAACAAATTCCAGAGTTTAATTGTGCGTTGAGTAAAAAAGAACTTTCTCCGATTAGTTTTAAATGTGCCCCATGCTAACTTCATGGAGTGCCCCCTAGTCTTTCTACTATCCGAAAGAGTAAATAACCGATTCACATCTACCCGTTCGAGACCTCTCATGATTTTAAACACCTCTATCATATCCCCCCTCAGTCGTCTCTTCTCCAAGCTGAAAAGTCCTAACCTCTTTAGTCTTTCCTCATAGGGGAGTTGTTCCATTCCCCTTATCATTTTGGTAGCCCTTCTCTGTACCTTCTCCATCGCAATTATATCTTTTTTGAGATGCAGCGACCAGAATTGTACACAGTATTCAAGGTGCGGTCTCACCATGGAGCGATACAGAGGCATTATGACATTTTCCGTTTTATTCACCATTCCCTTTCTAATAATTCCCAACATTCTGTTTGCTTTTTTGACTGCCGAATACAGGTCAACAGGTCACATATAGATATTCAGGGGATGGAATGAAAATTAGAAGAATTGGGACAGAACCTAGAGCAGAATCTATGAACCTATTGTGGACATATCCTGTGACAGCACAGCACCTAGGTTCCAAAAAAGAAAAATTCATCTCAGATTCCCAAGACGAACAAGGACCATAAATGGACTGCCAGGTGACAAACTTGATTTCTGGATCCTGTTCTAGTTCTTTGCTCACTCTGCACATTTACTGTGCTAATTATTTTCAACCAATTGACTTCCACAAAACATTTTGAAAAAAAAAAAAAAATCACTTTAAAATGTCCACATTCACAAGGGACAGATTCATCAGGTTTAAGATGCAATGGGAAATGCCAACACTGAGTCACACCTCTGCTTCACCTTAACCAATTAATTCCTATCCTCATATACCCTTATCACACAAAACTAAATATACCAGACTAAGGGGTAGATTTTAAAAGCCCTGCACGCATAAATCCTGCCAGATTTACGCGCGCAGGGCACTCGTGCGCCGGCGCGCCTATTTTGCATAGGCTGCCGGCGCGCGCAAAGCCCCGGGACACGCGTAAGCCCCGGGGCTTTGTAAAAGGGGCGTGTCCGGGAGTGTGTCAGCAGGCCAGGGGTGTGTCCGGGGGCGTGTCCTGGGTCAGGGGGCGGTCCTGAGTCCCCCAGCACTGCGGCCTGTGCCAGAGGATGCCGAGATGGCGTGCGCAAGTTACACCTGTCTCAAGCAGGCGTAACTTGCACACCAAAGGTAGGGAGGGGGATTTAGGTAGGGCTGGGGGGGTGGGTTAGATAGGGGAAGGAAGGGGAAGCGGAGGGAACGGAGGCAGGCTGCGTGGCTCAACGCGTGCAGGCTGCCGATTTTGCACAGTCTTGCGTGCGCCGACCCCGGATTTTATAAGATACGCGCGGCTACGCGCATATCTTATAAAATCCAGCGTACTTTTGTTTGCGCCGGTTGCACGAACAAAAGTCCGGGCGCGCATACTTTAAGATCTACCTCTTAACGATTATGTTGGCAAAGCATAATTTTTTGCATAGCCCATGACCTTTCCTGTTATTTATTCCTCACAATTCCTAGGTTTCTCCAACAACTGCTCATGAAGAGCCCTGTGGACATTTGGACCTATGTACTAAGGGCCGGATTTTAAGAGGTATACGCAGGCATAGATTTGTGTGTGCAACCCGGCGCGCATAAATCTACGCCCAATTTTATAACATGCGCGTGCAGCCGCACGCATGTTATAAAATCCGGGGTTGGTGCACGCAAGAGGGTGCACACTTGTGCACGCCGAGCCCTAGAGAGCCCTGATGGCTTTCCCTGTTCCCTCTGCCCCCCTCCCATAAGAAAATTATTCCTTACCTGCTAATTTTCGTTCCTGTAGTACCATGGATCATTCCAGACGGTGGGTTATGTCCCCCATCCAGCAGATGGAGTCAGAACAAAAAACTCTCAGGGGAGGTCCTATATGACCACGCCTCCCCTGACTCAACTCTCAGTAACTAGACTATCAAAGCCAAGACGAGAAGAGGCCCCAGAGGGATCAAGTAAAACAACATACTACGCATAGTCGGTGACTCTTAGGCCACAGAACTGCGTCTGAAGAAGGACTAAACTGAACTGCGAACTTGCTAACAGTACCGCAACCGTGCAGACATGTAAATCACAAACAAAAACAAGAACAGAGTGATAACAAGAAAAAAGACAGGTAAGCAGGGATGTCCCACCGAAAGAAAACCCCCAATGCCAGGGAGGGCGTCTGGAATGATCCATGGTACTACAGGAACGAAAATTAGCAGGTAAGGAATAATTTTCTTTTCCCTGTACGTACCAGGATCATTCCAGACGGTGGGATGTACCAGAGCTTCCCCATTATGGGTGGGCCACGGACAGCCCTGCCCGTAAGACCCTGTCTCCCAGATAACTGTCCGACTGCGCTCGGACATCTAGGCGATAATGCCGCATGAAGGTATGGAGCGACTTCCAGGTGGCCGCCCTACAGATTTCCTAAGAGGAGACGGACGCACTCTCGGCCCAGGAAGTCGCCTGCGCCCGAAAAGAATGAGCCTTGACCGCCAGAGGCGGAGACTTACCTGCTCCCAGGTACACTGCTATGATCGCTCCCTTGAGCCAACGAGCAATAGATTGCTTAGAAGCCATATGCCCTTTCCTGGGTCCCGACCAAAGGACAAACAAATGGTCCGACAGCCGAAACTCATTTGTGACTTCTAGACAGTGCATCAGAGAATGACATACATCAAGTCTGCGCAATTCCCCCGACTCAGAGGATGCAAATGATGGAAGCTCCACGGACTGGTTAAGATGGAAAGTCGAAACCACCTTAGGAAGAAAGGACAGCACCGTACAGAGCGACACCCCATCCGGAGTGAACCGAAGATATGGCTCACGACAGGATAAAGCTTGCAACTCGGAAACCCGTCGTGCCGAGGTGATAGCCACTAGGAAGATGGTCTTAAGAGTGACGTCCTTGAGAGACGCAGAAACCAAGGGCTCGAAGGGTGCGCCAACCAACGACCGGAGCACCAGATTCAAATTCCACGAAGGACATAGCAGCCGGATAGGGGGCTTCAGATGCCTTGCGCCCTGAAGAAAACGCACAATATCCGGATGGGCCGACAGGAGGACTCCGCTCCTCCCCTGAAGAAGAGCCCCCAACGCCGCCACCTGAACTCGGAGGGAGTTATATGCTAGACCCAACTCCAGACCTGTCTGCAGAAAGGCGAGAGTCTGAGCTACAGACGCCTGTGCCGCCGGGATGGACTGCGAAGCGCACCATTCCTCAAAAACCTTCCATACTCGGACATACATGATAGAGGTAGATGGCTTGAGCGCCTGCAATAAGGTGGATATGACAGCCTCAGGATATCCACGTTGCCTCAGCTTGCGCCTCTCAAAAGCCAAGCCGCAAGACAGAAGCGATCCGCCGCTTCGAAAAATATTGGACCCTGTCGGAGTAGCTTCGGTAGATGTCCTAGGTGAAGCCAGATGGAGCAGGTCCGCGAACAACGGTCGCCGGGGCCACTCTGGTGCCACGAGGATTACCGGACCTCCGTGAGACTCTATCCGTCGGTTGACTTTTCCCACGAGCGGCCACGGGGGAAACACGTACAGAAGGCACTGTCGCGGCCACGGGAGAAGCAGAGCATCGACCCCCTCTGCGATGTGTTCCCTTCTCCGACTGAAGAAGCGCGCGGCCTTTGCATTCTTGGCGGTTGCCATGAGATCCACATGTGGTGTTCCCCAGTGCTTGATTATCAGCTCCATCGCTTCCCACGAGAGCTCCCACTCTCCTGGGTCTAGGTGCTGACGGCTGAGGAAGTCCGCCTGCACATTCTCGACGCCTGCAATGTGGGAGGCCGCTAGACGCAGCAGGTGGCATTCCGCCCACTCCATTAGGCGGTCTATCTCCAAGGAGACGAGACGACTTCTCGTCCCTCCCTGACGGTTGATGTACGCCACCGTGGTCGCATTGTCCGAGAGCTTTCGAACTGCCCGCTGCTGAATTAACCGGAGAAAAACCTCCAGGGCTAGACGGACCGCCCTCGCCTCCAACCGATTGATTGGCCACTCCGCTTCCTCCGGCGACCATCGTCCCTGCGTGGAGCTTGTCTGACAGACCGCTCCCCAGCCGGTCAGACTGGCATCCGTGGTGACTACTACCCAGTCTGGCATCTCCAAAGAACCCCCCCGTGCAAGACAGATCGGGTCCAGCCACCACCGGAGGCTGAGTCTCGCTGTCCTTGGAAATCGGTAGAATCGCCTGATAGTCCCGCGAGATCGGCTGCCAGCGGGAGAGTAGGGCCCTTTGAAGGGGCCGTAGGTGAGCACAGGCCCACGGTACCAGGTCTATCGTAGAGGCCATGGTCCCCAACACCTGCAGGTAGTCCCACGCCGTAGGAAACTCGAGGGCAAAGAAGCTGTGAATCTGCTCGCGAAAAGCCCGTGCCCTGTCCGGGTGAAGAAAAGCCATTGCAGCTTTCGTGTCGAAGTGCGCCCCCAGGAAATCCAACGACTGGGAAGGATGTAGTCTGCTCTTCTGGAAGTTGACAATCCACCCTAGAGATTGGAGAAGTTGAACCACCCTGTCAACCGCCCGACAGCCCTGCTCTAGGGATTTCGCGCGGATCAGCCAATCGTCCAGGTAGGGATGCACCAGGATCCCCTCCCTGCGCAGAGCCGCCGCCACTACCACCATGACCTTCGTGAACACTCGCGGGGCCGTGGCCAGGCCAAAGGGCAGGGCCCGGAACTGAAAATGCTGGTCCAGAATCTTGAAGCGAAGGTATCGCTGGTGAGCCGAATGGATCGGGATGTGGAGATACGCCTCTGTCAGATCCAGAGAGGCCAGGAACTCCCCCGGGTGTACTGCCGCCAGCACCGAACGCAGCGTTTCCATCCGGAACCAAGGAACCTGGAGGGACTTGTTGACGGTCTTGAGATCCAGAATAGGGCGAAAAGTGCCTTCCTTCTGGGGGACCACAAAGTAAACTGAATATTGGCCGCTACCCAATTCGGCAGCCGGCACCGGGACGATCGCGCCCAAAGCCAGGAGACGGTCCAGCGTCTGTCTCACAGCCGAGTGCTTGAGGAGGGATCCGCAAGGGGAGAACAGGAACCTGTCTCGAGGGGCGTGTACAAAGTCCAACACGTAGCCGTGCCTTAGAATATCCAGGACCCACTGATCTGAGGTGATTTGGACCCACGCATCGAAGAATCGCGGAAGCCGACCCCCCAGCCGGGGAACAGACCCGTGGGTCCTCCTGGCATCATTGGGTAGTCTTCTGAGGGGGCCCGGAGCCATGACCGTCCTTACCTGAGCGGCGCCCTCGAAAGGACCGGTTCCAGGAATTCGAGCGAGTGGATGGCGTCCGAGGGGTCTGTTGTCTTGGAGGTCTAGCCCGACGCTGCGCCGGGTACCTGTTCCGGGAGGAATTAAAGGATCTGGAGGAACGTGGTCTATCCTCAGGTAACTTGTGGACTGCATTCTCGTTGAGGGACTTAATGATCTGGTCCAGGTCTTCTCCGAAGAGACACTTCCCCTTGAAGGGGAGAGACCCTAGTCTGGTCTTGGAGGAGGCATCGGCCGACCAGTGTCGTAGCCAAAGCAGCCGGCGGGCCGACACCGCCGCCACCATAGATCGGGCCTGAACTCTGATGAGTTCATACATGGCGTCTGCTCCATAGGCGACCACCGCCTCCAGTCTGTCCGCCTGCTGTGCCTCTGCCTCCGGCAAGGCCTGTGAAGTAAGGAGCTGTTGGATCCACTGAAGTCCCGCTCTCTGCGCTAGTGAGGTGCAGATCGCTGCTCTTAATCCCGGCGCTGACACCTCAAAGACCCGTTTGAGGTACACCTCTAACTTCCTATCCTGCACATCCTTTAACGCTGTCCCGCCGGTGACTGGAATCGTAGTATGCTTAGTCACTGCAGAAACCGCGGAGTCTACTGCGGGCACCCTGAGGAGCTCCAAGAAATCCGCTGGGAGTGGATACAGTTTTTCCATGGCCCTACCTACCCTGAGGTTGGCCTCCGGAGTATCCCACTCCCTGGAAATGAGTTGCAGCGTGGAAGGGTGCGTGGGAAAAGCCTTTGCCAGGGGACGGAGGCCTGCCAGGAGGGGATCCCCCTTCCTGACCTTAGGGTCGGGCTCCACCGGGTCCGGAGGCGGGTCGATGTCCATTTCTTGAAGGATGTGGGGAATGAGTTCATCCAGTTCCCCCGCCTGGAAAATCCGTAGGACCCTAGGATCGTCGCCCTCCACCTGGGCAGTCAATGAGAGATCCTCGCCGCTCGGATCCAGGAGTGAATCCACGTCCGCTGAGGGTCGGGGTACCACCGGTGATCCTGACCCAGCCCTGGGCCGTGGGACGCTCCCTTGTGGGCCTAAACCCCCCAGGGGCTCAGCCACACGGGCTACCTTGGCCGGTAGTGGAGGTCCCCCAAACAGGGGCATGTCCCTGCTGTGCAGAAAAGCCCTGTGCATCAGGACTACGAATTCCGGTGAAAAAGCTTGAACCCCCGCGGGCGAGCCACCCGGGGCCTGAAAATTCGTCTGCAGCATCGCTCCCGGATCCAGAAAAGGAAGAGTCACCGCGAGCGGAGTCTCTCAGACATCCTCAGCCGGCCCCGCCTGAAATGCTGACTGCAAAATGGCCGCCGTTCCCACGCTCGGCGGGAACGGGGCCTGCCTCTTTCTCCCCACGCGCTCCTGGCGCCGGCCCGCCTCCTCCGAAGGGCAGTCCTCCTCTGCGGAAGACTCGCTCATGGCTCGCTTCTCCCGGACCGGGGTTTCCCTCTGTCTGCTGCCGTCCGAGCGCTGCATCGGAGCGCAGATGGAGGCGGGGGGGGGGGGGGGGGGGGAGAGAGCAGACTCGCGCGCGGGAAGACTGGCGCGCTGTGTGGTGGCTGGAACTAGGCCCTTACCCTCTCCCACCGACCCGGTGAAAAACATCGGGGAATGGGACTTCCCGACGCGAGGCAGCCCCGAGGAATGAGTCTTCGCGGGACCGCGGGCCGGGAGTGAACTCGCCCCACGGGGGGGGGGGGGGGGGGGGGGGGGGAGAGGCCGGCCCCACCGACTTACACCCCAAGAGTTCCTGCAGCACACGAACCTTTCCCTGGAAAGACCTGCAAGCGAAAGAAATATTGAAAAACACTTACCCCAGGCCTGATGACAAGTCAGGGAAAGGAGAGTGAGAAAAAGAAAAACAGTGAGCAAAACCACGGTCTGTCAGCAAGAGCTAACACCCACTGTCTATCAGAAAAAATTTCCACTCTAATTGATCCCTCTGGGACTAAGCCTAATGCAAAAGCTGGGGACCTCAGTGTCCCCTGTCTCACATCTGCTGGAGTCAGAACTATACTGAGAGTTGAGTCAGGGGAGGCGTGGTCATATAGGACCTCCCCTGAGAGTTTTTTGTTCTGACTCCATCTGCTGGACAGGGGACATAACCCACCGTCTGGAATGATCCTGGTACGTACAGGGAACTTCCCCTACCTAACCCCTCCCCTGATCTTTGTTTTTAAAGCTGCGCCTGCCTCTGGGCAGGCGTAGTTTGCGCGATCTCCTGGCCTAGAGTCCCTACAGAGGCCTCTAGCCACACCCTGGCCCCGGACTGCCCACACCCCGCCGCTTTTTTCAAGCCCGGGACATACGCGTGTCCCGGGTCTTGCGTGCGTCGCCGGGCCTATGCAAAATAGGCTCGGCACGCGTAGCCCCCCCTGCGCGCGTAAATCCAGCTGGATTTACGCACGCAGGGCTTTTAAAATCCGCCCCTAAGCATTTTCCCCATAGGCAGTAAAAGGGGAAAAGCCCCATTTAGTACATCTGGGCGCACAATTTGACAAAAAAAAAAATAAAGAAAGAGTCACTGGGTCAAAATCTCTATTAACAGAAACAAATACTCCTTTCAAACTTTTGTTTAAGGATCGGAGGAAGCCGGGAGAAAAGAGAAGTGGGTCGTCCTCTAATCATGTTCCTCTTTCTTTTTTTTTTTCAATAACTGAAAAAGAAAATCAAGACAGCAAGAAGCGAAATTTATCGGACAGCAGTTATGCAGCTTACCTTTGACAACCTGGCCAAACGGTAAAGCCATCATCAGCTACTATTTATTTATTACATGCTGATCCAGCAAATGAGATCAGAGCGTGTTACAGAATAACCAATCAATGCAATAGCAAAAGGCACAACTAGTGAGCAATGCAAGAGATACAGAAGAACAGACAGGTCTATCCTGTAAAGTGCGGCCGCGTTTACCCTGCTCCTAAGCCGCTTTTTACTCCGTTTTCGGCCGCGTTAGCCCTTCCTGCGATCCCGAATCCCCTTTAACCTACTCCTACCGCGTCCTAAATTCCCCGGGCAACCCCTTCCGCCCGCGGCATGTATATTGCATGCAAACGAGCGAATTAGCTATTCCCTAGCATCCCGTAACCCGCGCCCCGACTATCGCTATCTTTCCGCGCCGTTTTGTCGCGCGTTTAACCTGCAAACTTACTGCCTACCCTGACCCAGGCGGTAGAGGCATGGGTAAGGGTAGGTGGAAAGCTTTCCCCCAGCCCCCGCTCACCTGCCCCCGCCGCGATCATGGGTGCCGGTCTCTGTGGCAGCCCCAGTCCTCTCCCCTGCTCCCGAAGCCCAAAAAAAAAAAAAAAAAGCGAAAAAAAACGTTGCAGCCCCCCTCCGATGTCCAGACTGGGGCTGCCACGGAGACTGCAACGGCAAAGCAAAAAAAACGGCGAAGCAAAAAAAAACCAAAAGCAATTTTGGTTTTTTTTCGCTTCGCCGCTGTGTCCCCCCTCCTCTCGGAGCAGGGCGCGAAAAGCAGCTTTGCTCCGGGAGAAGGAGGGACACAGCGGCAAAGCAAAAAAAAACCCAAAAGCAATTTTGGGGGTTTTTTTTCAAAAGCGACAATTTTGTTTTTTTTCCAAAAGCGACTTACTTTTGGGATCTGTCAAGATCCCAAAAGTAAGTCGCTTTTGGACGCCTGCAAAACTTACTATTCTGAAGCCATCAGCAGGAAGACATTGCAATCGTAGCTCCTCCCGACGAAGACAAAGATGGCCGCCTGCACGGGGGGGGGGGGGGGGGGGGGGGGGGAAGCTACAATTGGCCGCTCAAGACGTGGCCAAACGTCGTGACGTCACGTCTTCAGCGGCCAATTGTAGCTTCCCCCCGTGCAGGCGGCCATCTTCGTCGGGAGGAGCTACGATCGCAATGTGTTCCTGATGATGGCTTCAGAATAGTAAGTTTTGCAGGCGTCCAAAAGTGACTTACTTTTGGGATCTTGACAGATCCCAAAAGTAAGTCGCTTTTGGAAAAAAAAACCCAAAATTGCTTTTGGGTTTTTTTTTCTTCGCCGTTGTAGTCTCCGTGGCAGCCCCAGTCCGGACATCGGAGGGGGGCTGCAACGTTTTTTTCGCTTTTTTTTTTTTTTGGGCTTCAGGAGCAGGGGAGAGGACTGGGGCTGCCACGGAGACCGGCACCCATGATCGCGGCCGGGGCTTTTTTTGTTTTATTTTTTTTGCTTCGCCGATGTCAGTGTCTATTCTACCCTCCTCCCAGAGCAAGGCTGCTTTTCGCACCCTGCTCCGGGAGGAGGGGAGAACAGACACTGACAGCGGCGAAGCAACTTCCTGGTATCTGTCATTTCAAATGACATTTGAAATGACAGATACCAGCGTGGCGTGAAGCCTTAGGCCCGCGCACCCAGGATACTGTATAGGCGCTCTATCCAGTAAAATGGGTTGCGCGGGCCTAACGCTTCACGGGCACTTATTAGCCACGGCTTACATTTGCATGTAATTAGAGTTCAGGATCAAGCAGTAGGTGAGCTGCACTGTGCGGGTGGTAACCGCGGGTGCCGCAGGCACTAACGCAGCTCTTCTTACCGCTCGGTACTGGATAGGCCTGAGAGTAAGGCTACAATAAAGAAATCAATCCCCCCCCCCCCCCCCCAGATTATTAAAAAAAAAACAACCATATATAAATAACTCTAAACCTGTTCTTTTTAAGCATTTTGTTCACGGTGTAAATAAGCCTCTGCCCATAAATAATCACAAAATAAACGCTATCTGCTAGACTCCTAGAAAGAACAGCCTGCATGATCTACCGGTCATTATAGACTATTCAGCCAGTTCCTTTCAAAAGGAACTGGCTGAATAGTCTTTTCATTCATTTACCATTGCCGAGCGCAATGGTAAATGAATGAAAGCAGCAAGTCGGTGCAGGGGTGCCGCATAGGACTGACAATCGGAGTTTGGGGGGCGGGGAGCGATGGTTTTCTCCCTCACCTAGGAACAGGGAGCTCCAGTGGTGGAAGCGGGCGGCCCGGCGCAGACCGAGCTTCTCCCGCAGAGCTGCCGTCATGCTGTATAGAAGTTGCAGGCGGTGGGGAGGCTGGCAGTGCTGCAGCGGCGGCGGCGGGGGGAAGTGCTGAAAGTAACTGGTCCTGGAGTCGGAGCCTTTCTGATCGCGGGCCCCCCTGCGGCCGGGGGATCGCTTCCGCCCGCACAGTGGCTGCCGGGGCCTCCCGCTCTCCTGCCCCGAGGCGGCGGCGGGGGGCTCCGGCGGAGGCTGCTTCTTGCGCTGCTTGCTTCGCTCCCTGTTCCTGGTCTGCACGGCCATCGAGCACCGCGGAGCTGGGGGAGGGCTAAGGCACAAACACAACAGTGCAGAGCCGGGGCGACACCAGTTCAGGCACAAACACAACAGTGCAGAGCCGGGGCGACACCAGTTCAGGCACAAACACAACAGTGCAGAGCCGGGGCGACACCAGTTCAAGGACCAACTCTGCGTCGAAAACGTGGGTCTACAAGCGAGGAGGAGGAGGCAGAGGAATTGCTCCTCCTTCCACACTGACGTAGGATAACAGCCAAGCCTCCCGTCGTCACGGCAACGCGACATTTGGCCTCGAGGCGCTTCCGGCTGCAGCCTGCTCACCGCCGCGGACGGCGGTTTGAAGCAAATAAATAAATAAAGAGACCGGCAAGGAAGGGGAGTGGGCGGAGCGTCCTGTTTTTGTGACGTCAGAGGCTGCGCGGCTAAATTGAAGGGCGCTGGGAGTTTGCTTGTTTCCATGCGCTCCTTAGCCCCTGCTTTTGCAACTAGTTGGCATGTCTAAGGAATGGTCAAGTTCTATGAATCCAGAGATTTGGTCTGTTGTATGCAAACTACTTTAAACAGAGTTACTGTAGGGTTGCTTCGCATTCAAAGCAGCTATGTCAGTTTTTTATGCGTTCATTTTTGTTTTCTAGTTCTCATTAAAATCCCTATCAACAAAAGTCTACACAAGTCACATTGGTTCCTTCCAAAACATAGAACCATTGATGACATCTTTACCTTACCAACACTAATCAAAAAACATGTAAAGAGCACCTCAGGGATAATATTTGCATGTTTTATTGACTTTACAAAAACCTTTGACTATTTACTTATTTGATTAATGTTATGCCTCTCAGGCATGTCAAAGCTTTTGGCACTCTGCTCTCATTTTTACACTATTACAAACTGGAATTGGGGGAGGGGAAGCTATGATATAATTAAGCCAAGTGTTTATCCATAGGCTATAAAGTAAAAATAAACAACATGGTGACAGGCAGCATTAGACAGGAGTTAGAAGAGACATAGGGGTGTAACCTGTGCCCCGCTATCTTCAACATGTACATCAATTGCCTCCCCACCGTACTATAGAGTTCTGTAGCTCTAATGCTAAAACTAAAGGATGCTGAAGTAAAATTCCTGCTATATGCAAATGATTTGGTCATTTTGTTACCCACTACAGAAGGTCTACAAGAGAATCCACCTGCTAGAGACCTAGCGTAAATCATAAGCCCTACAAAAATTCAGATTCTTCTTAAATAAACAATAAGTTGCACATACTCTAGAGCAGAGCTTTTCAATCTTTTTTATATCAGGACACACTTTCAAGTTTGTTTTATCCTCATGGCACAAGCCAAATTTTGCAATGTCATATATTCAAATCTGCTGCTCACTGGTCATGTGACTGAAAATGCCAGGAAATGTACTTAAAATTGAACAGCCTAAAGGCCTAAAATATAATTCTCATTTTGGTTCCCTCTATTTCTTTGGATGTATCATTGTGTGTTACCTATTGGCTCTTTGGTGTTCCTAATTAATTATCCATCATGAAGGGATACCACAATATCTAAAAAGAGAATACAGTGGTGAGATATAGAGTGAGTGAAATGTAAATTGGAATCAAATCAAGTCTAGAAAAGAGTAAAGTTGTATGATAGACCCAGTTCAAATGAAAAATATGTCATCTATGAAGTGGAGCCAGATGGGGATGAATTACTGAAAAAGAGTTTTTGGATAAACATGTTGAGATTTGAAATGGGACACATATAAACAGGCTATGTCGAGTGCATGGTGGCACCCATTGCAGTACCCTTAATTTGTTGGTAAATAGTACATTGAAAAAGAAATATGTTTCTTGTAAGTGCAATGCTAGCTAAGCAAAGGATGGGGGTACTGTTGTGGTCCCAGTCGCTAAGCTAGCGACCGGGTTCTTACCTTGTCTCCGGGCTCCCCGACCGCACCGTGAGCCGCGTGGTAAAAGGCTTCCCTGGCCGTGTGGCAGCGGCGTCTCCCTCGTGGAGACGCCATCGAGGCCTGAACTCGGCTCCTCCCCCCGCCGGGGAACGCGCGCACGCGCGAAGAGCCAGCTCTTGTAGGTCCAGCACCCGGAAGTGCTGAACCGCCCCTCTCCTGACGTCAGACGCCGGCAGACTATTTAAACCGGCGTCTGTTTCCTCAGCCTTGCCTTGCAACAAGGTCGCTCTCTGAGTGTTAGTTGCAGTTCCTGCTTGATCCTTGCTCCGGTTCCTGCTTGATCCTTGCTCCGGTTCTTGCTTGATCCTTGCTCCGGTCCTTGCTGTACCTTGTTCCAGTTCCAGCCTTTCCTGTTCCGGTTCCTTGGTTCCTGCCAGCCACGACCTTCGGACTTCACCTCGACTCTGCCTTGTCTTCTGCCAGCCACGACTTCGGACTTCACCTCGACTCTGCCTTGTCTTCTGCCAGCCACGACCTTTGGACTTCCTCTCGACTCTGCCTTGTCTTCTGCCAGCCACGACCTTCGGACTCCACTTCGACTCCTCTCGTCTTCAGCCATTCTCGATCACTGCATCTCTCCTAAGTCCCAGCGACCCGGACCTCTACGGGCTCCTCCTGGGGGGGTCTCGGGTTTCCAGGGCGAAGACTCCTCTTCATTACCAGCTGCGCTCTGCCTCCCAGCCTTCCTCCACCCTCGGCCGGCCCAAGGGTCCACTATCAGACTCAATCCATAACATTTGGGTAATTGCCAGGTTCTTGTGGCCTGGTTTGGCCTCTATTGGAAACAGGATGCTGGGCTTGATGGACCCTTGGTCTGACCCAGCATGGCAATTTCTTATGTTCTTATGCCTCTTTCTCCCCCAACCTCCCCGAAAACGCTGCGTGTGTAGTAGCAAGCCATGGTGGTGCAGCCTATTTCAGTTTTGCCTCTTGCTGTGGGGACCAGGGTGGCAGCAATGGGGCCAGGAAGAAGCCTCTGCCTAGGGCAGCCTTGAGACAGCTCGCTTTACTGACTGTGATTTGTGTGAGGGGCACTCTGGGCTGCTGCCCTCCCTGTCACCAGAGAGGAGGAGAAAGTGGCTGGACTGATTCCCTCGTTCTATGCACTCCTGATGCTCACAAAACCAGGACAGGCAGGCACTGAACCGCTGCTTGGCGTGAAACTGCTGCGGTCACTATGTGCAATTAAAATCACTACAGTCCAAAGCAAAGCATGCACAAAGAACAGCATGTTTTACAGGGCAGTGTAGAAAAGGAGGAGCTCACCATCATCCCACACAGGTGGAGAAGACCGGGAATGGTAAACCTTTTGCAGCCGCGACACACTTCCTGGTGCTTCGTGACACACTAGTGTGTCACGACATACCAGTTGAGAACTGCTGCCTTAAGATATTCAGATAAAAATTTCCAAGCTTTGCTATTGGACACACCACTCTTTACAGAGGATTATTCTACAGAAGAGATCAACTCGTGCTGAGCTTCATGCCACAACACTGGTAGAATACTGCAGGACCCGCAGAATCCTCCATGGACTTCGTATTCTTAAAGAGCCTCGTCTTCACACATATAATCCTGAGTTTATTACAAAGTGGAACCAGATCCTTAATAAATGTTCTTTTGACTTGATGATTTTGGTTGTCCAGACCACTAAGAAATCAGCCCTTGCCTTTCAGGAACAGGTCACTATGTAGATTGAGTCTCTCAAGACACACACACCACCAGATTTATTCTCCTCTCATGTGCAGGATTTTGAAGCCAATCTGGAGAAATGTTGGGTGTAAAGCCTTAAAATATAAGAAGTTTCAGCAGGATCTAGTAGATTATACAAAGGCTTCATTTATCCTTGGATGAACAGCTCCCATCCAACTTGTAAGAGGATTACCTTTGATACATCTTCTGCTTCATCCTCTTCTCACTCTTTAAGTGAGGAACCATGCACAGAGCTACAGCACAGCAACAACTATTTTCAGCTACCTCATTTTCTTCATCTTTTTTAGACTCTCGCATCTGCCACCATGACGGACTTATTCAAAACTGCATGGAAACTTTTGTCAAGTGCTCTCGCAGCATGTCACATGTTCACAAGGACATTGCTACAACAATCTATGGCAGTAAGGACCAGCATTCCATATGGGGACACCCATTTTCTCTCTTTACAGGATTCCTTGGTTTTCAATCTATCTTCATGAACCTTAACTGACAATGAGACTAGTACTTTACAGCATGGTTTATCTTTTGTACCTTCAATTAATGTAGATTTCTTCTCAATTAATGTTCATTTGCAACATTTTTTTGAATTATTAAAATAAAATATTTTTTTTTGTTCAAATGCCTCTTTACCTGATATGTCTGTTGTAACACATGGATCAACTTGAGTGTTCCCGGGGCTCCCCGATTCATTAATTATTGCATCTGAGAAATTGGTCCTTCTTGATGTGGCATCTCTGTCCCCTCTTCCTGGGCAGCTCTAAATGTTTATCCAAAGACTCTTTGATTGTCATTAAACCTGCAAAGGGGTGACACAGTTATTCTTAATCATACTGATTATGTTGCAGAGGCAGTCTGTCAACTAGCAGATACACAATTTTACAAACCCCTGATGTCTGACCCTACTGATGATTTATGTAATCTTATTTCTTCTTGTACTCAGGACGGGACTGAGGCTCATTTTCTCACTTCTCAAGAAGCCCATTTACTAACAATACATCACATATTACTCCTGCTTTTTATACTCTTCCAAAGATACATAAGAGCCTGATACACCCTCCCAGGCATCCTATAGTTTGAAGTATAGGTTCCATTTTGGAGCCCCTATCTACACTGATAAATTCCTTCAGTCCTTTGTGACTTTATTTGTTTCATATATCTGGGATTGAGTACATTTCATTACATGCCTACAGGAAGCCATCCCTTCACATTTCTATATATTTTACGCCCCCCTCTTCAAGGGCCCAGGTTTGTCAGGATGATCAGCGTGGAACTGTTGTAACAGGACTTGTCCAAAATGTTACGAGCAGGTTCCCAAGTATTGTCCTCATCCCCGCATCCTTCCCAAGCTAGCAAGTATTCCCAACGCCTGTTGGCGAAGCGAGAATCCAGAACCTCCCGTACTTGGAAGGTAGAGTCCTCGGCCGTAGGAGCAGAGGTAGAGTCAGGTGGTCTCTGATGAAGTTTGAGTTGCTTTCCATATACGAGTTGGAAGGGTGACCTACCCGTTGCTGCGTGTAATTGATTGTTGTAGGCGAACTCTGCCCACGGGAGCAAGTCTACCCAATTGTCTTGCTTGTGATTGGTGAAAGCTCGTAAGAACAGTTTTAGAGAACGATTCATCCGTTCAGTTTGCCCGTTACTTTGCGGGTGGAAGGCGGAGGAGAAGCTGAGTTGTATTTCGAACTTTTTGCAAAGAGCCCTCCAATACCTGGCTGTAAATTGTGGACCTCGGTCCGAGACAATGTCTTGAGGTAAGCCATGGATTCGGAATATGTGATGAGTGAATAACAAGGCTAGTTTGGTTGCAGAGGGTAGTTTGGTTAGTGGCACAAAATGGGCCATTTTAGAGAAACGGTCCACGGTGATCCATATGACAGTCTTGCCTTGAGAAGAAGGTAAATCTACCACAAAATCCGTGGCGATGTGAGTCCACGGTTCCGTAGGCACGGGCAGCGGTTGTAACAGCCCTCTCGGTGAACCAACTAGAGGTTTTTGCTTGGCGCATGTGGGACAGGAGCTAATGTAGAGAGAGACATCCCTACGAAGGCTGGGCCACCAGTAGAAGCGATTTATGAGGTCCAGCGTTCTTTCCCTACCGGCATGCCCTCCAGACAAGGAGTCATGCCCCCAAGACAGTACTTTCTTCCGAAGATTCTTGGGTACGATAGTTCTTGTTGTTGAATTTAGTGAAGTAAGGGCGAGGTGGACACATGCGGGATCTAGAATATGTTGTAGTTCCTCGTCCTCCTCAGGTTGAGCGGTACGGGACAGAGCGTCAGCTCGGACGTTTTTCTCTGCGGGCCGATATTTGAGAACGAAGTCAAAGCGACTGAAGAAAAGGGACCATCTGGCTTGGCGAGGGTTCAGGCACTGAGCATGGGCTAAGAACTCCAGGTTCTTGTGATCCGTATACACTAGAGATGTGAATCGGAACTGATATCGGATCCGATTCTGGTTCCGATTCACATCTATAGAGATGTGAATCGGAACTAATATCGGATCCGATTCTGGTTCCGATTCACATCTCTAGTATACACTGTGATGGGATGATTGGCCCCTTCAAGCCACTGTCTCCATTCTTCGAAGGCGAGTTTAATTGCCAGGAGTTCCTTGTCACCGATGCCGTAGTTGTATTCAGCTGGAGAGAACTTCTTAGAGAAGTAAGAACATGGCATCAACTTGCCAGAAGCATCGTGTTGACTGAGGACAGCCCCGACAGCTAAGCTGGAAGCATCGACCTCCACAATGAATGGGTGCAGTGGGTTCGGATGGCGCAAGCAGGAAGCCTCTAAGAATGCTTGCTTCAAGTTTTCAAAAGCCAGGCACGCGTCTTCAGGCCAGTCTTGAGTGTTGGCCCCCTTACGAGTGAGAGCGGTGAGTTGGGCGACATTCAGAGAGTAATGAGGAATGAAGTGCCTGTAGAAATTAGCGAATCCGAGGAATCGCTGGAGAGCCTTCAAGCCCGAGGGACGTGGCCAATTAGTGATAGCCGAAACCTTCTCGGGATCCATTTGGAACCCCAAGGAGGAAACAATGTATCCCAAGAAGGGAAGAGATTTGCAGTCGAACTGGCACTTCTCAAGTTTGGCGTATAGATGATTTTCTCTTAAAGCTTGTAGAACGAGTCTGACATGTTGTCGATGGGTGGCTAGGTCTTGGGAATAAATCAAGACATCGTCCAGGTATACAATGACGAAAGAGTGGAGCATTTCCCGGAGTACCTCGTTCATGAGATTTTGGAAGACGGCAGGAGCGTTGCACAAACCAAACGGCATTACCAAGTACTCATAATGTCCGTCACGGGTGTTGAACGCCGTCTTCCATTCATCTCCCGGGCGAATACGGACTAGATTGTAAGCTCCACGAAGGTCAAGTTTAGTAAAAACCTTCGCTCCTTGTAGTCTGTTGAGTAACTCAGGTATCAAGGGAAGCGGGTATCGGTCCTTTTTGGTGATGGTGTTCAACCCTCTGTAGTCAATGCAGGGTCTTAGGGTGCCATCCTTCTTAGCTACAAAAAAGAACCCTGCCCCGGCAGGGGAGAGTGAAGGGCGAATGAAACCTTTAGCGAGGTTTTCCATAATATATTCGGACATAGCTCGAGTCTCTGGTAGTGACAGTGGGTAGACTCGGCCGCGCGGGGGAGTGGTGCCTGGAAGAAGTTCAATGGCACAGTCAAATGGTCGGTGACATGGAAGGATCTCCGCCTTTTGCTTAGAGAACACATCGGAGTAATCCTGATATGATGAAGGGATTCCGATGGCGGTCTGGCAGAGAGGGACCTTGGCCCTCAGAGGCAACTCAAGGCAGTTTCGGAAGCAATAGGGACTCCACTGAGCAATCTGGAGAGAGTCCCAATGTATCACAGGGGCGTACAGCTGTAGCCAGGGTAGTCCTAAGACTACTGGATGCACAGTCTTTTCGAGCAATAGAAAGGAGATTTCCTCGGTGTGAAGAGTGCCAGTTCGTAGAGTCAGAGGTTTCGTGAGCTCAGTGATATTGCCAGGAAGAGGAGTTCCTTGAATGGAGGTGACTCATAGAGGAGGTTCTCTGGGTACTGTGGAGAGTCCAAGTTGGTGAGCCAAATCTTTTAAGATAAAGTTCCCGCCGGCTCCAGAATCCAAAAAAGCGAGAGTCTGAAAGGAACCACCAGGGTATTCCAGTGTAATAGGGACCGTACATTGAGGAGCAGCGTTAACACAGCCTAGGGGGAGCTCCTCCCACCTTCCTAGGCTCGGGCGTTTTCCGGCCTTTGTGGGCACTGAGCCAAGAGGTGGCCCTTGCCTCCGCAGTATAGGCACATGCCTTGAGTACGGCGTCGTCTTCTCTCTTCCTCGGAGAGGGGCGTGCGCCCTATCTGCATAGGTTCCTCCGTAGAAGGATTGCGGAAGAAGACTGCGTCCTGGAAGTGGTAGTCAGAGACCTAGAGAAGGAAGGCGCCAAAGAGACAGCTCGGCGAAGTACACGGCCCTCCTTGGCTCGTTGTTGAAGGCGACGGTCGATTCTCCCGGCAAGGTCTATAACTTCATTCAAAGAGCTGGGAATGTCCCGAGCCATCAACTCGTCCTTAATGCGGCCTGCGAGGCCCTCAAGGAAAATACCTCGCAGACAATCATCTTGCTAACCCAGTTCCATGGCCAAAGTGCGGAATTCGATAGCGTAGTCCGCCAGAGTACGGGACCCTTGTTTCAACTGTAGGATCTCGGTGGTGGCAGTAGTTTCACGAGCAGGTTCATCAAAGGTTTGTTTGAAATGGGCTACAAACCGGGGCAAATCCTGCAGCATAGGATCTTGATGCTCCCACATGGGTGACGCCCACAGCATGGCCTTCCCATCAAGCAGGGAGAGTATATAGGCCACTTTGACGGCGTCTGAGGGAAACTGCCCCGGAAGCAAGGAGAACCGGATAAAACACTGGTTCAGAAAAGCTCTACACGTCTTGGCGTCCCCGGTGTAACGAGTAGGCGCTGGAAGCTGAGTCTGCGCCGGAAGCTGCGGTGCGGGTACCGGGAGTGGAGATTGAACCACATCTGGAGTACTAGCGTCCAAACGAGTTGCGAGGCGATCAACTGTGGCAGCCAGCACTTCTAGGCAGTGCTGCTGCTGGATTCTCTGGGCCATTCCGGGAATGGCTTGCAAACCGGCTGCGTCCGCCGGGTCCATGGCCTTGCAAACTGTTATGGATTGAGTCTGATAGTGGACCCTTGGGCCGGCCAAGGGTGGAGGAAGGCCGGGAGGCAGAGCGCAGCTGGTAATGAAGAGGAGTCTTCGCCCTGGAAACCCAAGACCCCCCCAGGAGGAGCCCGTAGAGGTCCGGGTCGCTGGGACTTAGGAGAGATGCAGTGATCGAGACTGGCTGAAGACGCGAGGAGTCGAAGTGGAGTCCGAAGGTCGTGGCTGGCAGAAGACAAGGCAGAGTCGAGAGGAAGTCCAAAGGTCGTGGCTGGCAGAAGACAAGGCAGAGTCGAGGTGAAGTCCGAAGGTCGTGGCTGGCAGGAACCAAAGAACCGGAACAGGAAAGGCTGGAACTGGAACAAGGTACAGCAAGGACCGGAGCAAGGATCAAGCAGGAACCGGAGCAAGGATCAAGCAGGAACCGGAGCAAGGATCAAGCAGGAACTGCAACTAACACTCAGAGAGCGACCTCGTTGCAAGGCAAGGCTGAGGAAACAGACGCCGGTTTAAATAGTCTGCCGGCATCTGACGTCAGGAGAGGGGCGGTTCAGCACTTCCGGGTGCTGGACCTACAAGAGCTGGCTCTTCGCGCGCGTTCCACGGCGGGGGGAGGAGCCGAGTTCAGGCCTCGATGGCATCTCCACGAGGGAGACGCCGCTGCCACGCGGCCAGGGAAGCCTTTTACCACGCGGCTCGCGGTGCGGTCGGGGAGCCCGGAGACAAGGTAAGGACCCGGTCGCTAGCTTGGCGATCGGGACCGCAACACCAAACACTAAGAAGATCCCATGCTACTGATGCAATTAATAGCAGTGGCTATTCCCTAAGGGGTAGATTTTCAAACCGCGCGAATTGGCGTACTTTTGCTGGCTCATCAGGCGCAAGCAAACGTATGTGGGATTTTAGTAGATACGCGCGTAGCCGCTAAAATCCTGGATCGGCGCGCGCAAGGCTATCGATTCTGTATAGCACGTGTGCGCCGAGCCGCGCAGCCTACCCCCGTTCCCTCCGAGGCCGCTCCGAAATCGGAGCGGCCTCGGAGGGAACTTTCTTTTGCCCTCCCCTCAACTTCCCCTCCCTTCCCCTACCTAACCCACCCGCCCGGCCCTGTCTAAACCCCCCCTTACCTTTGTCGGGGGACTTACGCCTCCCGGAGGGAGACGTAAATCCCTGTGCGCCAGCGGGCCGCTAGCGTGCCGGGACATGACCTGGGGGCGGGTACGGAGGGCGCGGCCATGCCCCCGGGCCCGCCCCCAAAACGCTGCCGACACACCCCCAAAACGCCGCGCCGACCGGGCCCGCCCCCCGACACGCCCCCCTCGCCAAACCCCGGGACTTACGCGAGTCCCGGGGTCTGCGCGTGCCAGTAGGCCTATTGAACATAGGCGCACCGGCGCGCAGGGCCCTGCTCGCCTAGATCCGCCCGGATTTAGGCGGATTTAGGCGAGCAGGGCTCTGAAAATCCGCCCCTAAGTAAACTTGATTTAATAGCCGTTAATGGACTTATCCAATAACTTATCCAAACCTTTTTTGAACCCAGCTACACTAACTGCACTAACCACATCCTCTGGCAACAAATTCCAGAGCTTTATTGTGCGTTGAGTGAAAAAGAATTTTCTCTGATTAGTCTTAAATGTGCTACTTGCTAACTTCTTGGAATGCCCCCTAGTCTTTCTATTATTCGAAAGTGTAAATAACAGATTCACATCTACTCGTTCAAGACCTCTCATGATCTTAAAGACCTCTATCATATCCCATCTCAGCCGTTTCTTCTCCAACTGAACAGCCCTAACCTCTTCAGCCTTTCCTCATAGGGGAGTTGTTCCATCCCCTTTATCATTTTGGTTGCCCTTCTCTGTACCTTCTCCATCGCAACTATATCTTTTTAGAGATGTGGCGACCAGAATTGTACACAATATTCAAGGTGTGGTCGCACCATGGAGCAATATAGAGGCATTATGACATTTTCCGTTCTATGAACCATTCCCTTCCTAATAATTCCTAACATTCTGTTTGCTTTTTTGACTGCAGCAGCACACGGAGCCGACGATTTTAAAGTATTATCCATTATGAAGCCTCGATCTTTTTCCTGGGTGGTAGCCCCTAATATGGAACCTAACATCGTGTAACTACAGCAAGGGTTATTTTTCTCTATATGCAACACCTGCACTTGTCCACATTAAATTTCATTTTTCATTTGGATGCCCAATCTTCCAGTCTTGCAAGGTCCTCCTGTAATGTATCACAATCCACTTGTGATTTAACTACTCTGAATAATTTTGTATCGTCCACAAATTTGATAACCTCACTCGTTGTATTCCTTTCCAGATCATTTATATATATATTGAAAAGCACTGGTCCAAGTACAGATCCCTGAGGCACTCCACTTTTTACCCTTTTCCACTGAGAAAATTGACCATTTAATCCTACTCTCTGTTTCCTGTCTTTTAACCGGTTTGTAATCCATGAAAGGACATCACCTCCTATCCCATGACTTTTTTAGTTTTCTTAGAAGCTCCTCATGAGGGACTTTGTCAAATGCCTTCTGAAAATCCAAATACACTACATCTACTGGTTCACCTTTATCCACAGGTTTATTAACCCCTTAAAAAAAATGAAGCAGATTTGTTAGGCAAGACTTCCCTTGGGTAAATCCATGTTGACTGTGTTCCATTAAACCATGTCTTTCTATATGCTCTACGATTTTGATCTTGAGAATAATTTCCATTATTTTTCCTGGCACTGAATTCAGGCTCACTGGTTCGCCCCTGGAGCCTTTTTTAAATATTGGGGTTACATATTTTTAAATATTGGGGTTACATTGTCCACCCTCCAGGCTTCAGGTATGGATGATTTTAATGATAGGTTACAAATTTTAACTAATAGATCAGAAATTTCATTTTTTAGTTCCTTCAGAATCCTAGGATGCATACAATCTGGTCCAGGTGATTTGCTACTCTTTAGTTTGTCACTCTGGCCTACTACATCTTCCAGGTTCACAGTGATTTTGTTCAGTTCATCTGACTCATCACCCCTGAAAACCATCTCCGGAACTGGTATCTCCCCAACATCCTCATTAGTAAACATGGAAGCAAAGAATTAATTTAGTCTTTCTGCAATGGCCTTATATTCCCTAAGAGCCCCTTTAACCCCTCAGTCATCTAATGGTACAACCGACTCCCTCACAGGTTTCTTGCTTTGGATATATTTTAAAAAGTTTTTATTATGAGTTTTTAAAATTCTCTCAAATTCTCTCAAATTCTCTCAAATTCATTTCAAATTCTCTCTTCGCCTGTCTTATCAATGTTTTACACTTGACTTGACAATGCTTATGTTTTATCCTATTTTCTTCAGATGGATCCTTCTTCCAATTTTTGAAGGATGTTTTATTGGCTAAAATAGCCTCTTTCACCTCAACTTTTAACCATGCCGGTAATCGTTTTGCCTTCCTTCCACCTTTCTTAATGTGTGGAATACATATGGACTGCACCTCTAGGATTGTATTTTTAAACAATGTCCATGCCTGTTGAACACTTTTAACCTTTGCAGCTGCACCTTTCAGTTTTTTCTAACTATTTTCCTCATTTTATCAAAGTTTCCCTTTTGAAAGTTAGTGTTAGAGCTGCAGATTTACTTATTGTCCCCCTTCCAGTTATTAGTTTAAATTTGATCATGTTATGATCACTGTTGCCAAGTGGTCCCACCACCGTTACCTCTCTCACCAAATCCTGCGTTCTACTAAGAATTAAATCTAAAATAGCTCCCTCTCTTGTTGGTTCCTGAATCAATTGCTCCATGAAGCAGTCATTTATTACATCCAGGAACTTTATGTCTCTAGCAAGTCCTGATGTTAAATTTCCCAGTCAATATTGGGTTAATTGAAATCTCCCATTATTATTGCATGCCAAATTGGTTAGCTTCTCTGATTTCTCTTAGCATTTCATCATCTGTCTGACCATTTTGTCCAGGTGGATGGTAGTATACTCGTATCACTATACTCTTACCCAACACACATGGGATTTCTACCCATATAGATTCTACTGAGCATTTAGTCTCTTGTATGATCTTCATCCTGTTGGACTCTATACCCTCCCGGACATAAAGTGCCACACCCCCACCAAGTTGATCCTCCTTATCATTGCGATATAATTTGTACCCTGATATAGCACTGTCCCATTGGTTATCCTCCTTCCACCAAGTCTCTGTGATGCCAATTATGTCAATCTCATCATTTGCTGCTATACACTCTAACTCTCCCATCTTACATCTTAGATTTCTGGAATTGGCATACAGGCATTTCAAAGTGTGTTTTTTGTTTGTATTAACAACCTGCTTTTCAGTTGTTAGGGATAATTCGGAAATTATTAGCTTCGGTGATTTTTTACATATAGGCACATGGATTATGTTTGCTTTTAATGTAACCTCTCTGTTGGAATGCCCTAACTCTCCTGTTTCATTAGTTTCCTTCAAGGATAAATTTCTCCGAACCATGCACTGCTGAGTGACTGTCGGCTTTCCCCCTTGTTCTAGTTTAAAAGCTGCTCTATCTCCTTTTTGAAAGTTAGTGCCAGCAGCTTGGTTACACTCTGGTTAAGGTGGAGCCCATCCTTTCGGAAAAGTCTCCCCTTTCCCCCAAAGTTTTCCCAGTTCCTTACAAAGCTGAATCCCTCTTCCCTGCACCATCGTCTCATCCACGCATTGAAACTCTGGAGCTCTGCCTGCCTCTGGGGACCTGCACGTGGAACAGGAAGCATTTCAGAGAATGCCACCCTGGAGGTTCTGGATTTCAGCTTCCTACCTAAAATCCTAAATTTGGTTTCCAGAACCTTTCTCCCACATTTTCCTATGTCGTTGGTGCCCATATGTAGCACGACAGCTGGCTCCTCCCCAGCACTGTCTATAATCCTATCTAGGTGATGCGTGAGGTCAACCAGAAGGCGCCTATTCGATTCTCCAGAGAACTCCAAAAGACTTGGGGGCTTCTTGAATCAGTGCAGCTTACATTTCAACTTACAACCTTCATTGTTTCCCACAGACCTCTCTAAGACCAGTTACATTCTACCTTATTTGGATGGGAGAGCCTTATCATGGGTTTTTACCTTGTGGGAACGCAAGGACCCTATCTTGCAGGACATAGAAGGATTTATGGACTTGTTTAAATCCGTTTTTGATCACCCTGCTCGTATGTCTGTGGCTGGGTTTGCTTTGGTGGACCTGAAGCAAGGCAACAGATCTCTGGCGGAATTTGCCATTGAATTTAAAACTCTTGCAGCGGAATTTCGCTGGGACCCCAGATTTCTGAAGACACTCTTTTGCAGAGGCCTGGACACCCGCATAAAGGACGAGCTGGCTGCTCGTCAGACACCTGACTCACTGGAAGAATTAATAGCCTTAGCTACTCAGATTGACTGGAGGCTCTGAGATAAGGTGAAGAAATTCTGGCCTAAGGTGTTACCTGGGTTGAAGCCAACCAGTGCTCCTGCACTACGAGGGGGTACAGCACTTCTGCTGTGGAGAAAGAACCTGGTCACGGTCACTTGACCTCTAAAGAGAGAAGATTTAGGAGGAAGAACAGCCTGTGCATGTACTGTGGTCAGCTAGGCCATGATGTTTCTGCTTGCCCTTTTCATCCGGGAAACGGACAAGCCTCAGTCCCGCGGGAGGACTGTTCTTGGGCTATAAAGCAATACCTCCTCCACTCTCTCGTCCAGTCTCTGTGATCCCTGAGCCAGTGATGGTTCAAAACTCTGTCCTGAAGGACTCAGGGGCAGGAGGCAACTCTAATCTCAGATGTTTCGTGGAAAACCTGAGGAGTCCATTCAACAAATTTGAAGATCCACTATTGTATCACAATTTGAAGTAGGCCTTGGACGATTCTTTTTACCACCACTTCTCTTGAGGATCTTATCAACATCACCAGCAGTTTTTTTTTCTATTACCTACTGTTTTTCATAGCGGTTGCTATGCGCGCCATAGCTAGGTGGCACTCTACATCTTTAATGTCTTCTTGGACTACAAATTTGAGATATCTGCTACGATCTATCCACTCGGAAGTTGTGCTGAAGGACAACAGCACTGTTGATTCCGAAGAAGAAGATATCTCTAATTACCATCCTGATTGTCTGCTGGTGCTACCATCAGTTCCGAAGAAGAAGACATCACTAGCTACCAGCTTTCGCATTTGGTTTACTCAGAAGTTGTGCCCAAAAGTCTATGGCACTGTTGATTCCGAGGAAGAAGATATCTATATCTATCAATCCTACGTTTTGTCCATTTGGAAGTCGTGCCCAAAAGCCTATGGCACTGTTGATTCCGAAGAAGAAGATATCTCTGACTATCAACTTTACGTGTGGTTTACTCGGAAGTCATGCTGGAGGTTTACAGCACTGTTGATTCCGGGGATGAAGATATCTCCATCCATCAGCCTGTTCGTTTTGCTGGTATTGCCATCATTTCTCTTCCAGCATCCTGCGGAAGAGCTACTCAGAAGTGGATTTTGGACAAGTTTCTACATCACCACTTCCACTGAAATCTCAGTGACGTCCATGGCAGCCCTCTCATTGCTGCTGACTTCATTATACACTCTGCTAGATTATTCAAATCTCAACATCCATCTGTCATCGTGAATATACGAACTTGAACTCAAGAAATTAGAGATCCTGGATGTTTGTACAGAGGCTGAGTTGTGTATGCCTGAAAGGGCTTCAGCCCCGAAATCATCTTTGGGAGCCTCAGCCCTATTGGATAAAGAGATGCTTCATCAGTTCCACCTCGCACATCTTTGGTACTTAACCTGGTACCCGAAGAGGAGACCACCCTTTGAAGGGGGTACTGTTGCGTTCGTGCCTGTTCTCACCCTCGCTCCACCCTCTCTACCTTGGTGGTGACTCCCTTCGGGTCTGATGGACAGATGCTGCCAGCTTCTCCTCGCCACTTCTCCCCTGAATCCCCGGGCTGGCCTGACGCTGCGGATCCGCCATGTTACTGATGACGTAAGGGCGCATGCACGCGCTCCAGATTTTGTACCGACAAGGGCGCGAACCTCGAGGGCGTCCCTCTGTAGTAACGCTTCCAACTTAAAAGGTCTTTGCTTGCACCTATGAATCGAGTTTGCAAGGGGATTGATTGCAGGGATCATCTTGACCCGCTTCATTCTCTACTGCTCTGCCTCCACAACTTACCAAGGGTACCCGCTCCTCAGGGGCCCTGCTCTCTCTTCTTGATTTCAGATTGCTAAGACGGGATCCGGTACTCGCTTCTCGAGGGCCTACATCCCTGAATGCTCAGAGGACTCCTTACTGCCTGGAAGCGATTGCAGACGTAAACACTGTGAGTTCTATTACAGATAGAAACCGGTACTCGCTACACAAGGGCCTATGTTCCTAATCTCTGAAGACTCCCTTCTGTCTAAGATGTTATCGCAGGTATGGAGATCATGAGTTGTTATTGCAGATTGCAGATAGGAACCGGTACTCGCTCCACGAGGGCCCAAGTTCCTAAAACCCTTCACAGACTCTCTTCTATCTCAGAAGCTATCACATACCTATATCTTGTGAATTACTATTACAGATTACAGATAGGAACTGGTACTCGCTCCACAAGGGCTTATGTTCCTAAAACCCTCCAAAGACTTTCTTCTATTCCAGAAGCCATCTCATACACAGATATTGTGAGTTCTTATTCCAGACTGCATATAGGAATCAGTACTCGCCTACGGCTCCTGTTCCTGAATATACTGAAGACTCTCTGTTGCATAGAAGCAATTTCAGATATCTACAATTGTGAGTGTATCATCTACTACTGGTTATGTATCCAGCATACCCTGTCTACTCATTACCTATAGTCTCTCTCTACAGCTCAGCAACCCAGAGATCACAATTTCAGTATCTGAGGGACTTCAGGCCTGCCAGGCACATCAACTCACTACTGCCACCTCTGGTGGTTCTGCTTCCTGTCTAATAAAGAACTATCTGTGTTTGTCTCCATACTCCAGCCTAGCCGGTGGTCCCTCTCAGGATATCCTCCAGGGGGCGCTGTCATCTGCCATCGGCCCTAGGATTCACCAATTTCCACTAAGTGTTTATACCTTACATTACTAGAGTGGTATCATACAGACTGTCACTCTGTGGGAGCCAACCACAACAGATTATTAACTTCGCCTACGGAGTATTACTAATTGCTAGCTCCTCCCCTTGGGGGAGCAGCTTTGTACAGATTGCTACTCCTTCCCTCTGGGGGAGCAGATCACTAACAGATTGCTAACTACATCCCTCTGGAGGAGTAGCTCCACAACAGATTGCTAACTCCGTCCGCTTGGTGGGGTGATCCTGAACACCATGTAGCCTGGGAGCCTCCGCCATCGTCCTGCCTTCGTGGCAAGAGCCGCCAACGTTTTCCTTTCTCCAGCACAGACAGAGCTGCTGCTTCCATCTTCCTCTTTGTGGCCCGGTGGTTGCCGCCATCATTGTTCTCCCCATGTGGCACGGAGGCCGCCGATGTTCTCTCTTCTGCGTGGCATGGAGCCACCCTCAGTCTCCTTCCCTGCGGCAGGAAGTCGCCTTCGACATTGGGCCCTGCTTTGTGGCCAAGCACCTCCTGCAGCTTCCTCCTTCGTGGCAGGGATGCCGCTCTCCAGGGTCCTGCCTCCTTAGGCTAGCGGCCTCACCTCCTTCAGCCTTTAATGGAATCCCAAGAAAAAATATTTTACAGTGGGCTTAGGTAGAAATAGACATGTGACAATCAGGCACCCACCTTCCCCAAGTTTACAGCAACCTGTGCCTCATCCCCCACCCCCACCTCCCACAGAATTATCAGACATCCAGGATTAAAATACCCCAAAATCAATCAGATAACAGTAGGTTCTGGCAGAAAAAGACCTGTGACGGTCATGCAAAGAGAAAATAACAAGGCAAATAAATAACAAGAGGACAACCTTATATCATGGAAGGATTTATATTAAAAAGCCCGACTCCGGCCGAGTTTCGCCAAACAAGGCTGCATCAGGGGCTAAAAATTTAAAAGTGAAAACACATTAAAATAACTCCAGATAGGATAGTCACGATTGGCATAATCCTGAGGATGTGATGATATTAAGCTTTAGTATATTCCTTCTACTCAAGAGTTTGAAATCTATTATTTTTGAATCAACTGAGTGCAATATTTTTATGGTATAGATATTTATTTTTTATAAAAAATGTTTTGTTTGGCCATATTGTTAGCCGAAAGGTTGTTATTATTTTTAGGATTGAGATAATTGACATCATTGGGAGGATATAACGTCGCTACTCCTTTGCGAGATATAAATATAGTCAAAGAACTTATGTGCCTTTAGAGATTCTAAGTAGATCTTTATTTGCGCTAAAAATCTGCATTTTGAGGTAATACTACCACCCTTTGTTTAGAGTGAATACTTGCATCGGTGTATTGATAATGTTGTCACTAATAGCCTAAGGGTACATTTATATATTTTTTATTTATTTTTAAAGTGGCTGCATAGATCGTAAATTTGTTGTTTGTAGAGTAGAAAGTGGATGTAGTTCTGTACCATAATGTCAAATCTTGTAATCAGTTGTTAGTGAATAAAAAAAAATTTGGGGGGCTTTATGAAGATATACATGATAATAATTATTATCCATTTCATATTTGTCTGTTTTTTTGTAAATTATTACCCAATAGAAATATTTGGTAAGTTATGACGTCACTATCTTTTGCGTTTTTTATAGAGAGATACTGAAATATTTTCCTAGGTACAGTGTGAGTTTTGCTTTTTAATTTATATTGATATATTAGACATTATACATTGCAATATTAGATATAAGGATAAAACCTACATAAGTTTTCTTGGGGAAGATATAGTAGTAGATGTATTAATGAGAAGTATTTTAAATATTAAAGGTCATCCATGTATAGTCCTTGTAAAACTATTGAGATAAACATCATTATGCCATTTTTTCATAGAGTTTCTTTATGTTTTAAAACTGAAGACGGCGTGAACATTGTACCTAGGTTGACCTACTAGATTATGTAGCAGTGAGAGAACAATTAAGGTAATTGCTTTTTTAATTCATATTTCTATTTTAAAATTTTCATTTAGCTATTATTGTTTCCACTGTTTGACTATGTATAATTTATATGTATATTTAGGTCTTGGTTTGCCATCCATTTTTACTACATATGATATGTAGTTTCACACAATCATCAACTGTGGTTTGAGGTAAAATGAACTTTATGTATTTTTACAATTAAGTTATATACATGTTGTTTTGCATTTAATAGACAATTTGTTAGTTATTTTAATGTGTTTTCACTTTTAAATTTTTAGCCCCTGATGCAGCCTTGTTTGGCGAAACTCGGCCGGAGTCAGGCTTTTTAATAAAAATCCTACCACGATATAAGGTTATCCTCTTGTTGTTTATTTGCCTTGGCTACGTGGTACCGCCTTCCGATTTGTTTTAAGGGAAATTAACATCAATCAGCTAAAAAAAACCAGAGAAAGTTCTTAAGAAGTGCAACATAGCAAGGGAGAAAAATTGGAAACCTGTGACTACAAATGCTCACTGTTTGGGCAATAAAATCCCAGACCTCCAAGCCTTAATGGTGGAGGCAGACTTGGACTTTGTTGCTGTCACAGAGACATGGTTCACGGATTCTCATGACTGGGATACGGCCATACCGGGCTATAACTTGTTAAGGAATGACAGAAAGGACAAAAAAGGGGGAGGAGTAGCACTTTATGTCAAAAATAATATCCAAGCAACTGAACTGTAAGGAAACTGGGGTGGAGAAGAAGCATTAAGGGCCATCCTAAAAATAGATGACGTTACATCCATTTTTACTGGAGTGGTGTACAGGCCTCCAATGTTATGAGTCCGGAAGTGGACCCCTGTTCTGAGGTAAGGTTAGCACTGCCAAAGAGGGAGTTAACCCTCTCTGGTCCCTACCATCGGAGGGCAAGGCTTGAAGGTTCGCCAGTCGAGTACAAGACTTCTCCCTGGAAGCTCGTGGTTCCCCCAGGAGGGGCCTGTAGGAACCCGGCTGCTGGGACTTAGGACACTCCCTCAGGACTGAAGATTGGTCTGGATGCAGGTGCCTCCTGCAGGTCGTTGATTCCAGATGGCTGGCGCCTCCAGCAAGTCGAGTCAGTCCAGTAGTCGAAAGCCATTCCGAGGGTCGAAGCCAGGAGAAGGGTCCACAGCCAGTCCAGAAGCAAGCCAGGAGAAGGATCTGCAGCCAGTCCAGAAGTAAGCCAGGAGAAGGATCCGCAGCCAGTCCAGAAGTAAGCCAGGAGAAGGGTCTGCAGCTAGTCCAAGATCAAGCCAAACAAAGAACGACAGCCGGTCCAGAGGTCAGAAGCCAAGAATCAGTCCAACAAGGAAGAAGAACAAAAGCGGGACGAAGACCAGGAACGGAGACCAGGAACACCAGCACAGATCCGGAACCAGAAGCCACAATACCAAGGCAAGGTCTGAGAAGCAGACCTTGCCTTAAATACCTAAAATGAAGGAGGAGTCTCAGAAGGGAGCCACGACCATTTCCTGTCGTGGCCCCTTTAAATCTTATCTTCAGCCACGCGCGTGACTCTAAGGCAGCCAGGAAGGAGGAGTCAGCTCAGCCCCGCTGGGCTCCGCGGCTGGCCTGGGTAGCGGCCAAGGCCATGGGAAGAACGCCAGAGGAGGTTCCCTGCTCCTGCAGGAGCGGCCGGGACCAGGTACTCACCCACGGCGTCGGGTGGGCCCGGAGGCTCCCTGCTCCTGCAGGAGCCTCCGGGCCCATCCGATGCCACGGGTGAGTACCTGCTCCCGGCCGCGGACCACTGCGGCTGGCAGCCATGACAGTTGGCTCCGGTTGCGGCTTGCCGCAGCCGGCGGCCATATCAGTACCCCCTCCTTTAGGCCTCCCTCTAGAAGGCTTGGGTTTATCTGGATGTTCATTATGAAAGTTCTGGAAAACTGCTTTATCCAGGATGTTCTTAGCAGGCTCCCAGGAATTCTCTTCTGGTCCAAATCCTTCCCAAGACAGCAAGTATTCCCATGTGTGACCTCGTTTACGGACATCAAGTACCTCATGCACCTGATAAATCGTCTCTTCTTCTGCCCTAGGTGGTGACGCTTCAGGAACCTTGCGGGTAGGCCAAGTGAGGACCAATGGCTTCAGCAGAGATGTGTGAAAGGAGTTATGGATTCGAAACGTCGCTGGCAGACGAAGTTGATAGGTCACAGGACCTAGTTGTCGAAGCACTGGAAAAGGCCCAATATAACGAGGAGCTAGTCACATGGACGGAACTCTCAGGTGGATGTGCTGGGTGCTCAGCCATACTTTTCCACCCGGGTGGAACCGAGGACCTGGTTGATGGTGCCTATCAGCAAAGTTTTTGGCGGAGAGTGCTGCTTTATGAGGCATCTGCTGAGTATGGACCCATAGCTGTCTTAATTGTGCGGCAGTGAGCCATGCTGCTGGGGATGGAACCAGTAACGGCAAAGGCAAGGGTGGTCTGGTTTGTCGTCCAAATATGATCTGAAAAGGTGAAGCCCCCGTAGCAGTACAGGTGTGAGAATTATGGGAGAATTCAGCCCAGGAGAGAAGAGTTGCCCAGTCATCTTGGCGAGAATTGACATATATTCGCAGAAATTGTTTTAAAGTACATTCGTACGTTCAGCCTGTCCATTGGCTTGCGGGTGAAACGCTGTAGTAAAGTGCAAAGAAATGTGAAATCTTTTACAGAGATTGTGCCAGTAACGTGCAGTAAACTGAGGACCTCGGTCAGAAACAATGTGCTGTGGCAAACCGTGAAGTCCGAAGATATGGTGCATAAACAGTTGAGCCAACTGAGGAGCAGACGGGAAGGAGGATAGTGGGATAAAGTGGGCCATTTTTGAAAATCGGTCCACTACTACCCATATAACAGTATTGCCCTCTGAAGGCGGAAGTTCCACAATGAAATCTGCGGAAATGTGTGTCCAAGGTTTCGAGGGTGTCAGTAATGGTTGTAACAGTCCTTGTATTTTCCCCGTAGGAATCTTATGTTGGGCACAGGTTGGACAGGAAGCCACATAAGCTTTTATGTCCTTACACATTCTAGGCCACCAATAGTACTGTTGCAGAAGTGTCTGGGTCCGGGCTCGTCCTGGGTGTCCTGCTAGCTGAGAATCGTGTCCCCAGGCCAACACTTTATTCCACAGTCTCTTGGGTACCACCATTTTTCCAGGTGGGACCGTGAAGGTGGCGGCTAGGGTGATGCAGGCTGGATCTATAATATACTGAATGGGTTCCTCTGTGTCTTCAGTGGAAAACGATCGGGATAAGGCATCAGCTTTAACATTCTTGTTAGCTGGGCTGTATCGCAGTTAGAAGTGAAAACGTGTAAAAAAGTGCCCAACGAGCTTGGCGCGGGTTCAAATGTTGGGCCTGTTGAAGATATACTAAATTCTTATGATCCATATATACCTTATACGGTGTTGAGCTCCTTCCAGCCATTGCCGCCACTCTTCAAAAGCCAGTTTTATGGCAAGCAATTCTTTGTCTCCGATGGAGTAATTACGCTCCGCTGATGAAAATTTCTTAGAAAATAGGAGCAAGGATGGGAGATCCCTGAGATGTCATGCTGGCTTAAAACAGCTCCTACTCCTTCAGCAGAAGCATCCACCTCCACAATAAATGGACGTTTAGGATCTGGATGTCGAAGACAGGGTTATTGGAGAAAAGAGCTTTTAAGCACTTGAAAGGCCTGTTCAGCCTCAATAGGCCATTCCTTAATGTTCGACCCTTTACGGGGAGCGGCCAGTTTGAAAAAGTTCTTAATAAAACTACGATAGTAGTTTGCGAATCCGAGGAAACGCTGAAGTGCACGTAATCCTTTCGGCTGGGGCCACTCTTGGATACATCTTAATTTGGAAGGATCCATCTGGAAACCATGTTTGGAAAGGTAGGAAGGGTAAGGATTCCTGTTCAAAGATGCATTTTTCGATCTTGGCATATAAATGGTTCTCTCTTAGCGTTGTAACACCTGAACAACATGTTGCCGATGTGTCTGTAGATTGGAGGAAAAAAATCAAAATGTCATCGAGATAGACTACCACGCATACATAAAGTAGGTCTCGGAAAATTTCATTAATGAGATGCTGAAACATTGCAGGGGCATTAGTCAATCCGAAGGGCATAACAAGGTATTCACAATGACCATCTCTGGTGTTAAAAGCGGTCTTCCATTCATCACCCTCCCGAATCCTGATTAGATTATACGCTCCTCGTAGATCTAGTTTAGAAAACACTCTGGCTCCCTGTAGGCGGTAAAAAAGTTCCACTATCAGTGGTAGAGGATATCAGTCCTTGATGGTAATCGCATTAAGTCCACGGTAGTCAATACAAGGGCTTAACGTACCGTCTTTTTTCCCAACAAAGAAAAACCCGGCCCCTGCTGGAGATTTGGATCGTCGAATGAATCCTTTCTGTAGATTTTCTTGGACATATTCAGTCATAGCACGAGTCTCCAATGCGGATAGCGGATAAACCCTACCACGTGGTGGGGAAGTTTCAGGAACCAAGTTAATGGTACAATCAAATTCCCGGTGCGGAGGCAACATAACTGCAGCCTTTTTTGAGAAAACATCGATGAATTGTTCATACTGGGAAGGAAGGCCCTCCAGACGAGTGGTGCAGATAATGGTACTAGAGGCATTGGATTCTTTAATGCAAGTTCCACGACAGGCTGGACCCCAATGAACCAGTCTTAGTGATGTCCAGTCAAACTGTGGGTTGTGCCGTTGCAACCAAGGAATCCCAAGAACAATTGGGTGAATGGCTTTCTGAATGATATAAAAGGTGATGCTTTCGGTATGATTCAGTGCAATATGGCAATCCAAGGAAATTGTGTGATGAGTTATTCTCCCTGGCAGAGAGTCTTCATGGATGGAAGAGATGATTAAAGGCTTGGGGCACAGACTGGTAGGGATATGCAGTTGCTCCACCACATCTTGCAGGATGAAACTTCCTCCAGCCCCAGAATCTACTAACGCCAATGTAGAAAATTTGTAATCTCCTAGAAGCAGGGTTATTTGTAATGTGAGTGGAGGAGCAGGAGTAGTGATGCCTAGGGTTACTCCTCCAATATACCCTAGGCTTGGCAGTTTCCCAGATGCATAGGGCAACGTACAATGAGATGACCCACTCCTGCACAATATAAACAGAGGCCTGCCTTACGTCGCCTTTGCCTTTCTTCTGGAGAGAGAGGTCCATGACCCAACTGCATAGGTTCTTCGCCCGACCTCTATATGTTGGATGTAGATCGAGCTGCCGGGGGAGAGGAATGAACAGAACTAGACACAGTCGTGTGTCTACCGGTACTATGTCCTTCATGAGCTCTTTCTTGTAAACGGCGATCAATCCTGGTGACAAGATCAATCAAAGAATCCAAGGAGTGAGGCAACTCATGGGCCTCCATTTCATCTTTAATTTTGGATGACAATCCCTCCAAAATTATGGTCCGGAGACAGTTCTCCTCCCAATGGAGTTCTGATGCAAGAGTTCTAAACTCTATGGTGTAGTCTGCCAACGGACGACCTCCTTGGCGGAGTTGAAGAAGTTTGGAGCCAGACACTACTTGTTTTCCAGGATCATCAAATACTGTTTGAAACAGTTTCAGGAATTGAGGAAGATTTTGCAGAATAGGATCTGATCATCTCCAGTAGGGGGAAGCCCATGCTAGTGCCTTGCCTTCCAATAAAGATAAAATATACATAGTCTTGGTTAGATCATCCAGAAAAAGAGAAGATTGTAGCTGGAAATGCATACCACATTGGTCGAGGAATCCTTGACATGAACGAGGTTCACCAGCATAACGTGGAGAAATAGGCAAAGGAATCATAGAACGGGCATTTACCCAGCCCTACGGATGGTGGTGGAAATGATGGAGGAGCTGTCTGGAACACAGCAATGGAATCCAGCCGGGCATTGAGTCGCTCCAGGGAGGCGGCCATAGATTCAAATATCCGCTGCTGCTCCATGACTTTCTGGACTAGTCCAGGAATGGCCTGACGAGCAGAAGCCTCTGCCAGGTCCATGGCCTTGGTATTCTGTTATGAGTCTGGAAGTGGACCCCTGTTCTGAGGTAAGGTTAGCACTGCCAAAGAGGGAGTTAACTCTCTCTGGTCCCCTACCGTCGGAGGGCAAGGCTTGAAGGTTCACCGGTCGAATACAAGACTTCACCCTGGAAGCTCGCGGTTCCCCCAGGGGGGGCCTGTAGGAACCCAGCCGCTGGGACTTAGGAGACTCCCTCAGGACTGAAGATTGGTCTGGATGCAGGTGCCTCCTGCAGGTCGTTGATTCCAGACGGCTGGCGCATCCAGCAGGTCGAGTCAGTCCAGGAGTCGAAGCTGAAGAGCAGTCAAAAGCCGTTCCAAGGGTCAAAGCCAGGAGAAGGGTCCACAGCCAGTCCAGAAGTAAGCCAGGAGAAGGATCCGCAGCCAGTCCAGAAGTAAGCCAGGAGAAGGGTCCGCAGCCAATCCAAGGTCAAGCCAAATGAAGAACGACAGCCGGTCCAGGGGTCAGAAGCCAAGAATCAGTCCAACAAGGAAGAAGAACAAAAGCGGGATGAAAACCAGGAACACCAGCACAGATCCGGAACCAGAAGCCACAATACCAAGGCAAGGTCTGAGAAGCAGACCTTGCCTTAAATACCTAAAATGAGGGAGGAGTCTCAAAAGGGAGCCACAACCATTTCCTGTCGTGGCCCCTTTAAATCTTATCTTCAGCCGCGCGTGTGGCTCTAAGGCAGCCAGGAAGGGGGAGGAGTCAGCTCAGCCCCGCTGGGCTCCGCGGCCGGCCTGGGCAGCGGCCAAGGCCACAGGAAGAATGCCGGAGGAGGCTTCCTGCTCCTGCAGGAGCCTCCAGGCCCACCCGATGCCGCAGGTGAGTACCTGGTCCCGGCCGCGGACCGCTGCGGCCGGCGGCCATGACAGTCGGCCCCGGTTGCGGCTTGCCGCGGCCAGCGGTCATAACATCCAACTCAGACAGAAGAACTAGACAGAGAATTGATCAAAGACATTCTAAATGTGGGAATGAAGGGGGAAGCGTTGATTGTTGGTGATTTTCAGCTGCCAGACATGGACTGGAGTATCCTTTCTGCAGAATCCAACAGAAGTAGAGAGATAGTGGATGCCCTGCAAGGGGCTCTGTTCAAAGAAATGGTAATGGAACCCACGAGGGAGAGAGTTTTACTTGACCTAGTGCTCACTAACAGGGATAATATCTCTAATGTCCGGGTGGGTGCCCACCTCAGCACCAGTGATCATCAAACAGTATGGTTTGATATTACAAATAGGATCCAGAGAAGTGTCACAAAAACCCACGTTTTGAACTTCAAAAAAACAGTCTTTGTCGAAATGGGGAAATATCTGGAGGCAGAACTTGAAGACTGGGAGAAAATGGGAGAGTTTGAACAACAGTTGGCCAAACTAAAAGGAGCAATTACAAAAGCAACAAATTTGTATGTTAGAAAAGTAATAGAAATAAGAATCCAATCTGGTTCACAAAGGAGGTGGTTAATGTAATAAAAGCAAAAAAAGCAGCTTTTAAGAAATATAAAGAATCCCAAAAAGTGGAACACAGGGAGGATTATCTGGTGAAACTGAGGGAGATAAAAAAAGTAATCAAGAAAGCAAAAAGTCAGGCAGAGGAAAGGATTGCCAAGGAGATAAAGCGAGGTGACAAAACATTTTTCAGATATATCAGAGAAAGGTGCATAGTGGTATTGTGAAATTGAAAGGGGATAAGGATCAGTGGGTGGAGAGAGATGATAAAAAATCTTCAAAAAAGAAATCAAACTTGGCTATTCAGGAAGGCATTTTATGAAGGTCAATAGTATTTTTAACAATTTTCTTTTTATCACTATTTTATTTCAACTTTTATGATTTCTGGTTTAATGATTTTCATTACTACATTAATTTTATTCATGTTTTTTGCGAGCAATGACATTTTATTTACTACTTTGATTGCTCTTATTATGAATCTATAGGTTATGATAATTATGTAATAGTTGAATTATGTATAATATTTTATTTCTGATAATTTATATGTTTTAGGAATTGACAATGTATTAGAATCTACGATATTGTTGTAAACCGTTATGATGGAACCCACCAAATGACGGTATACAAAAACTTGTAAATAAATAAATAAAATAATGATGAATTAGCAGAAATATTAAACAAATACTTCTGCTCAGTGTTCACAAAAGAAGACCCTGGAGAAGAACCGTCACTTGTTATCAATACTGTAAAAGGGGGTGGAGTAGATGAAACTCCATTTACGGAAGAGAATGTATGGGAAGAGCTAAGAAAACTGAAAGTGGACAAAGCCATGGGGACTGATGAGGTTAACCCCAGAATACTGAGGGAATTCAGAGATGTACTGGCGAGTCCACTGTGTGACCTGTTCAATAGATCTTTGGAAAAGGGTGTTGTGCCTAGTGACTGGAGAAGAGCGGTGGTGGTCCCACTTCACAAGAGTGGGAATAGAGAAGAGGCTGGAAACTACAGGCCAGTTAGCATCACCTTGGTGGTGGGAAAATTAATGGAGACTCTGCTGAAAGAAAGGATAGTGAGTTATCTACAATCCGGTGGTTTGCTCAATCAGAAGCAGCATGGATTCACCAGAGGAAGGTCCAGTCAGACTAATCTAATTGATTTCTTTGATGGGGTGACTAGAGAATTGGATCAGGGAAGAGCGCTCGATGTAATTTACTTGGATATTAGTAAAGCTTTTGATACGGTCCCACACAGAAGACTCAGCAACAAAATGAGAAGCTTGGGAGTCAGCTCCCAGGTGTTGGCGTGTATTACAACTGGTTGAAAGATAGGGCTGGTACGCGCAGAATGGAGTTTCAAAGCCACCCGAGTATGTGTGGATCTCCCGCTATGTGCACATGTGAAAAGTTTTGAAAAAAGGGTTGGGCATAGGCATGTGGGAGAGCCAATGGGAACACTGAGAGGAGAGGATCACCTTGCTGGTAGCTGAAAGGAATCAGTAAGTTTTTGCTTGGGACATTGTCTTTTTTAAAAGTATTGGGGCAAAGTTAACTATCTGGGAATATTATTTAGTGTGTTTGTGTCTTTTATAGTCAGAAAGGTAGTGAATAAACAAGTTAGACTGTTTGTATTTTTAAATAGTCACTCAATAAGGTAGCTAGTAAGCAGTAGGTAGTGTGTTTATTTTTAAAAGTCTGCAGAACTGAGTGTTCTGCAGACTTTTAAAGAACTGAGTGTTTGTATTTAATACAAACTGAGTGTTTGTATTGAAAAAAAAAAAAACACAAAAAAAAACCAAACCCCAAAAGTAGCCAGAAGCTAGAAATAAGCTAGGAGCAGTGTATACCTAAGTAAAAATGTTGAATAGTTCACCTTGGAAAGGTGTTGAGGTAGTGTGATTGGGTTTGAATAGGGACCAACATTTGTTAATCAAGAGAGCAGTGAGTCACTTTGGCTGACTAACTGAAGTTAGACTGTTTGTATTTCCCAGCCCTCCCACCCCTAGCTCATCCCTTAATTTATAGGCAGGTGCCAATTTCACAAAAACAAACAAACCCCAAAACAAAACATCAACAAATACTTTATTGAGAATTCGATCAGACCCCGGTAGGCCACTACCAGACACATAGTGAATTCACTAATACATTTAAAGGACGTTAGACACATTCCTACTCCCATAGCAACCTAAAACTTAACTAGGAACTGAACAAAACTGAGATGAAGGCAGCAGTCCAGCAACAAGAGGGGGGCTTCCCAGTCTTTTACATAGAGTGTCACATGTATGATGTTTTACCCACCGGTGAGAAGTTGTACATGTTCATGTGATGCAAAGAGCTCCTGGCTCTCAGAGAATGAGTCCGATATCTGGAGGCTAGAGTGGCAGACTTGGAGGAGCTGAGGCAGACAGAGAGGTATATAGATGAGACCTTCAGGGACATAGTAGTCAAGTCCCAACTTCAGACTGGCAGCCCTGGTGCTGCCTTGGAGGAAGAAGGTCTCATGATGGGAGAGCACCAACCAGGTGCAGCAGGAAAGGATTCTGTAGCAAGGACCTGCTCTCCAGGTGATGCATTGCCCTTTCGCACTGAGGATATCTCCCCAAGGCCTACTGCCCAGGAGGGAAGGGTTAGGTCGGCCGTCATAGTTGGTCATTCGATTATTAGGAATGTAGATAGCACACAACCCTCCCTGAAAGCAACTCCCCCTACAGCCTCCCACAACCCTCCTCTCCCTGCCTCTCTCCACAGCACCACTGCTGTGCAATTTAGAGCAATCCTGTAAATATCGCTTTCCTCGTCGTTAGCAGCTACCCACTTTCATTGTAAATAAGTAGATCTTGCTACTTAGTTAGCCACATGTTCAGCTTATTGTTCGTTCTCTTCAAATACCATGTATATAGTCTCTTGTTCTTCCCTGCCTGTTACCATGTTACAAACAGTTACCATGTTTTAATGTAAAATAAGCAATTCATGCCTTATTTGTTTTAGTTACATGTGAACCGATGTGATATCTCGATCGAATGTCGGTATATAAAAACAATAAATAAATAAAATAAAATAAAATAACATGCCTACCTGGTGCGAAGGTGGCGGACCTCACGCGTTACCTAGATAGGATTTTAGACAGTGCTGGGGAGGAGCCGGCTGTCGTGGTACATGTGGGCACCAACGACATAGGAAAATGTGGGAGGGAGGTTCTGGAAGCCAAATTTAGGCTCTTAGGTAGAAAGCTTAAATCCAGAACCTCCAGGGTAGCATTCTCTGAAATGCTCCCTGTTCCACACGCAGGTCACCAGAGGCAGGCAGAGCTCCAGAGTCTCAATGCGTGGATGAGACGATGGTGCAAGGAAGAGGGATTCAGTTTTGTTAGGAACTGGGGAACCTTTTGGGGAAGGGGGAGTCTCTTCCGAAGGGATGGTCTCCACCTTAACCAGGGTAGAACCAGACTGCTGGCACTAATCTTTAAAAAGGAGATAGAGCAGCTTTTAAACTAGAACAAAGGGGAAAGCCGACAGTCGCTCAGCAGCGCATGGTTCGGAGAGAGGTATCTTCAAAGGATACTAATGATGCATTAGAATTAGGGCATCCCGACAGTGAGGTTCCAATAATTAGAAAAATAATCCAAGTGCCTGTAACTAAAAACTCACCTGAGCTAAAAAATTCTAACTTATCCCTTTCAAATAAAAAGCAGAATGAAAATACAAACAAAAAACAAACTTTGAAATGTTTGTATGCTAATGCCAGAAGTCTAAGAAGTAAGATGGGAGAATTAGAATGTATAGCAGTGAATGCTGACATAGACTTAATTGGCATCTCAGAGACATGGTGGAAAGAGGATAACCAATGGGACAGTGCTATACCGGGGTACAAATTATATCGCAATGACAGAGAGGAGCACCCGGGAGGAGGTGTGGTGCTTTATGTCCGGGATGGCATAGAGTCCAACAGGATAAACATCCTGCATGAGATTAAATACAAAATTGAATCTTTATGGGTAGAAATCCCTTGTGTGTCAGGGAAGACTATAGTGATAGGGGTATACTACCGTCCACCTGGTCAAGATGGTGAGACGGACAGTGAAATGCTAAGAGAAATTAGGGAAGCTAACCAAATTGGTAGTGCGGTAATAATGGGAGACTTCAATTACCCCAATATTGACTGGGTAAATGTATCATCGGGACACGCTAGAGAGATAACATTCCTGGATGGAATAAATGATAGCTTTATCGAGCAATTGGTTCAGGAACCAACGAGAGAGAGAGCAATTTTAGATCTAATTCTCAGTGGAGCACAGGACTTGGTGAGAGAGGTAATGGTGGTGGGGCCGCTTGGCAATAGTGATCATAATATGATCAAATTTGATTTAATGACTGGAAGAGGAACAGTGTACAAATCCAAGGCTCTTGTGCTAAACTTTCAAAAGGAAAACTTTGATAAAATGAGAAAAATTGTTAGAAAAAAACTGAAAGGAGCAGCTACAAAAGTAAAAAATGCCCAAGAGGCATGGTCATTGTTAAAAAATACCATTCTAGAAGCACAGTCTAGATGTATTTCACACATTAAGAAAGATGGAAAGAAGGCAAAATGATTACCGGCATGGTTAAAAGGGGAGGTGAAAGAAGCTATTTTAGCCAAAAGATCTTCATTCAAAAATTGGAAGAAGGATCCAACAGAAGAAAATAGGATAAAGCATAAACGTTGGCAAGTTAAATGTAAGACACTGATAAGACAGGCTAAGAGAGAATTTGAAAAGAAGTTGGTTGTAGAGGCAAAAACTCACAGTAAAAACTTTTTTTTAAATATATCTGAAGCAGAAAGCCTGTGAGGGAGTCAGTTGGACCGTTAGGTGATCAAGGGGTTAAAGGGGCACTTAGAGAAGATAAGGCCATCGCAGAAAGATTAATGATTTCTTTGCTTCGGTGTTTACTGAAGAGGATGTTGGGGAGGTACCCGTAATGGAGAAGGTTTTCATGGGTAATGATTCAGATGGACTGAATCAATCACGATGAACCTAGAAGATGTGGTAGGCCTGATTGACAAACTGAAGAGTAGTAAATCACCTGGACCGGATGGTATACACCCAAGAGTTCTGAAGGAACTAAAAAATGAAATTTCAGACCTATTAGTAAAAATTTGTAACCTATCATTAAAATCATCCATTGTACCTGAAGACTGGAGGATAGCAAATGTAACCCCAATATTTAAAAAGGGCTCCAGGGGCGATCCAGGAAACTACAGACCAGTTAGCCTGACTTCAGTGCCAGGAAAAATAGTGGAAAGTGTTCTAAACATCAAAATCACAGAACATATAGAAAGACATGGTTTAATGGAACAACGTCAGCATGGCTTTACCCAGGGTAAGTCTTGCCTCACAAATCTGCTTCACTTTTTTTGAAGGAGTTAATAAACACGTGGATAAAGGTGAACCGGTAGATGTAGTATACTTGGATTTTCAGAAGGCGTTTGACAAAGTTCCTCATGAGAGGCTTCTAGGAAAGTAAAAAGTCATGGGATAGGTGGCGATGTCCTTTCGTGGATTGCAAACTGGCTAAAAGACAGGAACAGAGAGTAGGATTAAATGGACAATTTTTTCAGTGGAAGGGAGTGGACAGTGGAGTGCCTCAGGGATCTGTATTGGGACCCTTACTTTTCAATATATTTATAAATGATCTGGAAAGAAATATGACGAGTGAGATAATCAAATTTGCAGATGACACACAATTGTTCAGAGTAGTTAAATCACAAGCAGATTGTGATAAATTGCAGGAAGACCTTGTGAGACTGGAAAATTGGGCATCCAAATGGCAGATGAAATTTAATGTGGATAAGTGCAAGGTAATGCATATAGGGAAAAATAACCCATGCTATAATTACACAATGCTGGGTTCCATATTAGGTGCTACAACCCAAGAAAGAGATCTAGGCGTCATAGTGGATAACACATTGAAATTGTCGGTTCAGTGTGCTGCGGCAGTCAAAAAAGCAAACAGAATGTTGGAATTATTAGAAAGGGAATGTTGAATAAAACGGAAAATGTCATAATGCCTCTGTATTGCTCCATGGTGAGACCGCACCTTGAATACTGTGTACAATTCTGGTCGCCGCATCTCAAAAAAGATATAATTGCAATGGAGAAGGTACAGAGAAGGGCTACCAAAATGAAAAGGGGAATGGAACAGCTCCCCTATGAGGAAAGACTAAAGAGGTTAGGACTTTTCAGCTTGGGGAAGAGACTGCTGAGGAGGGATATGATAGAGATGTTTAAAATTATGAGAGGTCTAGAACGGGTAGATGTGATTCGGTTATTTACTCTTTCGGATAGTAGAAAGACTAGGGGGCACTCAATGAAGTTAGCATGGGGCACATTTAGAACTCATCGGAGAAAGTTCTTTTTTACTCAGCACACAATTAAACTCTGGAATTTGTTGCCAGAGGATGTGGTTAGTGCAGTTAGTATAACGGTGTTTAAAAAAGGATTGGATAAGTTCTTGGAGGAGAAGTCCATTACCTGCTATTAAGTTCACTTAGGGGTAGATTTTCAGACCGCGCGAATAGGCGTACTTTTGCTGGCGCATCAGGCGCCAGCAAAAGTACGCGGGATTTTAGTAGATACGCGCGTAGCCGCTAAAATCCTGGATCGGCGCGCGCAAGGCTATCGATTCTGTATAGCCGGTGCGCGCCGAGCCGCGCAGCCTACCCCCGTACCCTCCGAGGCAACTCCGAAATCGGAGCGGCCTCGGAGGGAATCCTCTAACGCCCTCCCCTCACCTTCCCCTCCCTTCCTCTACCTAACCCACCCGCCCGGCCCTGTCTAAACCCCCTCCTTACCTTTGTCGGGGGATTTACGCCTCCCAGAGGGAGGCGTAAATCCCCGCGCGCCAGCGGGTCGCTAGCGCGCCGGGACGCAACCTGGGGGCGGGTCCGGGAGGGCACGGCCACGCCCCCGGACCGCCCCGGGCCGTAACCACGCCCCCGGGCCCGCCCCCAAAACGCTGCCGACACACCCCCAAAACGCCGCGCGGCTCGGACATGCCCCCGACACGCCCCCCTCGGAAAACCCCGGGACTTACGCGAGTCCCGGGGTCTGCGCGCGCCGGTAGGCCTATTGAACATAGGCGCACCGGCGCGCAGGGCCCTGCTCGCCTAAATCCGCCCGGATTTAGGCGAGGAGGGCTCTGAAAATCCGCCCCTTAGAGAATAGCCACTGCCATTAGCAATGGTAACATGGAATAGACATAGTTTTTGGGTACTTGCCAGATTCTTATGGCCTGGATTGGCCACTGTTGGAAAAAGTATGCTGGGCTTGATAGACCCTTGGTCTGACCCAGTATGGCATTTTCTTATTTTCTTAGAAGACAATGGGTGATGGTAAATGGAACCTACTCTGAAGAGAGAATGGTGTTAAGTGGAGTGCCACAGGGATCGGTGTTGGGACCGGTTCTGTTCAACATCTTCATTAGCGACATTGCAGAAGGGTTAGAAGGTAAAGTTTGTCTATTTGCGATGATACTAAGATCTACAACAGAGTGGACACACCAGAAGGAGTACAGAGAATGAGACAGGATTTAAGGAAGCTGGAAGAGTGGTCGAACATATGGCAGCTGGGATGCAATGCCAAGAAATGCAGAGTCATGCATCTGTGGTGTAATCCAAAGGAATTATATGCATTGGGGGGTGAAGGGTTGATGTGCACGGAGCAGGAGAGAGACCTTGGGGTGATAGTTTCTAATGAGCTGAAGTCGACGAAGCAGTGTAACCCCACGATAACCAAAGCCAGAAGAATGCTGGGCTGCCTAGAGAGAGGAATAAGTAGTAAGAAAAGGGAAGTGATAATCCCCCTGTACAGGTCCTTGGTGAGGCCTCACCTGGAGTACTGTGTTCAGTTCTGGAGACCGTAACTCAAAGGAGACAGAGACAGGATGGAGGCGGTTCAGAGAAGGGCGAACAAAATGGTGGGTGGTCTCCATCGAATGACTTATGAGGAGAGGTTGAAGAACCTGAATATGTATACTCTGGAGGAGAGGAGGAGCAGGGGTGATATGATACAAACCTTCAGATACTTGAAAGGTTTTAATTATCCATGGTTGTCAACCTTTTCCATTGGAAACAATTTAGTAGAACTAGGGGTCATGATTTGAAACTCCAGGGAGGAAGACTTGTCAGGAAATATTTCTTCACTGAGAGGGTGGTGGATGCCTGGAATGCCCTTCCTCCGGAAGGGCATTCCAGGCATCTGTGAAGGATTTCAAAGGGGCATGGGATAAACAAGATCACAAGGAGTTCAGTGGGATTTGAATCCTGGTTTCCCTGGTTTTGAGCCCACTGCTCTAACTACTAGTCTACTCCTAAGTAGTTATAGATAATGTGTGTAAGAGATGAAGAAGTTAAAAAGGAAAAATCTGTGTGTAGAAAAAAAATGTATATAGTTCTTCTTATTTTGTAATTTAATGCTGCAAACCATCTCACATGAGATAGATGATAAGCTTCTGTTACTTCCTACACATGGGTGTTTTCTGTTTTAATTGCTCTTGCTTTGCATAAACTTAAAGACATTTAGAAACTCCTTATCAAAATACAAGTCCTCTATATCAAAACAAATTAACATAATGACTATTATTTAATGCAACAACTGTAGTGCCTTAGTCTTAAGGCAGAACATCTAGAGGCTCATAATTTGTCCCATTTGCTTTTATTGCAATATAAAAGGAGCTGTATTATCTGAAAGATGAATTATCTATGATTTAAAAATCCTCCCTGACTGTGCAGCATCCAGAATATCTTCCCCTACTCCCAAAGAGGATTTGGAAACCCAGAAATAAATAGATTACAGTGGGTTTCTGGAAGGGTAAGACATGTGATACAAAGACACCCAGTATCCCAAACAATACCCAAACAAAATATCTTTTCTCCATTGAAAAATGAAGGTGCTCCAGAAATGGAAACTGCAGCAGTATCTAAAAGGAAAGACACCCAATGAACAGACACCCTTGGTCCCCAGCTGTGCACCATCCAGAATATTTGTACCCATGCCCACAGAGGATTCAGAAACCCAGAAATAAATGGATTACAGTGGCATCTGGAAGGGAGCTAAGAGAGATGCTGGTGAGTCCAATGAAGGGGCTGTTCAATAGATACTTGGACACAAGAGTAGTGCTGCAAGACTGAAGAAGGGTGATTGTAGTTCCACATCACAAAAGTGGTAGCAGAGAGGAGACTGGAGACTATAGGCCAGTTAGCCTTATCTCAGTGGTGAAAAAATTAATGATACTGTTGTTGGAAAGAATAATTAACTATCTATAATCCAGTGGATTGGAGGATCTGAGGAAAAATGGTTATATCAGAGGAAGGGCATGTCAGATGAGCCTGATTGATTTTTTTTTTTGGGGGGTAAGTAGAAAATTAGATCAAGGAAGAGCACTTGATGTGGTTTATTTGGATTTCAGAAAAGTTTTGGATACAGTCCTACATAGGAGGCTCATGAATAAAATGAAATGCCTGCAAGTTGGTCCCAAGGTGGTGGAATGAATTACAAAATGGTTGACTGACCCACAACGGTATGTAATGACAAATGGAGCCTATTGTGAAGAGAAATTGGTGATAAGTGAAGTGCCTCAAGGATTAGTTCTACGTCCTGTTCTGTTTAATATCTTTGGTCTAGATTAATCAAATTGCTATATTTATCACAGGAATATGGCGCATTAGTGGCCACAATAAAAAAGGGGTGTGGTTATGCACATATTTTACATTCTGCTTCACATAGTAAAAATTTATAACCTGCGATAAGTTTTTGCGTCATGGGTTGCAGTATCATGGTGAGCGATGCATTAGCGCATCGCATGTACAAAACAGGACAAGTCGGGCTGGTACGCGCAGAATGGAGTTTCAAAGCCACCCGAGTATGTGTGGATCTCCCGCTATGTGCACATGTGAAAAGTTTTGAAAAAGGGGTTGGGCATAGGCATGTGGGAGAGCCAATAAATGTGGCTCTTAACTTTTCTGCTGCTATGGATGGCTTGTAAGTCATTAAAGAAAATAGGCTTGTTAATGGGCTATTAAGAGTTGGGCTAACAAGGCAAAGGACAGATAAACTACGGGGATTTGGAAGTCATATCCCTAGCCTGGGTGAACTGAGAACAAACTGGTGAAACTGGCAATGGTGTTAGCATGTGTCGTTTTACATTTAAACATTTTTATTAACCAAAGTTACCAAATATACAAACAATCAGAGTGCAGTGTCTCTTATTCACTCCAAAGCAGGGGCGGATTGTGGGAAAATAATGGCCCGGGGGATTTTACTCCATACTGGCCCATGGGTACCCAATTACACATACAATTTGTTGAGTCACCAAATACAGAATAAAGGGACCATAAAATATACACAGAAATGCACAGACAAACTGAACTGGAAACCACAACAAGTTAGACTGTATGTAATGCAGCAATGAAAAAACAGAAAATACCATCATTCCTCATAAAACATCAAACAATAAAATCAAGAACTATAAAACATCACAATAGGAAAATCATACTAAAAATTTATATTTCAAAACTGCAGATGAATAGAACCTCCAGTAATTTAACTCAGGGAAATTTTCAAAAATGTGTATATAACACCAATAAAATATTTCAAAAAGAGCAGAGATCAAATAATATTCAATAATTAAAACTAATAAGGATTTTAAAAAGCCCCTGCTGTCCCCTTCTGTGGGAGCTCTTTATTTCCAGTCACCCTGATATTGTCGAGGATTAGGAGGTTAGCCTCTCTCTCTCACACACATACCCACATGTCCATTCTCTCTCACACATACACTGTCACATACATACACATTCATGCTCTTATATCCACCATAACCTCTTGCTCTCACTGACACTGACACACTCTCAGGCTCTAAGACACTCTCTCCCCCTCCACATCCCTACAAACTCTTACTCCCTTGGATTTTCTCAGACACACTCATGCTCTCACACTCACTGGCTCCCTCACATACACACAAACACACACACCCAGGCAAGCTCCCAGTCAGTCATTCTCACACACACACACACACACACACACACACACACACACACACACACACACACTGACCCCCAGGCAAGCTCCCATTCATTTTCACACCACTCCCTCCCCATCCCCCAGGCATGCACCCATTCATTCTCACACACACAGACCCCCAGGCAGGCACCCATGCATTCACACACATACACCCCCAGGCAGAGTCCCATTCATACACATGCACACACTAAAGGCAGACCCCCCCCTCTCTTTTGCCAGCAACCTTGGAACCTCTCTCATTCCTCGGCTGCCACATGGCTATTGGGGCGGCGCCGACTGCTGCTACAGACACTGAAGCCCATTCTGCTGCCTCCTCTGTGCAAGCCCCATGGGCTTCCACTCTCTCCATGCTGATCTCATACATTGTGAGATCCGCATAGAGAAAGTGCTATTCTTGCACATTCTCAAAAATTACATGTGCCAATCACTAAAAAGTAATTTTTTTTTTTATCTTTGCGGTCTGATCTTAATTTTCTAATTGGTTGGTCACGGGCTTTTTTTCCACCTTCCCTTTCTTATTTTTTTTGCCAATTCCTTTTATATTGTCTTTTTTTCTGTTTCTTTTCTCTCCATCTTCTTCCCTCAAACACACAGTCAGGTTCTCATTTTCACATGCATGTCTCACACACACACAGGCTCTCACTGTCACATGCGCTCTCTCATACAATCATTCATACACACAGTCTCTCACTGGCACTTGCTGTCTGACTCTCACACACCCAGGCTCTCACTCCCACATGCTGTCTTGCTCAAGCACAGGCTCTCACTGTCACATGCTGTCTCTCTCTCACACACAGAGGCTCTCACATGCTATCTCTGCAAACATTCAGGTTCTCACTCCCACACACAGTCTCTCAACTCATCTCAAACACGCACACACACACTCTACAGACCCTCAGCCTCTCTCTCACCTCTGGGCCTCCTCTTCGTGGGTCGCCACAGGATGGGCTCTACAGCGGCCCTGATACCGGGCCTCTTCCTCTTCTCGGGCCGCTGCGACTTGGGATTCGCGGCGGCCCATGGCTCCTCTTCTGCACGCGCTGATGCTCCACCTCCTTCCTGCCCACGCGGCTCCGGCAACGTTTAATTCTGGGGCCCAACAGGCAGGAAGGAGGAGGAGCATCCATGCGTTTAAACAGGATCTTTTTCTTTGGGCCGTGGTGACGTGAACCTTACCAGGCCCAGCTCTAGTGCTTCCACCGGCCCTGTCCACAGGGGGAAGCCCGATCCCCCAATAGGCCAATCCACCCCTACCCCAAAGACAAATCAGAAAAACAATAAAACATTTGCCATTTTACCCCCGTGCAGCCCAGAACAAATCCATGTGACCCCTATGCCATTCTTAACATCCCCCCATTTACGCGATGATAAATTTATGTGATGATAAATTTACGTGATGGAATCAGGATTTGCACACACATGTGCAGGTATATATCAGATAGGGTGCACATGCAGTCGTTTTCAGTCTATTTGCTATATTGCACTCGTATATGCATGCATATAATACAATAGCCACAGCCATTATAACATAAGTGCATATATAAATGCATGGTATCAAACAGGCTGAAAGTGCCTACATGTGTGCCCTATTTGATATGTTTGTGCACTTCCCTCTTCTATCACATAAAAGGGCCAGTGAGGCAGCCATTTCCCACGACTGTTACACTTCCCCCTAACATAGAAGATTTAGGAAGAAAGGGCAGGTAAAAAAAGGTTAAGTTTTTGGCCCAGCAGGGTTGTGTAGGGGTGTCTGATAAAATCTCTTGTTTTAGCGCTCCCTAAATTAGCTGTGATCCACAATAATGGCACCTATCTCATGGTAAAAACTATTTTTCCACTCTAACGCACAAAAAAAGGTATTATTTCTGACAGTAAATCCCACATTAGTGTACGATGAATTTTCATGATAGGCAATAGGAGTCCCTCATTTGCATAAAAAGCTAGCTTTTGCATACTCATTATCAAATTTGCTTTCAAATGTGTGACAGGATAAAGACCATGCGTTTATCTTGTTAAGACCATAACACAATTTGATGAATGACCCTGTCTGTGAGCAAGGTACAGTTTGTCTTTTTGTGAATGAGACTAAGATCTGCAAGGAGAGAATGAAGAGCAATCTAAGAAAACTCAAACAGTGGTCAAAGGTTTGGCAGTTAGCATTCAATGCTAAGAGAGCAGAATTGTGCATTTGGGGTACAATAATCCAAAGGAGCTGTATGTGATGGGGGGAGGGGGCCTCAAAAAACTGATGTACACGAACTATGAGAAAGACCCTGTGATGATCTGAAGGTAGCAAAGCAATGTGACAAGGCAGTTAAGGCAAGAAAAAAGAGGTGATAATGCCCCTGTGCAGGTCTTTGCTGAGGTCTCACCTGGAGTACTATGTTCACTTCTGGAGACCATATCTCAAAAAGGATAGAAACAGGATAGAAGCAGTCCAGAAAAAGGCAACCAAAAGAGTATGAGATCTGCACTGAAAAATTAATGAAATTAAAGTGGTGAACCTAAATTTGTATTCTCTGGAGGAGAGGGGGGGAGACAGGGGAGATATAATATAAACTTTAAATACCTTAAAAGTATAAATGATGTACAAGAAACAGAGATAGGGCACTGCATGCAGGAAGATCACAACACTCCCGGTATCAGGGATAGGGTACTGCGTGCAGGAAGATCACAACACTCCCAGTATCAGGGTTAGGGCACTGTGTGCAGAAAGATCACAACACTCCCAGTATCAGGGATACGGCACTGAGTGCAGGAAGAACACAACACTCCCAGTATCAGGAATATGGCACTGAGTGCAGGAAGATCACAACCCTCCTGGTATTAGGGATAGGGCACTGCATGCAGGAAGATCACAACACTCCTGGTATTAGGGATAGGGCACTGCGTGCAGGAAGATCACAACACTCCCAGTAGCAGGGATACGGCACTGCGTGCAGGAAGATCACAACACTCCCGGTATCAGGCATAGGGCACAAGTTCTAGTCACATTGACTGATCACATTACTTTTTTTGTCAAGCTACCAACCGTTTCCATCTCCCATCCCCCATATATTGTCAGTGGGAACCTTGGTAACATCAATAAATAAGAAGGCAGCCAATAGGAATACATATTCATTCCTAAACTGACCTTAACTGCCCTGAAAAGTGTCAAATTGTATCATTTTCTGTTAGTGCGCACTAACTTCCTTTTCACCAAACACGATTTTCTTCTCCTGCCAGACGATTTCGATCGTTAGACGATCGGGCACACGATTCACATCCCTAATATAAAGTAAGATTAGAGCTGATTTATAAATTGACATGATGGAATGTAATTCTTTGTTTCTGGATTATGGATGGAAATCAGTCCTATCTATTTTATGTTATGATATTTTTCTTAGTATTCTTATAGTTGGAAAATCAATAAAGAAATAATTAAAAAAAAAAAGGGGCACTCTAGGGTTTCCGGGGCGGGACCAACTCTTATGCACGTAAGTTGCTATTTTAAAAGATACTTTCTTGAGTACATTTAACAACGTCCTTGTGTATTTTTACACCTGCTAATTATCTGACGTAATGATATTAAACATGTTTATTGTGTAATACTGTCGGGTGGGAGATCTAGATGAAATGGGGGGAGTTCAGGCTGAAGAACCAGGAAGGGCTCAGTGACCTGGAGAAGGACTGCGTGACTTGGTCAACTAATTGGTAAACTGGTTAATTTCATTTATGCACATTTTAAAATTAGCCATCTTGCAGATGTAAATAAGTCCTACTTTACTTTTACGCAGAAAATATACACATGTATATTTTTTTAAATTGTAGAAAAAATACACGTGGTTTCAATGCATTGCATGTATTTATGTGTAAGCTTACATACATGCACATGATGCGGGGTAGAGATTTGCGTATTTTTGAAAACACGTGTATATCATATGCACAGGTTATAAAATACATGTAGATATGCTCAAAGCAATACATGCATGTATATGCTGCTGTGCATATTTCTTTGAAACTTATTTTCTGCTGAAGGGTAACCTGCACAGAGCAGCAGTTACTACCCTTAGCAGAAGGCATGGGGGGTGACTGTTCAGAGAGGCAGTTACCACCCTAAACATCTTGCTACTTCAAACTCCATATCATCTCCGTTTTGAAACCTACAATGTATTCCTGCATCTAAGCCCTTTATAAAGCAGATGAGCTGCTTTTTGATGCAACCAAAACAAAATTAGATCTGTGTCAGGAAATACTTTAATTAAAGGTAAAAGCCAGTGTCCAACTTGGGCCGAGTTTCGCCCATACAATGTGGCTATATATATAAGGGCAATGTGAGAAAGAAGATGATCATTCAAATAATGTTAATTCCTTCACAGTAAAGGAGAGAGTAAAGGAATGTTAGTTCCTTCACAGCAGCTACAGACATTAACGTAGGCACAATAGCTCATAAATTGCATAACTGTGCTAAACTGAGCATGTTCGGACCCTTCCTAACTAGTATAAAAGAGAGCCCAGCTCACAGGGCTGGTTGTCAATGCTGATGGGAGGATCATGGAAGCAATTAGACTCTTCAAGAGCAAGTTGAAGATCAGAGAGAGAAAGGAATGGAGGTTAAATACTCCTTCTATAAACTCTATCTGTTGATAAGAATCAAACCCCTGCTAGAAGCTCAACATTTTCTTTTACAATTCTTGGTTTTAAATTTTCTCAGTTATTGCAATTCTTTGTATCTCAGCCTCCATGCTAATATTATTCGTCCTCTGCAAATTGTGCAAAATTCCACTACCAGAATTCTCACTGGGACAGGACTCAGAGAACATATCATCCCTGTACTGTCCACTCTCCACTGGCTTCCCATTGCGTATTGCACTCAATATAAAGTGCTTACTCTTATCTATAACCTTCTTAGTTATGATTCATCTACATTGCTTAAGTATAATCCACCAATTATATAAACCTGTCAGGCAGTTGAAATTTGCAACCAAGAACATATTGGAAGTAGTCCTAAATTGGCAAGATTGGACTTTACCAGAAACCAAGTAATATCCATCGCCAGACCACAAATATGGAGCTCTATCCCAGAACAATTGCAAAATGCCCCTACCCTGAAGTAATTAAAAAAACTAATGAAAATATCTTTTTTCTTTAGCTTTCAAGTCTAATGTGTTGGATCCAGCACACTGAATTTTATCTAATAATTATTGTCTTTCCTGATAGATATTGTACTACTCTTCAGAAATGTTTTATTTATTTTTAATTTTGTATGTTTCCAAGAGCTATAATGTTGTTGCGCTGGAGGTGGACCCTTGGCCTGGTGCAGGATTGGTACGGCCCTCTGGTTGGACCCAGAGGGCCGTACCAATCCTGTCACCAGGAGACAGAGCACACAAGGAGACAGAGGCTAGCTGGAGCTTCACCAATAACAGTCCGGGGTTTCTGCAGGTTGAGCCCTTGGGTACCCGGACTGCCTGGACTTAGGTGTGCCTCCGGTGGTCTCCCGGAGAGGTAGTGGAGAGGTCTGCCCACCACGAGCAAGAGTGCACGGCTGATGCAAAATGGATGAGCTAGACTTGAACCGGAAGCTCCGGAAACCTCGGGAAGGTAATAGTTCAGGGAGGTCCTCCGAGCGAGGCAGGCAGCGCCTGTAGGTCTAGCCAAGTGAGAGCCATGGTTGATTTCCAAGCAGGTAGGCCCAATGGTAACAGAAGGCCAGAAGAAAGTGTCTGAGTGAAGCGCAAGGGTCAGAGCCAGAGTGTCAGTCCAGCAGAGGTCATCCAAAGCAGGGATCAAAACCAGAATCAGTCCAGGCATAGTCAAGGCAAGCGGAGGTCAGTTCCAGGCATCCTCGGCCACACCTAGGGGCGTGGCCGAGGATGCCCACGCCATGGAGCCCCAATGGGAGCTCTGCCGTGAGGCCTATGAGGACGACGGCGAACTGGGAGCCCGAGGAAGCCGTGAACTGGCTGCGGTTGTGAGAGAGGGGTGCCCGGAGCTGGTTGATGGAAGCGCAAGGTGAGCAGGGCCAGCCGCAGTGCCAACACGGCCGGGACGCACAACATATGTGTCGGTTATAAATTTTTAAGTAAGGTGAAAATAATAAATAACCTCTAAAAATATATGTAAAAGCAAATTTTATAAATTATGTACAGTAACATCACTAGAATTCGTTCATAGCACATATCCCACACAAAATAAAACTCTCTGTATAACATAGATACAACAAAAACACAGCATACCCTAACAACTCTTAAATCAAAATACCAACTAAAATAATACATAGGGCACTTTCTTGACTTTTTGAAAGTTTGCTGATTTTTTTATGTTTTGCTACCTGGTTCAAATAAAGGAATTTGAATAATAAAATCTAAAAAAAATCCTTTTGTGGGGTAAATTAATACTAAAATGAATGACTGTTGAGAAGCCTGTTTTTTTGATAATCCTTGAGTTCTGTTGAGGATAATTATCAATTTTCTGCCTTATTATACATTCACAATGTATCCATTTTGGGTGGCAGGTTTTTGTCTCTGAATGTTTGGTACATTCTTTCATTTACACAGATATAGCTGCAAATGTTATTGCACACCAGCTAATGTGTTTCAGTATATACAATAAGGCATAGCATGCTATTCTGTGTACAAAACAGCTTTACCATGCATTGCAAACATTTATCATAGAGATCCCAGAACCCTTCCTTGCACTTAGCTCATTCATTGGAGGAGAGATGAATGTCAGGAAGTTTCACTACAAAAATATGCAAACAAAACTGAAGCCTAAATGGTTATTTAAATATGGTCAGGGAAGATGTGAAAGAGGAACACTTTTTTGATTTTAAGATAACAAACGTATAGCAACATGTCAGAAAAGTATGTTAGTGATATCCATTGGTGGGTCATGAAATAAATGATGCAATGATAGTTTTAATGCTAGTTGCCCCATACCACCCCTACTTCCCATTCTCTCCTGCATGGTGTTTTGTCATCCCTCCATGTCACTTCTCTTTTCTATGCTTTCCCATAACCAGTCCTCTCTCTCTCATTACTCTATGCCTTGCCTATTTCATGTTTTTATTCTGTTACATTCTTATTTTTATCTCGAACCCCTCCATATAGCCCTTGATCCACACAGTATCATTTTCCCTAAATTCAGTGGTACCATATCGGCTGCTCTCAGGTTTTCTGTTTCTTCCCCTCCCTGCTCCCCCATACTCCCAGTTTGGCTTTGCTGTAGCCTTTTTGCTTCGATATTTATTAAGCTTCAGTTGCTTCTTCATTGCCGGAGCAAGGGGCCTGTGGTTGCTGCACTGGCTCAAATCTCCCTTGCCTCATACTATTCCATTGTTGGAACTGGTGATCCACAGCAGTCACGAGTCAGCTCTCCCTTGCTTTCTCTTCCATTGTCAGGTCCTGAGGGCTCTTGTATTCCCTGTTGCTTCCTTCATTGCTGATTCCATTGACTCACAGCAGTAAAGCGAACTTGGCTCGTCTAGGTTCCTCTTTCCTTTGACAGCATCAGGAGCTGTCAGCACCATCAGCTGATCTTCTTGTGATTATTTTTTGCGTTGTCAGCATATGTTTGTGACTGGAGTAACTGAGCTGATCATACCAAAGGGTCATACAATCACCTTAATCACCCCTCTTAAGACATACCTCTTGTAAAACAATAAATAAATAAAAATAAATAAATACATAAATATATAAAAGAAAACGTTAGAATTATAAAACAGCTTTCATAAAAATATATAATAAAGTTGAGGGAGCATCTGCCAGTCAGGAGTAAGGACTCACCTGCTCTAAATACCATGTTTATGAAGTTTCCAGTATTATAGCAATGTCTGTCTTACAAGAGTGGCTATACAACTGCTAAATAATAGCAAAATCAAATAAAACGTGTAATTCTATGGGATAAATTATAGAGGTCTGCAATATTTGTAGTGGCCATAAGATGGCAGAATTGCTCCACCAATATTAGTCCGTGATAACTTTCAGTCATTTTCTGTTTCTAAGCGGCTGATGACACCTCCCTGTTTTTTCTCTTAGTTCTTAAAATATTATTTTATCTAGAAATCATGAAATAAGAAAAATTTGACCAATAATATTTCCTTGTTCTCACTTCCTTATTCTGATTTTAGAATCTGAAGGATGCTCTAAAATCCCAGTTGTGACTTAAAGCTTTGCACAGGCTCTTACCTTTTCCCGGGAGGCCGCAGCTAAAGCCGGAGCTTCGCCTGAGCTACCGACGCCAGGACCCTGCGGCCCGGTCGCTATCTTGCCGGCACGGGCCTTCCCTTGCGCCTTGGGAGCCGCCGACGCCGCCATCTCCACCTGCGGCATGGAGGCCGCATCCGCGTCATCACCTGCGGCAGGGAAGCCACTCCTCAGCCTGTCTTCACGGCTCGGATGCCGTCTCTCCCTCGTCGGGCCTGGTTGGGGCCTGCTCCGTCTCCTCCTGCCTTCCTCTACACAGCGGCAGCCTGGCCGCTGTCCAGGGTCCTGCCCCTTTCCTCTTAGGGGTGGGCCCACGGCTTCCTCCTGGATTTAAAGGGCCAGCACAGGTGTGGCCCTTATGGAACTCCTCCCAGGGAGTTGCCTCTTCAGCCTACAAAAGGACTCTTCGCTCAGTCTGTCTTCGCCTTGGCAAGGGTTCAGTCCTCCCTAAGACTTCTCTGTCTCGTTCCTGCCTGGCTTCCTTGTTTTCGTTTCCTGATGTTCCACTCCTGGTGATCCCGGTTCCGAGTAACCCATGCCTCTGAAGGTTCCTGTTTTTATTGTCGAGGTCCTGGTCCTCAAGTTCCCTTGTTCTGACCTCAAAGGATCCAGGGGTTGCTCAATCCTTTCCTTGTGTCTTGTATTGAGCTCGCCCGCTCCCCACGTGGTCCGCGACCAGCCTTCGGGCTGTGTAGGGCGCCTGGAGGACAGTGTGGTCCATGACCAGCCTACGGGCTGTGTAGGGCACCTGAGGGACTGTGCTTGCCCGTCTCATCTGTTCCAAGTTCCAAGACCTTGCCTCGTCTGTTCCAAGTTCCAAGGTCTTGTCTGTTCCAAGGTCTTCAGCTATCCTGGCCTCTGTCTGGCCTGCCGCCTCTGCTGCTCCCTGCGGCAGGTCCAAAATGGCTGGGAACGATTGGAGGACCGTTCAGAGACCACCATAGCGTTGGTGGTCTTTCCGGGGCTTGCAGGTCCGGCGGAGGCTCCGGCCCTCCAGATTCCTCGTGTCCACCCAGAGGGATAAATCTCACTGCAGGGGCACACATCTTGTCCCACGCTGAGGAGCACACCCTGGTGCTCCCATCCACTGAGCGCAACAAAAGCGTGATCCTGAGATTTCAGCAGGGATCTCAGCTTCCTAAAACTGATTCTAATGCAAAGATTTAACTATAGTTCTGGTTCTTCTTCTTCAAGTGAGGAACTGAAATTTAATAGGGAAATTCAACTGAAGTTTATTAATTTATTTATTTATAAAAATTTATATTCCAGCCCTTCATCAGGTATACTATGAGGGTGAATAATGTGGTTACGAGGGTGTCTGTCTTCCTAAAAGGCAACCTGCCCAAATTTTTGTTGCTGTTTTCATAGACATAAGAGTTGTGGTAAAAGCATGAAATACAGTGCCTGACCCTTCCCCCAGAAAAATGTGAAAAATAATATTTAGTAAATTTTAGTTAAAAATGCTAAGCACAGAAGATAGATTTATTCTCTGAGCACAAGCAGGATATAGAAACCTTCATAGGTGGGGGTGACATCATCCGATTGAGCCGGGCCAATGAAGATTACTACAGAGCTTTAGGGATGTGAATCGTTTTTTGACGATTTAAAATATCGTCCGATAATATTTTAAATCGTCAAAAATCGTTAGAGGCGATATTTAATAAGAACTCCCCCGATTTATCGTCAAAAATCGTAAATCGGGGGAAGGGGGAGGGGAAGACGGAGGGCGGGAAAACCGGCACACTAAAACATCCCTAAAACCCACCCCGACCCTTTAAAATAAATCCTCCACCCTCCCGAACCCCCCCCAAAATGTCTTAAATTACCTGGGGTCCAGTGGGGGGGTCCCATTGTGATCTTCCACTCTCGGGCGTCGGGCGCGTTGATAGAAAATGGCGCCGACGATACGATTCCCTCCCCCCCCTGCCGAAATCGATCGTTAAGACGATCGATCACACGATACACATCTCTACAGAGCTTCTAAAAGTTTTCATATGTTCCACTGAGCATGTGTGTTACGATTCCTCCTGTAGTTGGAGCTACGGGAGGCCTCTCACCTTTCTCTGGAGGCCACTCCGAAGCCAGGGCCTCGCCTGATCTGGTTGCCCAGGTTTTGCTCCTTGGCCTGGGAAGCCTTCGACGTCCTCAGGGCCTGCCTGAGGCCTGCTTCAGTCTTCGCCTGGACTTCCTGGTTTGGGCCACGCCCTTCTCCCTAGGGGTCAGCCTGCAGCTCTTCTCTGCAGTTATATCTGCAGTTATAGGGCCAGCCAGGTGTGGCCCATCTGAACTCCTCTCAGGGAGTTGCTTGTTTCTGTCCTATAAAAGAACTTCCTCTGCACTCAGTCCTTGCTTCGGCAATGGCGCTAGTCTACCTAGTCTGTGTCTCCCTTGGACTTCCTGATGTTCCTGTTTGTTCCTGATGTTCCAATCCTGATGTTCCTGCTTGCTCCTGATGTTCCAGTCCTGATGCTCCAGGATGTGGGACCCATGCCTCCAAGAGATCCTGCTTCTGTTCCGAGTTCCTAGACTCTTGCTTCTGATTCCTAGTTCCAACTCTGGAGGACCCGAGGGGTTTCCACTACCCTGGGATGAGTGACTTCCTGAGGTTTTCCCGCTCTTCTCATGGTCCGTGACCAGCCTCTGGGCTGTGTAGGGTGCGAAGGAGACAGTGTGGTCCGCGACGATCCATTGGGGCCGCCCGTTGGCAATGGAATGGTAAGGCACCTGAGGGTCCTGCTCATCCCTTTTGTTACTGTCTTCGTCCTGATCTCCTCTGTGCTTTGCTCCAAGTTCCAAGGCCTTGCTTTCTCCGCTTCAACCAACCTGACCTCTGTCCGGCCTGCCGCCTCTGCTGCTCCCTGCGGCATGTCCGAAAGGGCTGGGAACAGTCGGAGGACTGTTCAGAGACCACCATAATAGTGTGGTCTCCCGGGGCGTGTAGGTCGGCGGAGTGCCCGGGACTTGGACAGTCTTCACCACTGCAAGGGCACACCTCACTTCTCTTCCACCTAGAGAACCTTGGTATGCCAAGCCTTGAGTGCTTGCTCAAGACTGATGCTAGCCATAACAGCCATAACAGTGTGCATGTCATCCCACATCAAATACATCACATAGGTCCCCTTCAGTTCAAGTTTTTCCAAGGAGCCTATCTATCACATTTCTGGGTCCTGTTTCTTAGAAAAAATGTTCACATGTTTTTGTCACAGGACCTCCTAGTTCACTTTCTTCCAGCCCTATATGGTTAAATAAGCAAGTTTTCCTATTGAAGTTAAAGTTATCTTAAATTTTTATCATCCACTTGGTGCATTGGTATCAGGTGTTTTGTAAAACTGAGTGTTTGATTTCACCTTGTTAATTTTTTGGCTGATGTCTTAGAAGCAGAAGACGTCCATAGGCTTCAATAAATGCCCTTGAAGTGGATGTATCAAGGCTTACAATTTATGCACTCAGGCCAGCTAATTTTTCTTTTTCTTTTTATTATGAGTGTCATTTTCTAAATCACCTTTTAATGGTTCCATGAGAAAATGCAGAATATAACTTTTAATAAATTAAAATTCAAATGTATTATCTATCATGGATCCCATGAAAGATATGTACTCTGCTTGGGGGATGATTATGAAATTGAGGAGTGCTCTACACTTAGGAAGGTGACTCGTTGAAAAAGCTTTTTGTGAAATCTAAGTTTGGCCCAGGAGCTGCAACAGACACTAGCATTGATATCGAGGAAGCATCTACCTCTCTCGACATCAAGCATCAATAGAGGCAAGGGACACAGACAAATGTTTATCTCCTCCACCTGATGAAAATGAAAAATTCTGCTTCATCGATACTATCATTGAGAACCACCAATGCCAGGCATTGGACGAAAGCTAAGAAGCATTGGCATCAGTCCCTACTGGTGCGCGATGACAGGAGCAGGGCGATTCTAGCTATGGCTCTAAATTCCCTGAATCATTCCTATAGATAGGGAAGCTTTCTCTCACATTGGTCTCAAGGATCACAACAGCCTCCAAGGTCTCAGATGCCAGCCACTAATCTTCAAGTGACCAGGAAGATGTAATCACTCCTCCTGCTTCCCATGCTGTATTAGCATCAGCAGATTTGTGGAGGAGTTGGAGGAAAATATCCAAGCAGCATTGGATTATAGAGCTCCAAATGCCAGGGTGTTGGCATCACCTTTGTCAGTTGCCTTGAGGGTGGAGATCCTGCATTGGTTGAGACTCTATTAGCATTGGTTCTTGGAGAGGCAATGCATTGAGAACAGTTAAACTGGTATCAATTTCCAGTGCATTAATGAGGGGAAACTTCCCCAAGGCAAAGAAGTTCATCATAGTTCAGATGTCAACAGACAAAAGAATACCTTCACTGAGGCTTTCTCTTCTAGCCACATGCAGACTGAACTGCCAATTTTGATTCTGGCACAGAGTCTGAGTACTCCTAGGTGTACATTTATGGATCTGAGGACTACTTTGTGTAGAAGGAATCAATAGGTGTCTCCTCAGTTTCTCTTCCATAAGAAAGGAGAAAGTCTCCTCTGGAGAACCTCTGTTTTGCCAATTTTGTTAAAAGAATAAAGGAGATCATTTCCTTTGACTTACAGATGGAGGACTAAAGCAGATCTAAAGTTATCTGGCTAACTTTACTGCTTACAACTGAAAATGAGCTAAATTATCTAGAGAATATAGGCCTACTCTGGAACACTCCTGGAATGCCTCTTGTTTAACTGGCTAATTTATAACCAGATAATGATTTAGCCGGATAAGTGGCCAAATATTCAAAAGGTTGCCATTTGCATAAGAACATAAGAAATTACCATGCTGGTTCAGACCAAGGGTCCATCAAGCCCAGCATCCTGATTCCAACAGAGACCAAACCAGGCCACAAGAACTTGGCAATTACCCAAACACTAAGAAAATCCCATGCTACTGATGCAATTAATACACCAACTTAAACATACAAGGGAATGCTTGTTTGGTGGTAATCTTGTACGGAGGTTATTCAATGAGGGTAACCGATTTACAGTTATCCTCTCCTTAGCCTCTGTCTATTATTCTTTTATTAAATTGAACAATGTCTCTGAAGATGCTCTTTTTGTATTTTATATTTTTCTTAAAATCCCTTCTCCCCTGCTACTTTTCCGTCCCACTACTATTTCATTTCATACTTATCAGGGTCGTCGCCTCTAATAGTGTCTCATGGGTACGGAGCTGCATGTCCGACACGGTCCATGTTTCAGCACAATGTGCCTGCTTCAGGGACTATGGGAGAATGTACTGTGTCCAATACAGGGTTCACAGTGTGCGGTAAACCTTCAATATATAAAGATGTAATTTTAGACAACAAACTTCTAAAAACTTAATTTCACATTCATTAACAACGCTTAAATTCTTACCCACCTTACCATTTAGAACTTACTTATTCAAAGATTCTTCTGTCTGACGTGCGACGCCTTCTGTGCTTGTCTGGGCGTCTGGTCTACTCTGACTGTTTTTATAAGCCTGCCTAGGGAGTCTACCTCCTACTCTCTGCCAGACTGAGGCTGTCTCAGGTGTATGTGATAAAACTGATTGATTCTTCACGGACTTCTACATGATCTAGGCCACTTATGTGTGATCCTAACCACTAAATATATCTGGATTTAGTCAATAAAGATGCTTACTACAAACAATACTATGTTACTACTTGTAACTATGCTAAATACTATAATATTCAATAGTTTTTGTGTTTTCAGCAATGGCGGACCTGATGGGGGACTGCGTTTAAATGACAACGTGTGTCTTCATATCGAGCGGACCTGGTGGGAAACTTGTTCTCACCGCGTCCGTTGTCACTCCCTTAGTTTTTTCTAAGAGGACGTCATTAATTGACAGAAGGTGTTTCCCAGGCGGGGCTGGAAACCGCGCCTATCTGTAGATTAGCCATGTTGCTCACTGCACTGCTTTTCGCCTGGATGACGTTTCTTCTTTGCTCAATGTTCTGGCTCTCCTATAAATGTTATATCCATCTATAAGGGCTTTTGGCTTATGATTCAACTTTGGAGCTTATGATCATCTACTATAAAACCTACATCAAACTACTACTATGTCTATTACACTTTTTTGCTAACCTATAGGGGAACGTCTGCCCCCTGTCTTTGATTATGTTCCTGAACAATAATAATACTTCGATCCAATATTGTTATTGAAATACTTCTCTCTTCTCATAAAATGACGGTTGTTGGTAATGTAATCCTGCATTTTAATGCAATCCTCCATTCAGTTGATATGCCTTCATGGTCCACTCATATAGTGAGATCCTTTTGGGTAGTGCAGTCCTCCCTATTCACTAATGATGATTATCGTATGGTTCTTGTGATACTGCTCATGGTTTTTGAAAATTTTATGTTTTCGGCGTTAGCCGACCTAATGGGGGACTGCTTCTGATAAACAACATGTTTCCTTCATGTCACGCGGACCTGGAGGGGAACCTGTTTTCACCGCGTCCGCTGATACTGTTATGTTTGACGTCATTGATTGACAGTGGGCGTTTCCAAGGGTGGCTGAACGCCACACCTATCTATAGATTAGCTTACCGCGTCCATAATTCAATTCTGTATTCTTTTGACAACCTTAATGATATTGCTTCTTTACTCAATATTCCACTTCTTCGATGAATATTTATATAAATCTATGAGCGTTTTTTTTCAAAATTTTTGAAACTTGTGGTCATCTGTTGTGCAACCTATATAAAACTAATACTAAATCTATTCTACTTTTTGCTAATGTATAGGGGAACATCTGCCCTCTGTCTTTGAATGTGATCCTAAGGTACTCTTCTATTCAGGTGATCAAACCTCCCTAACCCAATGGTATTGTATGGTTCTTTTGGATAGTGCTATCCTCCTTACTTATTGATGATGATGATCAAAAGATTTTACCAATACACTGTCCAATCAATTTCTCGATTGAGTCCTTTCGGAGCCACAGTGTCCCACATATATATAAACTTCTGTTCCATCTGTATTAGTTTTGTGTTCAGGTCACCACCCCTCGGGTGTTCCTGTAGTTGGAAAAGCACTGCCACTTTAAACTCTTCAGGTGGATGTCCCATTTGTTGCCAGTGGTCAGTTAGAGGTGCCCCTTCAGTTTTGTGTCTCAGTCGGCTGGCATGTTCTTGAAGCCTGTTTTTGACCTTGCGCATTGTCTTGCCAATATATACCTTGTGGCAGGCACACCACAGTGCGTATATCACTTTTGTTGATTCGCATGTGTAGAAACCTCTGTAGATGTATTTCCTCCGTCCCGGGATATTCAACTCCGTGCCTTCATGCATGAACTGGCATGCACTGCATTTACCGCATATTTTTTGGCCTCTTTGTAAATCTTGGCTCTGAATGTTTTCAGGAAGTAAATTAGAATGGACAATCAAGTCCTTAAGATTTTGAGCTTTAGTGAAAGCGAATGTGGGTTTCTCTTTAAAGTTCGGATGGACTTGTAGGATGGACCAGTATTTTAAAATGCTCTTTTTTAACAAATGTGTTTGTGGTGTGTGTGGTAACACACAGATTAATTTTTCATTTTCAGTACTGGTCTTTGGTTGAAGGAGCAGCTCTCTATTGGCCCATCTGGCCCGTTTATATGCCTTTTTAATGGTTGCTGCTGGATATCCTCTCTGCAGAAATCTTCTAGTCATGTCTTCTGCTTGTATCTTAAACTCAGTAATTGTAGAGCACAACCTCCTCAATCGGAGGAATTGCCCTACTGGTAAATTATTTCTAAGGTGATATGGATGAAATGACGAGTAGTGCAACAGTGTGTTTCTGTCCGTTGGTTTCCGGTATATAGTAAAATGAAAACCTTCTCCTGTAAGCATGACTTGAATGTCCAAAAACGGTATACTGTTCTTGTGATGCTGGCTTGTGAAATGCAGATGTGGATTGCAGCTGTTTAACCATTGTACAAAGTGTTGAAGTTCCTCTTCTTCTCCTTGCCATATGACAAAAATGTCATCTATGAATCTTTTCCAGAGTTTAATATGACCTTCATAGCTGTTCCGATATACCCACTTGTCCTCGAACGCTGACATATATAAATTGGCCAAGTCGGGGGCCATTGTGGCCCCCATGGCCGTACCTTTTATTTGTTTGTAATATTTCCCTAGAAACATGAAGTAATTCTCTTGTAACGCAATGCTAGCAAGTTCCTGGATGAAAGCTACTGGAGTTCTCCATCGTATACTAGTTGAGGTTAATTTCGCAGTAATAACCTCAATAGCTTCGCTTTGAGGTATACTAGTGTACAACGCCGTAACGTCTATGGTGACTAGATATGTGGATTTTGGTTCTGGATGAAGGTCTTGTAAAAGAGTCATTAAATGTGCGGAATCCCGTAGATATGAAGTTATCTGTGGGATGTACCCACGTAGTGACCTATCCACGAATTAGGAAAGTGGCTCAAGGAGCGACCCTTTTGAAGACACTATTGGACGTCCTGGTGGGGACTCAAGTGATTTATGAATCTTCGGTACGGTGTAAAAAACTGGACAGGTGGGATATTTGACTGTCAAGAAGCGGGCCTCCTTCTCTGTGATCCAGTTCGCTTTTAATGCTTGTTCAACTGTGAGATCTATCTTCTTTTTAATGTCCTTGGTAGGATCTTCTGCCAGTAGTTGGTAAAATTCTTTGTCATTGAGTTGACGCTCTACTTCTGTGACATATTGTATTCTGTTTTGTATCACAATGGAGCCCCCCTTGTCAGCTGGTTTCACTACTATTTGCTGGTTGTTTCGAATCTCTTTCAGTGCTTGAATTTCTGCACTGGTTAAATTGTTGATCCTAGCAGATTGCTGGATAACCTTAGAGAAACTGTCTCTTCTAACCATTTCCACAAACGTATAAATCACTGGGTCTATTGGACCCGGTGGTACCCAAATAGAACGTGGTGTCAATTCATTCTTTTGGTACTCCTGGGGGGCTGAATTTGCGAAAAATACTTTCAACCTCAATTGTCGAATGAATCTATTCAGATATTTTTCACCTTCAAATGTTGAATAGTTATTTACTGGTGCGAAGGATAGGCCTTTATTTAATAAAGTTGATTGAGCTTCAGTCAGAGGAGTCGTTGATATATTAATGACTGCCTCATGTGACATTGTAGTTATTTGTTCTTGGCTTGTCTCGTTCGTGCGTACGGGCGTTTCGAACCTTGATTGTCTTTTTCTTTGGTTCGCTTGTCGTCCTTGCGAGAACCGGCCAGTTCTAAAAAATGAGATTCTCTTTCTCCTACGTGTTCTTCACCTTTCTTCTCTGTATGTCATCTGCCCGATCGTACTTCTTCTTCAGAGGAGTCATCTGACGAACCTGCAAAGGTAACTTTGGGTTTCCTATATTTATGAGATTGAGTTGACATCCATAAATACACATTACCTTTTTTATTGTCCCCTTCGTCCCGAGTAAACTTTGTTAACTTAAATTGCTTTAATTCATCCCTAAAGGTGTCCATTTGGTCCTGTAACTCTTTGAAGGACTGTTGATATTTGTCTTCTGGTTCCGCTTGGCGAATTTCTTCTAAAGTTTTTTCAATCTCTTCTTTGACTTGTACAGCAGTTGTTTGTGCTTTTTCTATAATCTTATTCCAGTTTTGTAGAAATTCAGGGTCTTCTCCGTATAATCTGGGTTCTTTCTGGATCCTCAATCCGCGCGGTATTCTTTGTACTCGACAATACTCAATTAAAGTGCCTGCATGTAATTCAGTTCTGATCAGTTTTTTATTTGATGCCGTGACTGAGTTCCACTGATCCGGTTTTTGACCATCTTGTGTAGTGAATATGGAAGGTGCTACCAAAAGAGCCTGTAGTCTGGCTTCTGAGAAGGACAATGTATTGTCCCAGGCAGTAATAGAAGTTGTCATAATAGAGGTTATTTACAATCCAGTATTCACTAGTCACTAACCAACCTCTTTTCCCTTTTCAAAAATACACCAACTTAAACATACAAGGAAATGCTTGTTTGGTGGTAATCTTGTACGGAGGTTATTCAATGAGGGTAACTGTCTATATAATACTTCCGTGAGCGGAGTCAGTGGTCTGTAGTGTTGGCTCCCACAAGGTGACAATAGTGAAAGGAATGACCACTTGGAAGAAATGGTGAATCCCTGGGCCGATGGCAAATGACAGCGCCCCCAGGAGGAGATCCTGAGAGGAACCACCAGCTAGGGTAGAATATGAGATAAACACAACAGTTCTTATTAGACTGGAAGCTGAACCACCAGAGGTGGCAGTAGTGAGTTGCTGTGTCCGGCAAGGTTGAAGTCCTTCTGATACTGGAATATAATCTCTGGGTCGCTGAGCTGCAGAGAGAGACTAGAAGTAGTGAGTAGACAGGGTATACTGGATATAAGATGGTACATTCACAATAGTAGATGTCTGCAATGGTCTCTATGCCACAGAGAGTCTTCAGTACATTCAGGAACAGGAGCTGTAGGCGAGCACTGGTTCCCACAAACAGTCTGTAATAAGAACTCACAATTGCTGTATATGAAATGGCTTCTAGAGTAGAAGAGAGTCTGTGTAAGATTCTAGGAACGTGGGCCCTCGTGGAGCGAGTACCGGTTCTTATCTGTAAACTTGCCAATGTAACTCTTGATCTCTGTACCTGCGATAACGTCTTGGACAGAAGGGAGTCTTCAGAGCAATAGGAATGTAGGCCCTCGTGGAGCGAGTACCGATTCCTATGTAATAGAACTCACTGTGTTCACGTCCGCGATCGCTTCCAGGAAATGAGGAGTCTTCCGAGTGTTCTGGCAATCTGAAGTCAAGAAGAGAGAGAGGAGCCCCCATGGAGCGGGTACTCCTGGTAAGTTTGAAAAGGCCGAGCAGTGAGGATGGGTTCCCCAGTTGACTCGGATCGTTGTTGCAAGTATCGTGGACTGCCGAAGCAAGTCCAGTTGGAGTTCCTTGATAACTCGTTAGAGGTTAGCATCCGCTCTGGCGATGAATGGAAGACAGCCTTCAATACCCGGAACAGTCACTTTGAATATCTAGTGATGCCCTTTGGCCTGTGCAACGGTCCGACTGTCTTCCAAAACATGAAAAACGACATTCTGCGTGATCTACTCTACAAATGTGTCGTTGTGTACTTAGATGATATCTTGATATTTTCCCAGGACATTCTGGATGATATCATCACACTACTTCAGATACCTCTCCAACCTCTGGAAGTACTTCTTCGCATCGCATCAATCCAGGGAGAGCACCTCCCTGGAGCACCTCCCCAGACGCATTACTCATCGTACCGTTGTCTTCCGTCTCACCATGGGAACCATCCATGAAGAAGAAATCTCTCTGTTCGTCTTGAGCGTTCCATGCATCCGGTAATCCTAGGACTTCCTTGACTCCAGGAACACTCACCCCACTTTGACTGGCAATCACTGAGGTTAATTCAGTAAGGACCCAAGCGTCAGAACCGCTGTCTGTGACAAGTGTCTCCAGCGGTTACCGTCCTGAACGCTACAACCCTTACCATGTTACCTGCTCCATATTCTGACTTCAAAGATGTGTTCTCCAAACAAAATGCTGAAATTCTGCCTCCGCTCAAAAATTCAATTGTCCCATTGAGCTCCTACCGGGCACCATGCCTCCCAAAGGCAGAACTTATCCCCTCTTGCTTCCGGAAACCCAAGCTATGTCAGAGTACATTAAAGAGAACCTGAATAAAGGATTCATAAAACCCTCCGATTCCCCGGCAGGGGCCGGATTTTTCTTCGTGAAGTAGAAAGATGGCAGTTTATGTCCTTGTATCAACTACCGTGGGCTAAACACCATGACTCAGGTCCAATGAGACTGACATGTTACACAGAGTTGGTTGCTGTAGTTACCAGTTAATCCATGCCTGCATCTATTGTTTGCTCAGTACAGTCATAGTCTTGCTATAGACTTAAATGGGAAACATAAAAAAAAAATGAAACAAAAATTTGCATTTATATTCATGGGCACCATCCATTTGTTTCAGGATCCACAAACGAAAAAACTGATCTCATTCATTGCATTTTACCCATTTGTTTCAAACAAATGGTCATCCCTAGTGATGGCCTTGCTGAGATAGGGTGGGGGTTAGGCTTTGAAGGATTTATAGGTCTGAGTCAGGATTTTGAATTTGGTGCAAAAGATTGTTGACAACCAGTGTACGTTTTTCAGTACTGGAGTGATGTGGTCAAATTTATGTTCCTTTCTTATCAGGGGGGCAGCAGCGGCATTCTGTATAAGCTGTAGACAATTGTTTAGGGTGTTGGGGAGTCCTACATTCAATGCATTACAGTTGTCCAGATGAGAGATGACAGTAAACTGAATAGCAATTATGAAGGCAGCGTTGTCCAATAGTGGTCCAGAGGTGATGGAGGTAAAAAAAAGCTGTTTTAGTTACTGCAAGGACCTGGGCTTTGGTTGTGAGCCTGATTTCTTAAAAACCATGACCAAGAGTATGCCTTGAAAACTACTCATGAAATGTATTGTTAGTCCAATAAAAGGTATTGGCTTATCTTTTTTGTTTGTTCTTTCTTTCCATGCATTCAAGAAGACTAAATGGCAAGCAGACAACTTTAAAGAACTAAAACAACCTTTTGCTTTGTACTTGTTTTTATTTAACTCTTTTCTCATGTCTCCTTTCAACTGTCATGCTTTCATTTAAGTTAGTTCTGTCTGATAACTTTTAGCAGTTCAATAACTTGAAAGCTGCTATAGAAGTCATTGTCAATCAGTTTAGTAATAATGTCAATGGACATCACTATAGAGCACCTGAATTCACTAATGTCAAACTTTAGCTGAGCAATAGCCAAGTCAAACTTAAGCAAAAAGCCATTAGGGAAAAAAATAAAACAGAAAAAGGTGGTTGGTGTTAATGTGTTCTTTAAATTTGACACAGCACAAAAGTTCATCTTTAAAATATTCATTCTGTTACTAAAATGCAATCATGTTATGCTTTTTATAAACTGGACCACAGCAGCTGTCTCATAGGAATCCATTAGCAGAATCTCCTGATCTTCATGTTTTATTCAAAATCTTGTTTAAGAGGTTTTTCTTAAATCACTTCAATACTGCATTTTTGTCAAAGTGTGAAGGGTAGGCAGCTTCACCGTGAGAAGCTCTTAAATGTCTGATTCAAGATGTTAGCACCTGTTGGAATTCTATCTATCTGATGCTACAGAGGCTAGTGGAGCAGCAGATACCCCTTCATGATCTATCTCTGCAGACAAAAGTAGGTGTGGATTGCCTCCTGGGGCATCATGATTATGTACTGATGAGACAGCTGATACAGATCCTGAAGCCCTTCAAGGATGACATGAAGGATCTGAGTTCCAAAATTGCCACACTGGGCAGGGACATCCCCATAGTAAATATTCTGAAGAAAGTTAGAGGGCTTCTATGAACAAAAGGGAATGGAAGCAGAGGTGTTGTAGTTTGTAGACTCCTTGTAAGGAGACTAAAATCTCTGTCAAAAAGCAGTAGGGATGTGCATCGTTTTTTGATTGATGAAAATATCGTATGATATTTTCTAATCCATCACGTGTCAGAGGTCCCCGAAAATGATAGGAAAACCCCACAAAATATTTGTGTGGTTTTCTTATCATTTTTTTTTTTTTGGGGGGGGGAAACCCCAAACCCACCCGACCCTTTAGATCTAATTATTTATAATCCCCCACCCTCCTGATCCCCCAAAACGTTCCTAAAGTACTTGATGGTCCAGCGGGGGTCCCAGGAACGATCTCCTGCTCTTGGGCTGTCAGCTGCCACTAATCAAAATGGCGCCGATGGCCCTTTTCCCTTACCATGTGACAGGAGTTATCAGTGCCATTGGCCGGCCCCTATCACATGGTAGGAGCAATGGATGGTCTGCACCATTTTTTAAGATGGTGCCGGCCATCCATTGAATGGCAAGATGACTAAAAGCACCTTGGAATTCCTTACTGAAATTCTACCATGTTGCCATGCTCTTGATGTTATATCTTGTGGGCTGTCTGACTCTCTACCTAGTTTTCATGCCCTGATGTACCACCTTGGGGATCTTTTTGACAAACTGATTACCTGCCATGCCCCATATTAACATCTTGGATGTTTTAATATCTCTATTTTTTTGCTTCTTTGAATCCCAACCTAGTTCTCTCACCTCACTTCTTTCTTTGTTAAACTGGAATGTTTTGTTTTCAAAATAAAAATGCAAAAAAAGAAAAAAATACTAGTTTCTCCTCCCATCCCATCTCTTTTATGATTCTCTACCTTACAGTTTTGTTGTGCCCTTTTATAATCCCAGCCAAGTTATCCCATCTGTTTCTTTCTGGGTTTTACTGGCATGTTTTGTCCCTAAAATAAAAATATAAAAAGAAAAAAATACAAGTTTCTTCTCCCACTCCATCTCTTTTCTGGCCTTACATCTTGCTATCTAAGCCTGCCACTATATTGCCCTACCTGCTTCTGGCTCTCTCATGGTACTTTGGAGAAAATCTGCCACTTTGGGTACCATTTTGCTGCTTTGTGATTCCTTTGGGAATATCCATACCACTGTGCTACCTTCACTGTCTTGATCTATTCATACAACTATTGTGGGGTCCTTTTGTCCCTTACTGTTTCCTTGGGGGTTTTGATTCCTCTGTGCTGTTTGTGATACCCCATTCTTACTCTATGCCTTTGGGTTTTTTGATGCCTTTGTGCTATTTTTGATTTTATGCCCAAATTCTATGCCTTGGGGGTTTTGATCCTCTGTGCTGTTTGCAATACCCACCCACTCTTTAAGCCTTGGGTGTTTTGTTGCCTCTATGCTATTTGTGATATCCTGCCGCCACTCTCTTCTTGGAATTTAATGTTTCTATGCTGTTTTCAATTCACCTGCACTCTATGCCCTGAGAGTTTTGATGTCTTTAATCTGTAAGTAATTCTTTGCACAGTGTATGAGAAACATTTTTGCACATACTTTAAGAGTTGCTAGGTGTAGTATTGTAATGTACAAATGTAGTAACTACATAGGCATAGCCAACTAGTAACCAGTGTTGGGTCAGGGATGGGACACTCATCATGCTCCTCCAAACCTTGCCATCCCATGCCATGTCAGATGGACTGCTGCATCTAGCCCACCCATGCACATGAGGCATCCAAGGCAGAAGAGCCTTCTTTATTTTTTGTAGGGGGAAAAGGAGGAGCAAGAGGAAGAGAATGGCCTGCTCTGCTTCACTACATATGTTGGTAATGAGCCTTCTGCAGTCTCGCCTACAAAAACCTTGTTACAATTTTTACTTCATCTAGATAGTAAAGTTGATTGTCTTCTCAGCTGTCTGTTAGAGTTGTCATTGCCCCCAGTGGGGCTGATTTGAGGACGTCACTAAACCATCCAATCAGTACTAACAACAGGTGGTTTGCAGGGGGTTAATCAATGCTTATGGCTAACACTTACTGGAAATTTCTTGTTCATGGGAAATAATTGCAATCACCAATCTCTCTCATGAATGGGGATCAGAGGATTGCCTGTACCTCTCATTAAATGGTGGACACACTAATCTATTCAGAGTAGCACAGGTTCAGCCCTGGTTATCTAAGGGCATCACAGACCTCAGTGACGTCCACAGCAGCTCTACCCATTGCTGCTGTTATCATCAATAACACTCTGGAAGTTTCTTCCAAATCTCAAGATCCATCTGTCACCTTTACAGAAGACAATTTAGAAATCAAGATCAAAGAGATTTTGGATGTTCACTACAGAGGCAAGATTGTTGAATTCCTTCTGATTTGGGAAGGCTTTGGCCCCGATTTGATCACTTGGGATCCTCAGACCAGTATCTTGGATAAAGAGATGCTTCATCAGTTTCACCTCGTGCATCCTTCCAAACCTATGCCTGGTACCCGAAGAGATCGCCCTTTGAAGGGGGGTACTGTTGCGACCATTGCTGCTCGACGCCCAAATTCTGGGTCTGATGGACGCTTAGCTGCCACCGTGTCTTCTTGCCGCCTCCCTCCGGCGTCCCTGGACTGGCATGATGCTGCGGATCTGCCATGATTCCTGATGATGTAGGGCGCGCGTGCGTGCTCCAATTGATGTACCAGCAAGGGCGCAAACCTCGGGGGCGTCCCCCTGGATGACATCATCCGCTTACAATATAAAAGGTCTCAGTATTCACTAACAGATTGAGTTAGCAAGGATTCATCCACACTACTCTGCCACCTCAGACTTACCAGGGGTACCCGCTCCTCGGGGGCCTCGCTCTCTTTTCTTTATTTCAGATTGCAGATAGGAACCGGTACTTGCTCCTTGCCACTTCCACTGAAGGTTCAGTGACATCATAGCAGCTGAGCTATTGCTGCCGAATTCAACATCTCATCCCGTTATTTACTGAAAAGTTACCTTTAGAAGCGGGGTTGGACGTACCCCAACATCACCACTTCCGTTGTAGTCTCAGTGGCATCTATAGCAGTTAATTATTGCTGCTAAATACTACCTTCTCTCATCCAGCATCCTCTACTGGAGAGTCATCTTTAGAAATGGATTTGGATATTTCTTCAACAACACCACTTCAACTGAATTCCTCAGTGACATCCACAGCAGCTCTACCCATTGCTGCTGATATCATCAATAACACTCTGGAAGATTCTTCCAAATCTCAAGATCCATCTGTCACCTTTACAGAAGACAATTTAGAAATCAAGATCAAAGAGATTTTGGATGTTCGCTACAGAGGCAAGATTGTTGAATTCCTTCTGATTTGGGAAGGCTTTGGCCCTGATTTGATCACTTGGGAGACTCAGACCAATATCTTGGATAAAGAGATGCTTCATCAGTTTTACCTCATGCATCCTTCCAAACCTATGCCTGGTACCCGAAGAGATCGCCCTTTGAAGGGGGGTACTGTTGCGACCATCGCTACTCGACGCCCTCACTCCGCCCTCTTTACCTCTGTGGTGACTCCCTCTGGGTCTGATGGATGCTTAGCTGCCACGGCGTCTTCTTGCCGCCTCCCTCCGGCATCCCTGGACCGGCATGATGCTGCGGATCCGCCATGATTCCTTATGATGTAGGGCGCCTGCGTGCTCCAATTGATGTACCAGCAAGGGCAAAAACCTCGGGGGCGTCCTCCTGGATGACATCATCCGCTTACAATATAAAAGGTCTCAGTGTTCACTAACAGATTGAGTTAGCAAGGATTCATCCACGCTACTCTGCCTCCTCGGACTTACCAGGGGTACCGGCTCCTCGGGGGCCTCGCTCTCTTTTCTTTATTTCAGATTGCAGATAAGGAACCAGTACTCACTCCTCTAGGGCCCATGTTCCTGAACACTCTGAAGATTCTCTACTGCCTGGAAGCTATCATAGATACAGACAATTGTGAGTTACCATCGCTCTCTCAGCACTTTCTCTGGAACCAGGTACTCCCTCCTCAAGGGCCTAACCCTTTCCAGCTACTGAGCTTCCTTAAGACCTTCCTTAAGACCTTAAGTCCCCCCCCCCCCCTTCCTGTACCCCCATCCCCTGGTCGGACCATTCGCTGATCTCTACTGAATTATCACAAAAAAAAAATTTGACTGCCCACATCTCCAAAACAACAATCCACTTCAGAAAACCATGCTCCAGAGACGACCTCGACTCCCGCCTTTCCACGGACCTACCTAACTTGAATCTCTCCAATGCTGACACTGCTATGACCTCATGGTTCAACATCACAAACTCCATAGCAAATAAAATATGTCCCATGACATCCAAGGAAATCAACCCGGCCCGACTCAACAAAAAACCCTGGTTCTCAGCAGAACTCAAGAAGCTCAAACAAGACCTAAGACACAAGGAACTACATTGGTGCAAGGATCCCACACCCACCTCACAAGCCACCTACAAAGCCTCCATGAACCACTGCAGAACCACAATTTAACGCACCAAGAAAGACTTCTTCGCCAGAAAATAACCCTAGCAGCCGCCACTTTATCCACTTGTCCGTCGTCCCTACCCGCTGTCCTTTTATTCTCCTTGATCTCGTAAGCATTCACTTTATACACATTGACAACACAGAGAACTGTTGTTGGTATAATAAGGCCGCAGCGTTTATTTAACAAATCAATGCAACTTCCCTGGGTACCCGAGCTGGTATGATGTCTCCACCCCTGCCCGCCGTAGGTACCAAGCAAGGCAGTCTTACTCCCTGGGCCCCCCGCCTTGTCCACCAGCCAGGGGGCCACGACCATCGGCGCATTCCGCGCTCCAACCTTTTTACGCCGCCCAAGGCGCTGATCGGCTACCACGCCATCCTGTGATGTCACCAGCACCACTTGCACTATGCCCAACCGGCCCAGGTAACCGCCCTCCCCTCTCAGCTGCGACATTAACTCCATCAATGAATAGCATTTGAACTGGACTAACTAACATGAGTATGCTATCTGCTGCATAAGTTATTCAGTTATAAGAATGTACACTCGTAATATTGTCATCTTAATATAATACAGTGTTATTGTTTTTATTGTAAGTTCACTCTTTACAAAACATTCTCCGTTTCAGTGGCTCGCCGGGGCAAGAAAAAGGGGGATCCTGGTCTCTGCCGCGGCCCTTTAACGGGCCGATGATGTCATGAGCCAGCGTCGCCCATGCTCCCCCTGTGCGCCAGCGCCGGGGGCGTGGTCTAGCCCCACCTTTCATGCTCGCGCGCGTACAGGGGGGTTGATGGACCTTTTCCCGCACTGGTGCGGCTGCGTCGGCTCGCACTTCTCCTTCCTCCTTTGATTGGACGCGGTCCGCGTTGGGGGAGGGGGCGTCGCGTCGGTTATTGGTGGGCTCTGGCCATTTGGTTCAGGCCCACTATTAACCCTAGCAGCCGCCACTTTATCCACTTGTCCGTCGTCCCTACCCGCTGTCCCTTTATTCTCCTTGATCTCGTAAGCATTCACTTTATACACATTGACAACACAGAGAACTGTTGTTGGTATAATAAGGCCGCAGCGTTTATTTAACAAATCAATGCAACTTCCCTAGGTACCCGAGCCGGTATGATGTCTCCACCCCTGCCCGCCGTAGGTACCAAGCAAGGCAGTCTTACTCCCTGGTCCCCCCGCCTTGTCTGCCAGCCAGGGGGCCGCGACCATCGGCGCATTCCGCGCTCCAACCTTTTTACACCGCCCAAGGCGCTGATCAGCTACCACGCCGTCCTGTGATGTCACCAGCACCACTTGCACTATGCCCAACCGGCCCGGGTAACCGCCAAAACACGAGGTAGGGTGAACCCTTGCCTCGTGTCCCCCACTTCTTGAATAAGCTGCGGCCAGTAATCCCGTAGGGGCTTATCGCATATATTGCCAACAGTGGCCTCCCGTAGAGCATTAGTAAATCTGAATCCATCCTCGAAGCGCCCGTTATTATTGTTACCTCCCCTTGGCAACCCGGTTTCCATTTATGATAGCCTCCCCCTGGCAACCCTCAAACTTTCAGGCGCCATAGTAGGGGCGGTAACTGTACTTGACACATGCCAGGCATTCACATCCCTTTGGCACCTCTCTTTGGCGGTGCCCCACTTTGGCGGTGCCGGCCCTAAGTGAGGTCTGTTGGGTTGCAGGTCCTTACACTCAGATGTGTCCGTACATCCCAGATGTGTCCATATTATTATCACCGGTGTAGCAGGTCCTTACCCCCAGGAATATCCTTATTATTGTTATTATCCATGTAGCAGCCCCAAAGTCTCTGGGACGCCGTAGCTGCGGAAATAGCTGTTTTCAAGGACTGATCTAAACACTGAATGTACAGTGCATGTGCAAGGAATAATTAATCCTTATGTGAGGCAAACCCTGGTGTCTCATTGTACCAATTATCTATGAATGGTGTCCTCACATCACTAGCCCGTTGGGCTAGTGATGTGAGGACACCATCATGGCGAGAAAATCCTGGGTAGGCCCCCATTACTATCGGCACCATGATATGGCTAGGCCATTAAGTCCCGTTGCCCGCTGGGAAGACCTCCTCAATCCTAACCGGTCCTTTGCTTAATATCAGAAGACCCTCAATCCTTACATGGTCCTTTGCTTAATATCAGAAAGTCCAGGTACCACTCCTCTGGGCCCTTCTGCTGCTCCGGTATACATATTTATTTATTTATTTATTTATTTATTATTATTTTTATTTATTTATTTATTTTTTGCTTCACCCACTCCTGACACGCTCCTCGTGGGTCGTATGCTTTTCCACATGCGCTCCCTCCTCGCGGTCTTACCATCTTGGGTATCCTGCTTCACGGTCTTCGGGTCCCACTCCTCGGCTCACCTTCTAGAGAAGTAGTTAACCTGTCGATTACAGCTACTACCCTGTGGGTACCGCTTTCTCACTTCACCCTGCCAGATTATTGTGTTAACATGCTCTGCGGACCCCTGTCTGATCTAGCTGTCGAGTTGGTCTGCTCTGCGGACCACCGCCAAAACGCGTGCCACATCTGCATTCGAGTCTGTTCCTTGGGTAGTCCATTGCTGTATCATATAGCTTATCTTCCTCTGGGGGTGATTACCCCAGCGTCTGGCGAGCTCTCGGAGCCCCTACCCGTGGGTGGCTTCCTCGCCTTTTGACAAGGAACCACAACACTTTCTCCAATACCGCTGGTTGCAAAACTCCATGGACTCAGCGCAGCTCATGGTCTTGCAGGCCATTCCTTGCAAGTCCCATTAGAACACGAGCAACATAAGTCTTTGAAAATCTGACTGCAGCATAGTATCCGTTGCCTGCTCACCTGAACACCTTGACAGCTTCAATTAAAGAACTCGTATCTCCAGTAGTGAATGTTAAAATAAATTAAAATTACACTGAAATGAGCAGTGACAACGGTAAAAGAGCGCGGGAGGTGCGGTCAATGTTAGAAAATACCATCCTAGAAGCGCAGTCCAAACTGCCCACTCCCTACCACAAAGAAATTGTCCGTTCGATCCCGCTCTCTGCTTCCCGTCCTTTTGCCAGTCTGCAATACATAGAAAGGACATCGCCCCCCATACCACGACTCTCCACTCTTCCAAGAAGCCTCTCAATGAAGAACCTTGTGAAAGCCCTTTGAAATTCAAAGCACCCTACATCTACCTGTTCGCCCCCTACCTGTTCACCCCTCCACATGTTTATTAACTCCCTCCAAGGTGAAGCAGATTTGTGAAGGCAAAGCCTGCCCCGGTCAAAGACATGCGGACCTTGTTCCTCCCAACCATGTCTTTCCATATGTTCAGCGATTTTGATATCTAGAACACTTTCAACTATTAATTTCTGGCGCTGAAGTCATGCTAACCGGTATGTGGTCAAAAAGGTGTGCCTTTTTTTTTTTTTTTTTGTAGGGGGGGGGGGGAACGGTTGTGGAGAAGAATTATGAACCCCTGTAGTAAGCTATTCTTTCTAGCTGTCTAACTACTTCCCCACAGAGATCTCAGAGCCCCTTTTATATTTTACCACTACTTGATGGAAAAAACACTGGCATAGGCTTCTGCATTATGGGAAAGCAGTGACTCAAGTTTGAAAGGTAGGCTTAATTTGAAAGGTAAGATTCCCATACTTAGGGGCAAAGTGTCCTTGTAACATGTCCATGGAAGTAGAAGTAGCAGGCCGCATACTGCGAGCCTCCTACCCCTTTTTTTTTTTGAAGAAGAGGAGCCTCTGCCATTTAAGGCGTAATGAATTAACTTCGAAGCAGCGACTTTTCGCATGCGCATGTGGCTGTGCATACGCTGAGATGATCCGGCCATGCCGTCCAAACTTGTCCATTGTGCCTGGGCTCATGCCTGCAAACGAGTGATCTGCAGGAGAACTCTTCCTAGCTCTAACTACCCCAATCCCCCATAATCTTTTGACAGTCTCACTGCTCTAAATCTTTTTCTTCGTGTACTCCGGGACTGGAGGACTTATCATCTTAGACTGTTGTTGAAACGAAGTTCCCGAGCTCACAAGGAGAAGCATGAGAAACAAAAACTCCAGTCTCACTGCATTTGAGCCAGGTGCTCTAGGCTACATAGGAAGCCTTGAACATATATGTATTCGAAGAACACCCCCTGCTCATGTCATTACTACCATATTGTATGCGGGGGGTGGGAATCATTGAGGAACCAATCCGTATTGCCCCGGCCACCAGGACACCGACCTTGCACACTGTGGTGCTTGGATGGCCCTAGCTAGCAGGGCATATGCCACAGTTCAGCTGGGCCACATTGGAAATGTCCGGCTGTAATGGTAGTAGTCATTCCAGCACCCTGCATTACCATGTTATCGGGTCTTCAATACGTCTTCTTGGATACGTTCCTAAGACGAGCCGTGATGTACTTCCTCCTCTTGTTTTTGGCTGCTATCCATTTGCACCCCAATTGGTTCCCTCCCCAGGGAAATGTTTAACCCCTTTCCTCAGCATATACTAAGACCATGCACTCCAAAATACCAGAGAACCTGCAGAAGGGATTGATCAGACCCTCCAAGTCCACTGCTGCCAGCGCAGGGTTTTTATTTATTTATTTATGTATTAATTTTTAAATATATGTAGGGACAGTACCGTACCCTTTCTCAATCCCAGGGGTCTGAACGAGACTCTTATGTAGGCCGGTGACCCTTGCCTTTTAATACAGCAACTCCACGCACCAGCATGTATCTATATTATAGATAAGATCCTGCTGGACCTGCAGCGTCAGTGCTTCCGGGTATAACCTGCCGACATCCTGATGTGTTCCAAAAATTTACCAACCACTAGGACTATGCAAACAGGTTCAAAGATGGTTATTTGTGCGTAGTATCCGCCCCAAGCAGCTGATTCATGACTCTCTAAACCAATCCAAGTGTGACGCAGCGGTCATAATTACTTGCTGAGCATTCCCATTTGCCATTCAGTCCCATTCCGTCGACGTAGGCCTCGCACCTCCCACCTCAAATTCCTGCGTCTGTGGCACGCCATCCCTGTGGTTCCCTCTCCTTAGTTTGAGGCCATATAAGCTCAGCATGCTGTTCTTATCAGTGTCCCCTGCTACTGCTGCCATTAATAGCAATGTCTTTTCCTTAAGAACATAAGGGCCTGCCATACTGGGTCAGACCAAGGGTCCATCCAGCCCAGCATCCAGATTCCGACAGTGGCCAATCCAGGCCATAAGAACCTGGCAAGTACCCAAAAACTAAGTCTATTCCATGTTACCATTGCTAATGGCAGTGGCTATTCTCTAAGTGAACTTACTAGCAGGTAATGGACTTCTCCTCCAAGAACTTATCCAATCCTTTTTTAAACACAGCTATACTAACTGCACTAACCACATCCTCTGGCAACAAATTCCAGAGTTAAATTGTGCGTTGAGTAAAAAGAACTTTCTCCGATTCGCTTTAAATGTGCTACTTGCTAACTTCATGGAGTGCCCCCTAGTCTTTGTATTATGTGAAAGAGTAAATAACCGATTCACATCTAACTATTCTAGACCACTCATGATTTTAAACACCTCTATCAAATCCCCTCTCAGCCGTCTCTTCTCCAAGCTGAAAAGTCCTAACCTCTTTAATCTTTTTTCTTAGGGGAGCTATTCATTCCCCTTATCAATTTAACTTGATTAATAGCAGTTAATGGACTTCTCCTCAATAATTTGTCCCAAACCATTTTAGAACCCAGCTACCCTCACTGCACTAACCACACCGCCTCCACAATGGAAAGGGTCCAGGCACTCGGACCAGGACTCACCAAAGGTGCTGACAGGCCTTGAACCTGATAAGGCAATACATTTGTCCCTTTCTGAGCCACGGTGTGTTTTTTTTTGTTTTTTTTTTAAGAAAGGAGAGGCATGCCTCTCTCCCGACGTCCAGACGCCTGGTGAGTACGGATCCGGGGCCATCTGCACCCCTCGCCCTGGCCGATGGGTTCAAGGGCGCGCACTGGGATGGAGCAACCCCCACAGCCTTCGGCAATGGAAAGGCATTCGGGTGGGGCCCGTCAGCGTTTTTTCGTCATCGGGCCGCTCGCGTCCCGTGAGCCTAAGGGCATGTGCTGGAGCGGGAAAAACCCGCCGCTGCCTCCGTCCATGGCAATCATCTGGCGCTTGGCCCGGTGTGGGGCTGCCCGAGGTGTCGGGCCGATCGAGAACGATGCACCACGTGGTGCGTGCTGGGGCAGAAAAGCCCGCCCCGCCTCCGGACCTGGAAAGGGTCCGGCGCTCGGCTCGGGAGACTCACCCGCTTCTTGTCGAGCAGTCCTTCCCAGGCTGGAGAAGCAGGCCTCTCTCATGCCGGACTGGCGGCTGATGCCTGCGGTGCCAGGAAACACCGGCATTCCTCGCCCTGGTCGCATCGGGTAGCTCCGTTCGGGCCGCTCGAGTCCCGTGGGCCTAAGGGCATGTGATGGGGCAGAAAAACCCGCCTCTGCCTCCGCCCATGGAATGCATCCGGCGCACCACATGGCGCGTGCCGGAAAGGATCCGGCGCTCGGCCCTGGAGACTCACCCGCTTCTTGTCTCGCAGTCCTTCCCAGGCTGGAGAGGCAGGCCTCTTTCTTGCCAGACTGGCGGCTGATGCATGCGGCGCCGGGAAACATCGGCGTTTCTCGCCCTGGCCGCATCGGGTAGCTCCATGTATTTCAGTGGCTCGCCGGGGCAAGAAAATGGGGGGTCCTGGTCTCTGCCGCGGCCCTTTAACGGGCCGATGATGTCATCAGCTGGCGTCGCCCATGCTCCCCCTGTGTGCCAGCGCCAGGGGCGTGGCCTAGCCCCACCTTTCATGCTCGCGCGCGTACGGGGGGGGGGGGGGGGGGGTGATGGACCTTTTCCCGCACCGGTGCGGCCGCGTCGGCACGCACTTCTCCTTTGATTGGACGCCGTCCGCGTTGGGGGAGGGGGCGTCGTGTCGGTTATTGGTGGGCTCTGGCCATTCGGTTCAGGCCCACTATATCCTTAGCTTTCTCTAGAACCCAAAGGCTCTATTTTCTTACGTCTCAGTTCTCATTATACCAGTCCCACCAACCATCCCAGAAGAAGATGCCCAAAATAAATCCACGGAATTGGCCACATTCTTCGAGAAGAAAATCAACAACTTACTAGCACTACTGATCACGTCAGCCAACCAACCTCCTCCTGTATACAACCTACCCCTATCCAGCCAGAAACCCACACTTGATTCCTTTGAACCCACATCTTCTCTTGAAATCGAATCCATACTCAAGAACATGACGCCTTCGTCCCATCCTTCCGACCACATACCCACTAAACTCTTACTCACCATCCCCAAAACCATAGCCAAGCCCCTAGCAGATATTATAAATTGCTCCCTTTCCCAAGGATCTGTTCTCGACTCCTTGAAACTTGCGTCACTCAAACCTCTAGTCAAGAAACCTAACTTGGACCCAGCCAACTCCGCTAACTTCCGTCCCATCGCCAATCTACCATTTATCGTCAAACTTATGGAAAAATTAGTTAACAATCAACTCTCTGATTACCTCGACATCCACAACATTCTCTACCCTTCCCAGTTCAGATTCCGGAAACACCTAAACACGGAATCCCTTCTAATCTCCCTTATAGACAACATCCTAATGGGCCTAGATAAAGGCCAATCCTATCTACTGGCTCTACTCGACACCTCAGCAGCGTTTGACACTGTGAACCATTCAATCCTCATCAACAGACTTTCAGACATCAGCATCTCTGGCACCGCCCTCAGCTGGTTTAAATCCTTTCTCAATAACAGGATTTACAAGGTCAGAATAAATAATAAAGAATCTCACCCCGTTTCTTCCACTCACGGAGTACCCCAGGGCTCGTCTCTTTCCCCTATGCTGTTTAACATTTATCTGCTACCCCTTTGCCAACTCCTATCAACTCTTAACCTGACCCACTTCATCTACACTGACGACGTACAGATCCTGATCCCCATCTCAAATCCCATCGCCGAAACCCTAAATTTCTGGAACAGCTGTCTTCACTCCATCAACTTTCTCCTCTGCAGCATCAACCTTGTCCTTAACACTTCCAAAACTGAGCTCCTTTTCATCTCTCCCAATGACTGCAACCCCCTTGTCAGCAACCACATCATCCCATCAGTGAACCACGTGAGAGACCTAGGAGCTATTTTAGACACCCAAATGAATTTCGAAAAATTAATAAACAACACCACAAAAGAATGCTTCTATAAGCTACATGTTCTAAAACAGCTCAGACCACTCTTACACCATCATGACTACCGCTCAGTCCTCCAGGCCATACTATTCTCAAAAATTGACTACTGTAATGTTTTACTCCTCGGCCTTCCTGCCTCCACTACTAAACCATTACAGATGATCCAGAACTCCGCAGCTCGGATCTTAACCAATTCAAAGTGAAGAGACCATATCACCCCAGCCTCAAAAACCTACACTGGCTTCCCATCAACTACAGAATCCTGTTTAAGATCTTGACCATTATCCACAAAACCATCTGCCTTCAATCTTCACTCCAACTCAAAATTCCGCTCAACCCCCACTCCTCTGCGAGACAGATCAGATTGGCATATAAAGGATCACTTCCTGAACCCCCCACGAAATCTGCACTTCACCCCTCCATTAGGAAACTTGTACTGTCCACTGCCGGACCCGCCCAATGGAACTCATTACCACCAGAGCTCTGACAGGAACAATGCCCTTTCACCTTCAGAAAGAAATTGAAAACATGGCTTTTCAAACTTGCCTTCCCCTAACCAATTTCATAATCACCTGTTAGACCTACTATGTTCCACTATTATCTCAGGAACTCTGGCTGCCCTCTTGCTCCAACCTATTATCAGGCAAGCCACCTCAATAGATTTGCAGCCCCTCCCCCTTCACACTCTCCCTTGGTCTTCCCCCCCCCCCCCCCACCCTGACCTCCGATCCATCCCTTCCAATCCTTAACATCTCCAACGTTTTTACGTCAATTCCATATAGATTTACTCACCCCTAAAGAACTAAGTGTTTGTTTGATTCCCGATATGGTAACTCGCAAAGTTAAGTTTATAAACTACTTATTGTTTACACTATAGTAACACTATGAAGAACTGACTGTTAATTTGATTTCCTACATGGTTACTCGCCAAGTTAATTTATAAACTACTTATTGTTTACACTATAGTAACACTATGTTTCCAAATTCTTCCTTGCTCTCTTGTCCTGAATTGCACTACCCTGTTTTTTGTAACTCCCTCCTATACGTTTGGTTACCCCATGTTTTGCTGAAAACCGGTACGATAAGATATTTATTCTCTTGAGCATCGGTATATTAAAAGATTCTAAATAAATAAATAAATAAATGTGAGTTTTGTCATCCAGTTCTGGCTATGAACACAGCATACCCTGTCTAGTCACTATCTATAGTTTCTCTACAGCTCAGCAACCCTGAGATCGCTGTTCCAGTACCTGAGGGACTTCAGCCCTGCTGGGCATATCAGCTCACTACTGCCACTTCTGGTGGTTCTACTAACCTGTCTAATAAAAGAATTATCTGTGTCTGTCTCCATACCCAAGCCTAGCCGGTGGTCCCTCTCAGGATATCCTCCTGGGGGCGCAGTCATCTGCCAACGGCCCAGGGATCCACCTATCTACATTCCTCTACAGCCGAGTGCCCTCTCCAAGCACTCCACTGATAACAGATTGCTACGCCTTCCCATCAGAAGTCTTCAGCTACAGATTCATAACAGATTGCAACTCCGCAGTCTATACTTTAACAGATTGTTATCTACTCCCTTTTCAGCAACTGAGCATATCAGATTACTAACTCCTCCTTCCACGGGAGCCGATTCATAACAAATAGGCAGCGCCTAGTGGTCTAGCTTGTAGAAGGCCATGGGCAGCATCAGAGCAGGCAGGCCTGGTGGTCACAGGAGAAGCGAAGAGAGTATCCTGGCAGTGACGCGCAAGGGTCAAAGCCAGGGTATCCGTCCGAGGATGGTCAGCCAAAGCAAGGGTCAGTTCCAGGTATCAGTCCGAACATGGTCAGTGTCAAGCAGAGGTCAGTTCCAGGCAGCAGTCCAAACGAAGTCAGAGGCAAGCTGAGGTCAGTACCGTATATCAGTCCTAGAAAGTAAAACCTGGGAAGCGTAATGTGGACAGGAATCAGGATCAGACGTTGGGACACAGGAGGACCGCAGGAACACAGGAACGCAGGAACATTGGAACAAGCACAGGAACAGGGACGGCAACTAGCTTCACAGAAGTGTGACGACCCATTTGCCAAGGCAAGGAACTGAGACTGAGCCCTGCCTTTTATGCAGGGTTCAGGTGATGTCATCGCTGCGTGCCACGGAGGAGTTTCTCGCCCTTGGCCCTTTAGAGAGCCGGGTGATGCATGCGCGCGCACGCCTAGGGGTGGACCTGATGCCGCTGAAGACGCCGAGCCCCGACGTGAGGAGTAGTGTAAGGTCGAAGGCCCTGGAGCTACTGTGGGACGCCGCGGACGCCAGGGGCTGGCTGTGGCTGTGAGGGAGGATGGACCAGGCCTTGCGGAGGGGAGTCTGAGGTGAGCAGGCCCAGTCGTGGTACCAGCGCGGCCAGGAAGCGCAACAGGAGAGGCTGAAGGATCTGAATATGTATAACCTAGAAGAGAGGAAATGCAGGGGAGATATGATACAGACCTTCAGATGCCTAATAGGTTTTAATGCTGCATGAACTTTGAACCTTTTCTGTTGGAAGGAAAACAATAGAACTAAGGGTCACAAAATAAAACTCTAGATGGGATGACCCAGAACCAATGTCAGGAAATATTTCTTCACGGAGAAGGTTGTGTATGTCTAGAGTGCCCTTCTGGAGGAGGTGGTGAGGATAAAAACAATCAAAGAATTCAAAGGGGCATGGAAGTGCAAGGGAGTAACTTGCTGGTTGATGATTATTACGCTTAGCAGAAGGCATGGAGATTACTACCCTTAACCAATAAGCCATGATGCTTTTAATGCATCTTCAACATTGATCCCTGTTTCAATGGCGAGGGAAAAAGGGGAATTGGATTCAGAAAATAACCAAGGACCCCAACTTCTATGGTCTGGGATACTGATATGCAGACATAAAGGAAAAAGCATAGGACTGCTTCTATGGCCAATTCCTAAAGGAAATGAAGCCAGTGTATGGGGCGTTTACACTCTTAGCAGAAGGCATGGAGAATACTACCCTTAACAAATACATCTTGATTCTTTTATTGCAACTGCAATATTGTTCCTCAGTTTGATGGCAGAGGGAAAAGATGAATTGGATTCAAACAATGACCGAGAGGGCTCCAGTTTATACGGTCTGGGGTACTGATACTCAGGCATAAGGGAAAATGCACAGGACTGCTTCTAAGACAAAGCCCATAAGCAACACATGTCAAGCGGCACTGTCTGAATTTTCAAGAAAGCTTATCACCTCAAACAAAATATTGCTAGCTAAAATTTTTATGGGTTATCATAAAGCTTGGGATAACCTCATAGAGTGGCATTTACTACCCTTAAGAGAAACATGTGGTTAGTCTGCATGGAGTACCTAAGGAAGCATGCTGGGCAGACTGGATGGACCATGTGGTCTTGTTACTATGATGTTCTCTTGTGGGGCACCTCTGAAAAGCCACATTTCCTGCTAGGCATTATGTGGCCAAATAAACTGACTCACCCAGTCACTCAATCATTTATAATGGTTATTTATATGTAAGAGCTTATAAAAGCTTTTTTTTTCTGGAAGTATTTTTTAAAAAGAAAACATTTGTTGAAAGAGTTCTAACATCTGTTATATTGGCTTTGGCTGCGATTAGAAACTTAGTTGTTTTTTTAGTTATGCAAAATATAAAAAGATAAACCCTCATCTTATACAGTATTTTGGCCAATACAGAATCATTTTTCACAGACTAAATATATAACATATTCATTGTGGATAGTCTGAAATCCAGACCTGTTTGCAGTCCATAAGGGCTGAGGTTAGGATGCCCTGCTTTACGTATATTGTAAACCAGAAGTTGAGGACTTGGGGTGCGAGGGTGGACTTTAGGATGGAGCCCAGAGAACAGTAACAAATTCAGAATCCAAGTGATTGAGGATGGAAAAGCTTCTTGGGTCAATAGGCCTGCAACATTTAACATCTTATGAGATGCTTAATGAAAAAAGGAGGTGGGGATGTTTGGGAGCTATGCCCGCGGTAAGTTGGATGTTCTCAGCATGATGGGAGGTGAGGAATTGGGCTTATACGGCCCCACAAAGCATTTAAAAAAACCTTTCAGTTAGCTGTCATTTAAACAGCTATATTTTAATATAGCTGGTTAAAACTAAAGTTAACTGGGTCAATGTACTAGATACCTTTAGACTCACTTTCATCATGGATAGACTTACTCAGATAAATTTAAGCCCTGCCCCCAGAATGTCTGTGTTATTTGTACAATGTGGGAAATATGTAAAATACAGATTTATCTGGCTAAGTCCCAAACTAAGCAGGACAAATCCTTTGGAATACTGACCTCATTGTTAATACAATTTAGCCATTTCTTTTGCCCTATTATTTATTTAACATTCTTACTGGTTCATTTATCATTTTGCGATACAGCGTTATCGAGTGCGATAAATAACACAACGCAAAATGTGTATGCAAATTAAAAATTGAGTATTTGAGAGGAAGGAAATGGGTGGAGCAAATGGAAATGAGGGTCTGATAGCACGGAGTACGATAGAGTAACGTCAACCCCACCTCATCCCAAGGATACACCTACCACGCAACACAAAAATTACATAGACATTGGAACTGATGTTTCTTGGATGGAAGGCCAAGTTTTGGCCCTCTACCTTATTAACAACTTAGACCAGTTGAGTTTAAATCACAAAGAGTTTGATTTAGATCAAACTGTTGAATCAAATTGTTGTGTCTGTCGGTCTCAGATGGCTTCAACCCTTGTGCCTCACCTTTTTCTCTGCTCTCCCCACTAGCATCTGCAAGCCGCGCTCACCAGCATCCTCGGAATGGCTATGGAGTTGCCTCCCACCATGTTTCTCCTAAGAACCTCCTAGGGTGTGTGTGCGCGCGCTACCCACATCTTTATTCCAGCTTTGGCGCGAACATCAGGGGCGTCCCCCTCAAGTGACATCACGCCATCCGGGTATATAGCCTGTACTTGTTTGCTAGCTCATTAAGGTAGCAAGGATTGGACTCGTTCGGTCTAAGCTACTCTGCTGCTTCCATGCTGCTGCTGGAAGCTCTCTCTCTGCCCTTCGGGGTAATCTCTAACCTGGGTACCCACTCCTTGGGGGCCCTCTGCTATATCTCAGGTGCCTTACTGGGATCAGGTACTTGCTCCTCGAGGGCCTGCTCTCCCTTCCTTGGTGCCTGTAACCATCCACTTCAGCCTTGTGGAATCGCCAACCTTACAGCTACAATCTAGTGAGTAATCTAATTCTCAGTCTGTCTCATCTACAGCATTGCCGTGCTGGGAAACCTACACCGGAATCTCCCTCTACCAACTTGGTGAGACGGGTCCTCTCTGCCGAGGGTCCCGGGACTGCTACCTCTGGATCGCCTCACTACTGCCAGTAAGGCCCAGTGAATCTCCAAACAGCAGAACGTGCTGGAGAATTTGACTGCTGCATTTAAGCAGCTTGCACGCACAGATGAACTTACCCACCACCACAGGTAAAGAAGTTACAACGCCAGAAGTCTAGGTCAAGACAATTGTACCTCTATCTGCTCCAACACGCTTCTCAGGGGAAGTTTGGAAATGTTGAGGATTTATCAACCAGTGTTGCATGCACTTTTCCCTGCAACCTAATCATTTTCCTACAGCCTATGCCAAGACCACCTACATCTTGTCTTATCTGGACGGAAGAGCGTTGGCTTGTGCCTCTTCACTGTGGGAGCGTGATGGTCCTATCCTACATGATCTTGCCGGGTTCCTTGAACTGTTCAGATCAGTTTTTGATGATCCTGCCCGGCATACTACTGCAGTATCTTCGCTGGTTCACCTGAAGCAAGGTAATAAACCTTTATCAGACTTCGCTATAGAATTCAAGACACTGGCGTCTGAATTACATTGGGACCCTAAATGCCTGAGGACCCTCTTCTTTGAAGGACTGAACTCTTGTTTGAAAGATGAGCTGGCAGCTCGTGAGATGCCTGAAACCTTGGCTGAACTGGTGAAGTTGGCAACAAGGATTGATCACCGACATTGTGACAAGGTTCAAGAGACCAAGACTCCCAGAAGACCCCTTTAGGATGAAGGTCGGGTTAAGTCTACACCCAGGCCTGTTCCCTCCGGTCCAGTTGCTGGCGAAGAAGAACCAATGCAATTAGGCTGCAGTCACCTGACGTATAAGTTACATTCTATCATTTGTTATACTATCATATCATTCTATATCAAATATTTGTCCGAAGTTCCTTTAAAGGCATTCAGATGTTACTTTTATGCAGTCCATGTAAAGGTTGTACCTTTTTCCTATGGCCTTCCGCCTGTTTTTTGTAAACCGGTACGATGTGCAAACCGGTACGATGTGCAAATGGCTATCGGTATATTAAAATGTTTAATTAATTAAATAAATACATAAATAAATAAGAAGCTGGGGCTATGCATGTACTGTGGACAAGCTGGCCATGCTGTTCAAACATGCCCTATAAGTCCGGGAAACTGGCAGACCTAAGTCCTGCGGGAGGACTCTTCTTAGGTCTTACTGTACCCTCTCCTCCACTCTCTCTTCTTGTATACTTGATCTGTAGACCCTTCGAATATCAGACTCTTGCCCTAGTGGACTCAGGGGCAGGATGCAAATTCATTTTACAATGATTAGTGGAGCACTTGCGGATTCCCACTACCACCATGACGTCTCCACTACTCCTATCTTCAATTCATGGAGAACCCTTACCAGGCGAAGTAACCCAGCTCACTGAAACAGTGACCAGTGCTCTCCATTCTGAAATTATCTCCTTCTTTGTTCTAGAGAAGGCCACGTACCCTATAGTACTGGGGCTACCGTGGCCTGGATGGACAGGCACAGTATTAGAGGTCAGACCCTATAGGGACTTAAGGCCTGGATGGACAGGCATAGCATTAGAGGATAGAGGTCAAGCCTTTGTAGGGACATAAGGCCTGGATGGACAGGCACAGCATTAGAGGTCAGGCCCTCATAGGGATGTAAAGCCTGGACGGACAAGCACAGCATTAGAGGTCAAGCCCTCGTAGGGCCATAAAGCCTGCATGGACAGGCACAGCATTAGAGGTCAGGCCCTCATAGGGACATAAAGCCTGGATGGACAGGCACAGCGTTAGAGATCAAGCCCTCATAGGGGTTTAAGGCCTGGATGGACAAGCACAGATTAGAGGTCAGGCCCTCATAGGGACTTAAGGCCTGGATGAACAAGCACAGATTAGAGGTCAGGTCCTCGTAGGGACTTAAGGCCTGGATGGACAAGCATAGCATTAGTGGGTAGAGGTCAAGCCCTTGTAGGGACATAAGGCCTGGATGGACAGGCACAGCATTAGAGGTCAGGCCCTCATAGGGATGTAAAGCCTGGATGGACAGGCACAGCATTAGAGGTTAATCCCTCATAGGGACTTAAGTCATGGACAGACAAGCACAGCATTAGAGATCATTCCCTCAGGGACATTAAGCCTGGAGGGACAAGCACAGCATTAGAAATCATTCCCTCATAGGGACATAAGGCCTGTACGGACAGGCACAGCATTAGAGGTCAGGCCCTTGTAGGGAGGTAAGGCCGGGACGGACAGGCACAGCATTAGAGGATAGAGGTCAAGCCCTTGTAGACATAAGGCCTGGATGGAAAGGCACAGCATTAGAGGTCAAGCTCTTGTAAATACCCAGAAGCTATTAACTGTACTTATGCACTTCAGCTGATGGCAAAGGAACATGAAGAGCTCTCAGAAATAACAAAAACTGCTACTAAAGTCCAGGTCTACAATATCAACTTATGTTGACTTTGTAGTTTACACAGTGCCTCTGTAAACTATGGGAACACAGAGGATGAACTAGAGTGCAACTACCAACAGTTTTCTATAGTACTAGAAACATTAATGTTGGCACCTAAGAAACATCTAGGGAAATTGGCACGTATTATGAAGGTCATGAAAAATATTGAGCATGTGAAATATCCAAGCTCCAAGCTGGATAGACGAGCACAGAATTAGAGGTCAGGCCCTCGTAGGGACGTAAAGCCTGGACAGACAGGCACAGTATTAGAGGTCAAGCCCTCGTAGGGACATAAGACCTGGATGGACAGGCACAGCATTCGAGGATAGAGGTCAAGCCCTTGTAGGGACATAAGGCCTGGATGGACAGGCACAGCATTAGAGGTCAAGCCTTCATCGGGACATAAGGCCTGGACAGACAGGCACAGCATTAGAGGATAGAGGTCAGTCCCTCATAGGGACGTAAAGCCTGGACGGACAAGCACAGCATTAGAGGTCAAGCCCTCGTAGGGCCATAAAGCCTGCAGGGACAGTCACAGCATTAGAGGTCAGGCCCTCATAGTGACATATGGCCTGGATGGACAGGCACAGCATTAGAGTTCAAGCCCTCATCGGGACTTATGGCCTGGACAGACAGGCACAGCATTAGAGGATAGAGGTCAAGCCCTTATAGGGTCATAAATCCTGGATGGACAGGCACAACGTTAGAGGTCAAGCCCTCGTAGGGACTTAAGTCATGGACGGACAGGCACAGCATTAGAGGTCAGGTCCTCTTAGGGTCGTAAAGCCTGGATGGACAGGCACAACATTAGAGGTCAAGCCCTCGTAGGGACTTAAGTCATGGATGGACAGGCACAGTATTAGAAGTCAGGCCCTTCTACGGACGTAAAGCCTGGATGGACAGGCATAGCATTAGAGGATAGAGGTCAAGCCCTTGTAGGGACATAAAGCCTAAACGGACAGGCACAGCATTAGAGGTCAAGCACTCGTAGGGACTTAGGGCCTAGACGGACAGGCAAAGCATTAGAGTTCAGGCCCTCGAAGGAACGTAAAGTCTGGACGGACAGGCACAGCATTCGAAGATAGAGGTCAAGCCCTTGTAGGGACGTAATGCCTGGACAGACAGGCACAGCATTTGAGGCCAGGCCCTTGTAAATACCCAGAAGCTATTAACTGTATTTAATACTTATGCACTTCAGCTGATGACAAAAGAACTTGAAGAGCTCTCAGAAATAAGAAAACTGCTACTCAAGTCCAAGTCAACTTATGTTGACTTTGTAGTTTACACAGTGCTTCTGTAAATTATGGGAACACAGAGGAGGAACTAGAGTGCAACTACCACCAGTTTTCTATAGTACTAGAAACATTAATGTTGGAATCTAAGAAAGATTTAGGGAAAATGTCCCATATTATTAGGTCATGAAAATTATTGAGCATATGAAATATCCAAGCTCCAAACATCTTAAGTCAGCTTTTTATGTTCTTACATTCCAAATGTTGCAAAACAGGAAAAATAATATTCTGGAAAGAAGTGATGCACAAATACATGAAACTGAAATTAGAAATACTAGAACTAAACTCAGACCGGCACAGCGTTTAAGGTCATGCCCTTGTAGGGACGTACGGCCTGGACAGTGGGCAGACAGGCACAGCGTTTGAGGTCAGGCTCTTGTAGGAACGTACGGCCTGGACAGTGGACGGACTGGCATAGCATTGAAGGTCAGGTACATGTGCTGATATTATCTGGAACACAGGAGGCAGTTGGAGCTGCTGCAAGGCTTTCAATTGCTTTTATTCATCTTGCCATTCACAGGGAAAATTTGGAAACCCAAGCAAAGGCATGTTTATTTTCAAAAACACTAGCATTTCCATCAACTCTGGTGCCAGCCTTGAGCGGTGAGGGATCATGATATCCCCTGTGAAAATACATGTTCACTGGGCACACTGGTTGGTGGACATGACAGATATCGCTGAGCCACCTTAGCTAGGTGTGGCCAGACAGTGGACTTGTGTGCCCAATATGCCAGCGGATATGTTTGCATGTCCTCTGTGGGCTCTGAGAGATACCATGTCACTGACAGTTGTGCTGGTGTATCTTTCTGCTGCTTTGTCCCTTTATCGGCACCTTGTGGTTTTTTCTGACACTCTGCTTGCTATGTTTCCCCTTCTTTGTGCTGTAGGATGTTGATGCCACTTGTCTTGCCACTTTGCCTGCATTGCTGCCTTTGAGGGTTCATGCAACTGTTATTGGTGCTCTCATTTGAAGCTGTGGTGTGTTTTTGACACTCTTGCTGCTGCTTTGCACCTCTGTTGAAGCACTCTTGCCACTCCTGGTACCCCTTTGCCCCTTTACAGTACCTTAGGCTATTCATACCACTTTGGTGCCACTTTGCCACAGTCTAAGTACCTTGGAGCTCTTTTCTCATACTGATGATTGTTCCCCAGAAGTTTTATCAGAATTGATAAGAAAACCCCTATTCTGCAGCCAAAAATAGGCTGCAAATACTTCCCCCATTGACTTTAATTGGAAAACGGACAACAAATAAAACTAATCAACGAATTGGTTCCCCCCCCCCCCCCCCCCCCATGAAATGAATGCAATGAATTTGGGTCCCGGTGAAACGAAAACCGAATCAAAATTTTTTTTTCCTTCTGCCATCCCTAGTATATATGTACATGAATGATAAATTGATATAAATATGAATGACCAAAATTGTATTTTCAATAACATGCAACAAATGTCTAATAAAAATAAATAAATTAGCACATATTGATAGCTCATTTAATAAAAAATATGAATTCGAACTGCACTGCAAGATTTGTTTTAATACTCATTGCTTGTCGATACTTGAAGCTTTCATTCTGAGTTACTTGAACAATTGTTTTCACTGCAAATGTGAGTTTGCATAGAAAGAATTTCTTCTGTAAAATACAGTACTTTCTCAATGCCATCCATCGCCTGCATCCTTTTATGTCACAGTGTATTATGGTGCTTTCAATTTTTGTCTCTTTTGTTTTTTGACCTTTTAATCTTCAGTTAGTATGCCACATTTATGATATTTAGTCAAAATACATCTCACCAAACTCCTAACCTTACCCACTATATTTGCACAGTAGGTATCCTGTACTCTTTTGCTGTGCTATCTGACACTAGAACTAAACTCTGTGCATGTTATTAGTGGAAAACATATGATATTTGTATAGGCTGCCTATCTTACTTGGTGAGAGTGAATATTCTTTTTAAACCAAGTATAATCTTTCAGTTGGAACCAGAAGTGTCCCTTGTAGAATGAAACTCCAATGATGATGATGAATTATTTGAAGCAAAAGAATCTATGCAGAGAAAAATATACTTTCAATTCTAGGTTGTTGTTTGGTTTTTTTTTTTATAACTGACTCTATTAAATTAGGTTTCAAGCTTTCTTTTTTCAGAAATATATGGTACGTATACTCTTCCTAAGCTGATTTCAGCTAACACAGTGCTTGCTCAGCATCCTTTCTAACATTATCAATAATGTACAACTCATAATGGAGCCTGTGTCAATTTTTTTTATTTAGAAAGCTTCTTCCCATGAAAGTTGTATGTATGGAGATTTAATATATTCAGAGTATTGAATGTGACCTTGAGGCATCTGGTGTTTAAAGGTACAAAGTTAAGTACATTGAAAAGAGCAATTTATAACACAGTAGCTGTTTTTCATAAAAAAATGCATGCTTCTGCTGTGCCATCTTTGCCCTTCTCATGTTTGTTGGTGAATGACCTGAGATGTAACTTGAATGAAAACTCTCTGGGTCACCGTATTGTTAAAATAATCTCATAGAAGTGACAAATTATAAATTACGACAGAATTTAATAGGACATGCATCTGGTATTTCTTGCCTCCGCTCCTGAATCTTTCAGGCAGGCTTAGGCACATTAGTAGCTGTAAGGCTATCCACTCCACCATTGAGTCAACCTGCAATTTGAAATTATTAATCAGTGAAACATGTGATCCTGTTCAGAAGAAAATATCCCAGTAAATCCAAATATCTGAATCATTATTTGATGTAAAAATAGTTGTAGTGTACAGGTATTCCTTTTAAAAATGGGTGAACTGGTTGCAACCTGACTTGGATCAATCACACAAGAGCGAATTTGTGTTATGGTTTAGCAGTGTTTGGGTGGATTCTTGGGTACTGTGGCAGATGACCACGCCCATGGGGAGGAGCCCTGTGGGGAGCCACAGTTCTGGGCTAGACTCAGGTTGCACAAACACAGAGTTAGATCTTTTATTGTACAGCTGCTGTATACCACCAGAGGTGGCAGTAGTGAGGCAATCCAGAGGTAGCAGTCCCGGGACCCTCGGCAGAGGGGACCCGTCTCACCAAGTTAGTAGACGGAGATTCCGGTGTAGATTTCCCAGCACGGCAATGCTGTAGATGAGACAGACTGAGAATTAGATTACTCACTACATGGTAGCTGTAAGGTTGGCGATTCCACCAGGCTGAAGTAGATGGTTACAGGCACCGAGGCAGGGAGAGCAGACCCTCGAGGAACGAGTACCTGATCCCAGTAAGGCACCTGAAATAAAGCAGAGGGCCCCTGAGGAGCGGGTACCCAGGTTAGAGATTACCCCAAAGGGCAGAGAGAGAGCTTCCAGCACCAGCATGGAAGTGGCAGAGTAGCTTAGACCGGACGAGTCCAATCCTTGCTAACTCAATGAGCTAGCAAACAAGTACAGGCTATATACCTGGATGGCGTGACATCATTTGAGGGGGACAACCCTGAGGTTCACGCCATAGCTGGAATAAAGATGTGGGTAGCACGCGCATGCGCACCCTAGGAGGCCCTTGGGAGAAATATGGCGGGAGGCAATGCCATAGCCGTTCTGGGATGCTGGAGAGCGCAGCTTGCAGATGCAGTGGTAGCCATCTTCCCAAGCTAGTGGGGAAAGCAGAGAAAAAGGTGATGCACAAGGGTCGAAGCCATCTGAGACCGATGGACGCAACAGTACCCCCCTTCAAAGGGCCCTCTCCAGACCTCCTACCTGGACTTGGTTTCTGAGGATACATTCTGTGGTATTGCTGAAGCATCTCTTTATCCATGATATTAGCCAAAGGTTCCCAAGAGTTTTCTTCAGGTCCATAACCCTCCCATGACAGGAGGTATTCCCATACTCTGCCTCTCTTTCTCACATCATGGATAGCGTCTGCCTTGTATTCAATGTCTTCTTCTGCATCAGTAGGTGTATGTTCAGGTGTCTTGGTTGAGAACTCACTAAGGACTAGTGGTTTCAATAGGCTGGAAATCTGGAGCCTTGCAGTGATAAGTATCATAGCCTTTCTTTGCTTGTTGTCCTGCTTTACGAAGCATCTCTTTGGTCTTAGTCCATAGTTGTTGGATACCTTTGGCAGTAGATTGAGCTGCTGGGGACGACACTGAAAGTGGAAGTGGTAATGGTGGTAATGGTTAGGGATGTGCAGAGGGACGCCATACGTTGCATTCAGGATTTGGATTCGTCGGGGGGCAGATACGTTGCATTCGGCTGTATGGCGCCCCGATACTTTAATAGGTTGATTCCTATTCGTTTCCCCGCTAAAGTTAAATTAACTACAACCCCTCACCCTCCTGACACCCCCCAAGACTTACCAAAACTCCCTGGTGGTCCAGCGGGGCGTCAGGGAGCCATCCCCTGCACTCATACTCTCGGCTGCCATTTCAAAATGGCGCTGATAGCCTTTGACCTACTATGTCACAGGGGCTACCGGTGCCATTGGTCAGCCCCTGTCACATGGTCATCGGTGCCATCTTGTGCTCCTACCATGTGACAGGGGCTGACCAATGGCACCGGTAGCCCCTGTGACATAGTAAGGGCAAAGGCTATCAGCGCCATTTTGATTACTGGCAGCCAACGGCTCGAGTGCAGGAGATCGCTCCCGGACCCCCGCTGGGCCACCAGTAATGGTAGTCGTCCGTACACCACTTCAAATGGTGTTGATCAAGTTGATGTTGCTGGATGAGAGTTGATGGCAAATTCAGCCCAGGGCAACAGTTCAGCCCAGTCATTTTGTCGTGTACCCACATAGGCACGAATGAACTGCTTGAGTGTCCTATTCATTCTCTCCGTTAGACTGTGGATGGTATGCTGAGGTGAAATCGTATGCTGAGGTGAACTTCTTGCACAATGCCTTCCAGAACATAGCTGTGAATTGGGCTCCTCTATCAGAGATGATGTGCTTTGGCATGCCGTGTAGGCAAAAGATGTGAGTGATGAAAAGCTTTGCAGGCTCCATGGCTGTGGGCAAGCCAGGGAGAGCCACGAAGTGAGCCATCTTTGAGAAACGATCCACTGTTACCTAGCAATGTGTGTCCAGGGCTCGTCTGGTACTGGCAAGTGTTGGAGTAGGCCCCAAGGATGACCGGGTGAAGGTTTCTGTCTGGCACAATTAGAGCAAGAAGCAATGTAGGAGAATGTGTCTTCCTTAATGGTGGGCCACCAGTAATACTTCTGCAGTTTAGCCAAAGGTCTGCGTTGACCAGGGTATCCAGCCAGTTTAGAGCCATGCTAACAGATTTTTTCTTAGGTTCTTGGGTACAATGGTCTTACCCGCAGGTACTGGGTGAGTAGCTGACAAGGGAACTCTTTTGGGTCAATGATATGTTGAGGTTCATCTGGTACGTACTCAGAGAGAAATGAGTGAGATAGGGCATCTGCTCTGACGTTCTTATCTCCAGGGCGGTATTTCAGCACAAAGTCAAATCTGTTGAAGAACATGGATCATCTCACTTGCCTATGGTTCAGGTGATGTGCGTGGCGGAGGTACTCCAGATTTCTATGGTCTGTAAAGACTGTGGGGTAGATTTTCAAAGGGTTACGTGCGTAAGATATGCGCGTAACCCTTTAACCCCCCCTGCACGCGCCAAGCCTATTTTGCATAAGCTTGGTGGCGTGCACAAGCCACAGGACGCGCGTATGTTCCGGGGTTTTGAAAAAGGGGCAGGCCGGTGGTGGGGCCAGGGGCGGGGCGGCGGTCCAGGGGTTACTTCATGGAATAAGGTAGGGGGGGATTTAGGTAAGGCTGGGGGGTGGGTTAGATAGGGGAATGGAGGGAAAGGTGGAGGGAGCGAATAAATAGCTCCCTCCAAGGCCCGGCGCCATCTTTAAAAATGGCGCGGGCCATCCAGTGCTCCTACCATGTGACAGGGGTCGGCCAATGACACCAATAGCCCCGTCACATGGTAAGAGCAAAGGGCCATCGGCACCATTTTGATTAGGGGCAGCCGACGGCCCGAGAACGGGAGATTGCTCCCGGGACCCCGCTGGACCACCAGGTACTTAAAAAATTTTGGGGGGGGGTTTTAATCATTTGGAAGTCCCTCTTCCAAATGATTAAATTTAAAGGGTCAGGGTGGGTTTTGGAGTTATTTTTAAGTGGCCTTTCTTCCTGCCCCCCCAAAACGGTAAGAGAACCCCTCGAAAAATTTCTTGGCGTTTTCCTATCGGGTTCAGGGACCCCCTGATATCTGACAAGATTGAAAATATCATCCGATATTTTCAATCATCAGATAAACGATTCACATCCCTAGAAACAATGTACCCTAAGACAGACACTGATTCCTTGTGAAACTCGCACTTAGACGACTTGGCGTATAGGTGATTCTCGCGGAGTCTTTGCAGCACTCTTTTGACATCTTCCAGATATCATGTCTTGGCAAAATATTAAGATGTCATCTAAGTACACAATGACACATTTGTAGAGTAGATCACACAGAATGTCGTTCATCATGTTTTGGAAGACAGCCGGGGCGTTGCACAGGCCAAAGGGCATCACTAGATATTCAAAGTGACAATCTGGGGTATTGAAGGCTGTCTTCCATTCATCGCCAGAGTGGATGCGAGCTAAGTTATAGGCTCCCTTGAGATCAAGCTTGGAGAATATCTTGGCTCCCTGTAGTCTATCAAATAGCTAAGAACATAAGAACATTCCATACTGGGTCAGACCAAGGGTCCATCAAGCCCAGCATCCTGTTTCCAACAGTGGCCAATCCAGGCCAATCCAGGCCATAAGAACCTGGCAAGAACCCAAAAACTAAGTCTATTTCATGTTACCGTTGTTAGTAATAGAAATGGCTATTTTCTAAGTCAAATTAATTAATAGCAGGTAATGGACTTCTCCTCCAAGAACTTAACCAATCCTTTTTTAAACACAGCTATACTAACTGAACTAACCAAATCCTCTGGCAACAAATTCCAGAGTTTAATTGTGCGTTGAGTGAAGAAGAACTTTCTCCGATTAGTTTTAAATGTGCTACATGCTAACTTCATGGAGTGCCCCTAGTCTTTCTATTATCTGAAAGACTAAATAAAAGATTCACATCTACCTGTTCTAGACCTCTCATGATTTTAAACACCTCTATCATATCCCCCCTCAACCATCTCTTCTCCAAGCTGAAAAGTCCTAATCTCTTTAGTCTTTCCTCATAGGGGAGCTGTTCCATTCCCCTTATCATTTTGGTCGCCCTTCTCCGTACCTTCTCCATCGCAATTATCTTTTTTCAGATGTGGTGACCAGAATTGTACACAGTATTCAAGGTGGGGTCTCACCATGGAGCGATACAGAGGCATTATGACATTTTCCGTTTTATTCACTATTCCCTTCCTAATAATTCCCAACATTCTGTTTGCTTTTTTGACTGCCGCAGCTCACTGAACTGATAATTTCAAAGTGTTATCCACTATGACGCCTAGATCTCTTTCTTGGATGGTAGCACCTAATATGGAACCTAACATTGTGTAACTATAGCATGGGTTATTTTTCCCTATATGCATCACCTTGCACTTATCCACATTAAATTTCATCTGCCATTTCGATGCCCAATTTTCCAGTCTCAAAAGGTCTTCCTGCAATTTATCACAATCTGCTTGTGATTTAACTACTCTGAACAATTTTGTTTCCTCTGCAAATTTGATTACCTCACTCGTCGTATTCCTTTCCAGATCATTTATAAATATATTGAAAACTAAGGGTCCCAATACAGATCCCTGAGGCACTCCACTGCCCACTCCCTTCCACTGAGAAAATTGTCCATTTAATCCTATTGTCTTTTTCCTGTCTTTTAGCCAGTTTGTAATTCACGAAAGGACATTTCCACCTCTACCATGACCTTTTCCTTTTCTTGAAGCCTCTCATGAGGAACTTTATCAAACGCCTTCTGAAAATCCAAATATACTACATCTACCAGTTCACCTTTATCTACATGTTTATTAACTCCTTCAAAAATGTGAAGCAGATTTGTGAGGCAAGACTTGCCTTGGGTAAAGCCATGCTGACTTTGTTCCATTAAACCATGTCTTTCTATATGTTCTGTGATTTCGATGCTTAGAACACTTTCCACTATTATTCCTGGCACGGAAGTCAGGCTGACCGGTCTGTAGTTTCCCGGATCGCCCCTGGAGCCCTTTTTAAATATTGGGGTTACATTAGCTATCCTCCAGTCTTCAGGTACAATGGATGATTTTAATGATAGGTTACAAATTTTTACTAATAGGTCTGAAATTTCATTTTTGAGTTCCTTAGAACCCTGGGGTGTATACCATCTGGTCCAGGTGATTTACTACTCTTCAGTTCACCGTGATTTGGTTCAGTCCATCTGAATTATTACCCATGAAAACCTTCTCCGGAACGGGTATCTCCCCAACATACTCTTTAGTAAATACTGAAGCAAATAAATCATTTAATCTTTCCGCGATGGCCTTATCTTCTCTAAGTGCCTCTAAGTGCCTCTTTAACCCCTCGATCATCTAACGGTCCAACTGATATTGGATATATTTTAAAACGTTTTTACTGTGAGTTTTTGCCTCTACGGCCAACTTCTTTTCAAATTCTCTCTTAGCCTGTCTTATCAATGTCTTACATTTAACTTGCCAACGTTTATGCATTATCCTATTTTCTTCTGTTGGATCCCTCTTCCAATTTTGAATGAAGATCTTTTGGCTAAAATAGCTTCTTTCACCTCCCCTTTTAACCATGCCGGTAATCGTTTTGCCTTATTTCCACCTTTTTTAATGTGTGGAATGTATCTGGACTGTGCTTCTAGGATGGTATTTTTTAACAATGACCACGCCTCTTGCACACTTTTTACCTTTGTAGGTGTTCCTTTCAGTTTTTTCTTACAATTTTTCTCATTTTCTCAAAGTTTCCCTTTTGAAAGTTTAGCACGAGAGCCGTGGATTTACTTACTGTCCCTCTTCCAATCATTAATTTAAATTTGATCATTTTATGATCACTATTGTCATGCGGCCTCCCCACCGTTATCTCTCTAACAAAATCCTGTCCTCCACTGAGAATTAGATCTAAAATTGCTCCCTCTCTTGTCGGTTCCTGTACCATTTGCTCCATAATAATGTCATTTATTCCATCCCAGAACTTTATATCTCTAGCATATAGCGATGATACATTTACCCAGTCAATATTCTGATTTAATTATAAATATGATAAAGTATGTCTATGTTTTTAACAGTTCTGACATATTTAGACCTTTAACAGGTTTTTATATATATTCATTATAACTTTAACTCTGTTAAAACTGTGCATCTGATTTCAATGTATATCGTTGTTATAACTGTAAACCGGAGTGAAGGCCCCTGCCAATACTTCGGTATATAAAAGACGTATAAATAAATAAATAAATAAATATTGGGGTAATTGAAGTCTCCAGAAATCAGCAGAAGCGACCTTGCCCATAAGCAAGCACTCACATAAACATAGTGCAAGAACAAAGATACAGTTCCATCCAAACTTCACAATTATTTTTATTGTAAGTTCAGGTATTTATAGTTCATTTAAGTAAGGCAACTCCAATCAAGTGAACATAAAGAATATTTATAAAGTCCCCCGACGCGGTCCGCGTTTCGGGTGAGCTGCATCAGGAGGGACCACAGCGAAATTTTTAGTCTTTAGAGTTGACATCAGGAGCGCTCCTGATGTCAATTCTAAAGACTAAAAATTTTACTAGCTTGTCATGGGGACACTAATGGGACGGATCCGCTGACACCTGTGACTTTGACAGCTCTCGCGTGAGTTGTCGTGTTCGCGCCACATTTTATGTTTAAATAGCTGTCACCTGGGAGAGCCTGCGCGCTCCGGGTATCTGTTTAAAGGTATGTACCTGTTTGTTATGCTTGTACTGTGTAGCCAATATATTTTTCACCATTCTAATTTAGACCCTTTTACCCTTAGATTTGACTGTACCCTTGGTCCCCCCCGACGCAGCCTGGCGAAACACGGGTCCGTGTCGGGGGACCTTCCTTTACATGGATGATTTGAATTTATGGAGTTGCCGATATGAACTCTCTTACCCTGTGATTTTGGAATTTATTAAAATACACCACTGATTGGTGATTTAACATTTATCCTGCACCAGCGTTTTGTGGGTAATTGAAGTCTCCCATTATTACCGTACTACCAATTTGGTTAGCTTCCCTAATTTCTCTTAGCATTTCACTATCAGTCTCACTATTTTGACCAGGTGGACGGTAGTATACTCCTATCACTATAGTCTTCCCCGACACACAAGGGATTTCTACCCATAAAGATTCAATTGTGCATTTAGTCTCATGCAGGATGTTTATCCTGTTGAATTCTATGCCATCCCGGACATAAAGCGCCACACCGCCTCCCAGGTGCTCCTGTCTGTCATTGCGATATAATTTGTATCCCGGTATAGCACTGTCCCATTGGTTGTCCTCCTTCCATCATGTCTCTGAGATGCCAATTAAGTCTATGTCATCATTCACTGCTATACCTTCTAATTCTCCCATCTTCCTTTTTAGACTTCTGGCATTAGCATACAAACATTTCAAAGTTTGTTTCTTGTTTGTATTTTCATTCTGCTTTTTAAATGATAGGGATAAGTTAGAATTTTTTAGCTCAGCTGAGTTTTTAGTTACAGGCACTTGGACTACTTTTCTTATAATTGGAACCTCACTATCAGGATGCCCTAATTCTAATGCATCATAAGTATCCTTTGAAGATATCTCTCTCCGAACCATGCGCTGCTGAGTGACTGTCGGCTTTCCTCTTTGTTCTGAGATGAGTGGTAAGGGATAGCGGTAAGGGATAGTGGTCTTTCACAGTGATCTCATTTAGACCTCTGTAGTCAATGCATGGACGCAATGTTCCATCCTTCTTCCCTACAAAGAGAAGCCTGTGCCGGCAGGAGACTTGGAGGGTCTTATGAAGCCTTTGTGAAGGTTCTCCTATATATATTCAGACATGGCTTTATTTTCTACCACGGAGAGAGGGTAGACCCTTCCTTTGGGGGGTTCAGTGTTAGGCTTCAAATTGATGGTGCAGTCGTAGGATCTGTGTGGCGGTAGTACGTCTGCAGCTTCTTTAAAAAATACATCTTGAAAAGATGCATGTTGAGGCAGCAACCCAGGCATCAATGGGGTAGTTGGCATGCAGTGTATAGGAGTAACCTCCATCAGACATTTACCATGGCAATCTGGACCCCCAACGTGAAAGTTCCAGAGTGGCCCTACAAGGGCTTGACCTCTATCCTCGAATGCTGTGCCTGTCCATCCAGGCCTTATGTCCCTATGAGGGCTTGACCTCTAATACTGTGCCTGTCTGTCTAGGCTTTATGTCCCTACGAGGGCCTGACCTCTAATGCTGTGCTCGTCTATCCAGCTTGGAGCTTGGAAATTTCATATGCTCAATAGTTTTCATGACCTTCATAATACGTGCCAATTTCCCTAGATGTTTCTTAGGTGCCAACATTAATGTTTCTAGTACTATAGAAAACTGTTGGTAGTTGCACTCTAGTTCATCCTCTGTGTTCCCATAGTTTACAGAGGCACGGTGTAAACTACAAAGTCAACATAGGTTGATATTGTAGACCTGGACTTTAGTAGCAGTTTTTGTTATTTCTGAGAGCTCTTCATGTTCCTTTGTCATCAGCTGAAGTGCATAAGTACAGTTAATAGCTTCTGGGTATTTACAAGGGCTTGACCTCTAATGCTGTGCCTTTCCATCCAGGCCTTATGTCTACAAGGGCTTGACCTCTATCCTCTAATGCTGTGCCTGTCCGTCCCGGCCTTACCTCCCTATAAGGGCCTGACCTCTAATGCTGTGCCTGTCCGTCCAGGCCTTATGTCCCTATGAGGGAATGATTTCTAATGCTGTGCTTGTCCCTCCATGCTTAATGTCCCTATGAGAGAATGATCTCTAATGCTGTGCTTGTCTGTCCATCCAGGCTTTACGACCCTATGAGGGCTTGACCTCTAATGCTGTGCCTGTCCGTCCAGGCTTTACGACCCTACAAGGGATTGACCTCTAATGCTGTGCCTGTCCGTTCAGGCCTTATGTCCCTACAAGGGCTTGACCTCTATCCACTAATGCTATGCTTGTCCATCCAGGCCTTAAGTCCCTACGAGGGCCTGACCTCTAATCTGTGCTTGTCCATCCAGGCCTTAAACCCCTACGAGGGCTTGACCTCTAATGCTGTGCCTGTCCATCCAGGCTTTATGTCCCTATGAGGGCCTGACCTCTAATGCTGTGCCTGTCCATGCAGGCTTTACGGCCCTATGAGGGCTTGACCTCTAATGCTGTGCTTGTCCGTCCAGGCTTTACATCCCTATGAGGGCCTGACCTCTAATGCTGTGCCTGTTCATCCTGGATTTACGTCCCTATGAGGTCCTGACCTCTAATGCTGTGCCTGTCCATCCAGGCCTTATGTCCCTACAAAGGCTTGACCTCTATCCTCTAATGCAATGCCTGTCCATCCAGGCCTTAAGTCCCTATAGGATCTGACCTCTAATGCTGTGCCTGTCCATCCAGGCCTGAAGTCCCTACGAGGGCTTATCCTCTAACGCTGTGCCTGTCCATCCAGGCTTTACGTCCCTACGAGGGCCTGACCTCTAACGCTGTGCCTTTTCATCCAGGCTTTACGTCCCTATGAGGTTCTGACTTCTAATGCTGTGCCTGTCCATCCAGGCCTGAAGTCCCTATGAGGGCTTATCCTCTAATGCTGTGCCTGTCTGTCCAGGCCTTAAATCCCTATGAGGGCTTGACCTCTCATGCTGTGCCTGTCCGTCCAGGCTTTACATCCCTACGAGGGCCTGACCTCTATCCTCTAATGCTGTGCCTGTCCATCTAGGCCTTACATCCCTACAAGGGGTTGACCTCTATCTTTTAATGCTGTGCCTGTCCATCCAGGCTTAACGTCCCTACAAGGGCTTGACCTCTATCTTCTAATGCTGTGCCTGTCCGTCCAGGCCTTATGTCCCTACAAGGGCTTGACCTCTATCCTCTAATGCTGTGCCTGTCCATCCAGGCTTTAAGTTTTTATGAGGGCCTGACCTCTATTGCAGTGCCTGTCCATCTAGGCTTTACATCCCTACAAGGGCTTGATCTCTATCCTGTAATGCTGTGCCTGTCCGTCCAGGCCTTATATCCCTACAAGGGCTTGACCTCTATCCTCTAATGCTGTGCCTGTCTGTCCGAGCTTTATGTCCCTAAGAGGGCCTGACCTCTAATGCTGTGCATGTCCGTTCAGGTCTTATGTCCCTACAAGGGCTTGACCTCTATTCTCTAATGCTGTGCCTGTCCATCCAGGTCTTATGTCCCTACGAGGGCTTGACCTCTAATGCTGTGAATGTCTGTCTGTTATGCTTCGCTCCTCCAGAGGGGAGGAGTTAGCAATCTTGTTATGCTTCGCTCCTCCAGAGGGGAGGAATTAGCAACCTGTTGTGAATCTGCTCCTGTGGAAGGAGGAGCTAGCAATCTGTTATGAATCTGCTAACTGATGGGAGGAGTTAGCAGTTTGTTACCAGCGGAGTGCCTGGAGAGGGCACTCAGCTGTAGTGGAATATAGATAGGTAAATCCTTGGACTGATGGCAGATGACAGCACACCAGGAGGATATCCTGAGAGGGACCACTGGCTAGGCTTGAGTATGGAGACAGACACAGATAATTCTTTTATTAGACAGTGTAGTAGAACCACCAGAGGTGGCAGTAGTGAGCTGATATGCCCGGGAGGGCTGAAGTCCCTCAGATACTGGAACAATGATCCAAGGGTTGAGCTGTAGAGAAACTATAGATAGTGAGTAGATAAGTATGCTGTGTTCATAGCCAGAACTAAATGATAAAACTCACATAAGGTCTTTATGAAGCTCAGTAGCTGGGAAGGGTTAGACCCTCGAGGAGCGAGTACCTGGTTCCAGGGAAAGCTCTGAGAGAATGATGGCAACTCACAAAAGTCTGTATCTGCGATAACTTCCAGGCAGTAGAGAATCTTCAGAGTGTTCAGGAACATGGGCCTTCGAGGAGCAAGTACCAGTTCCTAGCTGCATTCTGAAATAGAGAAAAGAGAGTGAGGCCCCCGAGGAGTGGGTACCCCTGGAAAGTCCGAGGAGGCAGAATAGCTTGGAACGAATCCCTTAGCGTTTCCTTGCTAACTCAATTAATTAGCGAATACTGAGTCCTTTTATATTGGAAGTGGATGACGTCAGCTCGGGGAATGCCCCCAAGGATTTGCACCCTTGCTGGTACATCATTTGGAGCGTGCGCCCTACGTCATCAGGAACATGGTGGATCCGCAGCGTCGTGCTGGTCCGGGGACGCTGGAGAGAGACGGCAAGAAGACACCATGGCTGCTAACCGTCCATCAGACCCGGAGGGAGTCACCACAGAGGTAGAGAGGGTGGAGTGAGGGCGGCGAGCAGCGATCGACGCAACACTGTCCAGGTTGGAGCTTGGATATTTCATATGCTCAATAGTTTTCATGACCTTCATAATAGGGGCCATTTTCCCTAGATGTTTCTTAGGTGCCAACATTAATGTTTCTAGTGCTATAGAAAACTGGTGGTAGTTGTACTCTAGTTCATCCTCTGTGTTCCCATAATTTACAGAGGCACTGTAGTGTACAAAGTCCACATAGGTTGATATTGTAGATTTGGACTTGAGTAGCAGTTTTCTTATTTCTGAGAGCTCTTCAAATTCTTTTGTCATCAGCTGAAGTGCATAAGTACAGTTAATAGCTTCTGGGTATTCACTAGACACCAACGGAATCACCACACTCTAGGGGCCAACCCATTCTAGGGAGCCCTTTCCTGCGCAAAGGAAAGGGAACTCTCCCTGGGTGTAGCCAGCCTATCTCTTAGCACCCTCTGACCCATGTTGAACTGCTGTTCACATGGACACCTCCTCCACATCGACTCACCATGCTTTAAGCCTCGTGCTCCACTCTACGGGCCAACCCATTCCTGGGAGCCCTTTCCTGCGCAAAGGAAAGGGAACACTCCCCGGGTGCAGCCAGCCTATCTCTTAGCACCCACTGATCCATGTTGAACTGCTATTCACATGGAAACCTCCTCCGCCTTGAATATTCTTGTATGTATATTTGCTACATCCACCAGATTTTAAAAGACCAGCGAGAGCTCACTAGACGCCAATAGAAACACCCCACTCTAGGGGCAAACCCATTCTAGGGAGCCCTTTCCTGCGCAAAGGAAAGGGAATTCTCCTCAGGGCCAGCCTGTCTTGCCCCTATCAACTTTCTGCCACTCTGCCTTACTGCCATACTCCAGGTGACTCACTCAACTCTTTGTGGTGTTCTTGACACTATCATGGTTTCTCATGTGCTGGTGCTAGTCTTTCTGCTTGCTATGTTACCCCTTCATTGTGCTGTAGTATGTTGATGCCACTTGTCTTGCCACTTTGCCTGTCGTGCTGCCTTCAAGGGTTCATGCATCTGCTATCGGTGCTCTCTTTTGAAGCTGTGGTGTGTTTTTGACACTCTCGCTGCTTCTTTGCACCTCTGTTAAAGTACTCTTGCCACTCCTGGTTCCCCTTTGCCCCTTTACAGTGCCTTAGGCTATTCATGCCACTTTGATGCCATTTTGCCACAGTCTAAGTACCTTGGAGCTCTTTTCTAGTTCTGATGATTGCTCCCCAGAAGTTTCATCAGAATTGATAAGAAAACTCCAATTCTGCAGCTAAAAATAGGCTGTAAATACTTCCCCCATTGACTTTAATGAGAAAGCGGACAACGAATAAAATTAATCAACGAATTGGTTTTCCCCCCTATGAAACAAATGCAACAAATTTGGGTCCCAGTGAAATGAAAACCGAATCGAAACAAATGTTTTCCTTCTGCACATCCCTAGTATTCCAACAAATGATGAACAAACTTTTTAGAGTTCTGCTGTACACCAAAGTTGTGGCTTACCTGGATGATATCCTTGTCTTTTCCAAAGACCTCAACACCCATTATAATGATGTCTGAACCATCCTTCAATGCCTTCGCGAGAACCATCTGTTTGCGAAATTGGACAAATGTTTGTTCGAGAAATCCAGCCTACCCTTCCTTGGTTATATTATCTCCCAACAAGGGTTTTCCATGGACCCAGCCAAGTTAAAAGGAATCTGGGATTGGCCACAGCCTGTGCGTCTCAAGGTTCTCCAGCGCTTCCTGATTCCTCAACTGCTCTCATCTCTTCATCCCACACTACTCTACTCTGGCTGCTCCTCTGACGGCCTTAACTCGCAAAGGTCGAGATACGTGAAATTGGACTCCGGAGGCCGTCGCAGCCTTCCATCGCCTCAAAGAAGCCTTCCAGAAAGGGTCCTGCTTGCATCATCCCAACCGAAATCATCCATTTCTAGTGGAAGTTGACATCTCCTTCTTTGGGGCTGGGGCGGTCCTGAGTCAATGTATCGCTTCTGCTACCATAGTTCCATGCTCCTTTTTCTCCCATAAGTTTTCATCTGCAGAGTAAAATTACAGCATAGGGGATTGTGAGTTACTCGCTATAAAATTGGCCCTCGAAGAATGGCGCCCGTGTCTAGAGGGCACACAACACAAATTCACTGTGTTCACTGATCATAAGAATCTGGAAAATTTGAGTCAAGCCCAACGTCTCAATGCCCGTCAAGTCCGATGGGCTTTGTTCCTTTCCAGGTTCGATTTTGAACTTCGCTATCGCCCAGCCGATAAGAATCTCTAGGCAGATGCCCTATCACGATCCTTCAAGCCTGAAGACACACCAGAAGAACCTAGTCACATAATATACCCGGCCTGTATTTGTTTATCTGCCACTCATCTAGTTCCTGCTGGAAAGACGGTCGTGCCCCTATGACTCCGAGAAAGAATTCTCCGCTGGGCACATGATTCCAAATTCACTGGTCACCCAGGATGAGCATGGACCTTGGCACTGCTCCAGTGGTTCTTCTGGTGGCGTACTATGGTCTCCGATGCTAAAGCATACGTCGAATCCTGTAACATCTGTGTACAGCAAAAATCCCCGGTCGGTCAACCGGGGTCTTCTACAACCATTCCCAGCACCCGAGGAACCGTGAACCCACCTGTCTACAAATTTCATCGTGGATTTGCCGCCTTCAAAGGGTCATACCGTATTATGAGTAACCATAGACCGATTTTCAAAAATGGCCTATTTTGTCCCTCTACGGGCTTACCATCTGCTTCAGAGTTAGCGTGTTTATTTTTCCACCATATCTTTAGATTGCATGGCCTACCCAAGGATATTGTTTCAGACAGAGGTCCCCAGTTTGTTGCTTGATATTGGTGCGCCCTTTGCCGAAAATTCAGTATTAATATCAGTTTAACTATTGCCTATCATCCCAAACTAACGGACAAGTTGAGTGAATGAATCACTCCTTGAAGGCCTTCCTGCATGCTTACATCAATGACTGCCAAGACAATTGGTCCAAACTTTTATCCTGGGCGGAGTTTTCTCACAACTCCCATATGGCCACTGCTACAGGAACATCATCATTCTCTATTGCCTATGGGAAACAACCACAACCACCATTGCCCATACCTCTATCAGTGCCATCTCCTGTGGCACAGGCTACTGTGGATGCCCTTAAGATGTTATGGGAGCAGACAAATCTCTGCTTGCTTCAGGCTGCTTCCCGGGCCAAGAGAACTGCTAACAGTCGATGTTGCTTGGCTCCTGAATTCCTTCCTGGCCAGAAAGTCTGGTTAAGTACTCGATATATCTGACTTCGAATACCGTCCCAGAGATTTGCTCCTAGATATATTGAACCTTTTACAGTTACCCGACGCATTGGACCCGTTACATACCAGCTTTGGCTGCCTCCTACACTGGGAATACATAATACATTTCATGTTTCACTCTTAAAACCTGTGGTCCTATCCTGGCCTGCCTGGAAGGCTCCTGAGCCACCTCCAGTTGTGGCAGAAACTGATTCGATGTACAAGGTACACAAAGTCCTCAATGTCCGCTGTAGGGGGACGCCGGTAGGAATACCTCCTTTCCTGGGAGATTTTCGGACTCAAAGAAAATTAGTGGGAACCAGCTCAACATCCTGAAATAAACTCACCTCCTGAATTATCATCGTGCCCATCTGGGCAAACCCTGACCTTCAAGAGGGGGGCGTAAAGGGTGGGGGGGGTACTGTTTCATGTGCCGTCTGCAGCAGGCCCATGGCACAGCCCTCTCACTTTTTTACAAGGACTCCAGTTTCTAGTTCCTCCTCACTGGCAGTGGTGGGCCTCTGGCTCTGACCTCGGGCCTCCCCCAATGCTTCCGGCTCTACCATAGTCCCCAGCGTTCAGGTCAGTATACCATTGCTCGTCGGGCCTCTCTGCGTGGCCCGTGGAGAGACACCGTTACTCGCACTATGCTCCTCCCTGGGCATGCGTGCGCACTTCGCTGATCCTTGTGAAGGGCCCGCAGTGGGAGCCTGGCCACGGCCCCGGATGATGACGTCAAACTCTTCATTGTATTTAGGCTCAGGCCTCGCTCCATAGCATTGCCTTTGCAATAGGTTTCCTCGCTACTCGAGTACTTGTTGCTGCTAGAGATTCGTCTCTACTCTTCATTTCCGATCCTCGTTATTCCTGGTTCCTTTTCTCTTCGTTCCTGTCCTGCCTATGCTTTGGATTGATTGCACGGACTTTGACTTCGCTTCGCCTGACTACACTACAGCCTATCTCCAGACCCAGACCTCCACTATGCCTGACTGCACTACAGCTTATCTTGATTGACCAACGCTATTGACTTCTCTGTGATCAGATCTCAGTATTGCTTGCCATGACCTTTGCATTGTCACCGGCCATGATCCAAGCCTGTCATTTGAAGCCTCTCCAAGCCTACTCCCTGAATGTGGACTTAATAGGCTTCTGCCTACCTTTGCTCGAGCACCCCCAGTCAGCCTCTGTTCCATTGGCACCCGAGTTCCAATATCTGACCCAGTCCAGAGTAGGACCATGCCATCCATTGTATGCTTTCTCTGGGCTGAATCAACTTCTCTTGCTATTCAATCTCGAGGCCCACCTAAGTGCTGCTGGCCCCTTCACCCAAAGGCTCAACCCATGGGGAATGAGGGCTGGTATAGGTGAAGCTCCAGCAGCCTCTGCCTATCATATCACTTCTCCTACTGATGGTGGGGACCTATAGGTCCTTGCCTACAGGTTGCCACAACCCCACCTCGGCCCAAGGGTCCACCTCCGATGCAACAGTCTGGAGAGTGAGTGATATGGTCAACTCAGGGAGGCAGCCTTGGAGTGGGTCCCGAACAACGAAGAAATAGTTACCGGATGCTTCAAGCGAGTTGGAATCTTGTTTTGCTGAAGTTTCTGCCTACTCCAGAATCAAGGGATGCCTTGGTGGAAAACTGGCAGTATTCCATGGAGAGGGAGACAGGAACCAGTAGATGTGGAAAGGAGAGAGTATGGCCTAAGATTGCCTCCCTGATCAACCTTAGGCATGAGAGTTTCCTAACTTCTCAGGGCACTGGGATATAAGGTGTCCTTGACCACTGTAATAGAGGCATAAGCCTAACTGTTGTCTTCTGAGTTTCACTTTGAGAGACAACTTAGTGTGGCCCAGCTGCATAGCCTCTTTGGAGACTCTCGGTTCTGGAGTGGACTTTGATACTGGAGGGTGCTGGAAGTGAGGAGCCAGCTGGACAGGGTGTAAGGTAGTCTTAGTCTCCTGAGCCAGTTTTGGAACCACTGGTCAATATGGTTAGCCAGAGTGATTAGTGCATAGAAAGTAGTGAGGACATCAAGACCAGCCAGCTCAATTTTTATCTTGCCAGAGAGACCCTGCCAAAAAATAGCTGTGAGACTGTTCTCTCCCCATTGTACTTCTGAGGAGAGGCTACAGAATTGAATTATGTACTCTACAACAGTATGTGACTCTTGGCTATTCCTCAGAAGCTCTGCCACCGTGGAGGAGGTATGGCCTGGTGTATTTATTTATTAATACATCTTTTATTCTGCAAAATCAATCTTTTCAATGTGAATTACAAGATAACATACATAAAATTGAAACTAAAACAACAATTAAAACATCAAAATAAAACAATGGCATCATTTATTATTAATTGCATCAGTAGCATGGGATCTTCTTAGTGTTTGGGTAATTGCCAGGTTCTTGTGGCCTGGTTTGGCCTCTGTTGGAGACAGGATGCTGGGCTTGATGGACCCTTGGTCTGACCCAGCATGGCAATTTCTTCTTATTTTGAATCAATTAGAGCACTTTTACCAAATTTGGTGGTATTCCCACATAAATAGCATTACAATAATCTAAATGGCTAAGAACCAGTGCCTGAAAAATCATTTGAAAATCCTCCAAAGGTAAGTCATTCCTTAACAGTCTTAAAACCTTTAATTTAAGGAATGCTTTCTAGGCTATTCCTTTTAACTGAACCTTCAACGACAATGCTGAATGCAACATAACACCTAATTTATGGGACTCAGTTTTCAATGGCAGGATATAATTTGCAAAGCTTACACTCATTGCTGTTGAAGGCGAAGAGCTCCTTAACCATTTTATATTTGTTTTGCTGCAATTTAAAATTAATTCATTTTCCAACATGAGCTGTAACTGGAGTAGGAAATCTAGGAAGCTCTGAAGAACCATATTATCTTGCTCCCACAATGGAGATGCCCAAGCTAGGGCTGTTGCACGCAGCAAGAACAAGATGTAAGTCACCTTGGCACAGTCGGGGCAACAAGACAGGCTGGAGTTCGAAGTGCATGTGGCATTGTTTTATAAAGCTGAAGCATTCCTTTGGGTCCTCATGATATTGTGGAGGTGATGAGAGCTAAGGAACTGGTCTAGGAAAAAAGACAGGCCCTGGCAGGGCTGCAGCCACTGAAGAAGGAATTTATGCAGGTGTCAGGGTGTCCAAATGGACTGCAAGTCTTTCTAAGAGTCCAGTATCTTGATCTTGAACCTCCTACTTCTCCTGGATCTGTTGGGCCAGGCCCAGAATGGCCTGGAGTGAGGTCAAGTCTGTCAAATTCATGGATTCAGCAATCTGTAAGCAATGTGAACCCTTGTTGCTGTGTTGAGGTTGACGCAGCCTACTGGGTGAACCCTGTTGGCCCTCACTGATAGCTGGCGGAGGCATGCTGACAAGAGGCTTGTCTAGAGCTTCACTTGTACTAGACCCATTCCCACAGGTTGAGCCCTTGCATTCCAGGGCCAACAGGATTTAGGTGATGGTCTCTTAGAGGACTGAGTAGACAGATGTCAAGGGTCAGAGGAAGGAGGCAGGCAAGGATGGCCAGAGTCCAGGCAAGGGGTTAGTGGCAGATGGCAGACAAGTGAAGTCAGTGTCTTGGCAAGGAGTTAAATCTAGTGGTCAGTCCAAACAGAAGACAAGGAGGAGAAAAGAGGGACTGAGACAGGAGGGAAGGTAGATTGGAGAGATGAGGCAAGGTTGGACTCAGGATACAGGAATGCTTGAAACATGCACTACCAAAAGGTAGGAGGACCTGTTACTGAGGAAAAGTGGAAAGGCCTAAGAAGCTCTTATATAGGGATAAGTCTGCTGATATCATCAATGGGTGCTGTGGACTTTTCCTGCTGTGGGCATTTCAAATAACTGGAGATCGGCATGCACACATGCCTAAGGAGGGCAGGAGGAAGAACAGACATGGAAGCGTCCTGTGCCACAAGGGTGAGGTTTGCTGTCTACGGTGTTTTGGCCATGATGTGATGCTGCAGGCATCGGGAATAAGTGGGGTGACTTGCAGGGACATCCCACAAGCCACCAAACATAACACCACTTCCATGCATAAAGTATATTTAAACATGTAAAACCCAGTTTTAAACATGTAAATCCTTTTGAAAATTTACCTGCACTGTTTTTTCCACATCTTTCTCATCCCAAGATCCCTTTACCAGCTCTGTATCCCTGAAGGCCTTTCTCAACTCCTCTCAATCTGGTCACTCACACAACACATGGAATGGCACCCAGGTGACTCACCCCCTTCTCTAGGAAGATGCAGACTGCATCCCTTCACTGAAACTCCGCCCAAGTACCACTCTGCCTTGGGTAATACCAGACTCTCCTGCAGCTCCTCTCTTTAATGCAAAATTCCAGCTCCTCAATTTTCTCCAGCCTTTGGTCGCCACAGTCTCTATCTCTGCAAACTCCATGTTACGAGCTCCTTCCTTTTCTGGGTCACTCTTTTAGGGCTTGTTGAAACTCCAGACTCCTTTCAGCTTCTTATCTCCTCAAAACGTCTCTTAGAACCACAATTGGTAGCTCCTGTTTTATCTTGTGTGGCCCAGACCTTCCTGAGATTCTTTTCTTAGAGACCCCTGGCTCAGTGACAAGTCGCCCCTGTTACACATGGAAACCATTTTTTAATCTCCCCAGTGTGCATTCCCCTTTAGGGGAACGGCTACACTGTCACTCAAGAAGCACTTACCTCCCCTAGCATTTCCTTTTGGAAAACTAGAAAGTTTCCCATGTTAACCATATCATCTATCAACTTCTGATATCACTGTGCCATTTGGTGGTGAATAGTACCACATCACATTTAAAAAGTACCCTCCTAGACTACATTTAGTAGGAAGATCATCCTCACTCTGTAAAGCCTGTGCTGTACTTGCATCGAGCCACAGTTGGCTAAGGCAAAAGGGGAGTACCGTGCATTTTACAGAGAGGAGCACCCGGGAGGTGGTGTGGCGCTTTATGTCCGGGATGACATAGAGTCCAACAGGATAAACATCCTGCATGAGACTAAATGCACAATTGAATCTTTATGGGTAGAAATCCCTTGTGTGTCAGGGAAGACTATAGTGATAGGAGTATACTACCGTCCACCTGGTCAAGATGGTGAGACTGATAGTGAAATGCTAAGAGAATTAGGGAAGCTAACCAAATTGGTAGTGCGGTAATAATGGGAGACTTCAATTACCAACAGAAAATGGTGCAAGAACACGCTTAGACAATCCACCTTGTTTTGAATTCAAGTGCTATTTAATCAATGTCTCTCACTCAATATAATCGGCAACTCCACAAAGCTTGTGGGATATTTTTATATAGGTCCCCCTGTCGCTGCATCGGGAGGGACCACAGATATATTTAAATCTTTCAAACCAATCCGGGAGTGGGTCTTGCTGTTACCTGTCTGCCTACCTATCATGCCCCTGATATACTAGCGTAGGTATCTCATTGCTATTCTGCATTGCATATGATATGCCAGCATGGGCGTTTTGGTGCCTTCATTTTATTTGCTTCTTGGATCTCAGCCTAGATCTCCCACCATATTTGTTGGTTATACTTATGTGTTTTTCCCCCTAAAACATGTAATAAAAAATAGTTTCTTCTCCGACTCCACCTCTTTTATGGGACTTAGTTTTCTTCTATCCCTCTGTAATTCAAGGCTAGTTTTCTGATCTTGTTTGTTGTTGGCTATATTGAGGTGTTTTGTTCCCAGACAAATACATGAAAAAAGAAAAAAAAACATGTTTCTTCCTCAACCTTTCTATTTTATAGTTTTTCCATTTTGCTGTCTAGGCCTTTGTGCTGTTTGTGTGTCATCACACTCCACACCTTGGTTTTTAGACACCTTTGTGTTGTTTGCCATTCACTGCACTCTATACGTTGGGAGGCATAACCAACTTTGTGCTGTTTGGGATGTACCACACTCTACAACTTTTTCTATGCTCTTCACTGAACCCCATGGTTTGGTACTTTAGACACCTTTAGTGCTGTTTGCGATGGACTACACTTCTTGCCTTGGTAGTTCAGACACTTTGTGGTTTTACAAAGAACTGCACTCTACACCTTAGTGGTTTAGTCTCATCTGTGTTGTTTGCAATGGAATGCACATCACGCATTGGGAGTTTAGATATTTTTGTGCTGTTTGTGATGGGCAATGCTCCATGCTTTTGGTATTTAAGATACCTTTATGCTGTTTGTGATGGACTTCATTCCACATCTTGAGGGTTTAGACACTTTTGTACTGTTTACAATTCACCATACTCCATGCCTTGGTGGTATAGACACCTTCCTGATGATTGTGATTCCCCAAACTGCACATCATGGAGGCTTTGACAAATTTCTGATGTCTGCAGTTCCTCGCACTATAAGCCTTGTGTTCTTTTATGCCTTTCTGCTGTTTGCAATTCCCTGCACTTTACATCTTGGGGGTTTTGATGTCTTTATGCTGTTTGTGATTCTCCACACTATAGCCCAGATTTTAAAGGCACTATACATGTAAATTTCGAGGGTTATGCATGTGGCTGGGCTCTGCACATGTATTTTATAAAGGGCCTGACCACGCAAGTAACCACTGATATGAGCCGAAGTACCAGGCCTAAAAAAAGGGGCGGGATGGGGGGCAAAGTCTGGGTGGGGAGGGGCATGTTAAGGGAGCAGGCCAGGATAGCACCATTAGATGCTGTCCCGGGGAAGTGCATGATGGCAGATGGCCGGTGCATGGAAGGTACTTCTGCTCTGGATGAGCAGTAAGTTTGAAAACAAAAAAAATAGGGGATAGTAAGGTTTAGATTAGGGGTTAGGGAAAAGAGGGGAAAAGATAGGAAGGGTAGGGTTAGGGATAGGGGAGTTCACTCCCAGTCTGCTTCTTAATTGGAGTACACTGGTAGGGAACTGGTCTAGGCCCGATCGCGTCACCGCACGTATTTAATAAAAACTCCTTCCTACATGCACAAGCCAAGGGCTGCCCTCACATGTGCATGTGGATGTTAAAATCCAGGGTGCAAGCGTGCGCAGATATCGCATTTTATAAGATACATGCAGTGATATGCAAATGATATAAAATCTGCGCGTACTTGTGCACATACCTGGAACAGCACACACATGGACGAGAGTGTGCTCCTTTTAAAATCTACCCCTATGTCTTTTGGGCCAGTGCTCATTGGCATGTATTAGCTCTACAATCGGTTACCAGAGTTATACAAGTAACAGCTGGAATTATAACTGATTTAATTAGTCATTCACAGTTTTACACTACTGGCTGTGTGTATATAACATGTGCATAACTCAATATTATAGTTTGACAGAAGCATATGCTAGTCAACTGATAGGATCAATGATATTTCTCCTACTGAAACAGGCACTCCATGCACTGGCTGTCTTCGAGCTTCTGTGAAATTCTCTTCCCTTATGGTATTTGCTGACTCTTAATCTTTCCATGGCCATCTGTTGCTTTGCATGCCTGCTGCACCACTCTGTGGACCCTTCATGCCATTCTAGGTACTACTCACACTTTACAATTTAACAGAAGAATATGCAATTGATAGGATCTGAAACAGGTACTTCCCAGTCCAAATCTCCTTCACTTACAGTGTTTTACAATGCTTGGTCTTGCCTTGCCCATGCATTGCTTTGCATGTTGCTTCACCTCACCTTGGGCTTTTGGTACCATTATTTTGCTACCTCACCATTTGAGGTACACCTTGGGGATCTTACAGCTACTCTTCTCACTGTGTTGCTCTACTCCTACCATTTCAGTTTTTAATAATTGCCAGCACCACTTCTACTACCACAGCTCCAAGCCAGCTTGGTTCCCTAGGGTGCTTCCTCCGCTGTTCTGGCTGTCTATGAATTTTCTTCCATATCTGCTTTCCTTATGGTACTTACCATTTCTTGCTCTTCCCTGGCCATTCGTAGCTTTGCACAAATTCTGCACCATTCTTCAGGCTTTTGATATTATTCCTCCTTCACCTCAGCTCTTGTTATACCATGGGAGTTTTATAACTACTCTTCTCACTGCATTACTCTGCACCTACTGTTTCTGTTTTTTATAGTCACCAGTGCCATGGCTGCCACCACTGTTCCAAGCCAATCTTTGTTTCTTAAGATGCTTCTTGGTGTTTTCTAAATCCTCTTTCCCTAAGGTATTTGCCAAGACTTGGTCTTGACCTGGCCATGTGATGCTTTTCACAGGTCTGACCCACTCATTTATTTTTAATGATTTCATGCCTCTTGGACATTTTCTTCAAATTCCGTTCCCTTACAGTTCCTGTGATTATTGGTCTCATTCAGTATGTAACTGTCAATGGATTATACTACATCAAAAGTCAAAGACTTCAGAAATGCCGCACCCAGAAATACCAAGACCAGGCTCATCCATGATTGCAATTTCTGAGGTAACAGAGGCAGTATTTTCAAAAACAGATTTAGAAAAATAATGTCCTGGTTTCCCCTGAATCACAGGATATTAACCAACTAGTGGTTAAGAAGCATTTGGTGTCTCTAGTCAGAAGCATTCTAGCTTCCAGTGAAGACCAACTCCATGCCTAAACAGTCAACTCTTTCAGAAGTTACATCAAGTCTCCTCCAGGGATTTTCTCTGGCTTCTCTTTGCCTAGGGCTTTCTTCCAATTTGGTTGGTGCCATTTTCCTCTCATTTAGAATCTTGGGGTGTTTTTGTCACTCTGGGTTGCTGTTTTGCACATCTCATGATGCTTTGGGTTCTTCTTGTCACTCTTTCATTTGCTTTTACCTCTTTCACTGCTTTTGGGGGGGAGAGGTTCTGCCTCTTTTGGTACCTTGTTTCCCCTTGATCGTGCCTTGAACTATTCATGCCCCACTTGGTACCACTTTGCATTCTCATACAGTCTTGGGAGGTTCATACCACTACTTATGGTGCTCTTTGCCCCACTTTTGCTGCTATTATTTTCCTTTGATAATGCCTTGGAGAACTCCTACCACTGCTGATACCAGTTTGCCCCATTGCGGGTTTTTCATACCAGTTTTGGTGCCATGTTGACATAATCTTCTGATGATGTCTATCCACCAGTTTCATAGGAATGATTAGAAAATCCCAATTTGGGAGCCCAAAATAGGTTGCATTGCTTCCCCCATTTAGTATAATGGGAAATGAATGAACAAATTAATGTTTTTCATCTGAAATTAATTAGACAAATGCAGGTGCTCTATGAAATGAATGAATAAATTAAAACAACATTTTTTTCATTTGCAGTTCCTTCCCATTTGATGATGGGTCTATATCTAAATTATAATAATGCAAAATGACTAGGCAAGAATATAATACAGACAGCTCAACAATTATATTCAGTAATTCATGTGAAGATATTAGTAAATCACAATAAAATCACTCCCCTCTGCACCTCTCCCCCTCCAGATCCTCTTTCTCTCAACCTTCCCCACTCCAGCTGATTCCTTCTCAGCCTACCCCTTTCAGCTGATCCCCTTTCAGTTACGATTCTGCTTGCGAGCCTAGCTGCAGGCAGCCTCTCACTTTCCAGCAGTCTGATGCTGACGTGCTACCACTTCTTTGCAGTCTGGAGGCCACCATCACCGCTGTTCTTCCTGCAGTTCGGAAGCCACCGAGATCTCTCGCTCCCGCGGTGTAGAGCCACCAATGTCGTGCCTGTCTCCTCACGGCCTGGAGGCTGCCGACGCCACTTCTTCCAGCACAGCAGGGAAACTGCCGCTGTTGTCTCCTCTCCATGAGGTGTGGAGCCACTGCCGACAATGCCCTCTCTTTGTGGCAGGGAGCCGCTGAAGTCTCTGTCTTGTCCTGCGGCAGGAGTGTCACTATCAGCTTTCCTTCACGGCAGGACGCGGCTGCTGTCATCCCTGGTCCCAGCTTCTCCATAGAAATATGGCTGAGCCTCTCCACTGTATTTAAATGGCCTGCAGCGGGAAAAGCCCCCTGGCCCTGTTGTATGACATCAGTCTCTCATCATCTCTTCAGCCCTATAAAAGAGCTCTTCACCAGATCCTCATTTCCTTCATAAGAACATAAGAACATGCTGTACTGGGTCAGACCAAGGTTCCATCAAGCCCAGCATCCTGTCTCCAACAGTGGCCAATCCAGGCCATAAGAACTTGCCAAGTTCTCAAAAACTAAGTCTATTCCATGTTACTGTTGCTAGTAATAGCAGTTGCTATTTTCTAAGACAACTTAATTAATAGCAGGTAATAGATTTCTCCTCCAAGAACTTATGACATTTTCCGTTTTATTCACCATTCCCTTTCTAATAATTCCCAACATTCTGTTTGCTTTTTTGACTGCCACAGCACATTGAACCGACAATTTCAATGTGTTATCCACTATGACACCTAGATCTCTTTCTTGGGTAGTAGCTTCTAATAGAGAACCTAACATTGTGTAATTATAGCATGGGTTATTTTTCCCTTTATGCATCATCTTGCACTTATCCACATTAAATTTCATCTGCCATTTTGATGCCCAATTTTCCAGTCTTACAATGTCTTCCTGCAATTTACCACAATCTGCTTGTGATTTAACTACTCTGAATAATTTTGTATTATCTGCAAATTTGATTACCTCACTCATCTTATTTCTTTCCAGATCATTTATAGATATATTTAAAAGTAAGGGTCCCAATACAGATCCTTGAGGCACTCTACTGCCCACTCCCTTCCACTGAGAAAATTGTCTGTTTAATCCTACTCTCTGTTTCCTGTTTTTTTAGCTAGTTTGTAATTCACAAAAGGATATCGCCACCTATCCCATGATTTTTTACTTTTCCTAGAAGCCTCTCATGAGGAACATTGTCAAACGCCTTCTGAAAATCCAAATACACTAAGGGGTAGATTTTTAAAAACTGCGCGATCGCGTACTTTTGTTTGCGCAGCAGGCGCAAACAAAAGTACGCTGGATTTTATAAGATACGCGCGTAGCCACGCAAATCCTGGATCGGCGTGTGCAAGGCTGCCGATTTTGGGCAGCCGGCGTGCGCCGAGCTACGCAGCCTGCCTCCGTTCCCTCCGAGGCCGCTCCGAAATTGGAGCGGCCTCGGAGGGAACTCTCTTTTGCCCTCCCCTCACCTTCCCCTCCCTTCCTCTACCTAACCCCCCCCCCCGGCCCTATCTAACCCCCCCCCCACCTTTAACCATGGATTTACGCCTCCCGGAGGGAGACGTAAATCCACGTGCGCCAGCGGGCTGCTGGCGCGCCGAGACCTAACCCGGGGGTGGTTCTGGAGGGCGCGGCCATGCCCCCGGAACGCCCCGGCCCAAAACCACGCCCCTGGGCCCGCCCCCAAAACGCCGTGTTGTTCGGCCCCGGCCCCGCCCCTGACACGCCCCCTTCAAAAAACCCCAGGACCTACGCGCGTCCCGTGGTTCTGCGTGCGCCGGCGGCGTATGGAAAATAGGCGCGCCGGCGTGGAAGGCCCTGCTCGCGTAAATCCGGGCAGATTTACGCGAGCAGGGCTTTTAAAATCCGCCCGTTAATCTATTGGTTCACTTTTACATGTTTATTAACTTCTTCAAAAAATGAAGCAGATTTGTGAAGCAAGACTTGCCTTGAGTAAAGTCATGCTGACTTTGTTCCATTAAACCATGTCTTTCTATATGTTCTTTGATTTTGATATTTAGAACACTTTCCACTATTTTTCCTGGCACTGCAGTCAGGCTAACTAGTCTGTAGTTTCCCGGATCGCCCCTAGAGCCCTTTTTAAATTCTGGGGTTACTTTAGCCACCCTCTAGTCTTCAGGTATAATGGATGATTTTAATGATAGATTACAAATTTTAATTAACAGATCTGAAATTTCATTTTTTAGTTCCTTTAGAACCCTGGGGTGTTATACCATCTGGTCCTGGTGATTTACTACTCTTTAGTTTGTCAGTCAGGCCTACCACATCTTCTAGGTTCACTGTGATTTGGTTAAGTCCATCTGAATCATTACCCATGAAAACCTTCTCCAGTATGGGTATCTTCCCAACATCCTCTTCAGTAAACACCAAAGCAAAGACATGTTTAATCTTTCCACGATGGCCTTATCTTCTCTAAGTGCCCCTTTAACCCCTTAATCATCTAATGGTACATCTGATTCCCTCATAGGCTTTCTGTTTCGGATATATTTAGAAACGTTTTTACTGTGAGTTTTTGCCTCTACAGCCAACTTCTTTTCAAATTCTCTCTTAGCCTGTCTTACCAATGTCTTACATTTAACTTGCCAATGCTTATGCATTATCCTATTTTCTTCTGTTGGATCCTTCTTCCGATTTTTAAGGAATTTCTTTTGGCTAAAATAGCTTCTTTCACCTCACCTTTTAACCATGCCGGTAATCATTTTGCCTTCCTTCCACCTTTCTTAATGTGTGGAATACATCTGGATTGTGCGCCTCTTGCACACTTTTTAGCTTTGTAGCTGCTCCTTTCAGTTTTTTTCTAACTATTTTTCTCATTATCATTATCAAAGTTTCCCTTTTGGAAGTTTAGCACAAGAGCTGTGGATTTGCTTACTGTTTCCCTTTCAGTCATTAATTCAGATTTGATCATAGTATGAACACTATTGGCAAGAGGCCCTACCACCATTGCCTCTCTTACCAAATCCTGTGCTCCACTGAGAATTAGTTCTAAAATTTGTCCCTCTCTCATCGGTTTCTGAACCAATTGCTCCATAAAACTGTCATTTATTCCATCCAGGAACTTTCTCTAGTATGTCCCGATGATACATTTACCCAGTCTATATTGGGGTACTTGAAATCTCCCATTATTACTGCATTACCAATTTGGTTAGCTTTACTAATTTCTCTTAGCATTTCACTATCCATCTCACCATCTTTGCCAGGTGGACGGTAGTATACTCCTATCACTATAGTCTTCCCCAACACACAAGGGATTTCTACCCAAAAAGATTTGATTGTGCGTTTAGACTCATGCAGGATGTTGGACTTTATGCCATCCCGGACATAAAGCGCCTCACCACCTCCCAGGTGTCCTCTCTGTCATTGAGATATAATTTATACCCTGTTATAGCACTGTCCCATTGGTTATCCTCCTTCCACCATGTCTCTGAGATGCCAATTAAGTCTATGTCATCATTGACTGCTATACATTCGAATTCTCCCATCCTACTTTTTAGACTTCTGGCATTAGCATACAAACATTTCAAAGTTTGTTTTTTGTTTGTATTTTCATTCTGCTTTTTAATTGATAGGGATAAGTTAGAATTTTTTTAGCTCAGGTGAGTTTTTAGTTATAGGCACTTGGGCTACCTTTCTTATTATTGGAACCTCACTGTTGGGATGCCCTAATTCTAAATCATCATTAGTATCCTTTGAAGATACCTCCCTCTGAACCATGCGCTGCTGAGCGATTGTCAGCTGAACTTTCCCCTTTGTTCTAGTTTAAAAGCTGCTCTATCTCCTTTCTAAAGGTTAGCACCAGAGTCTGGTTCCACCCTAGTTAAGGTGGAGCCCATCCCTTCAGAAGAGACTCCCCCTTTCCCAAAAGGTCCCCCAGTTCCTAACAAAACTGAATCCCTCTTCCTTGCACCATTGTCTCATCCACGCATTGAGACTTCGGAGCTCTGCTACCCTGGAGGTTCTGGATTTAAGTTTTCTACCTAAGAGCCTAAATTTGGCTTCCAGAACGTCTCTCCCACATTTTCCTATGTTTTTGGTGCCCACATGTACCACGACAGACGGCTCCTTCCCAGCACTGTCTAAAATCCTATCTAGGTGATGCGTCAGGTCTGCCACCTTCGCACCAGGTAGGCATGTTACCAGGCAATCCTCACGCCCACCAGCCACCCGGCTGTCTACATTCCTAATAATCAAATCACCAGCTATGACGGCCGACCTAACCCTTCACTCCTGGGCAGTAGGCCTTGGAGACAATTCCTCAGTGCAAAAGGACAATGCATGACCTGGAGAGCAGGTCCTTGCTACAGGATCCTTTCCTGCTGCACCAGTTGACACTCTCTGATCATGAGACCTTCTTCTTAGCTACTATGTCACTGAAGGTCTCATTTATATACTTCTCTGTCTTCCTCAGCTCCTCCAGGACTGCCACTCTAGCCTCCAGAGATTGGACTTATTCTCTGAGAGACAGGAGCTCTTTGCATCGCATGCACATGTACAATTTCTCACCGGCGGGTAAAAAATCATATATGTGACACTCGGTTGAAAAGATTGGGAAGCCCTCCTCTTGCTGCTGGACTACTTCCTTCATCGCAAATTTGTTCAGTTCCTATTTAAGTTTTATGTTGCTATGGAAGTAGGAATGTGTCTAATTAGCGTCCTTTAAACTTATTAGATAATTCACTATATGTCTGGTAGTGTCCTACAGGGGAATGATCAAACTCTCAATAAAGTGTGGGGAATTTGTGAAGTGAAGTTAAAAGGCTGTTTGTTTGGGGGTTTTTTTAGTGTGAAAGTGGCAGCTGCCTATAAATTAAATGATGAGCTAGGGGTGGGTGGGTGAGGGGTATGAGGGTTGGGAAACAGTGTAACTTCTGTTTATTCACTTCCTTATTGACTATTAAAAGCACAAACACACTAAATAATATTCCCCAATAGTTAACTTCTCCCCAATACTTTTAGAAAAAAAATTCCCAAGCAAAACTTACTGATTCCTTTCAGCCACCAACAAGGTGATCCTCTCCTCTCAGTGCTCCCACAAGGAGCGGTCTGCTCTTAGATGCTCCCTTTCTGTTCTTCAATCCAGGAGGCTTCGAGGTCCATCTTCACTCCTTTAAGGTCCTTTGTTCTTCGTTGAGGCTTCCTTGTCTCATCCTGTCTTCAGATGTTCCAGTCTCTTTGGTTCCAGTTGTTCCTGATCTTCCAGTGCCTGGCTCCAGGAGGTCCAGCCTTGTCTCTTCCTGCTGGATCCATTCTCTGGATGACCATCCTGTGGGTAAATCCATATCTGATCCGGTGTCCTGTTCCCAGTCATTGGAGCCCTGTTCTGGTTGGATCCTTCTTCAAGCGCTGCCCAGATTCCTCTCTCTTTATGAGTTTCAGTCCTGTGCTCGTCCCGTTCCCCACGTGGTCCACAACCAGTATCCTCAGCTTGTGTAGGGCGTGCAGTGGGACAGCATGGACCGCAACCAGCCCATGGGGGGCTGTGTAGGGTGCACTGAGGGGCAGTACCTGTGCAAGTCTCCATGTGCCTTTGTCTCATCCAAGTCTCCAAGTGCCTACGTCTCATCCAAGTCTCCAAGTGCCTATGTGTTGTCCTTGTTCAAGAGTCATCATCTGTCCTCGACCTCTGTCCATCCTGCTGTACTTGTCATTTCCAGGCGGCAGGTCCGAAAGGGTTATCGAGTGGCTGGAGGGCTACCCCAGAGACCAGCATTGTGTTGCTGGGTCTCATCTGGTGCATTCAGGTTCAGTAGAGGTCAGAGTGCTCTGAGTCTTCAGCCTATCCTCCCATGCTCAAATACATATCACCTACCATGACGCATGCCCCGGGGCTCTCCTCTGGAGTCGTGCTGTGCTCCAAGTGCACACACTCTGCTGAATAAGCGACTGCTCTCCTGTGCTCGCAAAACTTTCAACCTATTTTTCAGCTGATTCTCTTTCTCAACATCCTCCCTTTGAGCTGATCACTTCTCTCAACCTACTCCCTTCAAGTAATCCTTTGTTTTACATTTCCCAGATCCTCCCAGCTCACTCATCCTTTCTCTCTCATCCTGTCCAGCTCTTCTCTCACATCTCCCCCAGCTAATTTCCTGTCTCACTCCCAAGTTCTTCTTAAAATCCCTCGCTGATCCTCTTTCATCCCTTATCTATCATCTTGTCTCAATCCTCTGTCTCATCCCCAGTCGCATCTTCTCTCTTACTTCTCTCATCTCTTCTCTCTCACCTTCTCTCTCCCTTTGCAGTCTAACCTCATTCCCTCCAGCCTCTCTCACACATCCCCCCAACTGATCCCTTCTCATCCCCAGGTCCTCTCTTATATTATCTGGCTAGTCCTTTGTTATTCCCCTTTTCCCTCCATAAAAAATTATCTCCCCATCCACAACTGAACCCTCTTCAATTGAGCCACTTCTCAAGCCTTGTCTTCCAGCTGATCCCTCTTCTGAAACTCTTGTGCCAACCATTCCCCCAACTCAAACCCTCTGCAGCATATCCCCACCTTCAAACTCACACTATCGCCCAGAGTCAGCAGCAACATTTTCGTTTGGGCCCCTGGTCAGTGGGGATGAGAATTAGAGGTATGAAAAGGCAGATTGATGACAGGAGCAATGTTTGTTTTTTTGGGGGGTGGGGCAAATTCAATGTCAATTAAGAAGAAAGGAAGAGTGTCAGTCTTCACCAGCTTTGTGCACCATGCTTAGCCCTCCACTTATCTCATGGCTGGTTTTGAACTTAGTGGTGATCCATAAGCAGAAGTAGCAGCATCATGAGTAGTGAAAATCAGTGTTGGGTCTGTGATCTGGTGCCAGCTCACAGGCCCTGCAAAGACCATGACACCTTCTCCTATAGGGTGGACCTTCCAATACAGAAATCCTTGCTAAGGGTATGGTCACTGCAGGGTCTGTGAGCACATGCCAGCTTAGGGGTCTCACACTGACTTTCACTACTAATGCTTCTGCTGCTTGAAGAACACTGCATTATGAGGCACTTGTGACCCCAGCTGAAGGTTTTGTGATTACAGCCTATAGTCTGGGAATCATATTGGTCACTCAATTGGGGTGATGAATGTAATTGCACTCATGCTGAAAACAGTTCTCAGGGACCTCCCAGCCAGTCGGGTTTTCGGAATATTCCTAATGAATATGTACAAGATATATTTACATATGTTGGGGAAGTACATGCAAATATCTGATGCATATTCATTAGGAATATCACAAAAAAACAACTGGTTGGGGAGGGGGGCTTGAGCAGCAGTTTGATCACCACTGGTATAAAGTAGATAGGGCCCAATAGAAGTGGCATCTATGAGGACAGAACTCCCACTATGAGTTCATGAGCTCTGGAGATGAACAAGGTAGACTCTTGGGTGATAGGCAGTATGCAACTGGAAGACTCATGAAGTGCAGATATGGCTACATTTCCCACATGCCCTACCCTTGTCTTGAAGTCCGTTATGACATGTGAGCCCATGACAGTGTTTCAAAGGCTGGCTAGTAAACAGTGTAAGAGTGTACTTTGCCATCTGAGGTGCCAATGCAGTATGTAAATAGACAGGGAAACTGTCATTATATCTCTGCAGAACAAAATTACTGAGATGGAAAATTGCATTTTATTATATTTTGGTATACAGTAAGATTGAATATTAGCTGCTATTCATGCTATATAGTTTAAGCAATTGACATTTCATATTTTGTTTTGTTATGTGTCTGGCTGTTGCCTCCTCCCTACTGCTATCCCCAATATTTTCCTGGAGCCAGGCAAACTAGAAGTTGGATATAATATTTAAATGAGGCAATTAGCCAATAGAGGTGCTGACAGGTTTCTTTTAGACTTCTTGACCTTAGTTTGCACTGATGTTATTTGTTGAGCATGCTTGATGTGTTTCGTCCACCTTTTTTTTTTATAGGGGGGGGGGGCACCAACTTTGAATGTTGAAAAAGGGATAATAAGGTTTATGCATATTTTAATGAGACAAATACTGCATTCCATAGCTCAACTGGCACCAAATGCCTCATTATACACTCATTAATTGCCTGTGTGCTGCTATTCAGGTACCTGAAGCCAGATGTTTTACGCTCAGGATAGCATTTAAAATATTCAGCTCACACTCCCAAATAGCTATTCATCAAGATCTCTTCTCCAATCTCAAACAACCTCTCTCTAGTTTTTTTTTAGTATCACAGTTTGCAGAAAATTACTGTTAAAAAAAGCACACATTTTCTGCAGTTTTGTGGTAAATTGTGGCATTGTTTACTACGAGTAAATCCAGTCTGCACAGTATCTGGCTTTTCTAAGGATTTACTTATGAACTAAAATTTTAACAGGTTCCCACATCCATGGTTTTATTTTCAAATTACTCCTAAAAACCACAATGGCTTCTGGCATTGTTCTATTCCATTTGGACTGTTGCTTCCTGCTCTGCTTTAAACATTTGGAATAAGCCCTTGAGCCTGAGTTCCAGTACAATACTGCAATCACATTAATAATGAATACAAAACTACATCAAACTCTCAACAATAAAAAATCACTACAGAACAGAAACTCAGAGAAAACTGAAAAAGAAAAAAATACCCCTGAAAATAGAACACAATGAAATTTAAAATTAATGAGAAATTATCTGTGCGAAGTAGGAAATAAAAATATTGTAAAATATCTAACATACAATACCATTCTCAGAAAACATTCTATAGATAAATAGGTAGAAAAAAATGTAGAAGTGCTTTGGATTGAAAGTTGAAAGCATGCAGACAAGCTGATCTAATCCCTTAGCAAACAATTAGATCCCAGAGGAAAGCCAAGAGCCACTCGGGAGCTCATAGTTTGGAGTGAATTATCTTCAAAGGATACTGGTATAATGTTAGAATAACCTGATAGTTGGGTTGTGATAGAGGCAGAAGTAGCCCAGGTACATTTAAATAAAGAGCAGACAGAGATAAATGATTCCAAACTACTCATTTCAACTGTTAAGCAGGTAGTGAATACATACTTTGAATTATCTGTATGCAAATGTCAGAAGTCAAAAAAATAAGAATGGATAGTTAGAATGTATGGCACCAAAATAAGTCATAATAGGCATCTCAGAGACCTAGTGGAAGGAAGATAACTAATGGCACACCAGGGTACAAATTATATCAAAATGATAGGCCGGGTCCAAATGTTGGAGGAGTAATGCTATATGTTAAGAATGGCATAGAGTAAAACAGAAGTCGTGCTGGAAACAAAATGCACCAAGGAATCTCTATGGATAAAAGCTCCATATATGACGGGGCAGAGTATAGCAGTGGGGGTATAGAATTGTCCACCTGGCCAGGATGAAGAAACAAATAGTGAAATGCTAGCAGAAATTAGGAAAACTAACAAATTAAGCAACACAGTAAGGGGAGATTTCAACTATCCCAATATTGATTGGGTAAATGTCTCATTGCGACATATTGAAAAGTAAAGTTTCTCATACTATAAATAACTGCTTTATAGATCAGCCGATCCCGAAACCCACAAGCTGGGGGAATACTCTAGACCTAATTCTCACTGCAAGGCAGGATATAGTGAAAGAGGAAACAATGGTGGGGGCCGCTTGGTTTTATATATCGTCATTCTAAATGAAGGCCACAATTGTTCACAAAGTAAAATATACATAATATACAAATAAATTAAATACATTAAACAAAACATTCTAAAATAACCTTAACAAAGTAAAATAACATTAAATGATCAGGCAATCTGTTGCGGTCTCCACCGCTTTCCCCCTTGTTGCTGTACTCAGGGCTCACCTCCGATGCTGGGAACGCCACTCCCGCAGCTCTGCTGGGCCTTTGGGGCGTCCGCCATTACTGGATCATCTCGCTGCTGCCACGCGCGCGCGAGGACGCGCATTATGGACGCACGGTCACCGGAAGTCTGGCCCCGCCTGGACTAACTACGCCACGCCCCAAGCCAGATTTAACCGGCGTTCATCTGCCTTCTCATTGCCTTGCAACGAGGGTCGCTACTGTTAGTAGTTCTTAGTTGCGCTTCTGCTGTTCTGCTTCCCGGTTGACCTCAGCTTGTTCCTGACTCCGCTTCTGCCTGCCGCCTGCCTTTGACCTCCGCTTGTTCCTGACTCCGCTTCTGCCTGCCGCCTGCCTTTGACCTCAGCTTGTTCCCGACTCCGCTTTTGCCTGCCGCCTGCCACTGACCTCAGCGTGTTCCTGACTCCGCCTCTGCCTGCAGCCCGCCTTTGACTTCAGCTTGTGCCCGACTCCGCTCCTGCTTGCCGCCAGCCTCCGACCTTTGCCTGCACCTGAGACTGCTTCGACTGACTGCCAGCCTGACTTGGGTTTGTCTCCTTTCTACTCACTGCTCGGTCTGGCTCTTTTGCACGCTACTGACTCCGGTCCTGCCTTCAGCAGGTCACAGCCTATGATACGCTGTTACCTGTCTGCTCCACTCCGCGGCATACTACAGACCCCGGGCCTGCTCTCTACTGCTTGTACAGCAGGCTACAGACTCTATCACTGCCCCTCTCTCGCCGGGCCTTCCTGTTCCCTGCTGCTGGACTCTGTGGATTACTCTTGCCCAGGCCTCTTCTATAGAGACTGTTACTGTGCTCCTAAGTCCCAAGGTTCTAGGACCCTACGGGCTCCTCCTGGGGGGTTCCTGGTTCCCGGGTGAAGACCTGTGCCTGTGGCTCCGCCTCCCGAGCTACTCTACCCAGGGTAGTTCGGTTCAAGGGTTCACACCTGGACTGCAGCTTCCCAGACTGCAACACAATCATTATTTGCATAACTCTTTCAAAGATATCATATGTGTTTTTCAATAGCTTTCTCATTTAAGATTGTAGACATTTGTAAACAGCCAGGTTTTAAGATCACATTTATATTTTTTATCATCAGTCAAAACAATTAGTGCCTCAGGCATAGAGTTCCATAATTTGGGATCTGCTATGAAGAAGGTGCGGTATCTCACCTCTCATAAGTGAGAACTTCAAATTGAGGGTATTATTAATAACCCTTTATTTTCAGATCTAAGTGATCATTGCAGAATATGTAAATGTAAAGCTGCCCTGGTCCATAGTGAATCTTTTGAGTAAATGATTTTAAAAATCAAATTTTATACTGAATCTGAAATGTATTGGTAGCCAATGTAATGAAATCAATATCGGTGTAATATGGTCAAATTTTTTATATCCTGTTAGAACACTTGCTGTTACGTTCTATAGCATTTGGAGTGATCTTAACATGTAAGCAGGAAGGCCAAGTAGAAGGGAATTACAATAATCTAACTGGGTGATTTATCAAGCCACATTAGGGCATTATGGCACATTAAATGGGGTCTATTGTGTGGTAAAGTGGTACTAATACACACTGTTTATCACAATGTGTGTTAGTATTAAAATATGATAATCAAGAAAATTATGTAAATGAAGGACTCCCACATTGGACAATAAAATAATATTGCATATTAGCACTGAATTTAACATGGGAAATAACAACACCTTCTTTATTTGTGGAAGGGTGGCAAAAATGTTTTTATCATGCCATAACGGCTGTTATCATAGGATAGTGGCAATTATCGCATGCAGTAAAATGAGCCCTTCTCTCTGACACACCTACATAACCCTGGTGAGCCAATAAAAACACTTTTTGTTACCTGCCCTGTCTTTTTAAAGCCAGAATGTTAGGTGGAAGTGTATTAGTAGAAGGACACTGGATACTTCAGGTTGCTCAACAACAACAATAACAACAGGGAAGGGAGGATGAAATGCCTCCTAGGAAGTACCTGCTTCAGAGCCAGAGCTGCAAGCCCCACCAGTGGAGCAGGATGGCCCACATCATGGCCTGCATTGCAGGAGAGCATGCAGCTGGTACAGTGAGAGCTTATTTCATGCCCGCACCACATTGCTGTGGATGCTGGATGAGCACGTGGTTAACAGTTATCGCCTGAGCTCTCAGGCTATCTTGGAATTATATCAAGAACTCAGAGAATAGCTGGATCCAATAACAGAATGGTTCCATACTATACCAGGCCTTACCAAACTATTGTGTGCCCTGAATTTTATGGCATCTGACTCATCCCTAATAACAGTTGGGGTCATCAGGGGAATGTCCCAAACATCATATTCCCACTGTCTGGGCCAGTTCCTAAGAGCTATGCCTAGCCTCATTCATTATTACATACAATTCCTTCATGAAAGGCAGGACAGGATGGACTTGAAGAGAAGTTTTTATGCCATAGCAAACTTTTCACGTGTTCTGGGAGCTATTGACTGCACTCACATAGCTATCATCCCACCCCATCGCAAGGAGGAGATATACTGCAACAGATAGCTCTTCTACTCCATGAATGTGCAAGTGGTCTGTGATGCTGGATTGCGCATCCTTGATGTGGTCACCAAGTTCTCAGGAGCTGCTCATGATTCCTTTATACTTAGGCAATCTGGAATTGTTTAACAATTTGAAGACAATCTCTATGATGATGGTTGGCTAATAGATAAAAGTAGTGCTTCTTTCTATTATCATTCTCCAGCTATGTGTTTACAGTAAATGACAGTGACAAGGAGGGGCTGTCAAGGATGTGACTTCATCAGTTAGATGACAAATGGCTTGCAAACAAGCCATAGTGGCAGGGCCCATGTTTCTTTCTGCATGCTGTAGATGGCTGCTAATGTTGCATGCAGTTTCCACTAGGACAGTTTGTGACCAAGCATTACAGAGCTTCAACTTGTCAACTTTAAACAAGTGCTGTTCAAATCCTCTCTCTTGGAGCTGTTGATATGCCTAAACCTTTTTGGGTCCACAATGCAGGGACCCCCACGTCAGGTGTGCCCTGTTAGTGCTCTTTCAGCCTTCAGCTAACGATGCCCATATCAGTATCCAGTCTGCAGCGCTTGTGCTCTGATAGCTAGTATGTCAGCCACCATTTGTCTTGACCATCTCATAGGTACATGAGTTCAATTGAAGCTGTGGGATGTGCTTTATGGGCTAATTCTATTCACTGTGTCATGTCCGACAAATGTGTATCTCTAGAGGACAGACTGCAAAACAGCTGGGGACATGAACAGTCATACCACAGGATAGATGTCTTTCTGCAATAACAAATGTGGGAGCTGTGATGTACAGCTTCAGTGTGATAGAAGTGCTAGAACCAGGTAGAGATTGCTTGTGTAGGAACCCCAGATGCAGTCTTCCATTCATGAAGATATGACACAGCATAACAAAGTGCTATAGTGTACATATAGCATAAAAATAAAAGGAGGCATGGGCTTTAGGTTCTGAGATAACCTTTTGTGGCTCATGTCAAACTATATCTTAGCTTCTAGTGTCTTATATCATCCTGTGGATTGGCAGTGATTAGGGGTGTGCATTTGTTTGCAACGTATTGCTAATCCGCAATGTATATGGCCATATTCGTTGTATTCGTTGCGTTGCGAAACGTATAACGATTCCCACGAATACAACAAATCTTCACCAAATTATTCGGCTGTCTAAAGGAGCGAATTTAAACAAAACTCCCACCCTCCTGACCCCCCCAAGACTTGCCAAAACTCCCTGGTGGTCCAGCGGGGGTCCGGGAGCCATCTACTGCACTCACGCCGTCGGCTGCCGATATTCAAAATGGCACCGATAGCCTTTGCCCTTACTATGTCACAGGGGCTACCGGTGCCATTGGTCGGCCCCTGTCACATGGTAGGAGTACAAGATGGCGCTGGCCATTCATTGCTCCTACCATGTGACAGGGGCTGACCAATGGCACCGGTAGCCCCTGTGACATAGTAAGGGCAAAGGCTATCGGCGCCATTTTGATTACTGGCAGCCGACGGCCCAAGTGCAGGAGATCGCTCCCGGACCCCCATTGGACCACCAGGGACTTTTGGTAAGTAGACAGTGAGCCACATAAGGTTGGATCACTTTTGGCTAACTCTGCTATATTTATACTCTGGCCAGTTAGGCCTACTGTTACCCAGCCATATGTAGCTGCATAATTTTAGGGTGAATAGATTAATTGGCACATTTATTCTGATGAATATATGGGACAGATTCTGGAGTTAAATGTAGCTGCATCACTTGTATAGACCCTAGCCTAATGATTATGGACCTCAGCGAACTAGCTGCCTCCTAGAACACAGTGTCATCCTAGAAAGTTGTTTATATGTAAAGCTCATATAGCCTGCTGTGTGACATTTGAGGAGTCCTGGAGGTGTGGAAGATAGAGAGTCCACACTACCTAAGAGCAGAAAGTGATGAAGCCTGCTGTTGCTTGTGACCAGGTGGACTTCCTCATTCTCCCTAACACCCCTGCACTGCCTTTGGTTGTTGTTATAGAGCGTGATTAGCAAAGTTTCATCAGAGTGTTGTTACTAGCCTTTATTGGTATACATTATTTATATAAGATACTTTCCGGGATAACATTGTGTTCTAAGAGGCTGCACGTAGTTTACATATATTTAAATCTCTCACACATAAAAAAGCTAATGTAATTTACTTTTATTTAAAATTCCTTATATTCTGCAACCTCCAGAGATCAGTTTGGCATGGATTACAATAAATAAATTCATAAAATAGTACAAACTAGACATTTACTTTCTATGCCATACAACACGCACTAATACAATAAAAATACTTTTTTAAATCATCCCATTCTACATTCCCCTAACTGATATCATTGAATCTGATCACTACCCCCGAAAGCTTCCAAAAAATAAACTGCCTTTAAATGTTTCCTAAATACCTTATAATCTTGCTGCAACCTCAGATCAACTGGGAGTTTGTTCAATTCATTAGGAGCTAAGGCCTAGATTTATCAAAATGCAGTAATGCAAGCAAGTGGCGCCAGATCTGTTGTATTTCCTGGAGAGAGAGAGAGAGAGAGAGAGAGAGAGAGAGAGACTGGCTGAAGTGTCATCTCCCTAGATAGGTATTTGTATCCCTATGGTAGGCCCACCTAGTAACTCGAGTTGAGGTTTAGGTATTAGTGTAGAGGGTTAGGGGCCACTTTGACATTCAAAGTGAGACGTACAAATAGAACAGTGCACTCTTGTAATGATTTTATGTCCTTCGGAGTGAGGAAATTCACCCAAAAATGAGATTTGTGCAATGTTCTCTCCACCTAGCTTGATGCTACCCAGGTAGAGAGTCCATCAAGCTAGGTGGAGAGAACATTGCTCAAATCTCATCTTGGAGTGAGTTTCCTCACTCTGAGGGTCATCAAATGTTCACAAGAGACCACTGTTCTGTTCGTACGTCTAACATTGAATATCAAAGGGGCCCCTAACCCCTAACCCCTTACACTAATACCTAAACCTCACCTCGAGTTACTAGGTGGGCCTACCACAGGGATACAAATACCTATCTAGGGAGATGACATTATGACCAGTCTCTCTCTCTCTCTCTCTCTCTCTCTCTCTCTCTCTCTCTCTCTCTCTCTCTCTCTCTCTCTCTCTCTCTCACTCTCTCAGGCCTTGTGGCAAGCACACAGCTTAACACTGTCCAACAAGGTATTGTTAAGTTTGTGCAATAGCTCTTTGCAGACAGGCAATCCCCACTCCTAATTTGCATCATACAATATGATGCATTAACAGGGCTTTTTGCATGTGATAAGCCCGAAACATATGCCTATACTGTTTGACCGAGGGAACCACTAACAATTGGGTTCCTTCCAACCTTAAAGATCAACTTGCATTATAGAGTACAATATTATCTTTCAGAACACAAGAAGATGAGCAATTTGCCTTTTTAGGTGGAGTGAAGACAGATATAAGTGCCACAATGTTATCTCTTGTGGGGTCATTTATGTAACTTAACCTAAGATTAGCTAAGAGTTACATATGCACTGTCTATTCTCTGGGCCTGGCAGCTGCAGCTGACAAATTATGCTCATTATCCATGAACAACACCAAGTGGTTAATGTACTTTTCAAGTAAGCTTTGGACTAAAGAGTTGTGTGATTGCAACATAATGCTGCAATCACATAACCAGAAATGCTGTAATCACATAACCAGAAAGAAGACCCATTGTTTGTTCACAGGTGAGATTTTTTCACAATGAAAGAGGCTAATAGTTTGTTCTAACTGTGCTAGAACAACCTATTGGTCACCAACTGAGTGATTGCTAGAGTGATTGCTACATCACCTCTAGCCAAGCATTTCTACATCTATTACAGTTGACAGAATATAGAGGTGAACACTAGCTAAATAGTGCCCATCTCACATACATACCCATGAACCCAATAATTAGCAAACAGTATGTTCTCTTGAAAAGGCAACTCAAGCCACTTCTGAATTTCCACAGTAAGGAGTTTCATGTTCTAATCTTGCTGCTCTTCTTTGGGAGAACACAATTTAATTTCCTTTTTAAGGCCTAGGCCACATGGTCTTGCATGTGAGCAATTTGCCTAGTTGGAATGGTCAATGGCACTCTAGCTTGCAAAATCATGTGGGTCCCAAACCTCTAACCTAGTGAAAACGTAAAAATAAATCACACAATAAAAAGGCACAAGAAAGTATATTCAAAATATGTGACCATTTTATTGTACAATGTTTGTAGTCACAATATTCAAATAAAGACATCTTGGTTAATCATATTCTGCAAGGACAAGATATCAAATAGCACATGACATTGTAAATGAAATAACCAGCACATTTTGTGGATACATGTACACACATTGCTACAAATGGCAACACTACATGTACAGAAAAATGATCTTTTCCTGGGCAAAATGAGGATTACAGCAAAGAAGCTAGGAAGTAGAAGTGACAACCCAATTTCTACAGTACAGTTCTAATGTTAGAGTTGATGACAGCACAAGAAAAAGATGGCAAGAGAAGACACAAACAGTCCATGTTGAAAGAGGGAACTCAAAAGGGACAGCAAAGGGCCACAGCAGCAAAGTTGACAAAGCAGGCAGCAGGACCAGGACTGGAGAAAGCATCATATAGGCACCAGGACCAGGACTGGAAAGCACAGCATGGAGACAGCAACACCAGGAATGGAGAATGCAGCATGGAGACATGATGAGAAGAGATACCAGCAGCATGAGATGAGACACCAGCAGCATGATGAGATGAGACATGATGAGATGAGATGCCAGCAGAACAATGACTGGAGACCGTAGCAAGGAGACAGGACTATGGGCATAATGGAGAGCAAAATAAGGAAACTGCAGGACAAATCTGGTAGACTGTAGACCATGCACAATCAGCAAGCCGGCACAGAAACTCTATAGATAGGATGGGCTCAGCAGTCTTCTTCCATCTAGTTGGCACAGGAACTCTGTAGACAGGACAGGCTTGATTTGGTTGGATATGTCATCTTTGAGTGCAATTTTTTAGGCTTTGCACTAGTGTGCTTCATGGCCCTTTTCCTTCCCAGGACATTTTGCTGGCTGGGGGTGCCTTTTTTTTTTGGAGGCCTAACCCTGGACTATCCTTAGAGCCAGGGGCTACTCCACAGAGTGGACTCTTGTGAGGATGGGGATGGCACGGATGCAGGCAGAGGCAGATGCTGAATTATCTGCAGTAAAGATGTGATTTGGCTGAACCTTTTGGTTCGGCCTTCGTTATCGGCCCGCCGCAGGAAATTTCATTTTTCCGCGGTTTGGGCTTATTTTTTTTGGCCACCCAGAAAGTTTAATTAACTACACCCACCCCCACCCTCCCAACCCCCCCAAGACTTGCTGAAAGTCCCTAGTGGTCCAGAGGGGGTCCCGGGAGCGATCTCCCGCACTGCCAGTAATCAAAATGGCACCGGTGGCCCTTTGCCTTTACCATGTGACAGGGGCTATCGGTGCCTTTGGCCGGCCTCTGTCACATGGTAGGAGCAATGGATGGATGGCACCATCTTAAAAAATGCCTCAGGCCATCCATTGCTCCTACCATGTGACAGGGGCCAACCAATGGCACCAGTAGCCCCTGTCACTTGGTAAGGGCAAAGGGCCACCGGCGCCATTTTGATTACTGGCAGCTGATGGCCCGAGAGGGGGAGATTGCTCCTGGGACCCCAGCTGGACCATCAGGGACTTTCGGCAAGTCTTGGAGGGGTTAGGAGGGTGTGTGTGTGTGTGTGTGGGGGGGGGAGTTGTAGTTAATTAAACATGAAGGGTTGGGGTGGATTTGGGGTTGTTTTTTTAAATGTACCCTTTCTCCCCCCCCAAAAAAAAAAAAATGATAGGGAAACCACACAAAATTTTGTGGGTTTTCCTTTTGTTTTGTCAGCTCCCCAAAATACAACAAAATAGGAAATATTGTCTTTATTCCCTATTTTGTTGCAAAGGAATACACATCCCTAATCTGCAGTACTACTGTAGTCAAATTATTTATGGAAGTTGCCATGGTGGTATACCTCTATGTAATTGCATTGTTTCCTATTTGACAGAACGGATGTGCTGTATCTGAGCCCTCCTCAATTGTACCAACTCTGCTCATATATGGTGTAAATGCAGCCTATCCCTCCTCTTGATGTAGTCAAGTTGGGCATGTAGAGTTGGATCCACCACTGGTGGTGCAGCTGATGCTGGTAGTGGTGGAGTTGCAGGTTGCTTAATTGGTGCTGGCGGCTGCAATGCAGGCATTGCTGGGTTCATGATCTGAGCTTGTTGGGTGTCTTTTCCTAGATACCACAAGACCTGTGGGGTGCTGGAGGCAGCTGGTGTTTCTGCCTCTTCTTCCCATGGCAGGGCAGTGCCTTTCATTAAACTGGACAGGTTGAGGGGTATGGGCGACACAAGGTCTTCAATTAGCTGCTGCTCTGGCTACTGCTGATCCTCCTTCTACTCCTCCTCTTCTTCCATCCACTGTGTCTCAGCATTCATCAGAAAGTGGACACTGAAACATGGTGCTGCATGGCTGGGCCCTAGGGCTTCCTGGGTGGGAGCTGTGGAAACAAAGGCTGCTGGGACCTGGTGCTGCATGGCTGGGACCTAGGGCTTCCTGGGTGAGAGCTGTGGAAACAAATCGGAAGATATAAGTATGAATGCTAAGAAATGTACATATACTGTTTTGCATAAGATGTGCACTTTGCATCATTCAGCATGAGCAACCTAGGCAAAAAAGTGTGGACATTTGTTACAGACTTCACATTTATAGGTGATGTGACTTACCAGCCCTGGCTTGTGTTGTGTCCAGGGCCTCATCCATGCCATCGAAGACATCCAGTCTCAGCTGTTGAATGAGCCACTCTTCCATTGGGGGCGAGGACGATGGGGCATGGGGCTCCTCCTTCAGAATGGCGCATGCATTTGTTCTTGCTAGTGACCTTATTCTTCAGCTGCACCTTGATGTCTCTGCAGCAGTGGGCTACCTGCTCTCCAGTCCTCTTGATGCCACTACATCAGAATATTGCCTGCTACGTCTGTCCCTTGGTAGCCCTGAAGAGCATGTTGTAATTCTTCAGGACCCTAGCAATGAGCTGCTTGTTATCCTCCATGCTGAACTTGCAGGCTCGTAGTCGCGGATGAGCTGCTGTCTGACTGCAGAGGATTGGGTTGCCACTTCCACTTCCAGAGAGGTGATGTCACTTTTCTGACTCTCTTTCCCACTCCCCACTCCCTTACCTTTCTTCCCCCTTCCTGCACCTGCCCTGACAACTCTCCCACCCTTTGTCTTTTCTGTCAAGCCCTACTATGATGTTCTCCTCCCTCCATACTCTTGCCTAAACCCCTCCCCTCCCACCTCCTATCTCTTCCTCCTCCCTTTGTTTACTCCTGCTATCCCTAATCCTCCTCTTCTTATCACTCCTGCCCTCCTCTCATTCCTCCTCCTCTTCCTCCTCTCCTTAGGCCTCTCCTATCTCTCCCCATGCCTTCCACACTCTATCCTCTCCCACTGCCCTCCTCATCACTCCTTTCCTGACCACTTCTCTCCTCATAACTTCTCTCTCTGTCTTACCACTCCTCTCCTCTCCACACCTCTCCACTCTTTTCCATGCCTCACAACGTCTCTCTATTTCTCTCCACTCCTCACCACAAAGAAACAGACAGACAAACAAAACAAATGCACAAAAACTAACACTCTTCTTTTGCATACAGATAAACACAATAAACAAAGATAAAGGTAAACAGGTGATAAAAAAGGAACAGGGCAACCCAATCTGGTAATCAAATCTAGAACTCCTCCAACTATGCACCAAATACTCACCAAACTCCTCCTTTAACTCCTGACACACTCTCTAAGAGGGAGTTGCAAAAAGCCTATACACATATATATATATATATAAACAAAGAAAATAATGTGTCATATGTATATAAACAAAGAAAATAATGCATCATAGGTAAAATGACGTGCAACGCATAATATGTCACATGATGCATAAAATGCCGCATGACACAACAGTGCTTCGTGCAATGCGATAGTTACATACACGATGCGGTATTTAATAAATTTCCCTAACCATGCCCATTTTTTTGTCATTGAATGCTAACACACCATATTTTTACTTCTGCTTGATAAATCTAGAGGTAAGTTTAAGATAATTAATGTCTGTAATATTGTGTGATAATCGCTATGATTTAATAATGGTTTTAGCTGTTGTAGTAATCGAAGTTTACTATAACCTGATTTAATTACATTTTTAACATGTTTATTTATAGAGAGCTTCTCAACTGTAGTTACTCCAAGGTCATGTACATGATCTGATAGTACAATTTTTCATTCACCTGTGTTGATGTGTATTGGCTTGTAAGGGACATATTTCCATTCAACCAGATTATTTTAGTCTTATGAGGATTTAACATTAGTCTAATGTGAGATAGCACTTGCTGATATGCAGACATGTAAATGTTTAGTGATTTGACAGTATGTTCAATTGAATTATTTATTAGTATATAAATTGTACATCATTTGCATATAAGTAGAATGTAAGCACAAGACCTGCTAGAAGTTTACTTAAAGGAAGCAGGTATATATTGAATAAGGTAGCCAACAGGGCCAAGCCCTGTGGCACACCTGTAACAATATTGAAAGTGTCAGATAAATGATTTCCAATTTTCACTTGAAACATTCTTTCAGATAAAAATGATGCAAACCATTGAATACATTATCTGCAATCCCTATTTCTGCTAACCCATGAAGGAGAATCAAGTGATCCACTATATCAAATTCTGCCGGTAAATCAATTAAGACAAGTAAGTGATTCAGTGGAATGAAACCCACACAAAACTGTATCTGTCGTAGACAGAAGCAGTGTTTCAGTAGAATAATGTTTTCTAAAACCAAATTTGTTTGGAAAGAAGATGTTCTAATCTTTTAAATGCTAATGGGGTGATTTTCATAGGAATTATGCTTGTAAATATAACATACTATTGTAGCAATTTTCAAAAGCCCATTTACTCAAGTAAAGTGCATTTACTCGAGAATAACTTCAAGAAGAGAAAGATTAACAATGCTAGTAATACTAGGGGGTTATTATTTCCTGAACTGCCTTCAGAGATTTCACAGGAATTGGGTCTATTACTAAATTTAACATAATCACTGAAGGGAGGACATTAAGGGAAACTACTGTGGTAGCTTTTAATTTTAACACTTTGAAGTACCTGAAAAGCGATCATAAGCAGCACTAATTAATTAATTAATACATAAATAAATAAATAAATAAATAAGCAAAGAGACAATGATAACTGAGGAAATGAGAAAAAAGTAAAAGAAGCAGTAGCAGTGGTTAAAAGTGTGCATGTGGTATAGATGAAAAGCCCTTTTTTCCTGCTGGCTTTGGGGCCGATGCAAAAAAAAAAAAGCGCGGAAAGAGGGCGCTGAAAAGTCAGTGCCTGCTTTCTTAATGCGTGCATGGCGCCCGCAAGGGGGGTGCCATGCTATATTATAATTATAGGGTCATGTTAGCAAGGAGGCGACCCTAGCGCCTCCTTGTTAACGCGACCCCAGCAGTTACTGGTGGTTTTCCGGTTATAAACACCGACGCCGACTTTATCGGTGTCGGTGTTCATAACGCAGCCGGCCAGTTATGAAAACCGATGCCAAGCATATCAGCGTCGTTCTTCTTAATGCGGCCAGCAGATTTTTTTTTTTTAACTTTTAAAAGAAGTACAGAAGAGCATTTTATTCCGCTTTTCTGTACTTCTTTTCAATGCGCTCAGCTATTAATGCAATAGCTAAGTGATAAATATGCATCTGAGACTCACATTTATTTTTTTGCATTTGGAGTGAATGAGTAATAGCTTCATTCACAAGCATTTGCATGTGATGAGTCTATCCCATTCACTCCACGTCGGACGCACGTTAAATAGGCGCTAATCCCCCTATTGCATTATGGGGTGGATTAGCGCCTATTTAACCTGCATCTGACTGCGGGTTATACAGTGTGCTCGGCTGAGGACACTGTATTGCATTAGCCCCTTTGCAAGGCCAAGTTTAATTAATCTAATCAGTCTCCTGGAGGTAGGGAGGGAAAGCAGGGATACATTTAAGGAATCATATTGCGTGAGTATGCTAGTCCAGAAAACCTCCACAAAAAAATAATGCCGAATTCATTGATTTAACAAATGTACTATACTGGAAAAAAAAAAGAATTAAGAACTGGCTAGCATAAATGGTTATAACCCCCCTTCTCGCATTCCAATCTATTCTACTAACACCCTTTTCGTTCGCTCCTTTAAGCTCTCTCAAGAAAATGCCTCCCTCTCAACCTTTCTTACCCTTTCCTTCACAACTCGCCACCATCCATAATTCCCCCCTCAAAAATGTCCTCCCATCCATTGCTAGTCATGTTATTCTGCAAACGTCTGGATACTGTTTATACTGTATATAGTTTGTTTATACTCGTTTATGCTGTAAATATCCATTCTCACACTTTTACACTCACTGTTCTAAATGTTGTTCGATCTTGATTTAAATATTTAGTTCCCTGTAAAGCCCTTAATGCTAAATTCATGTTCAATGTGAACCGATGTGATGTTCCCAACGAACACCGGTATATAAAAGTGTTAAATAAATAAATACATAAATAAATAATTAATTTACTGTACTTAAGATTTTTAAACAAGTATCCTTGAAACACTGTTTCCAAAAGAAAAAAAACCCTCTTTTCCTCTTTTATACTTAGACAACAATTTGAAATTTTAAACACATTCAAATGTTCTTTTTAGTATACTTTTAACACTATTAACAATTCTGTTTCTCTTAGAACCTTAGAGGTTGATTTTAAAAGTGTTGTCCACGTACGCACGTATATAAGTTGCAGATTTTAAAAAGCCACAAATGACACACATATGTACCCACGCATGTGTGAGAAATAAGGGGGTATAAAAGGGGTGGGTCATGTGCGCTCTGGGGTGGGGCCAACATTTACATGCAAATCTCCGAATTTTAAAATGGAAACCTTCAGTGCGCATAGGCTAGATATCTGCGTAGCTTTACTGCTGCTCCTGAGGCGCAAGTCTGTAGAACTTGAGACTTGGGGCTTATAGGATAGGGTGAGGGGTCCGGGTCAACTGGATGGCGTGCAGGATGAAGAACCAGACGGGTCTGAAAGATTTCGATATTAACTGGACAAATTGGTGGACTAATTGGAAAACTGGGAGTGCGCCTCGCGTGAGCCTGTTTTATAATCCACTTACCCGCGCGCGTGAAAGCCAGCAAAGTCCTACAGAAGACACGTGCACTAGCTTTGCCTGAGCAACCTCTGAAAATTAGGAGCATATTTACATGCAGTTGGTGTATTTTAAAACATATGGGGCAGATTTAAAAGCCCTATGCGCGTAAATCCATGAGGATTCACACACATAGGGTGGTTGCGTGCGCTGGGCCTATTTTCAAAAGGCCCAGCGGCACACGTAAAGCCCCGGGACGTGCATATGTCACGGGGCTTGAAAAAGGTGACGGTGCATGAGAAGTCTGGGGGCATGGCCAGAGGCCTCCGAATGGCCCGGAGGCAGGAGCAACTTATAAAATAAAGGTTGGGGGGGGGGGGGGGGGGTTAGGTAGGGGAAGGGAGGAAAATTTGAAAACCAGCTATACTATACTATCAGATAAATATTCTATAAAACAGTTTTTTCCCTTCATTTTTGTTGTTTCTTTCAGATGCTAAATTATGTTCATATGTTGATTATGTTATACACGTATTTCAAATAATTTTATTCTTTGTTTGACTTTTCCTTTCATGTATTCCTGTTTCTCCTGAAGAAGTTTTATAGTAGATTGATGGTAAATATTGTTTGTGTAGTTTTATGTTTTTCTTTTAACTCTTTTTCATAAGGTTTTTCTTTCCTTCTGTCACTGTCTGTGTTTCTACATGAACAATTTCACTTAGTTTTACCTCTCTTTTTATGTATCAGAATAGTCAAAAGTTTTCTTTTGGCTAGCTAGACTTTCTTTGTATTTAGAGTGTCTATACACTTAACAGTGTCTAGCTTAAATTGATGGTGGATGGCTTCATTCCCCTCACTGTTGCTGGTGTTTAAGCTGGCTAGCGCTGTAAGTGGCTGTGGCTAGCATAGCTAGCAGGGCACTGTACTGATTCTCTGCAACTCCCTTTTTTTCTCTCTTGGTTGAGTTCATTGTCTCCTAGATCTGTAGCTATGTCTTCTTCCCTTCTATCTGTTCTAAAAGAAGGGATGATAACTTTTAATCAGGCATGTGGGTGCACATGTGCATTAGGGATGTGTATTCGTTTGCAATGAAATAGCAAATAAAGATGATATTTCCTATTTTATTGCATTTCAAGGGGCTGACAAAATGAAAGGAAGACCCATGAAATTTCATATGGTTTTCCTAGTTTTTTTGTGTGGGGAGAAAGGGCACATTGAAAAAAAACAACAACCCCAAATCCACCCCAACCCTTCAAATTTAATTAATTACAAACCCCCACCGACCTGTCCCCCAAAGACTTGCCTGACCCCCTCCCAAGACTTGCAGAAAGTCTCTGGTGGTTTAGCGGGGGTCCCTGCAGCGATCTCCCACTCTTGGGCCGTCGGCTGCCAGTAATCAAAATGGTACCGGTGGCCCATTGCCCTTACTATGTGACAGGGGCTACTGGTTCCATTAGTTGGCCCCTGTCACATGGTAGGAGCAATGGAGGCCCCATGCCATCTTAAAAAATGATGTAGGCCATCCATTGCTCCTACCATGTGACAGGGGCTGACCAATGGCACCGACCAATGGCACCGGTAGCCCCTGTCACATAGTAAGGGCAAAGAGCCACTGGCGCCATTTTGATTACTGGCAGCCGACGGCCCGAAATGGGGGACATCGCTCCCGGGACCCCTGCTGGACCACCAGGGACTTTCAGTAATTCGTGGGGGGGTCGGTAGGGTGGGGGGATTATAGAGATGTGCGAAGTGGATTTTCCAGAAATTTTAGGAAAATTCATTTTTCGGGGTGGCCGAAAAAAATTCGGCCCGAACCACGGGAAAACAAAATTTCCCGCGGTGGGCCGATAACGAAGGTCGAACCGAAAGGTTCGGCTGAATCACATCTCTAATGTGCATGCTTTTGTCAGACCACACTCGGGAACATGGCCATTTTCTAACATAAAAGAACTCATGAATGAATCTATCTAGCAACCGTCATAAATTAGCCTCAAAGAATGTGTGGCTTATTGATGAAGCCTATAGTACTTCAGGCTTAGTATAATCATAGGTTGCAGATAGATTTGTTTTATGCACCCACCGGTGCGATATAGCTGAAGCGCAATCACTGTATGCTTGAATTGACTAGTGAGTGCACTTATCTTAAACTGCCACGTAGAGAGAGTTGGCTTGCACGGTCCTGAAGTTACCTCCGACACTACAGTGTTTCGGAGTCGTATGCTCCTTCCTCAGGGATCTCCAGGTAAGAACGAGCCATCTACATGAATCTGCGTGGGAGATGAATGCAGCATAAGAGTTCTTTATGTGTCAACAGACTACAACAATATACATAATGGCGGTCAGAGACGGAGAGCCAACTTACTTCTTAATGTCCGGTCAGTACTTATCTGTGAAACGACGAATGCTTAAGCGCTGTAAAAATTGAAAATGAGAAACACTTTCATAAAAACGTGCGGAACAAACTTCACTGTAAAGGAGTGGATATAGATTCTTGTATGGCTGTACTTACGTACACGAATGTAAAGTATCCTGCCAGCGTGCCGCTTCAATTGCTGACAGCTCGAGCGTAAAAAAGACGCCAAATTTAAAGGGATTCCATCGACCTGAGCGGTCGGAGGAAATGACGTGATTATGACGTGGTGAGATAATCCTTATAAGGTAATCAACGTCAGGTGGGGACAGCCATAATTGTGAATGCCAAATACGGGCAATGACGCAAAACGGCAGCCATATTGGTGAGGGGATTTACCTGTTCATTAATACCAAATATGGATAATGACGTAGGTGGAGCGGCCATTTTAAAGCAAAGTGAAATGTCAAGAAATGAGGAACGGTGTACCAGGAGGGAAACAATGAAACGCTGCTTTAAAGGAAGTTGAATCAGATAAGGGAAAACCACTCAACCTTCTCATTAAGTCCTTGGGGTTCAACAGATCGCAGTTGGAAAATCCGTCGATTCTCTTTATAATTGAGAGTGGTCGAGCGGTCTCCCCCTCTCCAGTTCGGGGGGACATGTTCCAAAATGACCCACTTAAAGTCCGAAAAATTGTGAGAGCATTGGATGCAGTGTTGAACCAACGGTGCTTTTGTATCTTTGGTATTGATCCTACTGCGATGTTCTGTCAACCGGGTGCGAATCTTGCGTCTAGTCCGTCCCACATAAATTCTATTGCACGGACATTGAAGAGCATAAATGACGAATTCAGTATTGCAATTCACTTGATGCTTAATGGGGATCTCAAGACCGGTTTGGGGGTCTTGCCACTGTGTACCAATATATGCCTGGAAACAGAACGAACAATTGCCACATGCTGTTTGCCCAGCCAAGGTTGGATAACGGAGAGGAACCTTATCCACTGCCCGAACTATCCTTTGTTTGATATTGATGCCTCGAGAGTATGCAACATAGGAGGATCTCTGAAAATGGCATGGGGACTGAGGACGTGCCAATTGTTCAAGATAGCTGTTTTGACATTAAGTCATAGATTTCGAGAACGAGGTTACCCAGACCGAGTCATTAGAAGAGCGTACAAAAGAGCGACCTTTTCTGACAGGGATCTTCTACTTCAATATAGACAAAAAAATGAAGTCACCAATCTCATCTGTGTCTTACCATACACCAATCTTACATCTCATGTCAAAACAGCTGTCTTGAACAATTGGCACGTCCTCAGTCCCCATGCCATTTTCAGAGATCCTCCTATGTTTGCATACTCTCGAGGCATCAATATCAAACAAAGGATAGTTCGGGCAGTGGATAAGGTTCCTCTCCGTTATCCAACCTTGGCTGGGCAAACAGCATGTGGCAATTGTTCGTTCTGTTTCCAGGCATATATTGGTACACAGTGGCAAGACCCCCAAACCGGTCTTGAGATCCCCATTAAGCATCAAGTGAATTGCAATACTGAATTCGTCATTTATGCTCTTCAATGTCCGTGCAATAGAATTTATGTGGGACGGTCTAGACGCAAGATTCGCACCCGGTTGACAGAACATCGCAGTAGGATCAATACCAAAGATACAAAAGCACCGTTGGTTCAACACTGCATCCAATGCTCTCACAATTTTTCGGACTTTAAGTGGGTCATTTTGGAACATGTCCCCCCGAACTGGAGAGGGGGAGACCGCTCGACCACTCTCAATTATAAAGAGAATCGATGGATTTTCCAACTGCGATCTGTTGAACCCCAAGGACTTAATGAGAAGGTTGAGTGGTTTTCCCTTATCTGATTCAACTTCCTTTAAAGCAGCGTTTCATTGTTTCCCTCCTGGTACACCGTTCCTCATTTCTTGACATTTCACTTTGCTTTAAAATGGCCGCTCCACCTACGTCATTATCCATATTTGGTATTAATGAACAGGTAAATCCCCTCACCAATATGGCTGCCGTTTTGCGTCATTGCCCGTATTTGGCATTCACAATTATGGCTGTCCCCACCTGACGTTGATTACCTTATAAGGATTATCTCACCACGTCATAATCACGTCATTTCCTCCGACCGCTCAGGTCGATGGAATCCCTTTAAATTTGGCGTCTTTTTTACGCTCGAGCTGTCAGCAATTGAAGCGGCACGCTGGCAGGATACTTTACATTCGTGTACGTAAGTACAGCCATACAAGAATCTATATCCACTCCTTTACAGTGAAGTTTGTTCCGCACGTTTTTATGAAAGTGTTTCTCATTTTCAATTTTTACAGCGCGTAAGCATTCGTCGTTTCACAGATAAGTACTGACCGGACATTAAGAAGTAAGTTGGCTCTCCGTCTCTGACCGCCATTATGTATATTGTTGTAGTCTGTTGACACATAAAGAACTCTTATGCTGCATTCATCTCCCACGCAGATTCATGTAGATGGCTCGTTCTTACCTGGAGATCCCTGAGGAAGGAGCATACGACTCCGAAACACTGTAGTGTCGGAGGTAACTTCAGGACCGTGCAAGCCAACTCTCTCTACGTGGCAGTTTAAGATAAGTGCACTCACTAGTCAATTCAAGCATACAGTGATTGCGCTTCAGCTATATCGCACCGGTGGGTGCATAAAACAAATCTATCTGCAACCTATGATTATACTAAGCCTGAAGTACTATAGGCTTCATCAATAAGCCACACATTCTTTGAGGCTAATTTATGACGGTTGCTAGATAGATTCATTCATGAGTTCTTTTTCAGCTGAATTTTCACAATTTGAAGCATTCTGTTTTTCAGCTGCACCTTTGGGTTATATTGATTTTCCATTTTCTAACATATGCATGATTATGCATGCATGTTATAAAATAGCCTGACTGCACAAAAATGTGCATGCAATTTTATTTGGATGCATGCCTAAGAGCACAAATACTGCTTCTACTGTGGAAGTGGGGGGATTTTAATAGGCATACATGCCGATGCCATTACCAGTTTTACTAGTTCGTTCCCAGTTTGCCCAGTTAAGGACTAGGACTTCCAAACCCCCCTAGTTTACTAGCTTCCCTTCTCCCCTGTTAACTCTGACCATTAAAACCACATCAATCTGTCCATTTATCTTTATTTTATAACTTGCATGTCATCCATAGCAGAAGTAAAGTTACATAGCAAGGGACCCTGGCGCACACCTGTGTCTGTATTTACACACTAGTTTCAAGTTAAAATCCAGACATACCCATGCCCCACCTAGACCACACCTACACCCCACCTCTTTTTGAACTTTTTGTTTGTGCATATAGCAGCAAGTGTACGCATATCCATGTGACTTTTAAAATCCACTCAGCAGTTGCCAGCTGGGCATATTTGCAAATCCCCTAATTGATGCATGCCTCGAGCTTTTAACATTCATATTATAGCATGTAACCTAGCTCAACTACACAGCAAAATCTTCCGATGATGTTCTATTATGTATTTCAATGTATTCCATGATGACTAGTTATACTTGTATAACTATGTGTAAAATAAAATAATAATTGATGTTCCCTATACTTACTATAGCACAGAGGAATAATAACTAGAATAGATGTATGAATTCATATACTCTCTCCCACACTTCCTTTTTATATGTTGCTAGATATTTTCTGTTGCTTTTCAGTTGTTATACAATTCCTGTAGAGATGTTCTTTGTAATTGTTGGTGGCTTTTGAAATTGCTAATGGCTTTAGAACAAGCACTTATTCTTTTTAATTCTTCCAGATAGCTGTTGAATTTTCTGGTACTCAAACCATATTCCTCTTAACTGTGTTTAAGTCTATGAGTAGCTTTTTCCAGGAACCTGCTCATAAGAAGTAATATATTTCCTTTTTAATGAGTATTAGTGTCATCACAACTCCAACAATATGTGATTAAAAAGCATTCAACAATTGTCTCTTTAATATAATTTGACTCTCAGCTTTAGAAAAGACAGTGGTTCCCCAAAAGCATTCACCATATACTTTTACTGATGTGCAGGATAATTAAGATGATTGGAAATAAAGTTGAAATATAGTACTCTAGCAATATAGTTCCCAGATGTTTTACCACTTACTGTAGAATAGCCTAATAAAATAATATTCTATCATATGAATGAATATTTATGGATTCAAGTTGATTGTCAATATGTATATAAATATTTCAATGTGTATCACACTCTAGTTTCTCTCAATATCACTCTTTCTTTCTCTAAAAAGACTGATATCCAGAACCCACATCTCAGCCAACACTTAATCATTAACTGATATATTCTGAGTCTTACCTTGAAAATAACTTGATTTCCAAGTTTACAATCACTTAAATATTACTGTCACATGCACATTTCTCACTCATATTGAGCGATGTACCTATGCACTCTCTTTTCCATTTTACAAAGAGACGAAAGAATAGAGAGAAATTATTCAGGAAAAGACAGAAAGGCACAGACACACAGTATGTAGAACTTTACAATAGATTAGTCTATGAACTCTACACCACAACAAACATAACTGTAATACTATGTGTGATAAACCTACCCGTGTAAGTACCTTGGTACAACTGGTCATGAACTACTTCACTAAATGTCTATGTCTAATGATATATTGTAACCGAACCTTTAACGGCACCTGTTAGAATGTACTATTGTATGCTTTTACCCTCATTAAATATGTGCCTACATGTAAACCATTGCGATGGTATTTAACTTAGCAACAGTATATAAAAGTTTTTAAATTAAATAAATAAATAAATAATATCTCCTTAGATTCTTTGACTGACTGGTTCTTCTGCCATCAGATTTTTGCTCTGATGATGTCATCATTGAAGAAAATAACTGTGAGTTATGTTGGAATGTCTTTTTTTTTTTTTAATATATGTTTATTGATTTTTCAGAAGAAAATTACAACCATAACGCTTAACACAAGGAAGGTCATATGACACAGAACAGGCCTGACCATACATATAATAGACTGCCAACCATGGTAGCATAAAACAGGGAACATTAAACATTTCACATGCGTTCTTCTGTAGATTATCCCGCCCTCCCTCCCCCCTCTTCCTTTGTCTCAATAAAAATTGATGTAGATGCAAGTCAAAAGTAGAAATCAAGTATACACCATAAATATTTAGTGGTGATGTCAAATGAAACAGGAGAAATCATACATAGAAAGAAGAAAGAAGAAAAATAGACAAGCAGAATAGCATCATCAACATACCCTTAGAAAAACCTAATAGTCCAGACAAGGATGTGCAGTCCTTGGGGAGAAGAATGTCATCACCAAGTCCTTAAAAGTCAAGTGTTCTCATATACAAATAAATGAATTCCCTTCCTATGAAATATTGTCTAGTAGTTTGGAGTGGTAGGGGCTAGGTGAGTCGTGAACGGAGACCAAATTGCCGATATCGTAGCATAAGTTTTCGCTGACGTGTTCCGTGCTGTCGCAAACTCCAGTGCGCAGAGATGTATCATTTTTTTAAACCATACCTCACAATTCGGCGCTAAGTTAGAGGTCCAGGTAAGTAATATAACTTTTTTCCCCATCAGGGCCGCCTTCTGCAGTAGTAAGCCGTTGAATTTCTGCAAGCCCAACAGGGAAGGCGGGATCACTCCGAAGAGCCACAGTGTGGGGTCTAGTGGTATATCCAGTTGAAGTATTTGTGAGCAAAACTCAGAAATAAGTTCCCAAAAGGAGTAAATTACTGTGCAATCCCAAAAGCAGTGAACGTAGGTTCCCACCTCGGTCATACATTTGAGGCACTTATCAGACGGTAGTAGACGCATCCGTGCTACCCTCAATGGGGGAAGGTACACCTGCCATAAGAATTTATAATTGGTTTCCCGAAGTAGTACGTTTCCAGAGACAAGGTGAATCTCCCTCACGGATTTCTGAAAGTCATCGAACGTAATTGTGCATTTCGGCCATGACTGCCATTTAAGGAATGGAGGTCCTAGCAGCGATGGTTTAGTAACAGCATATACTGATTTCATCAACTGAGATATAGAGGGTTTCCGTGTGGTGCCCAGCTGTAAAATGTTCCTGATTTTCCGCGAGACTTGCAATGAATTGGTGGTGAAGCGAAGGCTATTAATGAAATGGCTTGCTTGCTGAAAGGCATACGAGTCAGTTGGGGATAGCGAATGTGCTGTTTGCAACTCCTCAATGGTAAGTCTCCTGCCGGTGGACTCCTCAAAAAATTGATGTACATAGATCAGCCCTCGAGTATGCCACATAGAAAAGGGTCCCTTGTGAAGTCCCGGTGGGAAGAGCGGGTTCCCGCATAGTTGTGTAAGAGGTGTTAGGTTTCCGGGATGCTGCAGAATCTTGCAAAAGGCACTCCAGGCCAGTCGGCAGGTTCGTAGAAGGTGGTGAGGTTTGAGGCGTGCCGGCACCGCGTGGGTGGGTACTTGCATGAGATGGTTTAAAGTGGAGACCCCATACCACTCCAGCAAGTATGGATAAGGGATATAGGTAGACGTAGACATTAGACTGTCTTTGATATATCGCAGAACACAGGCTAAATTATAGAAAGGTAAGTTCGGGCACCCCATACCGCCTGCTTGCACCGGAGCTGGAATGTCTTTTTAATATATACTATTACGTCTAATACCCTCTTCTTATGATTAAACTATTAGGAGAGATTTTATAAATTTGTTAAGTACTCTGGAATGTATTATTAATATTAGGCCAATTATGTTATAACTCAATAGTGTTCTTTGTTTCATTAGTGAGATGACTCCATTACCCGGGCAGTTCTCTCTTTGCAAATACTGACAGCTTGGACCCTTCTTGAGCACTGCAAAAGAAATACCATTAGTAACATTGAAATCCTGGCATAGACTAGGAAAATCCAGTACTGGAGTTAAATTTGCACAAAAATGTGTTTTTTAAAAATAAATTTCCTCTCAGAATTTACTCTGTAGTATCTTCTAAGGTTTTCTTTTGAGCTCTGAATTTATAAATGTTTATGAACCATTTATAAATTGAATAAGAATTGATCATTTTATTCAATAGTGAAATAACTTTTTCCCATAGAAATTTTTTAATTTAAAAATTATTATTGGTGTTTCCCATCCTTCCCAGGGCCAGAGGAACCACTAAGTGAGCTAGGCCTGTCCCTAGGGCACCGAGACTTAGGGTGCCAGCCCCCAACTCGCCCTGCCTCCCCCCCAGTGCCACCCTCCCGACGCCCCCCTGGTGGTCGAGTGGAGGGCCCGGGAGCGATCTGCTGCTCCCGGGGCCTCGGCTGCCACTAACCAAAATGGCACGGTGATCTTTAGCCCCTTCCATGTGACAGGGGCCAACCAATGGCACTGGTAGCCCCTGTCACATGGTAGGGGCTGAAGGCGACTGGCGCCAGGGCAGATTGGCCTATCGGGGGATCGGGCTTCCCCTGGTGGGCTGGTCTAGCTGATCATGTGGCCGAAGTCTCCGGCTGCTCCGATCTTCTTTCTGTGTGTGTGTGTGTTTCTGTGTGGGTGTTTGTGGGGTATATGTGATGTGAGAAAGGAATGGAGCTTCTGTGTGGGTGTATGTGCTGTGTATGTGAGAAAGGAATGGTGCTTCTATGTGTGTGTATGAGATATGTATGTGAGAAATGACTGGAGCTTCTGTGTGGGTGTATGTGCTGTGTATGTGAGAAGGGAATTTGCCAGTTTAAAAAAATGAAATGTGATAATATATATACCTCAACTTTTGTGCTGGTAGCGCAACTTTTGAAAAGTTGGATGAAAGATGAAATTACTGAATTTTAAGCATCCCTCTTCTGGAAAATAAAATTTATCTTAAAGTGGGTAGAGATAAATATTAAAGCAAAAAAAAATTAAAGTATTTAAAATGTTCATCTCAGCAAAATCACAAATTTAAGATACTGATGCCAGGTGGGGTTTGGTTTTTTTTTTGAAGCATAATTTAAGCATGAAGACTAGAATAGTTCCAATCTGAAATAGTTTTGCTTTTCTTTTTTTTTTTAAGCCTTTAGAAAATGTATATATATATATATTTTTTTTAATTTTCTTTTATTAAAGTTTTTAGTATATAAAACAGTACAACCTATAACCATCAATACAAAAGGTATGCAGAATTGCAATGTCGTACATATCCCCCTCCCTCCAATTCAGCAGAGTGCTACAAAATAAACAAGCAAATAAACAATTCGGTGCATATATGGTGACCTGGGTACAATCCATATAATATGCAATAACATAATCTCACATGGCGTGTCTCCACGAAAATCAAAGTCCACAATGAACTTCAATCCATATGGATGCAGAAAGTCAGAGTCCATAACATATAGAAATGGTAAGTTACAGTTGGTTAATATAGGCCATAAATGGTTGCCAAATATTACGAAAGGAAGCAAGTTTGTCATTCTTTTCAGCAGTAAGGGAAGCTAAATGATGGTAAGCATGCAATTTAGTGATAACATCTTGAACGGGGAAGGTGAGTCGATTTCTATTTAAGAGCCAGCAAGTTTCTAGCAGCTATAAATATGTGAGTGCATAGTTTCTTAATCCCTATGGTCATTGAGTCAGGGAAGACCTGCAATAAGGCCATTGCAGCATTAGGGGCCATGGAGATACCCAAAATGGCACTGATCCAGGTAAAAACCTCTGTCCACAAAGGAGTGAGTTGAGGGCATTCCCACCATATGTGCAGATAAGTACCACTAGCACCGCATTCTCGCCAGCAGGAGTTAGGAGTACGGGGGTATATTCTATTAAGTTTATCTGGAGTGAGATACCATCTATAGATCATCTTGTAGCAGTTCTCTTGCAACCTTGCGGAAATGGAACACTGCCTAGTGAGAGAGATAATCTCCCCCCAGGTTTTCACGTTCAAAGGAATACCTAGGTCAGCTTCCCATTGTAGCCTATGCTTGTACTGTGCTGAGGGGATTGGGGAGAGTAATTGGTATAGTTTTGAAGTTGCTCCCTTTATGTCATCACTTTTAAGGAGGTAGGATTCCAGCATCGACCTGCCTGGCCTTAAAGAGTTGGAACATTGAATGCATCGTACAAAATGAGAGGCTGCTCATAGGCCAAAAAATCTTGGGAATCTAGGCGGTGTAGATCAAAGAACTGATCCCGTGATAACAGGCTACCTTGATGGAGTAGATTGCCTACCGTGGTAATACCCTTTTCTCGCCATAATCGCATGCTTTTGGTTTGAAAGCCACTGGAGAAATGTATATTATTAAATAGGGAGGTTTGATAAAAATAGTCATGTGTGCCCACCAATGTCTGTTTATTATGGGCTCAAATTTGCAATGTAGTCCTCAGTGACCAAGGGATACATTTGACCGGGCACCAGGTATTTCGGGGCTGCCACACTAGAGAAGTCAATGCTATCAGGCCTACTATAGCCTGCTCTATATGCGCCCATTGTTTGGATGTTAACTGGTGATGAAAATCCAAAATTGCTCTCAGTTGACACGCACTGTAATACCAGGACAGATTAGGTACCGCCATACCGCCATGTATCCTTGGTTGGTATAGCACGGTTCTGGCCACCCTCGGAGGCCGTCTCCTCCAGATAAAATCAAAAATCTTTTTCTGCCAAGTACGGAGTATGGATGAAGATATATAGACTGGAAGTGAAGAAAATAAATAAAGAAATTTTGGTAGGATCGACATTTTGATTATGGCAATCCTTTCCATCCAGGAAAATACATTCTTGTTCCATCTACTAAGATCAATCGTTATTTTGTGCACTAGAGGTTTGTAATTAAGAGTGAACAGCTCAGATAGAAAGGCCGATAGTAGGATACCCAGGTATTTTATATGGGCTTTGGTCCACCGGAAGGGGAATTTTCGAGCTATAGTCATTGTGTCTAGTGGATTTAGGTTAATGTTAAGAAGTTCTGATTTTTCTAGATTGACTCGAAGTCCTGCCACCTTGCTAAAACTGGTTAACTCCCTCATCACCCCCTGCAGGGAACGGATGGGGTCAGTTAAAATGATGAGGACGTCGTCCGCAAACAAGGATAGCTTGTACTCCTGATCACCCAGTGTAACACCGGTAATATCTGTCATGTGACGGACTCTGGTCATGAAGGGCTCTAGATACAGGGCAAATAAAAGAGGGGATAAAGGGCATCCCTGTCTTGTACCACGTCCTATGGCAAAGGCTGGCCCGTAACCGTTGTTGACGTTTACCCAGGCTTGGGGATGATCGTACAATTTTTGTATCCATTTAAGAAAAAATGGCCCAAAATTCAATTTTTGTAATGTACGGAATAAGAATGGCCAGTGAACTAGATCGAATGCTTTCTCAGCATCGATGGATAACAATACTGCTGGCACTTCTTTCTCTCTGACCCACCACATCAGATCAAAAACTTTTCGAATATTGTCAGCTGCCATACGCTGTGGTACAAAACTGACCTGATCGGTGTGCACCAGATCTGGTAAGACTTTATTAAGTCTGAGCACCAGCAGGCACGCCAAGATCTTTAGGTCTACGTTTATGAGCGAAATAGGCCTATAGGAGCTGCATTGAGTGGGATACCTTCCCGGTTTAGCAAGTACAGTTATTCCTGACACATTAGCTTGCTGGCCTATAGTCCCGTCCTCCCATAGATTGTTAAAGTATTTGGCTAAGGGATCTGCTAAGGTTGTCATGCATTTCTTATAGTATGCGGCTGAGAGACCATCAAGGCCAGGTGATTTGCCTAGTTTAAGCGTTTTGACCACAGTCTTTATCTCAGTAACTGTGATAGGGGCTTCCAAAATCTGTTGTTGTTCCCCAGTGAGGCTCGGTAATGTAACAGCATTCAAATAAGTTTCTATATCGGTAGATTAGATAGTGTCCTCCGGGCTATAAAGCTTTCCATAGAAACTGGAGAAGGCTTCCCTAATCCCAGAGGAGTCTGTTAAAATTTTCCCAGATGAATCTTTGATTTTGGAGATATTGTTTTGGGATATCTTAGCTTTTAACTGGTGAGCCGGTAGCTTACCGGCCTTATCACCCCCTTCGCAATATAATTGTTTGGTGATATCCAGTGCATGTAGTAATTTCTTATTGTCGAGTTGATGGAGTTCCATTTTGAGGGCCAAGAGCTTTTGATAACCTTTCTTAGAATGTGTTAACATGTGTTCTTTAGAAAGCTGGTGGATTTGATCTAAAAGGTCATTTTGGACTCGTAATCTCTGGCATTTGCACTCGGAGGCTCTAGAGATAAGGAGCCCACATACCACTGCTTTGGAACAGTCCCACCATGTGCTTGGGGTTACTGAGGTAGTAGCGTTTAGCAAAAAATATTCTTGGAGCTGGGAATTCAGTTCTTGGACAAACTTAATATCATGTAACAGGGATTCATTCAACTTCCAAAAACGGGTTCCTGCATCCCTATCCCCAAAGATAACCTCAATACTGATAGATGCGTGGTCAGACCATGTGATGGGTTCAATGTCTGTTTAAATACTTGATTGCTTAGCATTTTATCTATCAAAAAATAGTCAATACATGAGTAGCTGTCATGAGGGGAAGAGTAGAATGTATATGAACGGGAATGAGGATTGCGATTTCTCCATACATCAACCAGCTGCCAGTGGTCTATGATGCCCTTCAATCGAGACCTGTGGGTGTGGCCATTAATCACTTCTGTTTAGAATTGTCCATTTCGCAGTTAAGAGTGAGGTTGAAATCTCCTCCAAGAATGATAGAACCTTCTGCATGTGATAATAGGAGTGACCCCATGCAGACAGTTGTGAAAAAAGCTCCCTGATCTTAATTAGGAGCATAAAGGGATACTAGAGTGTACACTTGTGATCCTATTCTTATTTTCAACAGTAAATATCTACCGGAGGGATCCTCAATTTGTGAAATAAATTCAAATACCAAATGTGCAGAGAGTAGAATACCTGTACCAGCATATTTATGCTGAGGCCTGCTGGCAGCTGAGAAAACATGTGGGTATTCCTTACTGGCCAATAAATGACAATGTCTGCGTTTGAGATGCATCTCCTGAATATATGCTATATCTGCTTGAAGATGAAGCAGTTCTTTCTTAAGAAGGAAGCTCTTCCTTTAAGTGTTAAGGCCTTTAACATTAAGGGAAACTATCTTAACCATGAGGAAAATATAAAATAGCAGAGAGCAATAGAAACCATATGGACAATTTCAATATTGAAAATACAGCAATATCCGAAGGACCATGTGAGAATGGACATGGAAACAGACAAACACTATATAATACTGTGCCTTGCTGAGTAGAACCCAGTATAAACACCCGCTGTGTCCCAAACCCATAACCTCTATGTTCGCTGTTACTTTTATTTTATTTTATTTAATGTAACTTTGTTTTTCCTTTACCTTAGTTATTTACCCCTGTTCGATGTAAACCGACCTGATATGGTATTTAACCATGAAGGTCGGTATAGAAAAAATGTTAAATAAATACAAATAAAAAGTATTATATATAGAGAAGGGAAGGGAGGGGGAGGGGGGAAGTTAACTTATGTACAGGCCGGGATGGATGGCTAGACTGTGTCCAGACTCAAGGTTATGTTTAAGAGGATGGGCATAAGTATGTTTCGAAGAGGTGCAAGTATACTTTAGTGAGAGGGTAGTGTAGGAGAGAGCTGTTTAGGAAAAGGCCTGTTGAAACAGCCACATTTTTAGTTTTTTTTTTTTAATTTGGGTGTAAAGGTTTCTGTACGGAGGTCGTGGAGCATGGAGTTCCACAAGGATGGACCAGCTAATGAGAAAGCTCTTTTCATTGTGTAGGCAAGTTTTGTGAGCTTATGGGAAGGAAGGTGTAAGGTTCTTTGGTGAACATTGTGTGTAGGTCTGTTGGAGTTGTGGAGTAAGAGAGGCTGTTTAAGCCATTGAGTGTTTTCATTATAGATTTGTGTATGAGGGATAAAGATTTGTACTGTATTCTGGAGTTGATGGGAAGCCAGTGTAGGTCTTTCAGTATGAGTGTAATATGGTCTCTTTTGCGGGTATTGGTTAGGACTCGGGCTGTGGTATTCTGAAGGAGTTGTAAGGGCTTGGTGGTGGTGGTGGGGAGGCCGAGGAGTAGTGAATTACAGTAATTGATTTTGGAGAATATAATGGATTGGAGCACTGTGCGAAAATCAGAGAAGTGTAGTAGGGGTCTTAGTTTCTTCAAAGTGTGTAGCTTGAAATAGCATTCTTTTAGGGTGGCTTTGATGAATGGTTTTAATGAGAGTTGGTTGTCTATGGTGATTCTTTACAATGATATCTCTGGGTTGGTTGCCTCTCTTTGGCCCCAGGACCCGGTGAGCGCGTTCCAAATCGATCTCTTGTCCACGGGTCTCTCCGGCCTGAGACGAGCCTCCGATTGTCAGAAGTTCCTTGCAGAGAGCCTTAACTGTCGCCATACAGTCTTGGAATTGCTCTGTTTCTGGTAACTCTCTAATACGCAGGTTCGCCCGCCTCGAGCGATTTTTGAGGTCCTCAACTTTTTCGGACAGGTTTTCAAGTTCTGTATTCAATATAGTGTTTTGGGTGGTGAGGGACTCTACGACAGCCCCCTGGCTATCAGCGCGCACTTCGAGTTCGTCCACCCGGTGCCCCATCGCTTCCAGGTCCTCCTTCATAGCGGACATAGAAGCCAGTAATTCCGCTTTGTGGGATTTAAGGTCTGCCCTCAATTCCATAAACTAGTTCCGGATTTCAGACTGGATTGGAAAATCCGGTGGGGAGGCATTAGCTATAATCTCAGGATTGTCCACAACTCCCGAGATAGAATCCTCCGTTTCGCCCGCATGTTCCGTAGGCTTCTTGGCCTGAGCATCTTCGTCGGCTGGCAGTTCTCCTGCAATTTTGCTAAAGGAGAACTTCTTTAAATCAGTATTTCTCTTCCGGGATGCCATCCTGTGTAATTCCCCCACACTTCTCCTTCGGAATTATTAGCTTAGGGCTAAAACAGCTTCTGGAAATGCCTCTAAAATGCGAGGATTGGGAGGAGCTGTGGAATCAAGCGGCCATGTTGCTGCGCTGCTCGATAGCATGCCCAGAAAATTTATATTTTTAAATGACTAAGACTGGAATCTTCCCATTTAAAAGGGAAGCTGACTAAGGATGTCTTTCTGTTCCATATCTCCCACATGAATAATCATACGATTGATAGTTTGAAGAAAAACACTTGCTTTATTGCCTGAAAGTGTAAAACAAGAGAAGCTGTACAGTATGGGTGGCTATCCCTTGGGAGGACAGAACCTGAAGGAAGGGTGTCATTTCGCCTTCTGATAGGAATGTGTTTTTCTTATTTAATGGTTGGGAGCATCACTTTCACTTTTAGTAAAAGTGAAAAATCATGCAAGTCTGAAAGCAAGGTGCTTCTGTGAGAGTATAATGTGTATGTGAGACAGGGAGCATGCTTCTTTATGTGTGTGGTGTGTATGTGAGACAGGGAGGGTGCTTCTGTATGTGTGTGGTGTATATGTGAGTCAGGGAGGGTGCTTGTGTGTGTCAATGTGTGTGTGCGAGAGAGATGGAACATGTTTTTGGCTGGCTTGTGTCTGTGAGAGAGGGCATGTGTGTGATTGAGCCTGTTTGTAAGTGAGATAGAACAGGTGTTTGATTGAGAGCTTGTGTGTAAGTGAAATAGAGAGAGCATGTGTGTGATTGAAAGCCTGTGTGTAAGTAAGAGAGAGCGAGAGCATTGTGTGATTGAGAGAGACTGGCCAGAGAGGTGACGTGTGTATTTGTGAGAAAGACTGATCAGGGAGATGACTGGTATGTGTGTGCTTGTGTGTGTGTGTGTGTGTGTGAGAGAGAGAGAGAGAGAGAGACTGGTTGGGGAGATGATTGGAGTGTGAGAGACAGAAACTGGTCCTGAGGGTGTGACTGGTGTGTGTGTGTGTGTGTGAGAGAGAGAGAAGAGACTGGTTGTGGTCCCTAAGGAATAGGACTGTGAGGACAGCTTCAGCAGCTACTGCTGCTTCTGGTGTGGCCTGCAAGGGAAAGGAGTAGGAGAACTGCTGGAGAAGGTAAGTAAAGGTGGCTTTTTAAGTTCATTTTTCTTGATTGACTACCATTTTAATTATTGGGTAGTATGTGATGTGTCTGCTGTTTGAAATATTTTATTGGTGTTTGGTAAAGCTTTCAAAATTTGCATGAGTCTTTAATTATTGGATATTCTATTTATCAGCTGTTTTGAAATTATTTTATTTATAGGCTTTTATAATTATGATTAATGATTTATATATCTTGATTTTATTGATTTGATTCACGAGGAATGGGGATATTTTTGTTTTTCCATTCTTACACTGTATAGAGTCTGGCGTGATGCGTTTTACAGTTTAGTTTTTGTCTGCACATTTCTATTTATACTTTATGTGGCTTTATTCTGTATTTGGTGAGGGTTTGTGTTCTGCATGCAAAGACTGAGATGAAGCAGTCTTTTAGCATGCGTTTCTCTGTAGGGATTGGTAGTAGCTTGGCCTGTTCTGTTTTCCTGATAGGAGGTGTATTGATATTTTAGAATCTGGTGTAATATTTGTGGTATTCTTTTTCATAGGTGGGGTTGATATTCTTTGAGTATTGGCAAATAGTACTGTGTTGATATGGGAGGACCAGGCCGAAATATATCACAATAGGTATGATGCCATATGAATTTCGAGATGCAAAGTTTTCTTGTTGGCATCACAACAGTGCATGAAATTATCACAACGTGTATATTAATTTTACCTCAGAATGTCATTTTTAATGTAAAATATGTTATAAATGCATAATTTAAAATTGTGTATGTGGAGGGGGCGCCAGACTGTAAGGTTTGCCTAATACCCTTGCACCAGCCCTGATCCTTCCTTGTATGATCCCTTGAGGTTTCCATTCATTTTTCCTCTTTTGAATAATTTTAAACCCCTTTTAACTAGTGTTTTAAATCACCATCATTTTGACCACTTTAAACCCCCAGGAATCCCTACTGGAGTCAGATTAGGTCAAAGGAAATTTCCTTCACATGTCCCCCAGTTTTATTTTTATTAAATTTGCTATACTTTTAGTATTTTTAAAGGTGATGGTGTCAGGATTGCCAGGATATTTCCAGGGACTTTAAAACTGAATTGGGGGGGCGGGGGGCTTCCTCTAATCTCCCCAGTTGAATTCATGGCTTCTTTCATTTTAACTTTAGTTATTTTCTCATTGTGGTAACTTGGGTGATAGTGGCTTGGAAATAGCCAGAGAAGTACGAAGGCAGATTCTGGAATTTTGTTAGGTGTAGTTTATTACAGATAAACAAAACAGGAAAATGTCTGGTACACCAGATCTAGGTTCTGGCCAGCTCACGGCTACAACCCTTAATTAAACTAGGTACCATATTAATATGTTAGAATTCTCTTTTTTATAATTTTTTGTATGCAGGTAAAAAGTCTTATTGAATGATTATTGCAAAATCAAGTCCTTGTACTATATCAAATATTCTCTCTGGATCGCTTTCACACGAGGCTGGATGAACTATTTAACTGAAACTTGTCTTTATGAGACAGAATACCTCTCAGATATTTCTAGTGATGGAGTCCTGCTTAGTGCGCTATGCCCAACATTGACAGTGTTCCCACATAATCGTCTGCTTCAGGGTCTTGGGAGAGCACAGTTTTTATATGATGCCTTATAAGACATTCTTTCCCATAAACATAAGTTTCAGTTTAAATAGTCTATCCTGCCCAGTGTGAGAGCGATCTGGAGAGAATACTGGATATAGTACAAGGACTTGATTTTGCAATAGTTATTCACTAATTTTTTAATTGCATATAAAAAATTATAAAAATAGAATTCTGACATGTTAATATGGTACCTGGTTTAATGCAAGGTTGTAGCCGTGAGGTAGCTGGAACCTAGATCTGGAGTACCGAACATTTGAGTAAACCAATAGGCTATAATTCCTTGTTTTGTTTATCTGTGTTGTTGTAGGGGGAGTTCTTGCTGAGGCAATTAGTATACTATGGGTGTAGTTTATTTACGGTGGCAAAACCCCAGAGGGGTCTTGATGACCTAGAGATACGCTGGGCAAACTGGTGGACTAAGTGGTTATTTCCTTCACATATGCTTGTTTTAAAATGTGTTCACTTGCACATGTAAATGTGACAAATACTAATAAAATATATGCAAATAACATTTCCTTGCATAACTGCTTAAAATTAGGAGCATACATATGTGTGCGCTAGGCATATTTATATTATATGCACACACCTGTGCAGACAATTTTAAATTCCAGTGTATGTGTGCTCGCATGCACTCATTTAAAAGGAACTGTCTATGATTGCACACTTTTTGAGGCAAGAATTAACTGTATGCAGAACTCTGGTTTAGGGCAAATGATAGAGGTACTAATGGCCTAATTTTAAAAGGCCTACATGTGCCTATACTAGGAGATACGCATGTATTTTTGGACACCCATGGCCACGCGCCTGGGCCTTGGCCTAGGCCAGAGCTCAAGCCCAGGCCAGATGCCATGGTATGACCTAGATGCCAGGTCCCGACACTGGGGCCTTGACCCAGACTCAGGACCGATACTATGGCCTGACCCAGAGGCCAGGGCCCATTGCTAGGACCTTGATCCAGACCCAGGCAAGATGCTGGGGTCTGGCCTGGAGGCTGAGTCCTGACGCCTGGGCCTTGGCCTATGCCAGAGCTTGGACCCAGGCCTGACACTGCAGTCCAGGCTGGAGGCTAGGTACTGACACTGGGGCCTTGGCACAGATCCAGGACCAAGGCCGCAGCCTAACCCAGAGGCTGGGTCCCAATGCCAGAGGCTCGGCCCAGATCCAGTATTCATACCATGGCCTTGCCTGAAGGCTGGGTCTGATGACTAGGCCTCAGTCTAGTATCTGGCCCTGGCGCAGAGCCCATGCATCAGAGGAGGTCCAACGTCCTCTTATTTTCTTCTTCAATGGATGCCATCCACTGGGGTTGCACCAGAGTTAATTAACTCTGGCGCATTCACCCCGGTGGACGGCACCATTTTGATGTATGGCATTGCTATATATTGCCATACATCAAAATGGCCTCATTCACTGGGGTGAACACTTTGGAGTTAATTAACTCCAGCGTGACCTCAGTGAACAGTGTCAGTAGAAGAAGAAAAGAAGAGGACGTTGGACCTGCTCTGAGTCCTGGGCTCTGGGCCTGAACCTAGGCTGAGGGTCAGGTGTAAGGACCTGGCTTCGTTACTGGGTCTGGACCAAGGCCCTGGTGTCAGACTCAGACTCTGGACCGGGACATGGTGTTGGGCCTGGGCCCGGGATCTGAATTAGGCTGAGGCCCAGGCATTGGGCCTGAGTTTGGGTTGAGGCCCAGGCATTGAGCCTGGGTTTGGGTTGAGGCCCAGCATCAAGTTCTGGCCTCTGGGCCGGGCCTGTGTTTTGTACTCCAGCCTAGACCAAGGCTCAGGCATTGGGACCCTGCCTGACCTCTTGTATATGTACAAGATCAGGTAAATTTGTTTGAGAGAGTTCAGCTGAGACCATGGCATCATGCTCAGGCCTAGGCTGTGGCCCCTGATTTGAACCATGGCTTATGCCTAGGTAAGGCTCCATCTTCAAGCCTAGGTCTAGGCCTAGGCCAAGGTGCCAGCATCGCTCTTGAGCACAGGCTGCAGCCCCTGCTTTGGACCATAGCCTATACCCTGGGTGAGGCCCTAGCCTTGGCTCTGGTGCTAGACCTAGGCCAAATGAATTCATTTAAATCAAATTCAACAAATAAGGTAAGTTTCATTTGGGGATCCCTGATTCATTTCAGGGCCCTGAATGAAATGAACCAGCCTTATTCATTGCATTTTACGCATTCATTTTAAATGAATGCACATCGCTTCTGAGACTTACACATGTATTTTCAAATCAGATCTACATGGTAGTTTATAAAACTCTGCAGTCTCTACACACAGTTTATAGAATACCAGAATAAATCTCTGTATGTCTACTTACATGCATAAATGCTCTACAGCAGAGGTTCCCAAACCTGTCCTAGGGGACCACCAGCCAGTTGGGATTTCAGGATATCCACAATGAATATTCATGAGATAAAACTTGCATGCTATGGCGACAGTGCATGCAAATTTATCTCATGCATATTCATTGTTTATATCCTCAAAAACTGTCCTCTAGGACAGTTTTGGGAATCACTGCTATACAGCGAATAATTCTGAAAGTTATCCTCCTGAACCGACCTCTTCTGGAAGTAAATTGCCAAGGCAGGTATAAATGTGAAGAAATAATGGAGAAAAATATTATTCACTGGTCAGGCCCAAAAGGTTATTTACCTCAGCCACAATTCTGTACTCAAAATAAGTGAATCAATCCTATTGATTTGTAAGGTGAGTGAAAAATAAACAAATGGATTTTTGTTGAGTTTTAAAAAATAAATCAGGTAAAAAAAAAGAGAGAGGCTCAGAGAGAGAGCATTTTATTTGATAGCAACTGAGCACATATATCATGCACCTTGCAACAAGAAGTGACTCAGTCTGTCTTAGAGTGACTACTAATTTAAATTCTTGGCTCCTATCCTATGAGAGTGGTGCTGCTTTACACTGTCTTTCTGTCTGCAGCAGAAAATAAAAAGGAACAGCCACAGTAGTTAGGCAGAGGTAGTGTAGCTTCATGATACACATTAATCGTCCAGCCTATATGAAATTATCTGTGAGACACAGAGAAGGACAGAGAGGAGAAGAGCCAGGGGAAAAGGCAAGGACTGAACTGGCTTTTCAATCTCAAAAACATAATCCTGGTATTATCTGTATACTATATATCCTTTGTCTTAATGGTTATGTGGCATTTAAAGGCCAAAAGGGGTCTCAAAAAGGAGAATGGAAGAAGCAATGCTAGGAAAAAGTCTTTAAAGTTACTGTGCTACCTCTGAAATATAAATTTCTGGATTTTCTTTTATTACCGCAATCCATTAAAATTCTACTTACGTTATTATTGCAGGTAACACTGGGCAACAATGAAAGTGTTACTGACCTAAAAAGGTCCTACTCTGTAGTATCTTGATGTGCTGAACACAAATATGACCATGAAAAGTTTTTATTGGCTCTCGTTTTGAAGATATTTAATATAGTTCACTTTCTATGTTTAGTCATGTAAATTTATCCAGTAGGACTGTAAATAAGCCTAGAACGATGTAATATTGCATCATATTGCATAATACCATCATGCACACATCATCCAGAGTTTATTACATCATTTTCTGATGCAATGCAGTTCTACTGCCATGCTGCTGCTGAGTAAGCTGACGTCAGCAGTGTACTATATGAAGCCCAGTCAGAAAGGGTGAGCATTTGAAATATTCATGCTGGCTGACTACTGGTGGACACTCTGCAGAGATGCTCCCGAACAGGTGTACAAGAGACAAGCAAACAAATCTAAGACGTAGTCTATGACTTCATTTTTCAAACGGTATTAACCGTAGGTCTCCTACTATTGGCATACAATTCAAGATGTAATTATATTATTGCATATTACAAAAAAACTAGAGCCAATTTTGCATTTTCACAGTCACATTCGTGTTTAGCACATAGAAATGTATAAGAATTGACTAATTTCATTTCCGTAACATGACTTTTGTGAAAATTTGTTGCCCAGTGTAATTTTCTGCTAAGGATGCCATCCATACCCCCTCAGCTGCTCAATATTTCGACAATCCACTAAACAATTGAAATAGAGTATAATAGACTTTTAACCAAAATAAGTAATGATCATCATATATAGATGCCACTTAACTCATGACTGAGTCTTAAAAGTCTTTGCAAAGACAGGGCCTTAAATATAATCATTGGTCAGGCATAAAAAGTCTGTCTTGGAAAAAAATTTATAATTGTTTTTAGAAATATTCAAATATAATCCATTTAGCTTCAAATATGTCAGTGTATCTCTGGGCGGGCAGCATGATTTGATTTTAAACACACTGGCATATTGGGCGGGTGGCATGATTTGAACAGAACTACGCTGACATATTTGAAGCTAAGTTGATTTTATTGTTATATTTCTAAAAAAAGTTAGAAAATGTTTTTCCAAGACAGACTGTTTAGGCATGACCAATGTTTATATTTAAGATGGAGTCTTTGTAAAGACTTTTAAGGATCAGTCATGAGTTTAAGAAATGTCCATACATTATGGCAGTCAAAAAAGCAAACAGAATGTTGGGAATTATTAGAAAGGGAATGGTGATAAAACGGAAAATGTCATAATGCCTCTGTATCGCTCCATGGTGAGACCGCACCTTGAATACTGTGTACAATTCTGGTTGCCACATCTCAAAAGATATAATTACGATGGAGAAGGTACAGAGAAGGGCTACCAAAATGATAAAGGGGATGGAACAGCTCCCATATGAGGAAAAGCTGAAGAGGTTAGGGCTTTTGAGCTTGGAAAAGAGAAAGCTGAGGGGGGATATGATAGAGGTGTTTAAAATCATGAGAGGCCTAGAATAGGTCAAAGTGTATCAGTCATTAACTCTTTCAGGTATAATAGAAGGACTAGGAGGCACTCCATGAAGTTAGCATGTGGCACATTTAAATCTAATTGGAGAAAGTTCTTTTTCCCTCAAAGCACATTAAACTCTGGAATTTGTTGCCAGAGGATGTGGTTAGTGCAGTTAGTATAGCTGTGCTTAAAAAAGGATTGGATAAGTTCTTGGAGGAGAAGTCCATTATCTGCTATAAATCAAGTTGACTTAGAAAATAGCCACTGCTATTACTAGCAACAGTAACATGGAATAGACTTAGGGGCGGATTTTCAGAGCCCTGCTCGCGTAAATCCGCCCAAAACCGGGCGGATTTACGCGAGCAGGGCCCTGCGCGCCGGGAAGCCTATTTTACATAGGCCTCCCGGCGCGCGCAGAGCCCCGGGACTCGCGTAAGTCCCGGGGTTTTCGGAGGGGGCGTGTCGGGGGGCGGGTCCGAACCGCGCGGCGTTTTCGGGGCGTGTCGGGAGCGTTCCGGGGGCGGGCCCGGGGGCGTGGCTACGGCCCGGGGCGGCCCGGGGGCGTGGCCGCGCCCTCCGGACCCGCCCCCAGATCGCGTCCCGGCGTGCTAGCAGCCCGCTGGCGCGCGGGGATTTACGTCTCCCTCCGGGAGGAGTAAATCCCCCAACAAAGGTAAGGGGGGGGTTTAGACAGGGCCGGGCGGGTGGGTTAGGTAGGGGAAGGGAGGGGAAGGTGAGGGGAGGGCAAAGGAAAGTTCCCTCCGAGGCCGCTCCGATTTCAGATCGGCCTTGGAGGGAACGGGGTTAGGCAGCGCGGCTCGGCGCGCTCCGGCTATACAAAATCCATAGCCTTGCGCGCGCCAATCCAGGATTTTAGTGGATACGCGCAGCTCCGCGCGTATCTACTAAAATCCAGCGTACTTTTGTTTGCGCCTGGAGCGCAAACAAAAGTAGGCTGTTCGCGCTCCTTTTAAAATCCGCCCCTTAGTTTTGGGGTACTTTCCAGGTTCTTATGGTCTGGATTGGCCACTGTTGGAAACAGGATACTGGGCTTGATGGACCCTTGGTCTGACCCAGTATGGCATGTTCTTATGTTCTTAAGTACTCCAACAAATTGATTTATATTGGAGCAACTTAATCCTTGTGTGGTCATGTGGTAATTATACTGAGATGTCCTAGAAGACCTTCCACAAGCCTATGGGCCCTGAAAGACTTTTCTTTCTGCCCTGCGGGTAAAGAACCCAGGGATCCTGGGGTGTATAAATGTCTCATTGATCCCAACAGTGACTCCATGTTCTACTCTCCACCAGAAGCAGGGTACACGAAAATAAATAGAAAGTGTATTGGAGGAATCAGAGGTGAATAATGCCGTTCATTCGTCACAAGAAAATCAGGAAGAGAATGGACTTTTAGGTGCTGGGCTGGAAATTGTTTTTAGAAAACCTCTTTCAAGGAATAAAGGGTCTGGTTAGCTGCCTGAACTGCCATTTCTGATCCAATGAATTGTGCGGGTGGGGAATATATTTGCCACTCTAAGAATAAACTCATCAGTACCTTATTGTCTATACATTTAATGGTACCGAATAAGAGTTATTTAAGCAACTGCAACGTATACTTGATTGTTTAAAATAAAAGCAAAATAAGAACAACCCTCTTTGCTTTAACAAACTTTCTTTAAAATATAAAGGCTGTCAAAGGAGTTGTGAAAAGTTTCTTTTCTGCTGAAGCCCCCCCCTCATGTGGGCACAATTTTTCTGTCAAAGCTCTTCTTGAAGGAAGTTATTAATTGACAATGGCAATATCGAGCTCACTGTAAGGATCCTTAGGGTAAGAAAAAGGAATCTTCAGATAGATTTAGGGAGGGAAAGTGTGTTTATTTCTTTATTTTTGTTATTTTAGCACTTAGATTAGCAAACTCCGTTGTAGGCGTACAAGTGCGTGCTATAATGCAGAAGACCCTTCACAAGCACAGGTATAGGAAGGATTTTATTTTACTTATAGATTAGGAGGCAGGTTCATCGTGAGGCAAGAGGGCTGCAGAACAGCTGCACTATTGGGACTTTCCTCACTCTGTGACATCTGCTTCCTTTCCTATCCCAGAGGTATGTGCTCAACGTCACGTCCAGTCCCTAAAGGACACTAATTCTGCCTAGAATGGATAGCTACACTCGGAGCAACATAAAATTTGGTATACAAACATTTCAGATCATCACAGATATTATTTTCAGTACCACAAAGGAGCTGCAAAGGAAGAGGGAAAGAAACACTTGTTTAATTTTAGCATGCAGCCTCAGATTTATTGATTTATTTTATTTAAAGGATTTATATACCGGAGGTTCCTGTATAATATACATATCACCCCGGTTTACAAGGAACAGTAACTATCGCTTCATTTAGCGGTTTACATTGAACAGGTTAATCGAAGTAACAAATTTGTGTATATTACTAAACAGCTAATAAACATGCGAGTTAATAAATAAATAGCATGGTAACATGTTTGTCAACATGAATATATGTATATATATGATTATATAAAGGATATATATGATTATATAAAGGATTATATAAAGATCTCAAAAGTGAGAAAACCTGTATATTTATCTTGGTCTCTTCATTACCTAGGCAGATGCACTGAAAAAGAAGAAAAAGTTAGGAAAAGGGTATTATTATGTAATTAACATTAAGTAATTCCAAAGGATGTGTGCTTAACTTATCTGTATGGTTGCCTTTGAGTAGGCCTTGTAAAATACCTAGAGGGAATTGTTTCAAAGAGTTAAAAGTTTGTGATAAATGCATTTTAGTTATAGCAACTGTTTTCTTGGAGCTTATTACTCCATTTTTTCCAGTGTAAGCAAGAGTTCCAGAAAACTATTTTTTTTTATTAATGTGATAGATCATAAAATATATGACTTAGAATTATTTTTCAAAGAAATTTTCATTTTTTCCATACAAGCTCAACCTATTAAGATTTGTATTATTCTAAAGATCTGTCTTAGTTCATTTTTCCAGCTGTGGGAGCCGCATAGATCATGAAGCTTTACTCATTCCCAAAATTTACATAGCCAGGAAGTGAGAATTTGCGTAGACAGTCCCGTTATGTAAGCTCATAAGGATAACAGAGAACCGATTGATATCATCTTTTAACAGCAGTGAAACCCCATGCCACTCTGAGCGGGAGGTTCCTGTCCCATAGGCCGCTTTATAACAGTATACCAGTACAATTGCAGATACAATCCAAAACTTCTCCAAGAAGGAAATGAGAGAGCGAGGGTGAGCTTTCAGTACAAAGCCATGATTACTCAGATTCAGCTTTCGGTGTGTATAACCTGTGCCGCCGCACATGTTGTCGTGCCTGAGAGAGCACCGCCATGCTGGTGCTCCCTCCCCCACCAGTGCCCCCCTTTTTACACATCTTCACATTGCAACCAGCAATTGGTCCAAAGAAGGAAGTGGGACTGGGTGAACAGGATCTGAATGTATTGCCTGCTGAGGATCATGGGAAAGGCTTATGCAGGAGGCAGAGCCACGGTGCCGCACTGCCACTAAAGCCAAATGAAGAAGTCATGAAGCGCCTGAGGCAGAGTTGCAGCCTGCAAGGGGAAGCCACCACTACGACTGGGAAGCTGAAATGAGACTAGAAGAGTCCCAGTGGAGAAACATGGGTCATAGGTAGGAGGAGGGACTCTGAAAGGGATTCACCACAGTGATTGGTCCATCAGCCTGTTGGGAGGGAGGGGGAAGTAACAGAGAGAACGCCGCAGCCTGTCAGAAGTTGGGGGTGAGGATGGAAGGGGTGGAGGGAGTGGCTGCTGAACTCTCTGGGAGGAAGGAGGTCCAGAGGATACTGGTGCTGGGTACTGGGAAGGGATGGGTGAGAGAGGGAAGGAAAGAGAATGGAAACAAGGGAAGAGACAGAGCGAAAGAGTGGGGAGCTGCCAAGCCCTATTATTGTACTTATGGGGTATGGAAGGTGTTATTTTGTGGCCGCTACTGGATATGCAGCTATAGAAATTCTTTGTTTCTAGGATGTCTTATATGTTTCACATAGCTTCTTGTCTGATGCTAAGGTCTGCAATTCGTTTTTAAGTGTAATCTTGTTTTGTTTTTTTGTTTTTTTTTTGTCTATTAGCCTGTGATTACACCTCAGATTACATCCCTGCCCTTATGTTTGTCCTTTCAGGCCCCTAAAATGACACAAAAGTAAAAAAGGAGCACAAGGATAAGTTGAAAGTGTTGCAATATTTATAAAATATTTTTTAATCAAGATTCTGTAGAACAGTTTCTTCTCACTGAATTGGCCTAATTATCGATTGGAAAAAGGGGGCCCTTCTACATTGTGGTTGCTGGCTGTCACTAGAATTATAAATTATAGTATCTTGCAACAACCAACTTTGAAAAATTTGGGTCAGTTTAAAGAAGTTCTGAATTAATCTTTTCCTTTCCCTTTTCCTTAAAGTGAAAAAGGACGCTGATTAATGAGAGTCACACTCATGATGGAAGGCATTTCACTACAGACTCACAATATAAATATGAATACAAATTGTATTCCTGTAATGCTGTTAAAAGAACACATATACAATATGTGCATTTTTCATATTATTATTGTCTAAGCTCACTCCCGGTTTTATAAATTACCTTTTTGCGGATCAAGAGAATCCTTTGGGTCAGATCAAAAACTAGGCACAGTACCATGGGAATCCTTCCTGTCTCCTGGAGACAGAAATATTTGCAGGCCCATGATAATCATCTGCCCCCTTAGCTCTGGGAGAGAGAGGTGTGGTAGGCAAGGGAAGGGATTCCCCAAATTACAGTTTATAGTTCCTATAACCCAATGGATCTGAATATTTGTCCAGAGTAAATGAATGCAGTCTTCCTAGCTTCCGAGTGGATTTGATTATTTTAAAAAGCATTGTCATCAGTGGTTGCCTATGGCAGGTGATGGATGGGAGGGAGACTCCGGCTCAAAAGGTGAAAAGGTCATGCAGCCGTTATGCCACTAGTCCATAGGATGTAAAGCAGATTTCAGACAGCATTTACAAAACTAACAGAACAGCTGGTTTTCAATAGTTTCCAAGGTTCTGTAAGTGGTTTAGCCACATGACCAACTAACTGCATAGGTCCTAGGAACAGGAGTTCAGGAAGGGAAACCCTCAATGTTTGTTTCCCTTAAATAGGACTCTTGCAAGGTTGAAAGCAAGGGACGTACCTTCAGCCTTTTCAGGACTTGTAGATGTCTGTATCTAGTCAGTAGCACAGCAGCTTTTTATTTTATGGAAGCTTACAATGAACCAGCAGCAGCTATGATTTGCAACATTACGGGACACAAGTGGGCAGGAAGTCTCTTTCTCCTTAAAGAACATTATTATTGTTTACAGGTTAAAGCTTCCATTTGGTACCAGAAGACAGTGAACATCCTGAAAATTAGTCCATCACAAATTTTGAGATGAGAGACAGGGCAGTATTTTCTGCTTTTCTGTACCCTTTTTTGGGCTGCTCAGAAATTAAGGGCAGGCGTTAATTTCCGAGCGTAAAATGTGCCGATCTGGTGCACATTTTTTTTTCTGTATCTGAAGTGAATGACTAATAGCCTCATCGACATGCATTTGCATGTGATGAGTGCTATTAGTTTCGGGGGGGGGGGGGGGGGGGGATTGGACAGGCATATTGGATGCGCTAAACCCCTTATTGTATAAGGACTAGTGGACGCGCGTCCAAGAGTGGGAAAAACAGTGCGCTCAGCTGCATGTGCTTTACTGTATCAACCTGTATCTGTCTTAGTCTCCATTGATACCTCTCCCTTCCATAAAGCCCTTTCAGCAATTCACTCACTGGCATCTCCATCCAAAGCATCTCACCCCCAGCTCCTCGCTGCCATGTCACATGTGCATGCGTTAGATAATGTTGGTAGATGCATGAATGCGAGGGACTATGATCTCAGTCCCTGCAGCTCTGCCCCATCCCCCTTGTATGTGAATTTCCAAAAGAAGAGGTGATGGTAGAGCTACAGGGATACAGAGACTGTGAGCACAGTCACTCTATTACACTGCATGATCAGGTGCATGGAGAGTCATAAGTACTGTAACAGAAATGGCTCAGCTAGGGGTTGGGGAGTGATAATTGCAGTGGTGCTAGACTGGGAGAGAGGGAGCTGGGGGCTGTGACAGCCTCAGTCTCGGGGCAGCAAACTTTGAAGCTATCTAGGGCGGTCAGAAACCTTGCAATAGCGCTGATGAATGAATTCTAGCTAGGGTTCCAGGGGAGATGCCGAAAGTCCCGGAACCGGCATCCTCAGAGAAGAGGAGAAGTTCCTGATAGCTGGGAAAGAAAAAGAAAGATGTTATTCTGAGGAATCATGAGAAGAATGTTCAGATCTTACCTAAACGACTTGCTGAGGGCATAAAAGAAATGCTCAGCAATACGGTGGCCCTGCATTGATTTAAGAGTCATCATTTTCAAGAAATGCCATGTTGAGAAATATCAGGATTGAGCCCCCCCTAAAGCAGGATAGATGATTTCTGAAACACAGACCGTGTTGAGGATATAATGACTGAGATACAGTAACTCTGCATTTTCAGCATTTCAAAGATAAGATTGTCATTAGCTGGTATTACTTTTACTTGCAATTAAAAACTTTAAACAAATGAAAGATTTAAGGAATCTAAGATTATATCTGGGCAATGCAAGAGCAATTTTGCAATTAAAAGCCAAGAGGCGATGCACATTGCCCGTGGTTATGAAGATCCTCTCATTATAATATATCATTGTAATATCACGTGTGTGTCATAACAGTGCATTTCTATCAATTAATAATAATTAAATATTAATAACTCTATAAACATTAGAGTTGTATGAGGGAATTTTTTGCAAGTTTAGAATTCTAGCGACAGCATCTTCCAGGAAAAAAAAAATTGTTTCTCTTTAGCAAGCAATTTTGAAGAAGTTTCCACAGACTCTCAGTGATCCAAGGGACAGGAATAATATTTTTTCTGATTTCCCTCTTCTGTTAGTACTCCTGGAATTTGAAATTAGGGAATAAGATATCATATACACACAGAAAAAAAGGTATTTTACTTCTGGATTTCCCATAGAGACATTTTCTGGCTCTCTTCCTTGCTGTAATCTAGCCTTTCTCCTTGTATCAGATAGAAAACAGCTTCCTGTGACACATCTAATTAGGACAATCACTGCAACTGATTACAGAGAAAAAGCCAACCCACATTTCATCATCAGTCAACTTTCAGCATGCCAACTAGAAAATTTAGGCCTAGATTCATGTGATGCTTTTTGAATGAATAATGCCTGCGATAAGGAAAAGGGTTGTGGCTATGATAATTTAAGAGTTACTGCACCATGTGCTGAGAGAGAGAGAGAGAGAGAGAGAGCGAGAGAGAGACTTTATAAGGCTCTCATAGTAGTCAACTTTTTGTACCACTATAGGAGGGCCAGCTAGTAATTCGAGGTGAGATATTAGTGGTGATCTAGGGTGTTTGGGCCAGTTTAACATGCATAGTGAGTCATACAAACAGCATAGTACACATCAGTGAAGATTTGACATGATTTGGAGTGAGGAAAGTCACACAAAGATGAGATTTGTACAATGTTCTCTTGCCCTAGCTTGATAGTACCCTGGTAGAGAGTCCATTTTTGTGTGCTGTTTGTACGTCTCACTGTGCATGTAAAACTGGCCCAAAACCCCTAGATCACCACCAAAATCTCACCTCGCATTACTAGCTGGCCCTCCGATAGTGGTATAAAGAGTTGACTACTATGTGTGCCATCCCAGAGATTCTCTTTCTTTCTCTCTCTCTTGCCCTTCCCAAAATGGAATTTGCTTCACGAGTATCGCACAGCTTAAAAAAAAAGTGTAGTTAAAAGCACGTGTTATGTTATTGCACAGTGTGATAATGCCCCTCATTTTCATTGATCCTGAATTTTTGAATAAATTCAAAGCATTTGCGTTGCGATAAATATTGCATGCACTATGGCGTTATTGCAGGCGTTAGGGCCCTAACACTATGGCGTTATTGCAGGCTAAAACACCAGGGGGTCTTGATGACCTAGATAGAGACTAAGCAAACTGGTGGATGAACTGGTTAAACTGGTCATTTCCTTCATGCCCGCATGTTTTAAAATTTACTCATTTGTGTGAGTAAATGTCAACTATTCCCAGCTGTTCCGTGCATGCTTGAGATTAAGAGCACACATACACGTGCAAGTCCTATTTTATAACATGTTTGTGTACTTGTGTGCAGGATATAAGATTTCAGCATAATTTGCCTTGTACCCATATACACGTATATATAGCCATGTGTGTGCTCGTTTTAAAGTTACCTTTCCTTTCTGTAAGCTGCCCTGCACAAGTTATATCCTGCTTGGAGAAAGCATAACTTTGTGCTAGGCAATTTCTAAGCATACTCAGCCAACTGTCAGGGGAAATCAAACTTATCTACATACGTTCACTTTGAAAATACTCAGTAAAATATGCTTGTACAATGTACAGTATATGCAGATCTTACTGATATGAGGTTGCCATAACATTACTCTCCTGATGTGCAGTAAGAACATTTTCAGGATAGATATGTCTATAGAAAAGCTAGAAACTAGAATAATGTATTCTCCAAAAAACTTTTGGTTATAGGCAAAAATTGGCAAAATCACTTTTTCAGTTGCAGTATCAAGACCAGCCAAAAGGTGGCAGTATCCTATTATATGATACTAACAGCTTGTGGTTCCTGTGAGTTCTGCAGTCTGCACAGGCAGATGGATAACCTGAGATTCCATGAAATCAGTGTTATAAGAAAAAAAAATACTTCATAAGAAATTGTTCTGCAATCTTTTCCTTAGGGACTCCTACTGCAACTTTGCCAATACGTTTCTCTCTTCTGGGCCTGGTGGAGGGAATCTCCAGGTCCCTACAGCTGCCATTACCTCTGGCGCTAATGCTCAGTGCCATGTTAATTTTTAAGAAAGCAGTTGTAACAGCTATGGTAAGGAAATTTTTGTCCTTTTGTTATGCAAGCAGTCATGTTTCCTAAAAACATGTTTTCAGCACAACTACTTCATTTACTATTTCAGTATCATTGATCCATCCAATTAGTGAGTTGAGACTGAAAGAACATAATATTATACCCTAGAAAAGAGGTGAGACAGGGAATATGGTGGGGACCGTTGTGACAGTATAGAAAAGACGTAAAATAAATAAATAAATAAATAAATAAATACAGACATTTAAATACACTGGAAGCCAGGCTTTTCAATGGAAAGGAAGCTGTATAACTAGGGGCTCACAATATGAAACTCCAAGGGAGTAAATAAATTCAGGAACTATATCAGTAGGATTTTTTTCATGGAGAGGGTGGTAGATGTCTGGACTGCCCTCCTAGAAGAGATGGTGATGAGAAGAGCAGTGGCAGACTTCTAGAAAGCATGGAATAAACACAGAGGATCCCTGATATCTAGAGAACGGTAATGAGGGAACTGCGCAGCCTTCACTGAGTGATAGTTGTAGCCCAGGAGCAGTAAGGATATGGATCCTTTGTGCTTCCTGGATGGCTTGGAGAAACCTGCACCAAACAGCAGTTGCAGCTCTAAAGGGGACAGAATGGGATTGGGAATTGGGTTCCATGTGGGAATATGTCCCACGTCTGGTAAATGTGCAAAAAATCACTGCCAAGCAGATTAAATGGGCTGTTTGCTCTTTCTTTATCTACCATCATTTACTATGTTACTATGAAACAGGAAGAACCCAATGATCTCCTCTGCACAGGAATAGTGAGAGCCTTATTTGTATATAGGCAAGTTGTAACATAAGTAAACGTACAGTGAGATGATCCACAGGCCCATGCCAAATTCTCTCTCCTTTTAGAGCCATGGGAAGGATATCCATCTTTTGCCTGCCTCATGGACCACAGAAGGAATAGACAAACTTAAGCCAACTTTCTTCTTTCAGGTAGTTCGGATGGGACGACCCAACCCTTGCAGAATCTTAGCATGTCTTTAGTGGCAGTGAAGCAATGCTTGCAAGACATTTTCACAACAGTGTCATGAACTGGCAGGCTGGAGTCAGGAAGCACCCCTACAGAAGCAATACAGAGCTGCAGGGCAGGACTAGAGCTGGTTTTCTGCCTATCCAAACCCTTCCCCCACAGGGTGAGCCCTTGGGTTCTGGGGGCCGGTAGGACTTGTCTTCTCTGAAACATCAGGGCACAGAATGGGAGCTGAGTACAGGCTTGAAGCTGAGGTCAGGCATAGGCTGGATGAGGCAGGGCAGGATGGACAAGGAAAAGCAGGCTGGAAGCTAAGGGCAGGCCCAGGCTGGGAGCTGGAAACGGATACTGGTTGAGGACTGGATACAGAAACTGGCTTAGGGCTGGGTACAGAGTATAAGCTGGGGCTGGATCTGAGGCAAAGGACAAAGGCAAGGCCTGGGGAATAGACAAGGGAGTCAACTGGGCTGGGCAGGACAAGGACCAGACAAGGACAGGACTGGACTAGATAGATAACAGGGAACAAGAAAGCTCAACAGGGCATGAGACTGGGCAAGGTAATCCTATTAGGTCTAGAAGCCATAAGGTATGACAGAAATGCCAAGAGGACATAGAGAAAGGCAGGGAGGCCTGAGAGGCCACAGAACAAGGCCTGGAAGGGCCCAGAGCATGGTGAGAGGTCACAGAGTAAGGTGAGAGGCCAAAAGAGCCCACGAGGCAAGGCAGGAGACCTGGATGGGCCACAAGGCAAGGCAGAAGGCCTGGAAGTCACAAGGCTATGCAAGGCAGGAGGCCCAGAGACCATAACGCTAGGCAAGGGAGAAGAGTGAAGTAAGTGTGGTCAGGTCAGAGTGCTGAGGTAATTCATTGAAGAGTCACTGAGGCATTGAGTAGGTTGGTTAAATAGGGCTGAGGCTTGGGCATAGTAGGATCAGTGAGGAGGCAAGGTAGTGAGCAAGGACCACTGAGGACTTCTGGTGGAAGGAAGACTGCATAGCAGGCTGAATCTTGGCATGGGAACTGTGGAACAATGCCAACCATGTGATAGAAGAATCTGAGTGCATCTGCACAGTGGCCATTTTTACAAAGGCTGCTGTAGGATCTGCCAAACATAGTCCCAAAAAACAAAGCGGAAGCCGATCCAAGATGGCTAGCAGCGATAAACACGAAGAGAAGGATCGGTAAAAAGGACTTTTATTGAATTTTGCCCGACTCTGGCCGAGTTTCGCTCTTCTAGGTGCTGCCTCAGGGGCTTATCAGCCAAATGTGTTGGCTCTTCCACATTTGTTAGCAGCAAAGCTGTGGTGCGTCATGAAGTATAGTATATATTGGTGTTGAAACAATCGCTATATTAGTGAGGTTTCAAGCAATAAGTAGACTTCTCATACATAGTTCCAATGTATGAAAAGATACAACTTTCAATTCCTTTTAATTCTTAAAAAGTAGTGTGCCTGTGGAAGAGCCAACAGATGTGGCTGATAAGCCCCTGAGGCAACCGGTGGATCTGCCAAACAGACCTATTTTTTTTTAATCTTTTTTAAATCATGCATTAATTTTACTTCTTAAAAAATATTTTTTTTTCTGTAAAACTCTATTGTTTTACTCTTTTGAAAGAACCCTCAACCATATGTTTAAGTGTAAGCCATTACAATCCAGATTCTATATTAGCAAGTAACCTCTAGTGATTTTTGTGATGTTTTAAGTTGGAATTTAAGAAATTAGAAGCTTTTTACATTTTTCTCTTTGCAACTGTTGATCTGCAGGTCAAATACCTTGGTTTTGGTTTTTGGGATTCTTTTAGAGATTAGCTACAAGACTGTGGCAAGGAGTTGGTGAGGGGTTGGAATGCATTGATATAGGGTGGCTTTACTAATTGACTGGTTTGTGTAGTAGGGTAAGATGTGATGAGTTGTTTTTCATCTTAATTTTGCATGTGTCAACTAGATGGCAATCGTATTACTTGCTTTGCTTTCTACTCTGCTTGGAGAGTATCTGTAATACGATAATCAGTTTATAAGTATAAAGTACAGTAAAGTTAAGTGTCTCCCCTGGGGGTTTTGGGATTTGCAAAGGATTGCTTTTCTACCAATCCTTTCTAGGTAAAGAACAAAGAGGCTACCCAAGTCGTGGACAAAAGCCTCAGATCTCTAATTCCTTGTTGAGAAGAACTTGAAGTGTTGACTTTTTTGTGGCTGGAGTTTGCCCATTGTGTTTTGGGGTGTTTCCAGTTTATCCCTGTTTCTCTCAGCCTGAGGAACTAAATTCCAACATGGTCAAAAGATGTTTGGTGGAGTGAGTCCCTGTCTGATGCCACACTGGGAAAAGTAAAAAGCCCATCAAGCTACCCATCTGGTGCTCCTCCAGTGGAGATAACAGAGGAGGTGCACACACGGTCATAATGCAGGAGAAGAAGGGAACTGATATTCAAGATCAAGTACAGGATTGAAAGTATCAACAAAGGGGAAATCTCATTAGAAGGGAGGAACCTAGCCAATTACCCCTGGCTCAGTCCTAAAGTCTAGGAGGGAATAGAGGGTAACCCACTTTGAAATTGAAGGAATCATTTATGCAAGAAAGAAATGTACTTGATGCCAATTTATTTCTGTTGTAGAAGTGATTCAGTAAAATTTCATGGTGAAACACTTTCAAGGAGTCCTGACTATTTATTGGAACACAGAAGTTAAAGACATGTGCAAATCCTTGAGTTCGGAAGGTCAATCCTTTTCCCAAATGGAGAATTCACACCAGAGTTTGCAATGAGGGAGTCAGAACTGAGCCCTAGTATTGACAGTGTGGACCCCTGCCTCATCCATAAGAAGAGCCCAGGAAGGGGTTACTAAAGGCAATGGGAGGTGACATAAACAGAGTGAGTTCAGTATCAGTATATAGAATAATCAAAGTAGGATTACAAATCACAACAGATGTTAAAGAAAATCATCTAAGCAAACAAAAGCCTCATGAAGACATAATTTTCTGCTCAACCTCCTGGGGCGGATTTTCAGAGCCCTGCTCGCCTAAATCCGCCCAAAACCGGGCGGATTTAGGCGAGCAGGGCCCTGCGCGCCGGTGAGCCTATTTTACATAGGCCTACCGGCGCGCGCAGAGCCCCGGGACTCGCGTAAGTCCCGGGGTTCTCCGAGGGGGGCGTGTCGGGGGGCGGGCCCAGTCGTCGCGGCATTTAGGGGGCGTGTCAGCAGCGTTTTGGGGGCGGGTATGGGGGCATGGCTATGGCCCAGGGCGGTCCGGGGGCGTGGCCGCGCCCTCCGTACCCGCCCCCAGGTTGCGTCCCGGCGCGCAACAGGCCCGCTGGCGCGCGGGGATTTACTTCTCCCTCCGGGAGGCGTAAATCCCCGGAGAAAGGTAAGGGGTGGGTGTAGACAGGGCCGGGCGGGTGGGTTAGGTAGAGGAAGGGAGGGGACGGTGAGGGGAGGGCGTTAGAGGATTCCCTCCAAGGCCGCTCCGATTTCGGAGCGGCCTTGGAGGGAACGGGGTAGGCTGCGCAGCTCGGCGCGCACCGGCTATACAGAATTCATAGCCTTGCGCGCGCCGATCCAGGATTTTAGTGGATACGCACGGCTCCGCGCGTATCTACTAAAATCCAGCGTACTTTTGCTGGCGCCTGATGCGCCAGCAAAAGTACGCCTATTCGCGTTTTTTGAAAATCTACCCCCCTTTGTGCAGTTGCTGAAATAATGCAACCATTTAAAAATAATTTGAGGGCTTTATTTCATCTTGCCCTAAATATTTTATTTTTAAGATAGTTCTTTTAGTACCTTAAAAATACTAAGATGCAATGAAATGACTCACATACTCTGTGTATCCCGAGGTCAGGTACTTATACTCTGTTATTGTGATCTTTGGTATGCTTTTAACAGATCACTTATTAGAGCTCTGAAAATGCACACGTACATGAATACTCTGTAGATGGAGCTCAAGATTTGTGCAAAAGTTGGGAGAATTTAACAAAATAAGCAGAGCAGATAAAAGCCTATAAATACAATGATAAATACTCCATGTTTCCTTGACTGCAGTTTTATATTGGTGGACATCTGCAGCTCATTAGTTGTCATATACTGTCATTCATATCAATTAATTGGAAGAGTGAATTACTTCTTGAAAGAAGACAACAGAAAATTCACCTTCTTGTTCTTGTCTCTTCAGCTTTTTGGAACTCATTCGGTTCTCATTGCATTTCTTGCATAAATGTATTATTTAAAAACAAATAACAAAAGGTTATACATTTGACAAAGTACATGCAAACCTGGCCCATTATAGGTCAATTAGATGCAAAGTAGAGATGTGTAAAACTGTGAGGGTATAGAAACCGGAGTGTTTGGACCTTGCAAGATAATTTGCATACCACCTCTCTCCCTCCATTCCTTTTCATTTTAATTTTTAACCATAAACTTAGACACATTATAAACAGCTAATTGATTTTTTTTATTATTATTTCTCATGAGATGATTTCACCATATTTGTCAGTCTTCTAATTTGTCAAGACAGTTTTCTCCATGTTCATGGAAGCTATTCACACAAGATTTTGCATTCAATCCTCTGACCAACGCATTGTTTTAAAGGCAAACCTCAAATCCTTGCAAAATAATTAATGAAGCAAAACAAATATTGTAAATCCATGGCATACAACATACACCTGAAAAATAAATCATCCTATCTCATTCCAGTCTTTAGAAAGTGATTAAAATATCACTCTTCTCTTTGCTGTCAATAAAAAAAATGAGAGATTAATTTACACCTTTCTGCTTATGTATATTAGGGATGAGCAGATCTAGCCAAAATCAAAATCTAGCCCTAAATTATTATTTTGGCATTTATATAAGCATCCGAAGCAAGGTACTTTACAAGAAATGACATTGAATCCCTTCTGGAGAGAGGTTTTATTATACAACTGTGACTTCCTGAGTAAGAACTAATCAAAACCTTTTCAGGTCCAAGTTGATTAAAATAAAGATTAGAACTGAATCACCCATCCCTATAATTTCTTCTGCAGAGAGATAAGCATTGCAATCTACAGTTGGAAAGCCATATATCCCACATGTCCTCTAAGTGGAACACCACCTACTGAGTTGCATAGCAATCAAAGGCACCATAAAAATATCCCAAAAAGCTGATATTTCAGTAATAGCTTAGTTGAAACAGCTCTATTGATGCTCACTGTAAGCTGCAGGATAATTTGCAGTAGACTGTGTTATCGCAACGTCTGTGGTACTTTTATACCCATAGATTCCTGTGACGAGTTTTCAAAGGTAAACAATATGGATGGTTTCCCTTTATAGGTTGCCTGTAAAGTGTGCGCATACAGAAGTGCAGCAATTTAACTGGGTCATTTATCATTTCACGTTAGGGCCTTATCGCACGCGATAATGCCGTAAAGCGCGCAATAAATAACAACTCAAAATGCGTATGCAAATTTAAATTTGAGTATTCAAGTGGGAGGAGTTTGGGCAGAGTAAATGGAAATGAGGATCTGCTAGCGCGGAGTGCGATACAGTAATGTACAATATAGCGTGATTTATCGCCGGAAATAACTACACTTATCACAGCTATTATCGTGTGTGAGAATAATAGGAATTATAATGGCTACACCTAGCAGGCCTTCCTGCTCCAATAAAAACACCTGTTCTTACCTGGCCCAGCTTCCTGAAGCCATAATGTTTGGGGCAAGTTTAATTGTTGGGGATACTGGATGCTTTGGGAGGCTCACCACAGACAACAATAAGTGGAGCAACAACAACCTCAAGAACAGGCAAGGGCAGTTCCAAGCCCTCCTAGGGAAGTCCCTGCATTGGAGGCCGAGCCAAGGGCCCCGCAGGGTCGGGGACCAGGGCAGCACCTGGCACGCAGGCAGTCACGGTGGAGGAGATACAGGGAGCGCATCTTTCCTCCACGACCATCCTTGCTGGGTATGCCAGAGGACTATGTAGTTTGCAGGTATCACCTCAGCTCTCGGGCCATCCTGGAATTATAGGAAGAAATCTGAGGGGATTTGGATCCGGTCACCGAAATGTCCCACAATGTGCAGGGCCTCACCAAACTGTTGGCCACCCTGCAGTTCATGGCAAGTGGCTCCTTCCAAATGACAGTAAGGGTCATGGGGGAATGTCCCAAACCATTTTTTCCCACTGTCTGGACCAGTTCATCACAGCAGTCTCTGCATTAATCGCTACATAGTATTTCCTTGGGACAGGTAGGACTTGATGGATTTAAAGAGAGACTGTTATGCCTTCGTAAACTTTCCCAATGTTCTTGCACTCATGTGGCCATCATTCCAACCTGTGACAGGGAGGAGATGAACCACAACAGAAAGCTCTTCCACTCCATCAAAGTGCATGCTTGAATACGCATCCTCGACATGGTGGCCAGGTACCCAGGATCCACGCATGATTCCTTTATACAGTACTTAGGTAATCGGGCCTATGTGAAAATTCTGAGGATCCCTGTATGGTGATGGTTGGCTGATAGGTAAGAGAGACGCTTCTTTTGATATTCCTTTTCTGGTTATATGTTTGTGGCAAACGGCATGGTCTTGGGGAGTGGCTGGGGGGAGGAGGGAGGTAACAGCATCACTGCCATGACAAGTGGTTTGAACTGTTACATCTGCATGCCATTGCCCCAGGGCCTGGCTTTTTCTCCCCGTGCTGCAGAGGCCTGCTAATCTTGTGAGGGCAAGCAATGCACCTGCCCTAAAGTTTGGTGTGTGAGCTGGCACTATACACTTTCAACATGTTCATTTTCAAAATGGCCCTTTTCCTATCTTTCCATTGAAAGATATTTAAATCTCACTGGTTAATGGCAAGCTTGACGTGACCACACTGCTAGTATTGCACGATCACTTGTGGCTGCTTAGGGATGTGCCATCCAGATTGTCGGTCACAGTTTGTCTTCATCCTCCCACAGCTGAACCAGAAGCAGTGTCCTCTGCATGTTGGTAGGCTAGCATATTCCCTGTGTCAGGTATCAAAAATTGGTTTCTAAGGAGGACATACTGAAAGAACAGATATGGACATTCACAATCACACCATGAGGTACCATTTTTTCAGCTAACACAGGTGTGGCAGCTCTTATGTATTCCTTCAAGGTTGGCAGACTGCTACACACCAGTAGCCTTAGCTCAGTTGTGAGGGCCTGGCATGCGTGTGTTGGAATACCCAGATGTGATTTAATAGTCCGGAAGAGCTGAGCTACTTTTGGCTACTGCTATCCTGCACCTATACTAGCCCAGAACAATGTGACATGCACCTAGGCTAGGGAAATCGGCCTTTAATGCTCAGGCAAAGATATAGGCTACCGTATACAGTCTTACAGGATGCTGTGGTTTGCAAACAAGATCTGCTCGTGACAATGCTATGATTGATGGCTTAAATCTATCTTTATTAAACTAATAGCTCACTTCCTCAAATTAACAACACAACACTAATCAAAAAATTCTTGAGGATAACTGCAAAACAGCAGATTACTGTATTTTTAAATCTTTAATTAAATTATTCAAAAAAAGCTTACTGGAAATGGTATCAGATTATTAAGTGCTCCCAGTCTCATGGGCTCTTGCCCTTACAGGGCTACAACCCCTATCATGTATAGGCACTGTTTAATTACGTCACCTACCATTTCCATGTAAGGTTTTGTAATTTTATAATTTTTTGCTTTTTTTGCTGTGAAAAAAATCCACCAAAAACTCCCATTAAAATTATTCCAATTAAAAACTCATACCGTACCCTATTTTTTTATCGTGTGTAAAACTTTTTTGTGTGATTATTTATATACTTATACACTTATCTCTTGCGTCCCAAATCGCAATCGCAATCGCCTTCTTTGCTGTCAGCTGTTGATTCTCCCGCCCGACATTGGCAATGTTTCGGCGCAATTACTGCGCCTGCTTCAGGGGCATTCAACTAAATACATACAAAAAAGATATATTTTCAACATAATTGTTCTGTATTATTTTCAACTTATGTGCAACTAACACAATGGTACTCACTGTTCAGCTCAGCGCTATTTCTCCCGACTCCTTACAACCTTCAAATATGGCGCCCAGACACTCTCCTTGTTCCTCTGCCGGAAGTTAATTTTATATACCCCATCACGGATAATGAAATGACCTATCAGCTTCATTCTACAAATACACCGACCAATCTACTTCTTTGTTGAGTCTTGCCGGGACTACCGTATCTAACAAAGATCCATCTTTGTTCATGCATCCATCTTTGTGAAAAAACCCCTGGTGATAGTGGACCTTCAACTACCCCTTTTTCAGACTCCAAACAAGACTGCAGAGTCAGATTTCAACAACATACTCAAGATCCTCCAATAGGGCAGAGACAGCAGAAAAGATGGACACGGTCACAAGGGAAAGGAAGATCAGTGAATCCACAGTAATAAATCTATCCTCACACTCTTTAACTCGTACACAAGTTCAGGTGTTAGAAAAAGGTTTAACATATGTACCTACGGTGCAATTTGATCATTTTGAAATTAGTAAGTTTTTTCAGAGATTTTTGAGAAATTTACGGTTGAGATTGTTTTTTGAAAAACAAACACTAGGAGATGAGGGAGATGAATCGGTGGTGTTTCCAAGATCAACATGGTGTCTTCCAGGTAACATAGATCCTGTTATACATACTTTTGCAAAGTTAGTGCAGAATGACATAGATAAGATTCAAAGAAAACCGAATCTGGGTCTATTTAATCTAACAACACAAGAGAACAGGGCACTACAAGAAATAAAAGAAGATTCAACACTCGTGATTAAGAGTGCAGATAAAGGAGGAACGGTGGTAGTAATGAGCCGAGATTCATACAGAGAGGAGGCATTGAGACAATTAGCTGATCAACAGTTCTATGAGAAATTAAATGGAGACCCTACAAAACAGTTGAAAGAAGACATTGATAATATTTTGGAAGAAGCTTTGTTACAAGGATGGGTAACAAAGAGAGAGTTTCGTTTTTTGAAAGTTGAGCACCCTAGGGTACCCACTTTTTATCACCTTCCAAAAATCCATAAGAATTTGGTGAACCCTCCAGGACGTCCCATCATCTCCTCTCGAGGCTCATTGCTTGAACCACTCTCCCAATATGTTGACACTTTTTTGCGTCCTTTGATACCTTCTTTGCCATCTTACGTACGTGATTCAGGAGAATTGATACAGTTTCTAGAAACTTTAAACATTTCTTTTGAAGTGATTTCTCTAGCCACAATAGACATTGTGTCCTTATACACAAACATACCTCAAGAAGGAGCCTTGGACATGATCCAGTCACAATTAACAGCACAGGCAGCAAAGATTCGTCCACCAGTTACTTTTATTGTAGAGTTAGCAAGGTTGGCTTTGAAAAAAAACTTCTTTATATTTGATAATATTTATTATCAACAGGTAGGAGAAACAGCGATGGGGGCCACGATGGCCCCGAGTGTCGCGAGCCTCTATGTAGGACACTTTGAGTCGCAGTGGTTAGAGACTTCCCCATACAATAATAATATTTTGGTATGGCGCCGTTTCATCGATGACAACTTCATAGTGTGGCGAGGGACTGAGGTTCTCTTTAAAGAATTTATGCAGTGGTTGAATGCTCGTGAAAAGGCCTTGCAGTTCACATATACTTTTGATAAAAGCTCTGTTTCATTTCTAGACATAAACATCTCTATAAAGGCAGACAAATTCTTTTTTACGATTTTTCAGAAACCAACAGATCGTAATACTTTATTAGAATATTCAAGTTGCCATCCGCTAACATTGAGGAACAGCATCCCCTTCGGCCAATTTTTGAGGCTGAGGAAACTGTGTTCAACAGTAGGGGAATATAAAATAAGAGCGAGAGTCAGAGATTTTTGGACAGAGGTTATCCATCAAATGTTGTAAAGAAAGCCTGTAAGCGAGCTAGATGAAACCACAGAGAACAACTACTAGAACCCAAGCAGAAAACAGTGACAAAGCGTTTGACATGTGTTTTGCCGTATTCTTTAGGAGTGAATGAGGTGGTGCGCAGCATCAGACGCTACTGGAATGTTTTACAAGTACACACAGCTTTTGAATTACAACCTTTGATTGCCTTTAAACGAGGTACTAACATTAAAGATCGGGTGGTGAGATCACACTTTAAGGCATCATTCACAAGAATTACAGAAGGGGAGGGACATTCCCCATGTGGGTCTTATATGATGTGCCCATTAGCTCACTCAAATGTTAACATACCCTTGGAGAAATTAAGCAGATTTAAACCCATAGTAAAATCATCTTGTAATTCAAGTAATGTTGTTTATGCGATATGGTGCTCTTGTGGGTTACTATATATAGGAAAAACAATGAGGCCATTAAAAACCCGTTTGATAGAACACAAGAGTGCATTGAAATGCAATAAACTAGAAGCCCCACTGGTACAACACTGTTTGGAACAATCTCATAACTTTTACAGCCGACGATGTACGGTGTTAGAAAAATTGGAGCAGGATGAGCGAGGAGATGATTTAAATCTCTGCTTATTACAGCTTGAACAAAGATGGATCTTTAAGTTAGATACGGTAGTCCCGGCAGGACTCAACAAAGAAGTAGATTGGTCGGTGTATTTGTAGAATGAAGCTGATAGGTCATTTCATTATCCGTGATGGGGTATATAAAATTAACTTCCGGCAGAAGAACAAGGAGAGCATCTGGGCGCCATATTTGAAGGTTGTAAGGAGTCGGGAGAAATAGCGCTGAGCTGAACAGTGAGTACCATTGTGTTAGTTGCAACTAAGTTGAAAATAATACAGAACAATTTTGTTGAAAATATATATTTTTTGTAGGTATTTAGTTGAATGCCCCTGAAGCAGGTGCAGTAATTGCGCCGAAACATTGCCAATGTCGGGCGGGAGAATCAACAGCTGACAGCAAAGAAGGCGATTGCGATTGCGATTTAGGACGCAAGAGATGAGTGTATAAGTGTATAAATAATCACACAAAAAAGTTTTACACACGATAAAAAATAGGGTACGGTGTGAGTTTTTAATTGGAATAATTTTAATGGGAGTTTTTGGTGGATTTTTTTCACAGCAAAAAAAGCAAAAAATTATAAAATTACAAAACCTTACATGGAAATGGTAGGTGACGTAATTAAACAGTGCCTATACACGAGAGGGGTTGTAGCCCTGTAAGGGCAAGAGCCCATGAGACTGGGAGCACTTAATAATCTGATACCATTTCCAGTAAGCTTTTTTTGAATAATTTAATTAAAGATTTAAAAATACAGTAATCTGCTGTTTTGCAGTTATCCTCAATAATTTTTTGATTAGTTTTGTGTTGTTAAATCTATCTTTGCCACAGGAGACTCTGTGTACGGTTGCAGGACCTGGCTTCTCACTCCTGTTGCCATTCCTGACACAACGGCAGAAATGAGGTACTATACTGTTGGGTTTGTGGCATAGTGTGGAGTCTTAGTCACTGTGGAGATGACTCCTCCCACAGGGGGGGGGGCCATGGGGAACCACAGTGATAGGCTAGACTCAGAGAGCAGACACTGGAGATGAAAAGCTTTTTTGTACTGCTATAGAAAGATGGTGATTATGCAGGAAGGTATGGCACTGAAGTCCAGCAAAGTGCCAATATGCTCAGACAGCCTCAGATGTAGAAGTCTCACCCAGATATACAAGGTTGGTAGTGTTCCACAGAGCAGGATAAGCCGAACCTGATGGGTGGTATGGAGAGCTGGATCATAAAGGTACTCACTGAAGAGCAGTGCAGGAATCCTCCTGGTAGATGGTGAAGGCGAACCCGAGATCCGTGGTATATACTGGATATACTGGGATATACTGGGCTGGATAGGCCCTCGAGGAGCAAGTACCTGGGAGCGCAGATAACTCTGAAAGAGAAGAGAGATCCCTGAGGAGTGGTTGTCTAGTAGAAACCCCGAAAGGTAGTTGGAAGTGAGAGGCGCCCGAGGAGCGGGTGCCCAGAGCTTCTTCAAGAGCGAGATACCCCGGAGGGTAGCGAGGAGTCTAGGTGTGCAGCTTAGAAGCGGTCAGAGTAGCTAAACCGAAGTCCTTGCTAACTCGTTTGTTGGAAGCGGAGTAGAGGCTTAAATACCTGGAGGTATTGACGTCATGCGGTGGGGACGCCCCCGAGGTTCTCGCCATGATGTGTAGATAAGCGTAGGCAGCGTGCATGCACGCACGCTCTAGGAGACCACTGGAAGGAGCATGGTGGACAGGGACGCCCATGCTGAGTTGGAGACGCCGAGGGTTTTGGCACTTGGCACCAGAGGCAGCCATCTTACCCATGGAGGAGGAGAAAGGCAAAAAAGAGGTGAGGCAGAGCGGTCGCAGCCATCTGCGACCGACGGACACAACTGATACCTTATGTGCTACCTGCTATGTCATTGAACACACCTTCGGAGTTCTCAAAAGTTCATTTTGCTGTTTGAACACGACGGGTGAGCGTTAATGTATGCCCCACCCAAAGTTAGACTATAGTGCTGCTCTGCTGTATCTTCCATAATCTCGCTCTACACCATGGACTACAAATGGATATAGTTCCAGTTCTCCTCCTGCAACCCCCATGTTTCCCCGCATGAGCCAAGGATATGTCGCTGAGCAGCAGCCAGCTTCACCAAAACCTTATACAATGCTTCTTTGTCTGATAGTGTAAGCCAGAAGCTTAAGTTATTGTTCTTGCTCTGACTAGCAAAGTTGAATAAAAATGCCAGGGGAGAACAGTAAAGGCAAATGGTGACATGTGAATCATTTGGCAGAACCTTGTTAGTCAGACAGAGAGGAGCCATGCAAATGCTTTCCTTTGAAGCCTACAGAAGTCCTTCTCACCCAAACAAATCTTAAATTTCCCTTTGGCTCTACTACAAGGGATGGGGGGTGACATGGAGGGAAGCCAGTGGTATTATCCCTTGAACTGCAGTAACACCAAGTGGACCTGGCTACAATTGCTAGGATTAAATGGATATTTCGGCAGAAGGAAAACTTTGAGTTGAATGGACCTATGGCAATTCTTGGAATCAGAACATGGGGTGTAATCTCAGACCAGAACCAGTAAGGAACAGGGGATCGATTGCTAATGAACTCTTTTAATTAGGTATAAAAAGAAAGGTTGTCTTTTGTGTACCATCAGGCAGGCAGAGTGAGGCAAAGTCAGAAGGACGTAACAATGAGGTTCTTACCTCAGCCACATGGCTTCTACCAGAAAGGGAAGATCAGTTGCACATAGATTGGAGCATTTCCTCATAGCCATAGTCTATAGAATATTAATTATATAGCAGTACCAAGAAAGCAGTAGTTTGTTATTTTGTAGTGAGGGGAAAATTGTGTGAGCTTCAAGTATTTTGTGGCCTTTTGTTTCATTTATAGCTAGAAGAACAGTATTTAGAATAGTATCTGCATACATTCAGTATCAGGCTGACTTAGTTGCAGGGTAATTCCATTGAATTTTCATGATTTTATATATAGTAGAGAGGGAATTTATATATATTTTTTGTAAGAACCAGGTCTTCCAAACTTCTGAAGCAAGTGAACACTGCAGCTGAACTAAGCTCAGGATTTCAAGCATCTGCATCAGCTTTATCAAGCACAAAGTGAAACAGCTTGCCTAAAGAAAAGAAAACAGAACTAACATGAGACTTAACTGAGAACTTGTGTTATTATTCTGGCCCGAATTTAGGTGAGAGTTTGAAATATTTTGCATGTTAACTGAACTAGATACAGAGAAGGGCTAGTGATTTTACTTTTATATCTTGCAATGTTATTTTCCCCACTTTTCCATGTTAATAAAATATTCTTTCTTTTTTTTATTATAATGCCATTTGTCTGTGTTTGCTATAGAATATAAGAATCCTAATGCACTGTATAACTCTGCAATCACTGATTTTATATACAATACTTGCTGTAGCTACGTACACTGGGTTTTAGGTTATCACATTGTTCTATTCTCTGCTCCAGCCTCTCCTCCCCATCCCTGGGAGACCCTTTAGTTGTATGGGTGTATTACATGTGTCTGTCCCTAAACACACAGCTGAGAGGTGGAGTTATTTTTGTGGCCCCTCCCACAATAGAGGAGAAGTTTACAATAGGCCTCATCTTTCTTTCTCTCACTGCTTCTCTGTCTGGGTCACTGTATCAAAAAACACTTTGTCATACAGTGTCCTGGAAAAACAGTTCTGAAAGTAAAGATGACATAAGATAATAAGAACGTAAGAAATAGCCATACTGAGTCGGACCAAGCGTCCATCAAGCCCAGCATCCTGTTTCTAACAGTGGCCAATCCAGGCTAAAAGTACCTGGAAAGTGCCCACGCACTAAGTAGATTCCATGTTACTGATGCCAGTAATAGCAGTGGCTGCCATAATGTGTTCTGTCTCATAGTGACACTAAAAGAGGCATGTGTGGCATGTGAGTTTGTGAACGACTGCCATCACAGTGTTCATATTTTAGGCCTAACTAGTGCCATGAGGCTTGTGGGCCCTCCCCAGCGGACCCCATCCTTGTTCTCACATATAGATGAGATAATGCCACAAGTGTGATGCCACCCCAGTTGGACCTCGAATATGGAGAGTTACAGCTCTAGAAATGCTGTAAATATCAAATAACTTTGAAGCTTAAAGTTACAGCCTAAAAGAACAGGTAGACAGTTAAAGGTTACAATGACAGAGGTCCCATTTTACAGCCTCATTCCGTAGCTGACAAGCATAGGCATGTGAAGTTATATACCTATACTGGGTCGGCTTACTGTCACATGGGCGTGTCAAGACACAGCTAACACCACTGCGTCACCAGTTTCAGAGCCACTGCTGACTAGGTTTTCCAACTGGATCCAGATTTCCAGGATATGTTGATCCATTCCTGGTCTTACTCCCATGCATTCAGGTATTGATACTCTTGGGTTTGCTCCAAAAGGCTATAGAGAAATCTGATAAAATCCCTGCATGTTATGTGTTCCAAAGCAGGACAGGATTTACTTGTCCAGAAAACTGGAGGCAGTTGTCAACCCTATTGCTGATATCAGAGTGCCCTAGTAGAATGCCTTCCCTTACAGACTTGGAGTAAGTGCCTGTACTACCTGGTGCCATTCCCAGAATGTGCACAGGTCCTTCCAAGGCAGCATACCTCTTGGTGGTTGCATGCACCCCGACACACATGCACGGTACTACACCTACCTATGCAATTTGTTAATGATAATGTGCAGAAGGTGAGGGCCTTGACCATTGTGATGTCATGTAGGTTCAGTTACTTCCTCAGTGAGTGTACACCAGGATGCACATCTGGCTCTGTGAAGGCAGGACTGGGAATCAGATGATGTCCTGCCTTCACTTGTATTTTCCTATTAGCTCGGAGATGTCACCATCACAGTATATTTTCTAATGACTCTAAGCACACACACATCTCTCCTGAGCAAAGGTTGACGTCTTAGAAGGCAATGGTTATGTTTGTTAAAACCTCCTGCCTTCAACTCAGCTGTCACAGCTAGCCTTACAGAAATATTGAGATGTCAGGGTGCTGCAAAACCCTTGGACGTTATGGCTGACTGATAGTCATGTGGTACAGCTGTATGTACGTATGTATGTACCCAGAAAATATACAGAGTATTTTGCTTTGAACAATAGCTAGTATCTCTTAGTCCTGGTGCAATCTGTGACCACCCTTAAAGCACATAGGCTGAATACTCCAGTGCCAAATAGCTTACAGATAGCTCCATTTGTAATGTCACTTCACACTTTTCTGTGGTGTAATAGTTGCAGACCCTTGCTCATCCACATGGCTTGTACGACTTGTAGGGAATCAGGAAGAGCTACTGTCCTCTACGCTGTGCCTTATGTGGTGTTAGTTAGTCACTTTTACAGTTAGTGGTAAGCAGGGTAGGTGTGCTCCGATACTCTCAATTATCTGCTCTAGAGAAACTGTTGTCAGCTTATGACTTCATGAGCCTACAAGCTGCCTCCATAGTGCACAGGACACAGTGCTGAATGCATAGGCCTACTGCTCCTAGAGGTCTCCTGTGGTTGGCATGATAGATGATGGCCTTTCTGTGTTGGTCTCTTGCCAGACACACATTTAGTGCCACCTAAGGCCTTGAGGGGCCCGTGTCAGTAGTTCAGACAAAGTAGGTGTCATATATGTCTCTGACAGATGTGTTTTATGTAGCCAGGTATCGGCCGAGGAAGATACTCAGACTATCTCATTAGCAGTTATGGACAAGCAGCCACTGACATTAATGTAGTTTGATTACAGACATTTTAGGAATGCACACATTGCCCATGTGTTGGTGCACGGAGTGCTGCAGGTAGTCCATACTCAAAAGATAACAGTGTCAATGTGTGACTCGGTGAGTGATGATCTGTGTTATCCTCTATCAATCTCTGTCTCTGGGGGTGCTGTTGCACTCAGAGGTCCCTCCCTTACCACAGAAATCCATACCTCAGAGTGGGCAGTGTGTGTTTGCATTCATTTTGCTTACAATTCTTTTGGGCAGCAGTGATTGAATACTTCCACTCTTGAGAAAAGGCGCCTAATAGAGTTGAGTGTATGGGCTGCAGTATGGATGGCCTCAGGCCTTGTACTCTAAACGTTCGCCTAGTCTGCTCACTGTTTATACCTAGCACTGAAAGAGGGACGGAGGTGTGTAATTTGACAGCATGACACATCAAATATGCAGTCTTACAAGTGTGCGATTTAGTTGATATTTGCCTGTAATGCATACCCTCCACCCCCACCATGGAGGCTTTTCCATGCAGCACTTGGAGTGGGCCTAATAGTCCAGTTATTTGGGGGTGTGCAGGCTACCCAGAGCTTAAGTTGTCACTGAGGCTTGCCATTTTAGGGAGGGAGGTAGTAGGTGTTAAGCTCTCCTCTGAATGTGGGACTGCTGTCATGGATGGAATGTGGAGTGGCAAGGACCACCTAATTTTATTTATTATTATTTAAAACCTTTCTATACCGTCGTTAAGTTAAGTACCATCACAATGGTTTACAGTAAGGCACATAAATTAATGTTGAATAAGTGTATAGAACCATACTATCTAAACAAGCGTCATAAAGATTCGGTTACATAATTTTGTGATAAATATTATTTGGTGAATGTGATAGATCTTGTCCTTTTATACCTGTATCATATTTAATAACAAGTATAATTTTAAATACTGAATCTTTCTTTTAGTAGTGAGATAAAATAAAAATACGCACATATTGGGTTAGGTGCTGTGCGTGGATGTTCTACGGCTCGCTCCCTACTCCTTTCTGTTTTCTATTCTTCATTCTCTTTGTGATAAGCATTGATGTTGGATAAGCATCGATGTTGGATTGATTCAGATGAATGGTTTGCATGATGATGGTTTAGTGGCAGCATGTGTTCAGGTAGCTGGTGCAAGGGTGTATGTGTGTGATGGGTTGGTTTACTTGCCAGGTGCCTTACGCCAGATGGAAGTCTGATTTGAGAGTCTCATTTTCCAGTCACTGGTCTCCTTAGCCTCCTCTCTGTTGATCATATCATGCACAGTAGTCACAAAGGCTGCCATCCCAGGCTGCATCATTTGACACTCACTCTGTCCTCTGTATATGTTGGCAGGGTAGGTCTACCTTCTTCTTCCATATGTAGGTCAATAGTGTTCCTGTGCATACATAGAGTTGGTTTGCCCATAATTCTGTAGAATCTAGGGGACAGGTTTTGCTTAGCACTTTCAGTGCTTCACTTGTATATTAACCAAACTTTCCCTTTGACATCACTGTATACTTGGTAACTGTTGGAACAGAGATTTAGCTGCTGTGTGACAACTAAGGAGGAGGAGTGAGGGAATAGTATCTATCAAGAATGTTCAGAGGTGAAGAGCTGAAGGCCTAGAGGGCTGCTGCTGCTGTTTGGGACCAGGCAGACTTCCACAGACTGACTACCATCCCTCTAGTGGACTGCCTTCATGATCTGGATAATATCTGTAAAGTCATCCTTAACTTAAACGTATTATATAGATCCCAAAGCCATGCCAGTACAGGGGTGCCAGATAATCTGTGGAAGTCTGCCTAGTCCCAAGCAGTAGCAGCCCTCTAGGCCTCTGCTGTTGGCCTGAGGACATTCTCAAAATGGCAATACTCCCTCACTCCTCCTCCCTAGTTGTCACACAGACACTCTGTTCCAACAATCAACAAGTAGACATCATATTTGATTTAGTGTGAAAGGTACAAATGGTTGGGTACAGATAGCCTTTGAGTCTTGACACAAGTGAGGTGGCTGAAGATCAAGTCTTGTGTGATGATGACTCTAACTTCCCCTTCACACCACACAAGCTCTAATGTACACAATGTACTGTGTTGGGCAGCTAGCTACTGTCCATCTCATATACAGGCCCATGTAAACAGGAGTTACCTAAGAGTATGCAGTGTAACGAATGCAACAACAGGCAATGCTGAAGGTCCCCAGTTATAAACGTCTTCTGTAGCTCTTGCTGTCTTCCTTCGGAGCATACACTGAGTGTTCAGTTCAGGCCTAGCCCACCTGGTCTTGCCTGCTAGGTAAGTGGCTAGTTAGAATGTGCAAGGGCATTCTAACATGCAATGTCATGTGGAGGGCCAACCTGGTACCTAGTGAACTGTTAACACAAAAAGCACACAATGAAAGCAGCCAACTAGGAAGTGTAATTTTTAGCAAAGACATGTAGTCCACTGTTTGAAATAAAGTCAAAGTCTTAGGTAATCTTCTGTAAGGACAAGATAGCAAATAGCAGTAAACATAGTTACTTACATGAATAGCACATTCTATGTAGACCTGTACATACATTGTTTGAAATGGCAACATTACATATACAGGCTTAGCATCTTATCCTTTTGGCACAATCATGATTACAACAAAGAACATAGAAAGTGGAAGTGTCACCCCTAATAGCTACAATGCAGCTCTAATGTTGGAGATGATACCAGTCCTGCCCATTGCTGGCTAGGTAAAGGCCCCAGACAGTCCATGTTGAAAGAATGCACTCAAGGGGACAGCCTAAGGGCCAAGGCAGCAGAGTTCAAGTGAAGGCCTCAGACAGTCCATGTTGAAAGAGTTTACTCAAGGGGACAGGCTAAGGGCCAAGGTAGCAGAGTTCAAATGAAGGCCCTAGACAGTCTATGTTGAAAGAGTGCACTCAAGGGGACAAACTAAGGACCAAAACATCAGAGTTCAAGTGAAGGCCCCAGATTGCCCATGTTGAAAAATTGCACTCAAGGGACAGCCTAAGGGCCAAGGCATCAGAGTTCAGCAATAATGCAGCAGGACCAGGACCAAAGAGCACAGCATGGAGGAAGGAGGCCCAGGAGAAGACACATCAGCATGGAGGCAGCAGCAGCATGAGCAGAGATAAGAAGAGGTAGCAGCTGGACTGTGACAAGAGGTCGCATCAAGGAGGATGGAATATGATCAGAGCATCAAAGAGGGCTTTAGAGTTAGGCTGCTGGACTGCAATCGCTGACAGTAGACCATCCCTTCTGCATGCTGGCATAGAAAATATGTAGTCAGGACAGGCCTAGCAGGCTTCTCCCTTCTAGCAGGCACAGATAATCTGTAGTGAAGAAAGGCCCAGCAGGCTTCTTCCATATAACTGGCACAGGTACTCTATAGAGGGGCCTGCCCAGGATTGTTGGTAGAACTCTTCTTATTTGGCATTCAATGGTAGGGATGTGAATCGTTTTTTGACGATTTAAAAAAATCGTCCGATATTTTTTAAATCGTCAAAAATCGGTACAGTGCGCGATACAATAGAAATTTTCATGATTTATCGTGAAAAATCGTTACTCCCATTAGTGTCCACTAACGGGAGTTATTTGGGGGGAGGGCGGGAAAACCGGCACACCAAAACAACCCCTAAACCCACCCCGACCCTATAAAACTAATCCCTTACCTTCCCCCACCCCCCTGAACCCCCCCAAAACTTTTTACAAGTACCTGGTGGTCCAGTGGGGGCGCGGGGACCGATCTCCCGCTCTCGGGCCATCGGCGCCATTTTGGCTGCCACTCAAAAATGGCACTAATGGCCCGATTAAAAAAAACCCACCTGACCCTTTAAAGATGACCCCTTAGCTTCTCCCACCCTCCCGATCCCCCCAAAACATTTTTAAATTACCTGGTGCTCTAGTGGTGGTCCCGGGAGCAATCTCCCGTTCTCGGGCCATCGGCTGCCAATCATAAAGATGGCGCCGATGGCCCTTTGCCCTTACCATGTGACAGGGTATCCGTGCCATTGGCCGGCCCTTGTCACATGGTAGGAGCACTGGCTGGCCGGCGCCATCTTTAAAGATGGCCGCCGCACCCCCACTGGACCACCAGGTACTCGTAAAAGGTTTTGGGGGGGTTCTGGGGGGTGGGGGAATGTAAGGGGTAAATTTTAAAGGGTCGGGCCTCACTAAAAAAAAATTAACGATCAGCGATCAGATTTTTTTCTCCCTCCAGCCGAACCTGATCGTTAAGACGATCGAGCACACGATTCACATCTCTGTTCAATGGCACTATCATTGTTCCTTTATAGCCTCTTGCCAAGTTGTGGCTTCCTACTTGGGGAGAGCATGTCTTTTGGGGGCCTACCCCTTGGGTGTCTGTCAACTCGGGGACTGCTGAAGGTGTGGACTCCAGTGATGCTGGGGAAGACTCGGATGGCTACTCAGGCATCCTTTGCAGGATCTGCATCAGCACATTTATCATGCTATTGACTACTGCGGCCAGCGTCGTAACATCCTGCGTGTTTGTGGCAGGCTAATCTCACAGGTTCAGGTTCTGCCTATTGACAGCCCTCCTGAGGCACACTAGCTCTGTCCATATGTATCAGAGGTGTATCCCATGCCTCATTTCTATCTGATCTAGCTGCTCATGCATAGACTTCCCTATTAGTGGCATGGATGTTGTTGGTGCTGTGCCGGGACTGGTGCCAGTGATGGTGGCGGTACTGGTGGCGATGCTGTAATGGTGCACATGTGCACTCGCCCATTGGAGTTTATAACATACATGCGTTGGTGCAGGCATGTTATAAAATTGGTGCATTTATATGTGTGCGTCGGGAACCATGTGCACGTGGACACACATGTGTGGGTCTTAAAATTGACCCCTGAATGAATTATTTGCCTTAGTCTTTACTGAGGGGGATATTGGAAACATACCCACAACATGAAACATTCTTTATTGGTGGATATTCTGAGCAACTAAAACAAGTATCTGTGATAACAGAGGATGTAATAGATCAGACAAACTAAAAAATAAAAAATCACTAGTACCAGATGGCATCCACCCTAGAGTTCTAAAAACTAAAACATTAAATTGCTAACCTGTTACTAGTAATTTATAACCTTTCATTTAAAACAGCCACAATACCTGAAGATTGGAATGTGGCCAATGTGATACAGTTTTTAAAAAGGGCAGCAGAGTAATCCATAAAACTATAGACTGGTAAGCCTGATGTCGATGCCAAACATAGTGAAAGCCATTCTTAAAATCAGAATCACTGGTCATATACAGTAGATAGAGATGGCTTAATGGGGAAGAGTCAACATGGTTTTAGCCAAAGGAAGAATATTGAATTAATGAATTACTCATCTTCTAGATTTTTTTGAAAGTGTAAATAATCATGTAGATAAAGGTGAGGCAATTGGTTTAATGCATTTGGATTTTCAGAAGGTATTTGAAAAAATCCCCCATGAGAGACTCCTCACGAAATTAAAAAGTCATGAACTAGGAGGCAACATCCTATTGTGGATTGATAATTGGCTAAAAGTCAGGAAACAGAGAGTTGGATTAAATGGTCAGTTTTCCAAATACAGAAATATCATTAGTGGAGTACCACAAGGATCAGTATTAGGTCTGGTGATGTATAATATATTCATAAACAATCTGGAAAATGGATCGACAGGTGTGGTGATCAACTTTGCAGATGACACAAAATTATAGTTGTTAAAACTACAGTGGATTGCAAATTACTGCATAGGGATCTTGTGAGATTAGGAGAATGGGCAACTAAATAGAAGATGACATTTAATGTGGAAAAGTACAAAGTGATAGGGATGTGAATCGTGTCCTCGATCGTCTTAACGATCGATTTCGGCTGGGAGGGGGAGGGAATCGTATTGTTGCCGTTTGGGGGGGTAAAATATCGTGAAAAATCGTGAAAAATCTAAAAATCTAAAAATCGCAAAACCGGCACATTAAAACCCCCTAAAACCCACCCCCGACCCTTTAAATTAAATCCCCCACCCTCCCGAACCCCCCCCAAATGAGTTAAATAACCTGCGGGTCCAGCGGCGGTCCGGAACGGCAGCGGTCCGGAACGGGCTCCTGCTCCTGAATCTTGTTGTCTTCAGCCGGCGCCATTTTCCAAAATGGCGCCGAAAAATGGCGGCGGCCATAGACGAACACGATTGGACGGCAGGAGGTCCTTCCGGACCCCCGCTGGACTTTTGGCAAGTCTCGTGGGGGTCAGGAGGCCCCCCACAAGCTGGCCAAAAGTTCCTGGAGGTCCAGCGGGGGTCAGGGAGCGATTTCCCGCCGCGAATCGTTTTCGTACGGAAAATGGCGCCGGCAGGAGATCGACTGCAGGAGGTCATTCAGCGAGGGTTCCGGCGCCTCGCTGAACAACCTCCTGCAGTCGATCTCCTGCCGGCGCCATTTTCCGTACGGAAACGATTCGCGGCGGGGAAATCGCTCCCTGACCCCCGCTGGACCTCCAGGAACTTTTGGCCAGCTTGTGGGGGGCCTCCTGACCCCCACGAGACTTGCCAAAAGTCCAGCGGGGGTCCGGAAGGACCTCCTGCTGTCCAATCGTGTTCGTCTATGGCCGCCGCCATTTTTCGGCGCCATTTTGGAAAATGGCGCCGGCTGAAGACAACAAGATTCAGGAGCAGGAGCCCGTTCCGGACCGCTGCCGTTCCGGACCGCCGCTGGACCCGCAGGTTATTTAACTCATTTGGGGGGGGGTTCGGGAGGGTGGGGGATTTAATTTAAAGGGTCGGGGGTGGGTTTTAGGGGGTTTTAGTGTGCCGGCTCACGATTCTAACGATTTATAACGATAAATCGTTAGAATCTCTATTGTATTGTGTTCCATAACGGTTTAAGACGATATTAAAATTATCGGACGATAATTTTAATCGTCCTAAAACGATTCACATCCCTACAAAGTGATGCATATAAAGAAAAATAATCCCAATGAAGGGAACATAATGATGGGATCTGTTTGGAAGTCACCACCCAGGAAAAGGACCTTGGAGTCCTTATGGACAATAAGTCAAAATCCTCCACTCAGTGTGTGGTGGTGGTCAAAAATAGAATGTTAGGAATGATCTGAACCTTGAGTGTTTTGTGCAGTTCTGGTAACCCCATCTTAAAAAAAGACATAGCAAAACTAGAAAAGGTGCAGAAGAGGGCAACAACAAACATGATAAGAACATAAGATATGCCATATTGGGTCAGACCAAGGGTCCATCAGGCCCAGTATCCTGTTTCCAACAGTGGCCGATCCAAGTCACAAGTACCTGGCAAGTGCCCACACATTAGATAAATCTCAAGCTACTATTGCTTATTAATTACCGTAATAGCAGTTTATGGATTTTGCCTCTAGGAACTTATCCAAAACTTTTTAAACCCAGTTACACTAACTGCTGTAACCACATCCTCTAGCAATGAATTCCAGAGCATAACTATGCGCTGAGTGAAAAATAATTTTCTTTGATTTGTTTTAAATGAGCAACTTCCTAACTTCTTGGAGTGCCCCCTGGTCCTTTTATTATCTGAGAGAGTAAATAACTGATTTACATTAACTTGTTCAAGTCCTTTTATGATTTTGTAGACTTATATCCCCCCTAAGTCATCTCTTCTCCAAACTGAACAGCCCTTACTTCTTTAGCTTTTCCTCATAGGGGAGCTGTTCCATGCCCTTTATCATTTTGGTCGCCCTTCTCTGCACTTTCTCCAGTGCACCTATATCCTTTTTGAGATGCGTTGATAAGAATTGCACACAGTATTCAAGGTGCAATCTCACTATGGAGTGATACAGAGGCATTATAACATCTGAGATATGTGTGCCTGAAGTCTGAAATCAACACAGAGATTGCAGCTTGGCCTAACCCAAGAGGATTCTGGGAAACAGACTCTGGTTATGAAGGAACTCAGACTGACCAGAGCTTGAATAGGCTTTGGGAAAACATCTGGAATGAATTAAGAGCTTTGCAAATATGATGGAGGGTCATGAGCTCACAAAGAACATATGGACTAGGCTACTTCTCACAAGAATTCTGTCTCAACTGAGGGGCCCAGTGTAACTGGAGATCCCCCTGAGATTAAGAATCCGATCAAGAGACTGAAAGACTGACAGAACAAAGAACTAATAGAAGATTGACAGTACTCAGCAGATACGTGGGTCTTATCTAAACTTAATTGGATCTCAAGGTGGAAGGAGGGACCAGGGCAACTCAGATTTAGCCTGTCTTATTGAGACACAAGACATGCGGTATGTGATCCTCCCATAGAATCAAGCACTTCGGAGATGAAGACTGTTACCTATAAAAAAGAGAAATGTACTAATGCAAAGGGAGATATACAGGAGCAGTTTGTAAATATGAACTGCTACTCTATTATCTCCCAGAGGTCTCACATGATTGCCTTTTGATATTAAATAATAAATTCAAATTTGTTTCTAAATTTGGTATTGGACCTCTGTGTGTGTTCTTGGGGCAGCACAATGAAGCTGATTTTAAAGGCTCAACACATCTTCCGTTTTATTTGCCACTTTATTTGACATTTTATTTACCATCCTCCATTTTATTTGCCATTTGTTAAAAAGCAAGTGGAAGGAGGTCAGCTTGATTTGTCACCAGTATCAGAAGATAGTTTGAACTTGACTACATTATTGGAGTCTTCTAATAAAAAATGTCCCCTACAATACTGATTGTATCTTTTGCCTTGGAATCAGATAGGGAGTGGATTCTGTGTCTTTTTTTAAAGCATCATAAAGAGATTTTCTTTAATTTAAATTCTGGATTTTTCTTGATGTGGCAAAAGCTACACAGAAAAGGTTCAAGTAGTTTCTTTAATTGAGACCCAAAGTATTTCAAGTGTTTTGTTTGTTTTGACATTCCCTTGCAAATGTTATAATCACATATCAAAAATCGTATTTGTTTTTTTTTTGAGCTGGGACAATTGAGTTCCTTTCATAGTGGTAAGATCATGCAGCTAGATGATGCTATACCTACCTCATCTCCCTTGCATCTCTGTCTAGTCAGCTGATGTAATACTACTCTAGGGAAAGTCCTTTCCTGTTTTATTTTTCTTTCTAATGTTCTTGTGGATTGTGGTATTGTCTTTCTTAAACTATTAGTGGACTTTGAGTCTTAAGATTTGATTTTAATTTTAAATTTTTTCTTCTTTCTTGTTATTGTGATCTAATGACTCCTATATATCACCTCAAGTGGTCTACTTGATGATTGTTATTTAAAGTATGCATAAATAAAAAGCCAAAAAAAAGAATAGTGTCCATTGAATCATACTTCACACTGCTTAAAAACTTCCAAATAATATTGCTATTAGTGCAGAGATTTACTTTGTATCCCTCCCCCCATCTGTATGCATTAAATAAACTGTAGGCAACAGAGAATACTTTATATAGATTTTTTTTTCTATCTGAACAGAATAAAGGAAATCCTGTAGGTTATATAGCACAGCTAAGCATTTTTTGTGATTTTTATTTTACAATTCTTTTCTTGGTTTATTATAAGGAATGACAGGTGATTTATTCTAGGATTGAGAATCTCCAATAGGATTACAGGATCTGTAATTCTGATTACTGAGGATTATTGAGTGATGCAATTTGGCATGTCTTTTCTCAGTAATGACGCTCAACAAAGGGAAATTGTCAAATAGGCTCTTGCTGAAGGCTGCCTGGTTTTTGGCAGAAACTATGCCTCAACATAATTTATGCTACTATCATTTTATGTTTGCAAATAAACTCATTGAGTCAAGTGATTACATTTCTCGTTTAACTATTCAAAGAATGGGGAAAGTAGTTTCTACTAGTATTGTCTCATAAAATACCTACAGTATGAAAGGTAAATATAGACCAGAAATCGTTTGATTACTTTTAATGAAGCATATGAAAGTAATCAAAAGATCTCTGGGTCTCTATGATCCTCTCATATGGTAAATGTTGCAAGTGACAGTCCTCGAAACAATTGTAAACTGTTTTCTTTTCCTCACTTAGAGTAAAAATGAAGTAGTGTGTATGTGTTTATATATACTTGAACAGTGGTTCTCAAACTTTCATGACCATTGTACTTTGGCCTTTCATAGAAACATAGAAACATGATGGCAGAAAGACCTTTTGGCCTAGCTAGTCTGCCCATCTTTATAATCCCTACCATTCCTGTTATATCCACTCCTCAAGAAGGGAGGAGCTAGCAATCTGTTAGAAATCTGTTGTAGATATGTTGCTGGATACTCCTGTTGGAGGAGGAGTTAGCAATCTGTGATGAATACGTCTCCTGTGAAGGAGGAGGTAGCAAACTGTTATTCTCCATGGGCGGAGTAGCAATCTGTATGGAACTGCTCCTGAGGAAGGAGGAGTTAGCAATCTGATATGCTCAGCTCCTATAGAGGGAGTAGATAACAATCTGTTAGAGGTTAGACTGCGGAGCTAGCTATCTGTAATTAATCTGTTGCTGAAGACTCCTGATGGAGAAGGAGTAGCAATCTGTTACCAGCAGAGTGCTTGGAAAGGGCACTCAGCTGTAGAGGAATGTAGATAGGTGGGTCCTTGGGCTGATGGCAGATGACTGCGCCCCCAGGAGGATATCCTGAGAGGGACCACTGGCTAGGCTTGGATATGGAGACAGACACAGATAGTTCTTTTATTAGACAGGTTAGTAGAACCACCAAAGGTGGCAGCAGTGAGCCAATATGCCCGGCAGGGCTGATGTCTCTCAGGTACTGGAACAGCGATCCCAGGGTTGCTGAGCTGTAGAGAAACTATAGATAGTGGGGCGGATTTTAAAAGGAGCGCGAATAGCCTACTTTTGTTTGCGCTCCAGGCGCAAACAAAAGTACACTGGATTTTAGTAGATACGCGCAGAGCCGCGCGTATCTGCTAAAAACCTGGATCGGCGCGCGCAAGGCTATGGATTCTGTATAGCCGGCGCGCGCCGAGCCGCGCAGCCTACCCCCATTCCCTCCAAGGCCGCTCCGAAATCGGAGCGGCCTCGGAGGGAACTTTCCTTTGCCCTCCCCTCACCTTCCCCTCCCTTCCCCTACCTAACCCACCCGCCCGGCCCTGTCTAAACCCCCCCCTTACCTTTGTCGGGGGATTTACGCCTCCCAGAGGGAGGCGTAAATCCCCGCGCGCCAGCAGGCCTCTTGCGCGCCGGGCCTCAACCTGGGGGCGGGTACGGAGGGCGCGGCCACGCCCCCAGACCGCCCGGGCCGTAGCCACGCCCCCGTACCCTCCCCCAAAACGCTGCCGACACGCCCCCGAAACGCCGCGACGACTGGGCCCGCCCCCGACACGCCCCCAACACGCCCCCCTTGGAGAACCCCGGGACTTACGCGAGTCCCGGGGCTCTGCGCGCGCCGGTAGGCCTATGTAAAATAGGCTTCCCGGCGCGCAGGGCCCTGCTCGCCTAAATCCGCCCGGTTTTGGGCGGATTTAGGCGAGCAGGGCTCTGAAAATCCGCCCCAGTGAGTAGACAGGGCATGCGGTATACATAGCCAGAACTAGATGACAAAACTCACATAAGGTCTTAATGAAGCTCAGTAGCTGGAAAGGGTTAGGCCCTCCAGGAGCGAGTACCTGTTTACAGGGAAAGCTTTGAGAGAGCGATAGTAACTCACAAATGTCTGCATCTGCGATAGCTTCCAGGCAGTAGAGAATCTTCAGAGTGTTCAGGAACATGGGCCCTCGAGGAGCGAGTACCTGGCTCCAGGGAAAGCTGAGAGAGCGCTGGTAACTCACAATTGTCTGTATCTGCGATACAGAGTGTTCAGGAACATGGGCCCTCGAGGAGCGAGTACCGGTTCCTATTGGCAATCTGAAATAAAGAAAAGAGAGCGAGGCCCCCAAGGAGCGGGTACCCCTGGTAAGTCCGAGGAGGCAGAGTAGCTCAGGAGACTTCCTTTGCAGAGTACTTGGACAGCCGAAGCGAGTCCTTGCTAACTCAGTTCGTTAGCGAATATCGAGACCTTTTATATTGGAAGTGGATGATGTCATCTCGGGGGACACCGCCGAGGTTTGCACCCTTGCTGGTACATCAATCGGAGCGTGCTCACTCACCCTACGTCATCAGGCAACATGGCGGATCCACAGCATTGTGCCGGTCCAGGGACGCCAGAGGAAGAAGGCAAGAAGACGCCGTGGCATCAAACCATCCATCAGACCCGGAGGGAGTCGCCACAGACGTAAAGAGGGTGGATTGAGGGCGTCGAGCAGCGATGGACGCAACAATTCCTTGACAGATTTCTTGTGCTTGACCCATGCTTTCTTGAATTCAGGTTCTGGCTGTCTTCATCACCTCCACTGGGAGTCTGTTCCATGCATCCACCATCCTTTCAGTAAATAAATATTTACTTAGATTACTCCTGAATTTATCCATTTGCATCTTAATCCCATGACACCTAATTTCAGTGATTGCTGTTCATCGAAAGATTCTTGTTGCCTATGCACTGAAAGAAGTTCATCTCTGCAATGAAAGAGGTTCATCTCCTATGCATTGATTCTCTATCATATCTCCCCTATCTTGCCTTTCCTCTAAGGAATACATGTTTAGATCTTTAAGTCTGTTCCTATAAGCTTTACAATGAATACCACTGACCATTTTAATAACCAACCTCAGGACAGGCTCCATGCTCTGAATCAAGAGGTAGGGGGTGAATGAAGAATACTCAAACCAAACCAGCTCCCTCTCCCCTTGCCTGCTGACAGTAGGACTCTGCCTCCGACCGGCACCCCTCTCCCTTCGCCAATGCCAGCAAGAAGTGCTGGACCATCCGGCCTAAGGAGCACACTGTACTCTACGTGGCTCCTCTTCAAGTCCTAGAGTGAGTACTGATGTCTTGAATCATCCAGACTCCCTTCTACCTTGCCTGTCTCTCTGCTCGCTGCTCCATCCTGTTCCCACCAATTGCTGGGACTTTGCCTTCAACCTGTTCTCTCCTGCCAACATCAGCGAGAGGGGCTGGACCAGTCAGCCTGAGATGCATACACAGTTTTTTCTATGGATCCTTGTATATTCTCAAATGCTGCATAGAGAATGTATCTTTCCTTACATTATATTAATTTCTTAGAGATTCAAAGCAAGTAGAATATGCTTCCATGCCCAGAGATGTAAAAAACTTTAATGTGGTTAATTAAAGCAGCACCTTTGTAATGTCATACCTATTTTGTAATGAGAAGGTAATAATACTGATATTATTTCTTCAAAATCAAATAAAACTCTTCCTATTATAAAATCAGATCATGCATCATTTAACTAGTTCTTAGGTGGTTTGCTCTGGAGCCTCAGATTGCACCTAAGGTGGCTTGCAAAGGCCAAGTGCATTACTCCTTGTTTTCTCTTAATGCATTATTAATAGTGAGTAACAAGCTGTGCCTGAGGATATACTGAGGAAAATTTATGAACAAGCAGCATAATAATTCTGTTTCAAAGCAAAACTTAAACAAATAAAAATGTTATAATAAATAGCTGGTTTGTGCTATATACCACAGTAGTAGTTTGGAATGGAAACTACTAGAAACATGACCCACTGGTGATTACTCTTTTGCAGTAAATCTATCATTAATAATTCGTTACTCACCAATGTATTCAATTTTCTGAACAGAGAGTTATTTTCTTTTTGCTTCCACCATGATCATTTGGGATGAATAAAGTTGGAATAAGTCAGAGAGCTTTGTTGAACTTCTTGGCCAGCAGATTCTGAAACTTGCTCTAGGGAACTCCAACCAGCCGGAATTTCAGGATTTCTGCAATTAACATGCATGCTAAATTTTCATGCAATGCTCCATTGCATCAAATTTATCTGGGGGTCCCTCAGGATAGATTTCAGAATCATTGCTTTTAGCAGTGTTGTGATTGAAATATAGGCAAGTGCTTAGTTTGTGTTGACATGTCACAAGCAGACTGTAGGTACCTCCTCTGCCCTATCCCAGATGTTGATATAACCTTGTCTAGGCTATATAATATGTAACCAGTTGCCTGGATTTCAAATCTCTCACTGGTCAATGGGGTTCTTTGAAAATGATCATGCAAATGGTGTAATAGACCAGGCTCAGAGAGTGAGCTTTATTGGACATGGAAGCTTTTCCCCTCCACGGATGAACAGATTTCCCCCAAGTGTATGGTGTTGTTATACAAAGACAGTCCAAAGGCTCATTTACCTTAGCCAAAACAAAAACCCAGGAACAAAACAGTCATTTATACTGTGAATTGGTGATTGCAGTAATGCCAAATTTTATTAAACACAAAAAATTAGGATGTCTTCAAGTTCATCTCTCCCACAGGCTTCTACAGTATAGGTAGACAGTAGTATGACCTAATATCCTTAGCAGCACAACAGAACCCTCAGCATAGGGGATTCATTTCTGGCAAAATCCAGCTTAGTTCATCAAAACAGGTCACTCAAAGTTTTGCTTGAAATAGGTGATGATACTTACATGAAAATTCATAAAGGTTCCTTCTGGCGTTGTTCCCATGATTCCTCCCAGGAGCTCTTCCAAAATATAGGCCTGAAGCCTAGAAGTATGGAAAATTGCACCTTCACTGGTTTCTGCACAAGGAAGCAATAAACACAGCAAGCAGGCAAAGACTGGAAACAAAAAGGAAGAAAAAAAATGAGCCTGCATTCACTGCAAGTCTCACCCTTTATACCCCTGGATGTCACTGCATGACATCATCAAGGCTTTAAAAGTCAAACACTATATGCATCATCGACATCTACCAGTGAAACAAATATAGTCGATTGTTCTATAAAGGTAACTTTTAAAGAGTTACGTGGGAGTAGTGTGTGTAAAATTAGTGGCCCGGGACGCGCATATGTCCCGGGGCTTTCCTGGGGGGCATGTCAGGGGGCTTGTCGCAGCCAGCGCATCATCGGGAGCGTTCCAAGGGCGGGGCCACGGCCTCCGGAGCAGCCCCCGGAGTGGAACATGGTGCGCTGGCAGCCAGCCGGCGCGCGCATTGTAAAATAAAGGTGGGGGGGGGAATTAGTTAGGGCTGGGGGGTGGGTTAGATAGGGGAAGGGAGGGGAAGGTGGGGGTGGCCGGAAGGAAAGTTCCCTCCGAGACCGCTCCGATTTCGGAGCGGCCTCGGAGGGAACGGAGGATGGCTGCACGGCTCGGCGCGCGCAGGCTGCCGATTTAGTGCAGCCTTGAGCGCGCTGACCCTGTATTTTATAACATGTGCATGGCAGCGCGCGCATGTTATAATCGTGAGTAGATTTGTTCGCCCCGAGTTGCACGAAAAAATCTACTCCCACGTGCACCTTTAAAAATCTACCCCTAAGGGTCAGATTTTCAAAGGGTTACACGCGTAAGATACAAGCGTAACCCCCCCGATAAGCTGCCCCTTCCACCCCCTGCACGCGCCGAGCCTATCTTGCACATCATCGGGGCGTTCTGGGGGCTGGGCTGCGGGCGTGGTTCCAGCCCAGGGGCGTTCTGGGGTCATGGCCGCGGCTTCCGGACCAGCCCCTGGACCGGAACATGGTACTCCAGCAGCCGGTCGGCGCGTGCAAGTTACGCCTGCCTCGGGCAGGCTTAACTTTTAAAATAAAGGTGGGGGGGAATTAGGGCTGGGGGTGGGTTAGATAGGAGAAGGTGAGGGGGGGGGGGGGGGCCGGAAGGAAAATTCCCTCCGAGGCCGTTCTGATTTCGGAGCGTCCTCGGAGGGAACGGAGGATGGCTGCGCGGCTTGGCACGCTCAGGCTGCCGATTTTGCGCAGCCTTGTGCGCACTGACCCTGTATTTTATAATATGCGCCTGGCAGCGCGCGCATGTTATAAAATCGGGAGTAGATTTATTCGCACTGGGTTGCGTGAACAAATCAACTCCCGCACGCACCTTTTAAAATCTACCCCTAAATGGTTAAAATATAAGTGGATGATGGACCAACATCACATTGATATCTGGAGATCCAATTTATATAAAGCTAGCATATCTAATATATATCCCATGCTATACCTTTGAGAATGGGGGGGGGGTGGGCGGCGAATCTAAAGTAAAGGAGGATTTTTTGGCTTCTCCGAAATGCACAAGGACCCTTCTGTTGTCTTTTTGAAATATAGGATATGGATATTCTTATTCAACTGATATCACAAATAACTTTGTGCTGTAAATGTTTCTCATACATGGGTGAATTGAGCCTTTTGGTTTTCCTACCTAAAACTGATAAATTGCTACTGGTTCTAATTTTTGGCAAAACCTGTTCTCTTTCCCTCTTTCAAGATTCATTCTCTTTCTGGCTCAGTTCCTGTTGATTGAGACAGGTCATGTCTTAAATGGTAAGAAGAGAAATTAGTTTAGGAAAGTTGCATGAAGCACTATCTTGGAAAATATTAGGGTTTCCTAAGCATGCTCTATAACTATAATTTTCATTGGAATAAACATATTTCAACCTGGTAACTTATAGAATAGGAAAGAGAGCTTAATCTAGACTCCCTACCAAAAGATCTGAGAACCCAACCTAACCTCAAAACTTTCAAAAAAGACCTAAAAACATCGCTGTTTCGCAAATTCTACATTGACATTCATACTTCTGAACAGTTTGGTGTTGGAAGCTGCAGCAAATGCCTGAGACCCACGTTCTCAATGACCTGCAGGGGCTGATTATCTAAAGCAATCATCTCATCAATAGTCCTTGTTGCCACTTTGGATGCTGCCTGTGTTTTTCCCCGTGACTGTGCCACTAAACACCACCTCATTTCCTCTATTGTGGGCTGTTGCTTCTTAGCTATAGTTGGGGGCTGCTGCTGCTGGCCTGCCACCTGACTAGTAGAAGGAGCCAAAGTCTTGGAAGGAGCTTGAGGAACACTCGTCCCCTTTTCAAAGACTGGGACTCTCTGTCTTGCAGAAGGGGCCTCCTGACTATTATTACTACCATCCCCAGGTACATATTGAAGGGGATGCTGCTTCTTCAGGTGATGCTCCATTCCAGCACTGCTTAAGTGGTGCAGTTACTTCCCTCGGCTCATGTCTTTGTGCAATAGTTACAATGCACAAAATGTGGGTCCTCCCTCATTTGAAAATGGTTCCAGATCACAGATTTCTATCATGATCCCATGCTCCTGTCTGCATCCTTTGGGGTGGCTGATGCTACTGGCAGTGAAGTGGGGGCAGTCACTGATGGAGCCTGAGGAACTGCAGCAGAAGATTCATTCATCCTCTGTTCCTGCACTGTCAGCGTGGCCTGCTGTCTCTCATGAACATGTCTTCCTGCCTCTCTCTCTCTTCTGTCAGTGAAGTGGAAGCTAGCACAGTACTGACTAAACCTCCTAATACAGAGTCTTCAGCTAATTCCTTTCTCATCTCTGCTTCAGGAAATCTTTTAAAGTGAGAATCATCAAGCTCTGAATCAGAAGAAGATGACAAAACTGATCTTACATCCTCTGCTGTGCTAAGGGTTTGCGGTGCTGGTTTCGGTTTCACCACTTGTACTTGTACTTCTATAGGCACTGGGGGTTGTACTCTGCTGCTACTAAAACTATTAGGGCCTTCCTTTTCCCTCTCCTCTGAGATAGCAGGATCTGGCTGAGACACTGATGGAGCAACTGGCATATCCTCCCCAAATCTCAACTTCTTGCGGCTTGACATGCCTGTCTTTCCTGTTGACATTTGGGATTTGAAAAAATCCCTCTTCATCTTAGTTGGGGGACTCACTGTTGTCCATCTAGCAAATCCCCTGCCAAATAACTGCAGGCTTCCCACGTCCTTTGCCTGACATGATGGTTTTTTTCCTGCTGCAGGTGTTGTCAATTAATCTTTATTTCTGGAAATTTGGTGATTAGTCACACTGATGACACTAGTGTGACAAATTAGTACAGTGATTCTTCTGTGTATAAGGTTGAACAACACATAGAGAGAATACACTACAATAGAACACTTTTAGTATTTTGCTCTGCTAGTGACTACAGTGCAAGATGATACACACAACACACACAGAAAAAGCAAAGAATGATATAATACTGTACTATGTGTGTGAGCTCACTAGAGGTAAAACAGAAGTAAAAGTGAGTGCACTAGTAATTTAAATGCAGTAGCAAAATAAAATAATCCACAAAGTGGCTTGCTGACCTGTGATGGTAATTGGCACAGATCTACTGCACTCTTAGTGGATGCACTGATATATCTAACAGACACAGATGCAGACAATGAGAGTTAATGATCAGCGTATAGAGAAACCCTCCATGCCCCCTTATCAAAACATCAGTAAGAAAGAGAGCGCTTTCCACATCTGGCCCAACACAATGAAACTCTCTCCCGCTAGATCTCTGGCTCGAAAGATGCACGATTACATTTAAAAAAAGACTCAAAACCTGGCTGTTCACCCAAGCCTTTTCTTGCTCAGACGAACAGTAGAGTCTTTTTATACCTTGGAGTCAGTTTTGCTGCTTGTCACTAGAACAACATCGCTAGCTTTCTGTTCTTTATGCAGACGATCTCTTCCAGTTATCCCCATGTTAAACCCACGTGTTAAACCATGTTACTGATCCAAGTTTGCTCATCCTTGTTTTAATGTAATGCATTCTTTTGCACAGGTTTTTGTTATAATGTAAACCGAAGTGATTTGTAACTTGTTACAAGAATACCGGTATATAAGAGTCCTAAATAAATAAATAAATAATAAATAAAGTAGCCTCTCTATGTGAGATACTGTGGCAGAGTTTTGTTACAGCGCTGGTACCACACTGGTAGCAACAGGTTTAAAATTTAATAAATTACTAAAAAATATCAAGTGCCAGCCAGGCAGACCAGGCAGCCTAGAGTGAGTTCCTCCTAAAGGGAAGGGAATGCTGGAAAACACTAACTTTCCTCTAAGTCAGAAGCAGTGACAGCAGTGAGATGTTAATTTGCACAGGTTTATAATTTTTTTAACAGAGTATGACAGCAGCTAATAGCTAATGGTATTAGAACAGATGGAATGTTTCTAATCTTGAACCAAAGCACTATTGATACTGAAGACTGTAGAAATACAGAATTCTAAGGCAATAGCAAAGCGGATATATCCTCCACGAGTGAGAGATAGAATCCAACTGCAAGATGAAACAGTCAGGGATTCCAATACAAAGGATGTAAAGTTCAGTGATGTGCTAATTTAGAAATATGCTTCCCTCTTTGTTCCCTTGCTTTGTCAGTCTGGTTTCTTTAACAATAGATCCCGGTTCACCTGTGACCTCATATATGAGTCATAGGCATGAGGGCTGGTTGATATGGAAACTCCCACATGACCTGCCCAGCCTCAGTCTATTGTTTTAATGCAGCCAATGCTTTTCAACAGGGAAACATAAACGAATGAAACGAATGACATTCGTGGGATGTACTCATACATTTTCAGGGGCAAACGAGTCAAACAAATATGGTATATTTGTCATGGATAGGCCATTCAATTTAAATGAATTCACATCCCTACTATACATATTGAATGAGCTGATTTTAAAAGAGGAGACTAAGAAAATTATGAGTTTAGTATAATGCATAGTTGTCATTTCTGAAGCATTATTGCCAAGACAAGGATTATATCTATAAATGTAAAGGGATTAAATTCCCGTTGAAAATGACAGTGGCTTAAACAAGGATTTACAGGTACTTTAAGCTTCTATTGTATTACTACAAGAAACTCATTTAAAAAGAAGGTATGATTATTTGTTGAACTTCAATAATTATCCACATAAGTTCTTTGCAGTAGCTACTAAAGCTGAAAAATATTTGGGAGTTGGGATATTATTTGCTAAAGATTATACTTGTCAATTTAGCTCATTCGGATCAAGTCAGTTTAATCCCTGGAGAATGGCTGATGATAATATATGTAAGATTGTGAATATCATATGGTGGGTAAAGGAAATGAATGTCCCAGCTCTGCTTTTGTCTGTAGATGCAGAAAAAGCATTTGCCATGGTATATTGGACATTTTTATTTCAAACCCTGGAGAAGATGAACTTTGATATTCATTTTCTTCATTGGATTTCATGGGGCAGATATTCACAGTGAAAATGAATATTCTACCAAAAATATGTTATTTATTCCAAGCACTCCCAATTCATATCCTAAATGCTATACTTAAAAAATGGCAAAAATAAATGTTTGCTTTTATTTGGAAAAGGAAGACCCATTACTCGCCAAAGTGCCAGGCCTCTCAGAAGGAGTGCACTGGATGGTGGGGTATGGGTGGGGAAGGGCGGGCTGGGACAGCACCATTTGATCCTGACCCAGGGAAGCACACGCCGGCAGCCAGCCAGCATGCAGAGATTACTTCTGTTCCCGAGGAACAGTAAGGAATCTAACAAAAAAAAGTAACTAGCTAGAAAGGGATTAGGAGTCAGGGAGGAGAGGGGAAAGGGTAGGAAGGTTAGGTAGGGGTATAGGGAAGGTCCCTTCCAGTCCGCTCCTTAATTGGAGCGGACTGTGAGGGAACTGAGGAACCCCTACTCCCATTGCTGCATGTGGCCTTTTAAAATTTCCCACCTCTGTGCACAGAGGAGGCCATCCGCCCGAACATGTACGCGCGGATGTTAAAATCTGCCACTCATGTGTGCGTGGATATTGTATTTTATAACACCCGCACATAATAAAATAGCCGCGTCCATGTGCTGTGTCGGGAACTGTGTACACATGAATGCATGTGAGTCTTGAAATCAACCCCATTATGTTTAGATCTAAGTTGAAAGGTGGTCTGGGTGCTCCACATAATGGTTGGTATATTATGTTGCTGCTCAATTATAAGTTGTTTTTGATTGGAAAAGAAAAGGAGAACAAATACAATGGGTTAATTTGGAACAATTTTTGTTAGGGAAAATCCCTTTATGGGCTATGATTTGGCAACCAAGGATGATGTGAAAAAAAATTGGAATTTTGCCTCCTATTACTGATACAACTTTAAAGATTTGGAATCATTAGTGCACAAATTTAGTGGGTAAACGGCAATATTTATTTTAGTTTCTCAGTTTACTACAATATAGTTTTCCAGCCAGGATTGAGTCTGAAATCTTTTAAGGTTTGGATAGAGAAAGGGATCACAAGGCTTTGATACTTATGGAGCTTGGGGATGTTCAATCATTCATAGAAGTATGTGAGAAATGTTCTTTTGAGAGTTCAGGCACATATCAGTACTAATAGTTATGTCATTTTTTAAATATAAAGGGGGCGAGAGAAGATTTATTAAGGGTAAGACACAATTTGAACATATGTGTGATAATGTGGATAGAATAAAGGGAGATACATCTAACATCTATTGTTTGCTTAGCAGAGATCCAATTGTCAAACCATCTTTTATGAGAGCTTGGGGAAAAGATTTGGGACATGAATTATCTGAGACTGAGTGGGGTTTAGTTTTTGTCAATACTAAAAGTTCCATATCACCTATAATAACAGAAAATAGCTACAAAGTTGTTATGTTTGCTCTCTCTGGAAAGATCTACCAATGAACACTTTTGATTTGAGTTTACTTACTAAAGTAGTTGTCTAAATAATAGATGGGGAGCAGGTGAGGTAGAATGAGGGTTAAGAAAATGATTTGTTATAAAAATCTTTTGCTCAACAGGAATAATATTGCATTTGTATTTGTTATGGGAGTCTCTGTTTAATGGACCCTTGGGCCGACCTGCTGGAGACTGGGAAAGGTGGTCAATGTCTCTAGTGAATAGCAGGCCGGGAGGCAGATGTCCAGGCAGGACGTAGATGCTCTTCACCCTGGAAGCTGGTGCTCCCCCGGGAGGAGCCCGTAGGAGCCCAACCACTGGGACTTAGGTGGCTTCACCCTTGGAAGCCGAAGCCCCCCCGGGAGGAGCCCATAGGGACCTGGCCGCTGGGACTTAGGCGGGTTGAGGATCAGGACAGGTAACTGGAACCAGACTAAGACAGTAGCAATACTGTAACTGGGTTCGGATTCTGGAACCAGGCAGGAACTGTAGCAGGATTTGGGTACTGGAACCAGGCAGGAACATTAGCAGGCAGGCTGGGACTGTAGCAGGCAGGCTGGGACTGTGGCCAGCAAGCAGAAACCAGGCAGGTACTGTAGCAAGCAGGCAGGAACCAGGCAGGTACTGTAGCAGGAACGGAGTGATGAAACGAAGCGAGTCACTCCGGGGCACAGCGCAACAGGAAACTGGGAAGCTAACCCGTTGCAAGGCAAAGACTGGATGGCCACGGCTGGCTTATCAAGGCCGTGGCGTCTGACATCAGAAGTTGGGCGGGGTCACCACTGGCAGGAAACGGCCTAGAAAAGCACCCAAGTGGCGAGCACGCGCGCCTAGGAGCCGAGCGTCCATGGGAGGGCTTGCAGCGGCACAGCCCCAGCGGGGACGCTGCCAACCAGGCCGCAAACCAGGCCTCTGGAAGCGGGAGCAGGTCCGGGAACCCGGAGGTAAGGGCCTGGCCGTGGTGCTCGCAGCCAGAACCGCAACAGTATCTTTGTATTATTGTTATTGTTGATTGTTACAATAAAACATAATTTACAAAAAAAAGAAGTGCCATGCTGGGTCAGACCAAGGTCCATTGAGCCCAGCATCCTGTCTCCGACAGTGGCCAGTCTGGTCACAAGTACCTGGGAGATTCCCTCATAGCTGATCTATTTCTTATATTTCACTCCTAGGGATAAAATCCAGCTTTCCCATGTCTACCTGGCTAATAGTTGGTTATGGATTTTTGCTTTAGGAACTTGTCCAATCCTCTTTTGAATCCCACTATATTAGTTGCCTTGACCACATCTTCGGTCAACAGATTCCATAGCTTGATTGGGCACTGAGTGAAAAAAATACTTTCTACAATACCTCTGGTGCCAGTGCCTTTTCCTGCTGGAAGCTCTATAATTATTCTGCAGGATGTTGACTATGGGGATCATCTCGCCCAGGATGACTCTTGAGGAACTGAGATCTTAAAGAGATCTCTCATGATGTCCTCTTCCTCCTCTTCCTGGGGTTCTCTCTTTGCCCTGGCAGTTTCACTTTCTGCCTCTTATGGCTGCTCACTTGAGGACAGAATAATATTAATGACTCCCAAGTTCTCCTCAGCTACTAGCAGTTCAGTATCTTCTGATTCTGAGAATTCATGACACGATTCATCTGAATCAGTATTTTCTACAATTGTCTGCTGCAGACACTACTTAGAAGGAATCGGAGGAATGCTGTGCTGCTTTCAGCTACTCTACCCCAATTGTCCTTGCCCTCCACTGCTGATGCCCTTCACTGACTCTGCCTTCTCCTGCCTCTGTATCATAGAAACAAAGAAGATACATTTCAAACAACTCTGCAGAACCCCATAAATGTACATATATATGTCTGTGCAAATTTACTGTAATATTTTAGCATCTGTGCACTGCTAATGCATCCACACCCCAGAAAGTACACCTGTACTTTCCTGTCCACGCACACTTTTCTGCATATTTGGGAACATTTGTATGCATGTAAGTTTTCATGTGTGCATAATTACTTTCCTGGTTTTGCTGAGGCAGGCATATTCCATGATGGCTTCCCTCAGTAAGGCAGCCACATTTTATCATTACAGATATGGCCAGGCTGGCATCCCTGGTAGTTGAAAGTGCAGACCAGATCTTCCCCATCCAGAGGGACTGCAGGAACAACCAAGCTTGCACAAGGCCTGGCGGGCCCTAAAGTAGAATTTTAATCATGGAGCTTCCTACCTGCATGGGGTAAGTAGTTTGTTGGAATTAAGAAGGGGAGTGTGTGTGTGTGTGTGTGTGGGGGGGGGGGGGTATGTGGGGAGGGGTGGATGGGAAGGGGTGGATGGGGGAGGTGTGTGGGGAGGAAGTGTGTGAGAAGTGGGGGGAGCATGGGTGGGTGGGAAGAGGAGGATTTGAGGAGTGGTGGAAATACCAGGTATGAAAAGGGAGAGGTGCCAAATGGGACATGTGCTAAACAGCATATATTGATATACAAATGGACAGTGTAGAGGAATGAAAATAGGGTCAGGGTTTTTAGGGAAAAAAAATATAGCAATGAGAATAGGTCAAAATCAGCAAAATAAAACTGAAATATTTTTATTCCTTTTTCTCTATATAGATTAAGAACCTCAAGAAGAAGGCCCAAGAGCTGTACCGCCTGAAGGGGAATGGCTAGACCAGCTGCATACCAGGCAGAAGGAGGCAGAGATAAGCTCTCTAAACGACCAATAGGGATATACCTATCTGGGCAGTGTATTTCCTGTTTTCATCACAGGTTCCGTTATTGCCCTGCCAAACAACAAGACAGGCTCTGGTTGGGGGAGATCTCAGGAGTTGTCAATGTGTTTGAGATTGGGCAATGTTTAAAGAGTGTGCATGCAGTACTATTACTTGGCATCGGGATGGCAAATTTTAGCATTTGATCATTTTTTCTCTGATATAATGTTTGATGGAGAAAATGGGGGATTTTTCCTTTAAGGTTTTGGGGCATTTCTTATTGGATCCTAAGTTTGAAGCGGGAGATAAAAAAGTGTAGGGTTTTGGTGGGTTTTGCCCTTTCCTCCCCTGCCCTTGCCCAAATAAGGTGGGGATTAGGGACCTCCAGCTGTGTGATCTTCTGGAGCACCCAGCCAGTGGGCTCAGAAATCCAGGGGCCCTCCAAGGTGAATGGGACCCTGCAGGGGCTATTCTCCTCAAGGGAAGAGACCAGAGGACAAGAAGAAGTAAAGAAGAATCTGCCTTCTTCATTGGGTTTGGATCAGTGTGGAGAAGCACGAGCTGGTGTCTGTGGAGTGGCAAATAGTGGGTTTTTCCTGCCCCCTGGGAAACTATCATGCAGCAAGGAGAAGTGCAGGACTGGGATGAGTTCACAAAACTGAGACTGCCCAAGCCTGCCATTTGATGTGCAGAGGTCTGGGGAACCAGCATGGAGTGAAAGGAGCAGTTTCTTCCTCCCCCAAGGAGTTTACTGGGATGGTGAAAGGGAGAGGCCAGAGGCCTAAGTATGGAATGGAGTTTTCCTCCTCCTGAGGAAGTACCCAAGAGAGGTACAGAGTAGGAGCATGATTTCATGTGAAGTTTTGCCCCAAGAGGTTCTTGATGTGCAGTGTCCAGGGAAACCTGCACTTAGAGAATGGTGATGTGGTAAAAAGGACCTAGACCACAAGAGATATGAGTAATACTATCGGAAATGTGATTATGTATTTGATTTCTATTGGATGAGAATCTTGATATGGGTATTTTTGAACAACCCAGCCCTCCTTTGGGGCTGAGAGAGAGAAAAGACAGTGGAAAGGATAACAGGCTAATCCATCTAGTCAGCTGCAGTAGTAGTAATATTCACTGTTATGGAAGCCCATGATTTTCTGACTTGCTCAGTAATGATGTTGTAACACCTTTTCATCCATGCACATAGTTTTGCTTGGCTGGATATTTTAGAAAACAAAGTTGATGTCTGGTTTGGAATTGGATACCATGTGTGAGTCTCCATTATTAGGTCACCCTCTTCTTATGGAAGGAGTCAGAGACTATGGAGGGGAGTGAGGGGGTTTCCTCCCTGTCTTAACAGCACAAGGAAAATAGAGTTGTGTGAAATCATAATGTCACCAGCAAGGTCCATTTCACCATCTGCATGACCATTTTGAATAACTTACAAAAGACATTTGCCATGGGTGACCACTGTATAGCAGGGAGGTCCCATTCCATCACTTTATGTTATCTGGTGGTGGAGGTGGGGTTACATCTCTCTTTACAGACTCTACCAGCTCAGAGGAGGAGGAGGAGGAAGACTTTATTTTAAATTTATATTGTGTATGTGTATTTTTCTTATGCATGCTAAGGATCATATCCTCCCAGAGTTTAGTCCCTTTCAGGACTGCCTACTGTACTTAATCTCTCACTGCAGCTCTGTCCTCTAAGTTCTCTCCTCCAGTCATTTACCCTTACAGCTGCCTCTGTTTAACTTCTGGTTATCTGGGTCTGCATTCTATACTTAGCAGCTCTCTGAATGACCTTGCTGTAATTAACACATCCTGCAGAAGACTTGCTCCTCTGACAGATCCAAAAATGGTGCCCTGGTCCTGTATACTCTCTGTGCCCTGGTTCTCTTCTTCCTCCTTCTCTGTTTCTCTCCCACCTCAAACATTGCACCCTTAATAGCCATAAGTTTATAGTACTCATGTTGAATGTCCTCCCACCACTCGCACACTCCTTCCAGTTAGCCCTAGTGACACACATACACACATACAGATCCCCAGTTAGCCCCAGTCAGCTCTAGTGATACACTCCCAGACACCCACCCAGTTACCCTGTCAGCCCTAGTGACACACATAACCTCCCCACTCCACGATTGGCCCTAGTCAGCCCCAGTGACATACAAAAACTCCCTCAGTTAGTCTCAGTCAGCTCCAGTGACACACTCAGAAATGCAGTGCCATGCACTAAACGTTTCCTCCAAATAATGGAAGCAAACCTTGGATCAGATAGAACAGACCCACAAAAATAAATGTTTAAATCAGACTCCAAACACACTTATGGGCAAGAAAAATGATTTCCCTGCTAGCCCCACCCTACCTTTACTGCTAGCATGCTGCCTTTTCCACTCATCATGAAAAGCCAAATGCCAGGTCAAAAAAGGCAATTAAGTTTGAATTTGGCATGTTAAATAACAGCTATAAAAACATTGGAGAAATTATTTACCTGATAATTTCATTTTCCTTAGTGTAGACAGATGGACTCAGGACCAGTGGGGTATAGTGTACTCCTGCTAGCAGTTGGAGACGGATCAGATTTCAATCTGACGTCAGCCCCTAGTACATATACCCCTGCAGGAATTGCAGCGCTTCAGTATTCTCCTCGAAAAGCATTGTGGATATATGTGTGACTGACTGATTGATTAACTTAATAATTTGATTAACTTGAATAACTTCATAGCTTGGTTAAATGTTAAAACTTGATTAACTTGATTAACTTGAACTGGTTGATTGACTATAGCTGGAGACCGCCAGTGTACTCAACTGGAAAGCGTCGACACCCGCCAGGGTGGATGCCCTAGGTAAATGAAAAACATGGCTTACCCTTGAATCATTTGAAAGACCATGCGTTACGGCAGCCAAGGGTGGGATGCTGAGTCCATCTGTCTACACTAAGGAAAACAAAATTATCAGGTACGTAATTTCTCCATTTCCTAGCATGTAGCAGATGGACTCAGGACCAATGGGATGTATAAAAGCTACTCCCAAACCGGGTGGGAAGCTGCCCATGACCCACTTAGAATTGTCCTTGCAAATGCCATGTCCTCCCGAGCCTGAACATCCAGACGGTAGAATCTGGAGAAGGTATGGATGGAGGACCATGTCGCCGCCCTGCAGATCTCGGCAGGCAACAACACTCTAGTTTCTGCCCAGGATACTGTCTGGGCTCTGGTAGAATGGGTCTTGATCTGTAGAGGTGGTGGCTTGCCAGCTTCTACCTAGGCCGCCTTGATGACTTCCTTGATCCAGTGGGCAATGGTTGCCCGCGAGGCCGCTTCCCCTTGTCTCTTTCTGCTGTGAAGGACGAAAAGATGGTCCGTTTTTCATACGGGTTCCGACATTTCCAGGTATCTGGATAGGAGTCTGCCGATGTTGAGGTAGCGTAGACTACGGGCTTCTCCTGAATTCTTCAAGCTATCTGTCATTGGTAGAGAGATGGTCTGGTTAAGGTGGAAGTTGAGACCATTTTGGGGAGGAAGGACGGAACCGTGCGTAGTTGGATGGCTCCCAGGGTGAGCCTGAGGAATGGCTCACAACAGGACAGTGCTTGTAGTTCCGAGATGCGGCGGGCTGAACAAACTGCCAGCAAGAACGCCGTCTTTAAGGTTAACAGGCGGAGGGACAGTCCTCAGAGGGACAATCCTCAGAGGGGTCTGAAGGCTAGGAATTCCAAAATGAGATTGAGATTCCACAGAGGTACCGGCCACTTTAGTGATGGATGAATGTGTTTGACTCCTTTCAGAAAGCGTGACACGTCTGGGTGAGAGGCTATGCTGTCGCCCTCGCTCTTGGAGCCGGTGCATGACAATGCGGCCACCTGTACCTTGATGGAGTTGGACAGTCCCTTCTGTAGTCCGTTCAGTAAGAATTCAAGGATCACGGGAACTTTAAATTAATGTGGCTTGATGTTGTTGTCTTCGCACCAGGCTTCAAATACTCTCCAAATCCTTATGTACGTTAACGATGTGGAGAACTTGCGTGCTAGGAGGAGGGTGTCGATTACCGCCCCCGAGTATCCGCTCTTTCTCAGGTGGGCCCTCTCAATGGCCAGACCGTAAGAGAGAATTGAGCTGGGTCCTCGTGGAGGATCGGACCTTGTTGTAGCAGGTCCCTGTGTGGAGGCAGTGGTAGGGGTTTCCCTGCCAGCAGTCTTCTCATGTCTGTGCACCAGGGTCTTCTTGGCCAATCTGGAGCCACCAGAAGAACTAGCCCCCTGTGTAGTTGTATCTTGTGAATGATTGCGCCCAATAGGGGCCACGGCAGGAAGGTGTATAGTAGGGTCCACATTGGCCTGGTCTGTACCAGGGCATTGATCCCTTGGGACTGCGGTTCCCGCCTGCGGCTGAAGTAGCTGGACACTTGGGCATTGGATCTGTTTGCCAGAAGGTTCATGTCTGGTGTCCCCCACCGATTCACTATCATTTGGAAGGCTGCGGACGACAGCCTCCATTCTCCTGGGTCTAGTCTTTCCCTGCTGAGGAAGTCCGCCGTGATGTTGTCTTTCCTGGCGATGTGGACAGTGGAGATCTCCTGGAGATTTGCTTCCACCCACGCCATCAGGGGTTCTATTTCTAGGGACCCTTGTTGGCTTCTGGTTCCCCCCTGTCGGTTGATGTAAGCCACTGTTGTGGCGTTGTCCGAAATTACTCTGACCGCTTTGACTCGAAGTCTGTGAGCGAACCGCAGACAGGCTAGTCTGACTGCCCGCGCTTCTAGGCGATTGATGTTCCATCCTGCCTCTTCTGTGTTCCACTGCCCTTGGGAGGTTAACTCCTCACAGTGTGCTCCCCATCCTCGTAGACTGGCATCTGTGGTGAGTAGGGTCCAGGTTGGAGAGGATAGTCTTGATCCCCGGCTCATGTGGTTGGCCACCACCGTAGCTGGTTCCGGACTCTGCCTGGGAGTGATAGACGTACGGTGTAGTTCTGGGACAGTGGGCTCCACCGTGGTAGAAGTGAGCGCTGTAAGGGCCTCATGTGGGCTCGCACCCATGGCACAGCTTCCAGTGTGGATGCCATCAGCCCGAGGACTTGCAGGAAATCCCATGCTGTGGGACGAGGATCATTCAGCAAGGTATGTAGCCGGTTCCACAGTTTTAATCTCCTTGTGGGGGTCAGGCTGACCTTGTCTTCTTTGGTGTTGATTCGGATTCCTAGGTATTCCAGCGACTGTGAGGGCTGTAGGAAACTTTTGTTTGTGTTGACCACCCATCCTAGGCTCTCCAGTAGAGTTATGACTCTGCTGGTTGCTTGGTGGCTTTCCTCTGGTGACTTTGCCCTGATCAGCCAATCATCTAGGTAAGGGTGGATGAGGATTCCTTCCTTCCTCAGTGTTGCCGCCACCTCTACTATTACCTTGGTGAACATCCGGGGTGCTGTAGCTAACCCGAAAGGTAGTGACCGGAACTGGTAGTGATGGTTCAGGACTTTGAAGCGTAGGTAGCGCTGGTGTTCCTGATGAATTGGGATGTGTATGTAGGCCTCCGAAAGGTCCAGGGATGTGAGAAACTCTCCCAGTTGTATCGCCCTTATTACGGATCACAGGGTTTCCATGCGGAAGTGGGGAATCCTCAGGTGGTGGTTGACCAACTTGAGGTCCAGGATGGGCCTGAATGTTCCCTCTTTCTTGGGGACGATAAAATAAATGGAATAATGTCCAGTATTTATTTCTTGTTGAGGCACTGGGGTTATGGCCTCGAGGGCCAGTAGTCTGGACAGTGTAACTTCCACTGCCACCCTTTGAAGAAGTCATGGCAGGGGGACTCCACGAACTTGTCCAGAGAGGTACGTAGAAAATCCAGGTAGTACCCCTCTCGAATGATGGCTAGGACCCACTTGTCCAAAGTTATCTCGACCCATCAGCGGTAGAATAGGGCTAGTCTGCCCCCTATGGCTTCTTCCCTTGGACGGGTCGGCTGAATCTCATTGTGGGGTGCGGCTGGGGCCTGTACCCGAGCTGGTACCCCTCTTGTTGTGCTTGTTCCTGAAAGGACTGGTTTCTGCCCGTAGGGCGGGGCGCTTGATAGTTGCTCCTGTAAGGATTGAAGTACTGTGAACTTCTGCCCCTGGAGGACCTGGAGAAGAGTTGCTGGTTTCTCTTTGTTTTATCCTCCGGCAGACGCGGCACTGGGGACTCGCCCCATTTGTTGGCTAATTTCTCTAGTTCGCTGCCAAACAGGAGGGATCCTTTGAAGGGCATCCTTGTGAGGCACATTTTGGAAGATGCGACGGCCGACCAGCTTCGGAGCCAGAGTTGCCTTCTGGCCGCCACTGCAGATGACACTCCTCTGGCCGCTGTACGCACTAGGTCGGAGGCAGCGTCCGCGAGGAATGATACTGCTGGTTCCATGTCTTCTCCCGGGGTGTTGTTCCTGGTTTGGGATAAGCAGGCACGTGTCACCACTGTGCAGCAGGCCGCAATTTGTAGAGACATAGCGGCTATGTGAAATGACTGTTTGAGGATGGATTCCAGATGCCGGTCATGTGCATCCTTGAGCGCTATTCCTCCCTCTACTGGGATAGTGATGCGCTTAGAGACCACGCAGACCATGACATCAACTCTTGGGCATGCAAGAAGATCTTTGGTCGCTGGGTCCAGGGGGTACATGGCTGCCAAGCTCGTCCCCCTTTGAATGTGGACTCCGGCGCATTCCATTCCAGGTCAATCAGCTGTTGTGCCGCTAGTAATAGAGGGAAATGGCGAGAGGTCTGACGAAGACCCTCCAGCAGGGGGTTCGGTTTAGGTTCTCCCGAAGTACCTGGGCCCGGGTTAGCGAGCTCTGTCAGACATTGGGTGACCAGGTCCGGGAGCTCGTCCTTTGTGAAGAAGCATCTCATGGTTCGGTGAGGCTCTGTCCCCGGGGGGAGCTCCCCCTCTTCTAGGGGCTCGGCTTCCTCTTCAGAGATGTCCATGTCCCCATAGGTGGGGCTTCTGGGTAGTGGAAGCCTGTGCCTAGATCTTGAAGGGCCTGGGGCCTGAGGGTCCTCCGGTGGAGCATGTGGCTGACCAGCCGAAGGTTCAGTTTGTATTTGAACAAAGACGTGAATCCCCTTGAAGAACTCCACCTATGAGATCGACGCTGGATCCAAGCTGAGGGGCGTTGGTTCCCTGGAGATCCCCATTTGTGGGGAGGTCCCACTGGGATCTGCTAGGTCCGTGGTACCCCCTGAGGAGCTAGTTCTCGGCCCTGGGTGGGACTGGCCTCCTCACACTGCGTGCACAGGGATTCGGCCTCCTTGCTTTGTGCGGCTCTGATGTGGCATGCTGGGCAGAGGTCTTGAGCTTTTATCCCTGTTTCTGGTGGTGCCATGCTGTCAGCGCGTACCTCTTATGCGCTCTGAGCATGTGAGTTGTGAGCGTAGCTGTGCATCTAGCTGTAGATATGCACACAGCTCTGTGCATGCAACTTATGCGCACAAGGTTTTATGTGCGTGTAAGCCTATGAGCACAAGTGTTTTGTGCGCCTAACTCGGTTTTGTGAGCTCGGGCCGAACGGCGCAGCGAATCGGGCCAAGATGGCGACGGCGAGCATGCGGGCAATATGACGACCCCTTCGGAGGGTCTCCACGTGGGTAGACCCTTGGAAATAACCGGGGCCTGGCCCTGCTTGGGCAGATCAACCCGGTGGCACTGGTCCGGGCCGTTGGCCTGTGCTTCTCCTCGATCCTCGGAAACTGGATTCAAGCAGAAGATTTCTACCTTACCTTGTCTTCGGTGCTTCCCGGTTTCGTCCCGGGAGGTCTCTGGCTGTGGGGGGAGAGGGCAAATACCTTCACCGCCGCGCTCGAGGGTGCACCCGCTGCCTCTCAGCCGTGCCCGAGGATTGGGGGCTAGGTCCTCGCCGCGATTCGGCCGCCGGACCGAGGCTTGCCTCCGAGGGACCACGGAAATCACCTCGGGAATCTCAACTGGGGGAGGGACCCGAGAGTATCACCGCAGGAGAGCGGGGCTCGTCTTCCGGTAGGTTTCTCCTTTAAAATTTGGTTTTCTTCTTTGAATTTCGATCTAACGATGTGAGAGCATGCAGATAGTCCCTAACTGCTATGGAGATGGAAAATACTGAAGATCTGCACTTCCTGCAGGAGTATATGTACTAGGGCTGACATCAGATTGAAATCTGATCCGTCTCCAACTGCTAGCAGGAGTACACTAAGAACATAATAACATGCCACACTGGGTCAGACCAAGGATCCATCAAGCCCAGCATCCTGCCTCCAACAGTGGCCAATCCAGGCCACAAGAACCTGGCAAGCACCCAAAAACCAAGTCCACTCCATGCTACCGTTGCCAGCAATAGCGGTGGTCATTATCCAAGTCAACTTAATTAATAGCATACCCATTGGTCCTGAGTCCATCTGCTACACGCTAGGAAATTGTGCATTTTTTTTGTCATTTGTGCATATGTTCTTTAAAAAACAGGAAAGTATGCACACATATCCAAACCACACCCTGACATGCCCCAAACACATCAATTATGGTCAGACAAACTTTCCCATGCAAACCTGAGTACACATGCACTTGGCCTATTTTTAAAATCACTTATATGTGCGTATATCAAACATACATGTGTACAAGGCATTTTTTACACACAAAACCCCTTTTGAAAATTTACTCCATACTTCAAGCCATTCCTGCAAGCAGGGTTAGGTTCAGGGAAGCAATACCACTCATAGTTTTGGATTTTCAAAACTACGTACGTTGTTTTGGTTACAAAAAAGTACCCACATCAAAAGTAGAAGCAAAACTCTGCTGTCAATAATTAAAACAGAAATAAGCACGTAGTTTTTGCTTTAATTTTTGGTGCATACCCCAAAGGAAAAAACCTATCTGCAGTGTTTGCAGCAATTGCAGACAGTTTAATTATTGTTTTTCATATGTATATATGTTTTATTATTTTACTGAATTTGTAAATTGAAGGATTTAGATTTTGATTAATTATGATTATATTTGATGTTATGTACTTTCAGGGTTAAGTGTTCTCCCAGATCACTCAAGTCTTTTTAAGCTCTGAAATACAAGATTCTCCATAGGGGATTCTCCTGGGCCCTGGGTGATGAGTTTCTGTTTCTATATTGGGTGCCAGTAATCAAACTGGTCGCAAAGCTAGTGTTTCAAAACAACTTTACAGATGAATCATTTTAAACAGGCAATATGGCACTCTGTTCAAATCTCTTTAATATTGCATTCAATAAACTATTGGGCCGATACAGTAAGATGCGCGGGAGAGCCGGCGAGCGCCCGATCTCCCTACGCGCGCCCAGGCCACTCTCCTGGGCGCGCGATTCAGTAAAGAAAGATATGCAAATTAGGGCCCGTGGTAAAAGGAGGCGCTAGGGACTCTAGCGCGTTCCTAGCCCCTCCTTTTTGACAGAAGCGGCGGCTGTCAGCGGGTTTGACAGCCAACGCTCAATTTTACCGGCATCGGTTCTCGAACCCGCTGATAGCCACGGGTTCGGAAAACGAATGCCGGCAAAACTTAGCATCCATCTTTCAACCCGCAGGCCGCGGGCAGATTTTTAAATTTTAAATTTTTAAATTTTTTTTATTTTTGGGGCCTCTGACTTAATATCGCTATGATATTAAGTCGGAGGGTGTACAGAAAAGCAGTTTTTTCTGCTTTTCTGTACACTTTCCTGGTGCCGGCCAAAATTAAGTCGTGCCTTTGGCAAGCGTAAATTTCTGAAAGCAAAATGTGCAGCTTTGCTGCACATTTTACTTTCTGTATCGCACGGAAATAACTAATAGACCCATCAACATGCATCTGCACGTTGCGGGCGCTATTAGTTTTGGGGGGTTGGCTGCATGTTTTCCACGCGCTAATACTCCTTACTGTATAAGGAATAAAAATAGCGCATTGAAAACGCGCATCCAACTGGGGGCTAACTGTGCGCTCAGCCTGGGCGCACTTTACTGCATCGGCCCGTAAGTCAGTTTGGTAAATCTGTGAATCTAGGTTTCTGTGATCCATGTAACCCTCCCAGAAAAAGGGTCTCTTCCCATTCTTGAGAGCATATGGTGAGCCTTCCGAAGTTTAAAGATCTGGTGGGCTTGTCTTCCCAATTTAGAACCCAATGAGAATACCTTGGATCTAATGGTTTGATATCAAATTCTCATATGCTCCCCCCCCCCCTCTCTTTCTCCTTGGTATTTGAAGGCCCGGGCACCTCCTGGAATACCCAGTGGGTATCAGTAGTGGGAAAGACCGGTTGGATGCCACTGCTGTCCCTTCCCCTGCTTCCTTGCACCTCTTGGATACTGGATGAATACTTCCAGATTACTGCCATGTGGTTGCTGAGTATCTCAGACTAAGAGAACCAGTTGAGCAAACTAAAATCAATCCCCAACTCAAAAGAAAGGAGGGGGTGGAAACACCCCCTCCCCCCCTCCTTCCTTTCAACTGAAGCTCCAAATTGATATATCCTGTCCAACCTCAAAAAAAACAAACATGAAATCAATCAGAAAGTCCCCAGGAATTCAAGCCCCAGTGACTCGGGCTTAGGATTTCTCCAGGTAACTAACTGAACAAAACAAAATGCTCGTCTTCTTTATGTTTCCAGCTCAAAACTCCACAACTCCTCCAGGTGGCTCTGCTTTATGTAAATGTAGGAAAGAACCATTGCAGCAGCCTCACAGGGAGGGGGGGGGGGGGCATAGCAGTATGGCAGGTTCTTATGTTCCTTTCACTTCCTTTAAATGCATAGCCTTCATTTAAACCACACCTTAGCAGGGATCCAGTGGAGCCATACATACATAGATAAACAAATACAATAAAATGGACATACTGTTGTTTTTTTAAAGTTACCCTTCACTTTACATCATAAAGGGTAACATCCTGTACCATTTTTAGGAGAGCTGTTAGGTTTATTTCAGTAGCTAAAGCTGATTTTTTTTCAAACAAAATCCTTGGCATGTGTCAGATGTAGTCAGATTCTATTTTCTTTCTCCTTTTAAGCTCAAATCTTTTCTTGAAAGAAATCTCCCTGAGCAGGCCGCTGCCACATTCACATTGAAATTTAAACATTCACATTCAGAAGAAAACAATAAAGGCTTCTTGAAAGTAATAAACTCTGGCTCCAACCATTATTCCTTCCCTCACACAAAACTCGCCCAGCAGAGCTGGAGATTGACAGTTACCAGGCTTCTTCTATTTATTATACCTCTATAGAAGAGCGCTGGGAAAGTCGAACACATACCTGTTCCTAATCTCCCAACTCAGCTGATGACTCATTTATAATTAACCAGTAATAGTATTAATATAATAGGGGAGTGCGGGGAGAACTGAAACTCTCAAACATCAGCCAAACAACAAGATGACCTTCCCAGGGGCACATCTCAAGCAGGGCAGGTACCTTCTTCTCTGTGGGGGTGGGGCGTGGGGTGGGACAGGAGAGGAAGATGAAAAAAATCTCTTTCCCCCCACCCACCTCATGGACAGCTCTAACAGTATTGCTTCGCCTCCTGCAATGAACCTCCTTATGTGACTAAATGAATCCCTTAGTGCGATGAGGTTCCGAAAAATGAACCATTACCTAAAGGGTCACCAGCAAAAAAAAGTCACACAGAGGTTTGTCCTTTTTCAGCCTGAGGTTGCTGAAATCATCTTGGGAGCACAACCTATCGGCCCAGTACTGCGGCAGGTGGAGACTACTGCTCAGGAAAGCAGGCGGGGAGAGAGGCAGAACTGGCTGATCATGGTTCTTCTTCCTGCCAAATCATCCCGGCACAGCCCTCATCACCTCCTCTGGGTCATCTCTTTTCTGGGTGTACTAGAAAGTTCCCTGGTTGTCTAGGGCCTTGCAGTTGCTCTAAAAGATCTGCTGTTGTAATACGACACAGGGCAACAGAGCTGAAGCAGCCACAGGTAAGGGCAGGAGGTCCTTCTCTCCCTTATACTGTTGCTTCTGTTTCCTGCCTTCTGCAGCCGATTGTTTCATTGGTGTAACCTCTGCGAGGACAACATTCAAAGGACTCTAGCTGGCTAAGTAAGGATGTAACCAGCTAGTAGGGATGTGCAGAGGGACGCCATACGTTGCATTTGGGTCTCGGATTCATTGGGGGGCAGATATGTTGCATTCAGCCGTATGGCGCCCCGATATGTTAATACGTTGATTTCTATTTGTTCCCCCGCTAAAATTAAATTAACTACAACCCCCCACCCTCCTGACCCCCCACAAGACTTGCCAAAAGTCCAGCGGGGGTCCAGGAGCGACCTCCTGCACTCCGGGCATCGGATGCCAGTATTCACAGTGGCGCCGATAACCTTTGCGGGTTTGACAGCCGACGCTCAATTTTGCCAGCGTCAGTTCTCGAGCCCGCTGACAGCCACGGGCTCGGAAACCGGACGCCGGCAAAATTGAGCATCCGGTTTTCGACCCGACAGCCGCGGGCCGACATCAATTTTTTTTTTTTTTTTTTTTTTACTTTTGGAAACTTTCGGGACCTCTGACTTAATATCGCCATGATATTAAGTCGGAGGGTGCACGAAGAAATTAGCGCCTACCTTTGGGTAGGCGCTAATTTCTGAAAGCAAAATGTGCGGCTTGGCTGTACATTTTGTTTTCTGAATTGCGTGGGAATACCTAATAGGGCCATCAACATGCATTTGCATGTTGCGGGCGCTATTAGGTTCGGGGGGGTTGGACGCGCCTATCGGCCCATTTGTAATTAAACATTGAAAGAGTTTTAATTAAAGGATTTTTTGGACTTTGACTTCATCAATTTTTGAGGTAGAGCATACTCCCATTATCCCTGAGGACTTGGGACAAGAGTGAGGCTTTGAAGCAAGAGTCTGATTGCTGAGAGACCTGAAGAAGCAGGGTGTAAGAAGCTTTGATACAAGGATTAAAATGGCTAAACCCATTGAGATAGAGAGCAGTTTTTCCCAGTTGAAGAAGAGTAAAAACTTGGACCAAATTGCAGTTGGATGTTTTTATATATGGGTTCAGTTGTCCTGCAGTTTTTCTGCCTGGAGATTTTCTTCTATTCATTGAGTGACTCTTTGCTGGAATCCCATTCCAGTTTTCCCACATTGCAAGGGGAATAATTTTTCTCCATGGATAATGGTGCAAGAGAAGTGAGAAGAGAGGACAAACTAACAATCATCTTCATTGCTATTATATTTTTGATGCTGTTTTGTATTTTTGGCATTGTGGCTTAGATTATTTATTTAAGTTGCTGTAAAGTCTATTTTATTTGAACACAATCCATGGACTCCTGAGAGAGTTTTTCCTAGTTTTCCTACCTTTGCTGTTATTACTGCCTTCATTGCTCCTTCTCTGAACTGTGTGCCATCTGTTGGAGGTCCTCTACCGTCAGTGTGGGCATTAAGAGTAAAGATTGTATAGATATGTCAGAGGGCCCCAGAAGAATATTCTTCCTCCCCATCTGGTCTGAATCCGAACCCGTACCACCCCAAAGTGACAGATAAAGCACCCAACTTGGGGACCAGTTACACCAGTAATGCAGGAGCAGGGCATAACATGGGTGGCAACAGGTAGACCTCTATTAGAGGGGGAAGGGAGCTGAGGTGGGGAGGGATTAGTTGGTTGGTAGCCATGGGGTGGGAAATTAGGAAAGGTAGAGGGAATGAGGGGCAGTTAGTTAGGGGTGGGTGAATGGGGACAGAAAGAAGAGCCATTAGAAGGCCTTTTTAAGGGAAGGTAGGGCCAGGGAAATCCCCCTTTTCACTTCCACAGGCTGGCGCAAGAAGTTCCTTACTGGTCTGAGCCACAGTAAGGCCTTGAGGCATGTGTAGGCCTTGCAAGCATCGTGTTATGGTAGGCCAGACCAGGAGGTAGGCCAGACCAGGAGGTGATTGCGTACATCCCTCACATGGCAAACGGCTAGTGTGCTTCGGTTTACGGCCTGGAGATTTCCTGTGCATCCCTTGCTGGTTCCTGAAGCTTCTCAGCCCATCCAGTAGCAATCTGCGTGGTTGGCCCCTCTCACAGGCAAAGGTAAATTTAAAAGAAATTATAACAAATGAATAAAATACAATAAAAATTGAAAAGAATGAAAGGCACTCTATGGCCCAAGGGATGCTGTGATTTCAGGAAATGGCAGGGATGGTTTGGGGCTTAGTAATCGCATGGGGGGCCAGCAGGGAGAGTTAGCAACACTGGCATGGAACAAGGGCCTGATTAATGCAATCCTGGGGGAGAGGCCAGCGCGAGGCATAACATGCCTCTCCACCCTCAGCAGTTTTGCAATTGGCGTGCGTTTGAAAGCTGGGAGGAGAGTTGCTCAAACAAGGGCCCGTGCAATGGGAAGGACTAGCCAGGCCACATGCAGCTTGTGGACAGGAGAAAAATGTGTGTGGGCTACCTTTGTGTTTTCCAGTAGCAGTAATGAGAGAGACTTGGTGAATTTTCAATACTGTTGTGGGAGAGCGCTTTGAGCCTAGTTGAGACAAGAAAGGAGTTTACAGGTCAGTTTAAAAAAAGAAATAAAAAGAGACATGTAGTTTTACAAAAATGATATCTTGTGCAAAATGGGGTGGCCATAGTCGTGGAATGTCCATGCTGTACTTTAGTAGTGGGGCGGATGTACTAGGCCACATGGACTTTTCTGGGCCTGTCACAGCTCCAAAAAGGTATCAGGGGGAAGAGTGTTGGTGAACAGCACCGGGGGTGTTCTTTTGGTAAATGGCAGCGACCATTTTCTCTTAGTCCTGGCATGGCTGTGGCCATTTTAGTTATTTTTAAAGTTGTACAACATCTGCAAGAGGCCCAGACACAATGGAGAACATGTCAACAGTGGAGTCACATACTTGCTGTCCAGTTAAATTTGTGTACTACTGGGGGTATGCAGGACAGAGGCACTGCTACATGTTCCTGGAAGCAAAAAAAAAAAAAAGGAGAGGAATACTGATAGATCTTGGCATTAAGGATAGGGTCCATGGCAGAGGCTATTAGGGAGGATGTAAGGCATGGAGATCTCCTTGTTTGTGTTTGCTCATTATGCTTAGCTACCATGTGCAGCAGCCAGTATATTAAAAAAAACCAAAAAAACACGCACAATAACCATCCGACACAGTGACTCCAAAAGTCCATCCTGACTGTGTCTTGTGTCCCAGCAGTGGAAATTACATTTGGGGTGTCTTTGTGACTTTCTCTGCTTCTCTCCCCTTTCATTACTCTTCAAAAGGCAGGGCCTTGTCTTTGTGTTAGTGGTAGCCAGTGACCCAAACATGAAAAGACACTAAATGTGCTCTGTCTCCTTAGAAATTCATAATACCCAGCACTCTGCAGCCTGGATTAAGTCCTCCTTCTGCCTCAAGGACTGCCAGCTGGAGTGTAAATCAGGGTTGTGGCAATATTGAATGCTATGGTCATTGATAGCTCTGTACCAAAGGACTAGTAATTAGGTCTATCTAGTGGAGAATGGAGGGCATATGAACCAAAATACAGAACGCACCGAATGGCAGTGTCCAGGCAGGTGTTAATAGCTGATCGCTAAATGTGCTTCCGAGTCGCGCATTTTTTTTTTGCATTGGAGTGAATGCCTAATAGAATCTTTCACATGCATTTGCTTGTGATGAGTGCTATTAGATTCACTCCGCGGCAGACGCGCGTTGAATAGGCGCTAATCCCCTTATTGCATTAGGGGATTGATTAGCATCTATTCAACCCACATCCGACTGCAGGTTATATAGTGTGCTCGGCTGAGCGCACTGTATTGCATCGGCCCCTTTCTATGTGCTAAATGAAAGCCAGATAAGTGACTTCTCTGGCTATAGAGAGCTGAACGTGCTTTGAATATGCTGTCCAGTTAGTCTATAAAGTATTATCTGCCTCTTGTCATTTTTGTTACACCAGACTAACATGGCTTTACCTCAGAAGATTTCATCCGGATTTTATTGATGTGCTCAGTTTTCTGTTTCTGTTTGTATCTTACTGTGGACTCCATGGAGAAACCAGAGTCTGGTCTAGTTGTGCCTGCTAAAGGTAAGTGCATTTGTAGACAAATTTACAAATGGCAACAATTTAGAATGGCATTATAAATATAGACAGTGATACAGAAAGGATTAAAGAAAACGTAAACTACCGTAAACGTAAATTACCCAAACCCCTAGCCAATGTATTTAATTGGATAGCTTACAAGTTATATGGTTAAATAAATGCTGACTTTTCAGTGTTGCCAACATTTATCAAGCTAACTTTCAGCCAGATAAGTCATCATTTGCCAAAAAAAGTAGATATGGATGCTTTGGGGTCATTCCAGGACAGTGACTAGTTAACCAGTAAACTTATGTGTTTAACTCAAATATTAGGAGTTAGCCGAAAAGGTTTTGGGGCTAACTAGTCTCTAGCCAGTCCCAGGAGCAGGTATAAAGTTATCTGGGAATGTTAGGTGTAACCAGCTATATTCAAAAGCAATATAGCTGGTTAAGTGTTGATATTAACTGAAGAAAAAGAATTGCCATGCGGGCCTGCGGCCCAATTACCCAAACCCCAAGCCAATGTCTGAAAAATGTGCCCTACAGGGCTGAGATCCCCTACCTCTCCAAAAATAAAATGGATATGCTTACGGGTCTCCCCCTTCCCCCTCCCCTTTTGGCTAAAATAAGACCGGGTCTCCCCCTGCCCTCCATCCCTAACCCTTCCACCCACTGGGCATCAAGCCAAACCCCTTTCAACCATCAGGATCTCAGTATGCTAGTGCCGCTCTCAATGACTTTAAGCATCAGAGCAACATGACCTGAAAACCTGTGCATACTAATTTGTGCCAAGACATGTAGAAAGCTACTCAAAACTCACCTGTTTCCAACTAGCTTTTAGTCTAGGGTGTAGGAAATGGAAACAAGCCATAGAGTCAATCAGGTAAGGTAAAGACTAGGTATGGAAGTGTTAGAATAATTTTACTTGCAGCATGAGCATCAGAGGTTTGCAGAAAACTGAACCGTCTTGTCTTTGTTTTCTTTGTATAAGAAGTTTTTTTTAAATTAACAGTTTTATTATTAAGTTTTGCATAGTACAACACTGCCAAGAACAAATATGAAACAAGAAGCTTAAGATCAAAATACAATAAACCAGCACTGCGCCCCAAACCATCCCAGCCCACCCCTTCTCACCCCTCCTACCCCCTTGAGCTGCAACGCAAGGGTATAAAATAAAACACAGAATGCTTTTATACCCACATTAGTTAAGTAGCTTAAGATGAAAAAGTTTGTAGGCAAACGTTTAAGAAAAAGCTTAAGACTTGGCTTTTCACAAAAGCCTTCACTTAAAGGCTTCAATAACCCCAACACCTCAGCTTTGTCTGGCCGCTCTTTTTTCTCATTCTTTACCTTATCCCATGCTAGTCTACTCCCGGACTATGGTCCAGGGTTAGAAAAATCTCTGGGGCAAATGCCCTTTTGTTCGTCTATTTTTCAGGTATATGCTTATGTGCTCACATTTTTCATACAATTGTGTTTAATACGCTTGATGTAATACTATTTTTTGGTTTATCTATAATTCTTATTACGTATGCCTTGTTATATGTATCCCACATGCTTACTACGTTTGATGTAATACTAAGTTTTTGGTTTATCTATAATTCTTATTACGTACGCCTTGTTATATGTATCCCACATGTTCGATGTAATTTCTAACTTTAGTTCTCTATAAACCGACGCGATATGTACTATTACATGAACATCGGTATATAAAAGCCTTTAAATAAATAAATACATACATAAATAAATAAGTGAAAATGTAATAGCAAGAAGCATAGCAGAGGCAAAAACTGATAGATAAACAAAAGTAGAGGCCCCATCTATCTTGGTTGCCCAAGACCCTTAAAGAAAATCAATGACGCTCATGTCCAATTTAGCAAAATTGTGTATACATAAATAAGTACATAAATGCCCATGAACATATACAAAATAGTTGAACATACAGAGCTTTAGTAAATCCCCCATGGAATCCTGAGGAGGCACAGGTGAAATAATATCAATAATACTGTTAACATACCAGACCCACCAAATTAACAAGTATACAAAACTAACAAAACGCCCCTACGCTTGACCGGTTAATTTAAGGAAAGGTTTCCAAGTTGCGAAAAAGAAAGATAGCTTATGATATCTAGTTGCCATCAGAGATGCTAAAAGGCAATAATTATATAACAGAACCAACACTTTATGAAAATCAGGCCTTGCTGGCTATCTCCCCTCGGCAGCAATCACACAGCGCACTGCAATGAAAACTTGCAGACAAAAACGCTTCTGATATTTATTCAAACCCAGGATAAGCCAATGCAATAATACAAATTCCGCTGCTAAGGAGATATCAATACTTAGGATCTTATTCAGCCATTTATTAAGTTCAGACCAAAAAGGTAACAACACGAGCAATGCCACCAGATATGAAGAAAAGATCCCTTCAACCTGCAATTTCGCCAACATGTATCAGATTGTGAGGGAAATAGTCAATGTAATTTTACTGGTACAGGTGCCATCTGTAAAGCAATTTAAAGCTATTCTCCTGTAATTGAGCTGAGATGGAGCATTGACTAATATTTAAAAAAAACCCTAAATTCCAGTCAGTAGGCCTAAGAGATCGACCTAATTCGGCCTCCCATTGAGGATATGAAGTATTTTATGATTGCTCTGTTGTTAACTGCTTTGAACTTTTTTTTATAGTGGTTTACAATGTTTTTAAAATACATAAATACACAAATAAATAAATAAATAAATACATTTGGTTTAAAGTTTTTGTTTCAATATAGTTAGGTAATTTTATATGGGGTTATTCCATTTAGCCCACTGAATAACCCAGAACATTTATTTGGCTAACTTCATCTGGATAAGTGATCCATTTTCTGGGTTTCAGAAAATTGACTTGATGTGATGCACAAAATTAAATAAACAGCATGCAAAATTCTACAGACATAAGGGGTGATAGGAGTTGGCAATAGGCATGCATTTCTTAGTGAAAATGTGCTTCTATTTATATACCATTCTTGCAGTTCCATAAAAGGTTGTCATTAATCAATACAAATATATTTTGAAAAAACAGGTGTTAATAATTTATATCTAGTTAAAGAAATATTTCACTGCAAGTTATGCATTATTTCTGTCTGTCTTTCTGTATAAACAAATATAGAGCCTGATACACAGAACTAGAATGCTTTGGATTACAAACTGGTTAAAAGACAGGAAACAGAGAATAGGATTAAATGGTCAATTTTCTCAGTGGAAAAGGGTAAACAGTGGAGTGCCTCAGGGATCTGTACTTGGACTGGTGCTTTTCAATATATATATAAATGATCTGGAAAGGAATACAACGAGTGAGGTTATCAAATTTGCGGACGATACAAAATTATTCAGAGTAATTAAACCACAAGCGGATTGTGATACATTACAGGAGGACTTTGCAAGACTGGAAGATTGGGCATCCAAATGGCAGATGACATTTAATGTGGACAAGTACAAGGTGTTGCATATAGGGAAAAATAACCCTTGCTGTAGATAGATACATGATGTTAGGTTCCATATTAGGAGCTACCACCCAGGAAAAAGATCTAGGCATCATAGTGGATAATTCTTTAAAATCGTCGGCTCAGTGTGCTGCAGCAGTCAAAAAAGCAAACAGAATTTTAGGAATTATTAGGAAGGGAGTGGTTAATAAAACGGAAAATGTCATAATGCCTCTATATAGCTCCATGGTGAGACCGCACCTTGAATACTGTGTACAATTCTGGTCGCCGCATCTCAGAAAAGATATAGTTGCGATGGAGAAGGTATAGAGAAGGGCAACCAAAATGATAAAGGGGATGGAACAGCTCCACCATGAGGAAAGGCTGAAGAGGTTAGAACTGTTCATCTTGTAAAAGAGACGGCTAAGGGGGGATATGATAGAGGTCTTTAAGATCATGAGAGGTCTTGAACGAGTAGATGTGAATCAGTTATTTACACTTTCAGATAATAGAAGGACTAGGGGGCATTCCATGAAGTTAGCAAGTAGCACATTTAAGACTAATCGTAGAAAATTCTTTTTCACTCAATGCACAATAAAGCTCTGGAATTTGTTGCCAGAGGATGTGGTTAGTGCAATTAGTGTAGCTGGATTCAAAAAAGGTTTGGATAAGTTCTTGGAGGAGAAGTCCATTAACGGCTATTAATCAAGTTTACTTAGGGAATAGCCAATGTTATTTTGCATCAGTAGCATGGCATCTTCATAGTGTTTGGGTAATTGCCAGGTTCTTGTGGCCTGGTTTGGCCTCTGTTGGAAACAGGATGCTGGGCTTGATGGACCCTTGGTCTGACCCAACATGGCAATTTCTTATGTTCGTATGTTCTTATGTAAATATCTGGTGGACTACATTAATGTAACATTGTTCTAGGGTTGTACTCTCTGAGTCTTTGAGATCTGCATACAGCAAAGGGAATTATCCAAATTTACCAAATTCCACTTGGATGTTATTTGAAGATATGTAGGGGTGTAAAGTGAAAAATGGAACCAGGTCAGGCCAGATATAAATTACTCTTTTGTAAGCAAAACACAGTATCCTTAAAACATCGGAGTCTGCAGGGAATGGAATTGCTAAAGAGCAAAATAATCATTATAAGAGAGTGTTCACTTCAAGCAATGATCACTATGTTAAATTCCCCTGCAGTAAATCTCCCACTAACTGGCTTAATAATATGGTCATGAGCCAATTAAAAGGCAAATATAGCAGAATGCTGAGTTATATTGTATAAGCAAATCCATGAAATAGCAATCCAGGCAAGCAACTGCCAATTATGCTCCATCTAGAATGCAGAGTTTATTTTGCCTAATTCTGGTTATCTTAATTCAATCACATTTTCACATTTGAAAAGATCTGTACTAGCCACTAGCTGATACCTGTTGATGTCTTGCTGGATAACAGGGATGTGACTGCAAATATTTTTCATTTCATTCCATTTTTTTTTAAATAATCATTTTGCCTAAGGTTTATTTGAGTTTCTTTTGTTTATCTGTACTGAAATAAATCCCAAAGCAAAAAAAGGAAAAAAAAAGAGAAAAAAGAGAGAGGAAAAGAAAGGGCTGGGTTTTCCTTTCCTCCATCAATCCCCCCTACCCTAGCGCCACCAAAATTAAACAATTAACTCCCCTGAGCCTTTGCTTAACCACCCCAAACTCTCCTCCCTGCTGCAGCTTTAAAAATGTCATTGTATAGCTCTACGACAATTAGGCACTAGCCTAAGCAGAGCAGTGATTAGGGATTGCTTCTGCTCCATTTGGTATACTGGAATCCTATAGATAAGGTTAGCTGCATTGGGGGTAGAAGGCCTGGGAAAGGGGTGTTGTTTTTTTTATAATCATTTATATATATTTCAAAAAATTATAATATAAGCATTACAGCTCAAGGAATTAATTCTATATAATAAGCAATACAGTCAAGAGCAAATCCAAAGAAAAACATTAATTTTCCATATACCATAAAGCAGGGGAGAGCGTGACAAAAATTCAAAAGAAATAAGCCACTAGTACTTCAGCTTCTCCAGAAGTATTTTCTATGTCTTAGGGATTGGAGTTAATAAACATGTGGATGAAGGTGAACCGGTAGATGTAGTATACTTGGATTTTCAGAAGGCGTTTGACAAAGTTCCTCATGAGAGGCTTCTAGGAAAAGTAAAAAGTCATGGGATAGGTGGCGATGTCCTTTCATGGATTGCAAACTGGCTAAAAGACAGGAAACAGAGAGTAGGATTAAATGGACAATTTTCTCAGTGGAAGGGAGTGGGCAGTGGAGTGCCTCAGGGATCTGTATTGGGGCACTTACTTTTCAATATATTTATAAATCATGTGGAAAGAAATACGACAAGTGAGATTATCAAATTTGCAGATGACACAAAATTGTTCAGAGTAGTTAAATCACAAGCAGATTGTGATAAATTGCAGGAAGACCTTGTGAGACTGGAAAATTGGGCATCCAAATGGCAGATGAAATTTAATGTGGATAAGTGCAAGGTGATGCATATAGGGAAAAATAACCTATGCTGTAATTACACAATGTTGGGTTCCATATTAGGTGCTACAACCCAAGAAAGAGATCTAGGTGTCATAGTGGATAACACATTGAAATTGTCGGTTCAGTGTGCTGCGGCAGTCAAAAAAGCAAACAGAATGTTGGGAATTATTAGAAAGGGAATGGTGAATAAAACGGAAAATGTCATAATGCCTTTGTATCGCTCCATGGTGAGACCGCACCTTGAATACTGTGTACAATTCTGGTCGCCGCATCGCAAAAAAGATATAATTGCGATGGAGAAGGTATAGAGAAAGGCTACCAAAATGATAAGGGGAATGGAACAGCTCCCCTATGAGGAAGGACTAAAGAGGTTAGGACTTTTCAGTTTGGAGAAGAGACGGCTGAGGGGGGATATGATAGAGGTGTTTAAAATCATGAGAGGTCTAGAACGGGTAGATGTGAATCGGTTATTTACTCTTTCAGATAATAGAAAGACTAGGGGGCACTCCATGAAGTTAACATTGGCACATTTAAAACTAATCGGAGAAAGTTCTTTTTTACTCAACACACAACGGGGCGTTGTGTAAATTTACACAACGGGGCGTTGTGTAAATTTGTTGCCAGAGGATGTGGTTAGTGCAGTTAGTGTAGCTGTGTTTAAAAAAGGAATGGATAAGTTCTTGGACAAAAAGCCCATTACTTGCTATTAAGTTCACTTAGGGGTAGATTTTTAAAAACAGCGCGATCGCGTACTTTTGTTTGCGAAGCAGGCGCAAACAAAAGTACGCTGGATTTTATAAGATACGCGCATAGCCGCACGTATCCTCTAAAATCCTGGATCGGCGCGCGCAAGGCTGCCAATTTTGGGCAGCCGGCGCGCGCTGAGCCGCGCAGCCTGCCTCCGTTCCCTCCGAGGCCGCTCCGATTTCGGAGCGGCCTCGGAGGGAACTCTCTTTCACCCTCCTCTCACCTTCCCCTCCCTTCCTCTACCTAACCCACCCCCCGGCCCAATCTAAAACCCCCCCTTACCTTTGTCCATAGATTTTCGCCTGCGAGAAGCAGACGTAAATCTACGCGCGCCAGCAGACTGCTGGTGCGCTGTCCTCCGACCCGGGGGCTGGTCCGGAGGCCTGGACCACGCCCCTGGGCCGGCGCCAGGACCCCGGGCCCGCCCCCAAAATTCCGCGCCCCGCCCCCGAAACGCAGCGTCATCGGGTCCCGCCCCCCACACGCCCCCTTCCAAAAACCCCGGGACCTGCGCGCGTGGTTATCCATTTAGTCTGTGTTTGTTCTGTCTTGTTGGTCTTGGTCTGTTTGCCTTCTGCATTGGCCCTAGTTTAGTAGCCTTCTGTTTTGTTGAGTCCTGTTTGTTGGTTTTATTCTTGATCCTGGACTTGTGACCTTCTGGTTTTGTCGGTCTGTCTTGTGGTACACTTCTTCTTTTGTGCTTGCTTTGTGGACACCGTTTTGTTTCTGATTCTGTTTCCTGCAGCAAGCTCTGATTCAGTGGGTGCACCTCTTGTTAAGTCCTGCTAGTCATAGAACCTGAGGTCTCAATCCAAGGGGGAAGTGACAGGCTCAGGCAGGAGAGCTTTTGTTGCCAGGCCAGTCCTGTCTCTTAGAAGCCTGCTCCATCTGGATCCTGCCCAGCTCCTGCTCTGGAGGTTTCTCATTACTGGCACTCATATCAAGCTGAGGCCACTGAATCCCCTAGCAGCAGCAACATGAATCCCAACAAGTCAGGCACGATTTTTTTTAACTTTAAGCTGTGGCAAGTCAGGTATATCACTGTGCTATATTTAAGTTTTGTCCCTGAACATTTAAAGCCTATAATCCAAGTTTCTGGCATTGCTGGGCCATTTTAAACCTGTAAAAAGTATCTAGTGATGAACTTGGAATCTACTATAAAGTGTTGTGCCAGCATTTGTGTCCTAGTGTGAGTAATTCACCAAAGTCTATTACCCAGGTTTTTCAGCCTGGAAAGGCCATTTTGGGACTATAAACTAAACTATATCTCATCAGGAATCTAGAATCTGTAACAAATTGTGTAGCTTGTGGTACCTAGAAATTCATCTTGGTGTCACAGGACCTGGCTCCAAGAAATCCAGTATGTGCTTCACACAACCAGCCAGACTGTGCTGAAATTATTTTAAAGAAGGATAATCTGAGGTAGCAGGGTCTATGAAGCAAATAATGGGAATTATACAGAAGATTCAGACCATTTTAAACAGGATGGGTGCCGCCGCCCCTGCTTTAGCCAGTGTTTGAGCCATGCTGGCTAACAGAGTCATTTATAAAAATGTGTTAGGGCCCTATGCTCATAAAATTGGGTCTAACGCGCGTTACGTGCAATAAATATTACAACACAAGCTAGCATGCAAATGTTAATATTAATATGTAAGTGGGTGGAGTTAATGCAAATTAAGGTGACCTACTGCATTCCGCGATAGATTAACACACATCAGAAATAACTACACCTTCTTTTTTTGTGGTAGTAGGGAAGAAAGGTTTTTATTGAGCTACTGCGACCGTAATCGCGGATCACGGCTATTATTGAGTGCGATAAGATGAAGCCTTCTATCAGACACACCCCCCACGCTCTTCTAGCCAATAAAAACATCTTTTCTTATCTGGTCTGTCTTCCTAAACTTATTATTTTGTGGTAGGTTTACTTGTTGGGGGTAACTGGCTGCTTCAGGATGCTTGTCGCAGATAACAATGAGAACAAGCACAAGAACAGGCAAGGGAAGTTCCAACCCCTCCTAGGGAAGTTTCTGCAGCAGAGCCCAAGCCACTGGCCCTGCAGGGAGAGGGTCGTGGCCCATGACAGTGCTTGGTATGCAGGCAGCCAAGGTGGAGGAGATATAGGGATCGTATCTTTCCTCTATGAGCTTCTTGATGGTCATGCCAGAAGATTATGTGGTTAGCAGGTGTCACCTCAGCTCTCAGGCTATCCTGGAATTAAAGGAAGAAATCTGAGGGTATCTGGATTCGGTCATGCAAACGTACCATGCTATACTGGGACTCACCAAATTCTTGGCCACCCTGCATTTCCTGGCATCCAGCTCCTTCCAGACAATAGCAGTCATCGGGGAATGTCTCAAGTCACTTTTTCCCCCTGTTTGGGCCAGGTCATAACAACATTAATCATTGCATAGCATTTCCTCAGGACAGGCAGTTCTTGATGGAATTGTAGAGAGGCTTTTATGCCATAGCTCACTTTCTCAATGTTCTGGGAGGAATCGACTGCATTCAGGTAGCCATCATCCCACCCCGTGATAGGGAAGAGATCTTCCGCAACAGAAAGGTCTTCCACTCCCTCAACGTGAAAGTGGTCTGTGATGCTCAACTGCGCATTCTTAACATGGTGGCCAGATACCCAGGAGCCACGCATGATTCCTTTATACTTAGGCAACTGGGCCTCTTTGAAAATTTTGAGGACGGCCTCTACGGTGACGGTTGACTCATAGGTATGAGAGCTGCTTCTTTTTCTATTTCTTTTCTGGCTGTGTTTGCAGCAAATGGCACGGACATGGGGAGAGGACTGTGGGGGATGTAACAGCATCGCTGACATGACAAGTGACTTGTACAGTTAGGTCTGCATGCCATTGTGCCAGGGCCTGGCTTTCTCTCACCATGCTCGAGAAGCCTGCTAACCTTGAGAGACCAAACCATTCACTTGCCATAGAGCTTTGTGTGTGAGCAGCCACTACACACTTCCTTTAGGTTCATTTTAAACATTGGCCTTTTCCAATCCTCCCACTGGTTAATCAGCCCAGCACCTGGTTTCTGGCCTTGCTCAACTTCCTCTTCCTTCTGCCCCTTTGCCCTCTGGGAGTTGTAGTCATCCTCTCCCCCGCTGTACTCTGGTCTGGTTCCACTCCCTTTTAGTTGTCGTAATGGGATATATCTCCATTACAAAAGAAAGGAATAACTCCAAACATAAAAAGAATCTTAGAAAATTAGAGTAACGATGGAGGAAATACCCATCTTCTGAATCTTTTGGAAAATATAAATCTTTCCTTACAAAATACTGTACACTGACTAATAAAGCAAGAAAATATTACTATGATAAGAAGATTCATGGGGTTGTATTTAATTCAAAACTGCTCTCTGAAGTTGTTAAACATTTAATTAAAGATCTGACATCTTCCATCTCAAGAAACTAGAACTTCACAAATGCCGATTGCAATGAATATGCCACCTCATTCTTAGACAAAATCAATAAGTTGAAAACACAATTCCTATCTGCTCTACAACAAAAGCACCTGAATATTCTAATGACATGGTTACATGGTCCATGTTCAACAAGTATTGAAACTGGAAATTAGTCAAATCATTACTAAAATTAAACCTACCATTTACCCACGTGACCCAATTCCAGCCAGTTTAAGTACATAGGGTTATCACTCAGACAATCACAACATTAGTTAACCTGTCTCTCTCAGAAGGAATTGTTCCAAATTAATTAAAACAAGCTGTGATAAAGCCAATCCTAAAAAATAAGAATGGTAGAAATGACGATTGGGACAACTATTGCCCAATATCCAACTTGTCTTTTCTCGCAAAAGTTCTTGAGAAAGCAGTGTTATCCCAGTTTGTAAATCACCTGGAAGATCAAAATATTCTATTCCCAAACCAATTTGGATTTAGGAAACATCACTCAACTGAGACATTACTCCTCTCATGAATGGACCCGATTTTATGAGGGCTTGATGCAGATGAATTTTATTGTCTTGTGCTAATTGACTTAACAGCCATCTTCGACACTGTGGACCATAACCTGTAATGCCATCAGATAAAAAGGTTCTCAGATGATTCGCTTCATTTCTAGTTAACAGAACATTCCAAGTCAAATTGGGAAACCATATGTCTGTTACTTTCCAGTGTAATACAAGTATCTCACAAGGCTTAGCCCTATCAGCAACATTATTCAATATTTACATACTCCCACTGTGTAAATTATTGACGAACCTAGGAATAACTTTCTTCTTGTATGCTGATGACATACAGTTCTATATCCCACTCTTCAGATCATTTGAAAATACAGCTTCATTACTCTATACCTATATGAAAGCAATCAACAAGAACTTTTGCAAATTAAACTAACATTAAACCCAAAAAAGTCAGAAATCATTTGGCTGAGTAGAAACTCATTGATAGTTAAGCCACATGCCTTAAATCTGGGTAATTTTGAAATTAACCTCTCAAATCAAGTACAGGATTTAGGAATGTGCATCAATAAATTAATCAAGACTGGTTATGCCAAACTGCATATACTTCATCAGTTGAAACCATTACTAACTTTTCAGGAATTCCGTACAGAACTGTAAACTTTTAATCTTCTCAAACCTAGACTACTGTAACTCCTTACTGCTAGGACTTCCTGCATGTCACTTAAAACTACTTCAGTTATTACAAAATGCTGCAGCAAGGCTCTTAATAGGTTCTCAGAAATATGATCACATTATACCCTCGCTGATGTCACTGAATTGGTTACCAGTACAATCTAGAATCTACTATAAAATATTAATCATAATTTTCAACATCATTCATTCCAATGAGACTGGCTTGTTAGGAGTGACACTATAACCATACAATCCACAGTGAACACTAAGATCTCAAAATAAAGGACTATTGACTATTCCCACAATATGGAGCACACATCTGTCGCAAATAAGAGATCAATTGTTTTCCGGTGCCATTGGTTGGCCCCTGTCACATGGTAGGGGCTAAAAGCCACCGGCGCCATTTTAGTTAGTGGCAGCCGAGACCCAAGGAGTGGCAAATCGCTCCCGGGCCCTCCGCTGGGCCACCAGGGGGGCATCGAGGGTGGCACAATGGGGGGAGGGGGGGGGGGAAGCAGGGTGAGCCGGGGGCTGGGCAGAATTTTGAAGGGGCACTTTTTGCCCTTTCAAAATTCTGCTGCCTGAAGTGGCTGCGAGCGGCGGCAGCGCCCCCTAAATTTTGCTGCCCTAGGCACAGGCCTAGCTTGTCTAGTGGTTCCTCCAGTTCTGTATTCATAGCAAGTAGGCGTATTATTTGCACCAAGAATCCTATAGTGGTATAAAGGGCATGACATGTAGGAGTGTGCCAGTCAGTAACTTATGGTGGAATTAGGGGCATGGTAAGTAGAAATGCCAGCAAGACCCCATGGTGGAATAAGGGGCATGCAAATAGGCATCTGCCAAGATGACCTCCATGGTGGTACAAAGGACATGACAGGTAGGCATGTGCCAAGAAGACCTCCATGGAGGTAATGGTATAAGGGACATGGCAGGTAGGCATGTGCCAGCTAGTACCCTATGGTGGAATAAGTAGCATGGCATTTAGGCATGTGTCAGCAAGACCTCATGATGGTATAAGGGCCATGTCAAGTAGGCATGTGCCAAGAAGACCTCCATGGTGGTATAAGGGCCATGACAGGTAAGCATGTGCCAAGAAGACCCCCATGGTGGTATAAGGGACATGGGCAGGCAAGCATGTGCCAGCCAGTACCCTATGTAGAATTAGGGGCATGGAGAGTAGGCATATGCTATCAAGACTCCCATGGTAGAATAAGAGGCATGGCAAGTAGGAATTTTCCAAGAAGACCCCAAAATGATATAAAGGACATGGCAGGCAGGCATGTGCCAGCCAGTCCCTATTGAAGAATTAGGGGCATTGCAGGTAGGCATCTCTAGCCTCATTGTGCTTTGTCTCCCCCATTTTCCTCTTCCAGTATCCCTTCAATATCTTTTGATTTAGACAGGCCAAGAAAAGACTCTTTGTCTGAATCAGTGGATGAAAATAGTGCCTTTACTGCATCATCTCTAGTGAGGAAAGAAGAATGTGCTGCTGTTTTGGGGCATTCCTGTTCTCCTACCCCTTTCACCTTGGTGCTACTCTCTACCTGTGAAAAATCTGCCACCTTTTCTCTCTTTTCAAAAACAGAATTGAATGAAACATGCTCAATATCATCTGCTCTCTGCAGGAGTATATGCTCATCTTCATATGTCAGTTTCTTTTGGATAGAGATGGCTTCTGCCTTATTAGTCTTGAAGAAATCCTGTTTCAACTTAGGTGCATAACTACTTCTTTGGTTGTTGTTGGCACTGCCAACTGGCCAATTTTAGAAACATTTCCTTTACCTGCTATGCCTTTCCCTATCCTTGACATGATTGATTCTGTCACTGGGGGTTTGGATATAAAAATGATTTAATATTTTTCAGTGGTACCATAACTGATTGTATGCCCACTGGCTGTAACACGTTAATGTGAATGTGTGGGAACACAGATACAATGCTGCACTGAGTGTAACCTGTGTGCACTAGTTCTATCAATGCTGAGCTTAGTGACAGGCTTCACAACACAGCCTGGTGTGTTTCAGTCTCTATCCTTCCATCAGTGCTTGCTTTGTGCCCACTGCCCACTATCTAGGCAGAGACAAAATCAGTAGCAGCTCTGCAAATAACTCTCCACACTCTACTTCCAGTCTCCATAATGGAAGAAAAGAACAGCAACGCAAATCTGAGATAGAGCTTCTGATACAGTGCTTGGCTGATTTTCTGTACTATGTGACTGGCACAGTGACAGTCTAAAATGGGCAGCAGCCAAAATATTGTTTGGGAAAAGTTATCTAGGAGCACAGAGAGAGCTCATTTTCCTTCACAGACAATGCTTTCAGAAGGATTGCACAGAAAATCTCAGACATGCCCAGTCTTCAAGATCACTGTCACTAGATCTGGTGCACAGCATTAAGTTGGGTTGGAAAAATGCTTCACTGCAGTACATCATCCCTGTTGTCTCATTGACAGCATGTCCATCCTACCTGGGTCTGCTAGCTGGCTGCTCTATACTTTGCATTAATTCCTAACTGTACACCTGTTGCTCTTTCATGGATTTCTTTGAGGTCATCGATTTTAATGGCCCATAGACATCATGCATTTCAAAATGAATGAAACTAATTTGATTAATTTAATTCAGGGGTCCCTCTAAATTTGTTTTGAGGACCAACCCCTAAAAGAAATGAATTGCACCCTGTTTCTTTAAACACATTTGATTTAAACTAATGTGCATCCCTACTAATCACACACGAAACTTGCTTTCTAGGCTTTGTAATATGAGACAGACAGACACCACTTTCTCTTAAGTTGCCTGTGAAAAAGTTAATGTCAGATCAGTAGCCAGTATTTTATTTATTTAAAATATTTATAGTCTGAAAACTCCATAATAATCAACGTGGATACCAATATTACACTAGCTGATTACCGTGGAAATTCCTCAGTGGCCCCTATTAATTGTTCTATTACCTCCCCCCAGCTCCAGATCAGCCTGCTTTCTTGCTCCATCCCACAGCCCCAGGAGCAACACAGGCTGCCACCCTCCTTTAGCCCAAGCCCAAGCTACTTATCCTATCCTAGCTCCAGACCCAGCTGTAGCACAGCTACCCATGGAAATTCCCCAGAGACTCCAAATTACTGCCTCCCCCCCAGCCAACTTATTGCCTTCCCCAGCAGAGCCTGCCCAGCCCCAACACCGCTGCCCCTGCTCCTGCACTCCCAGTCCCAGCATAGCTGTCCTCACCCATCAGCATTTGCAGTCCCCCAACCCCAGAAGGGCTAGCTCCCCCCCAGACTAAGTCCCTCTCCCCAGCCACAGCACAGTCCGTCCTCCCCCCCCCCCCCCCAGCCCATGCCCCAGCCACTGTAACTTGCAAATATTGGATATATTCTCTGAGGGGTAGGAGTTCTTTGCACCAAGTACACACATATAACCTCTCACCAACTGGTAGATAATCATACATATAGAACTGAATGAAAAAGACTGGGTAGCCCTCTCTCACTGCTAGATTACTGCCCACATCTTAATTTAGTTCAGTTATTAGCAGTTTAAAATTTCTAAGGGAGTAGAGAAGTTTAAATTAATCTAAAGTACTTTTAATCTATTGGGTTATTTTATATTTATTCGCCAGTGATCTTTCAGAGACTACAATTTATCCTCTAATAACTACCTTATTGAGTTTTGCTTTGCCTTATTGAGTTTTGCTTTGCCTTTATTGTATCAAATAAATAAATCTGTTGTTGAAAATTCATAGGAAGTGGTGTTTTGGCACACGCCGTTCAATCCTCTGCTGCTGGACAGAATGGGGATGCAGAAGCTGGGTTGTGGGAATTGAAATTTAGATTTATTTATTTATTTATTTATTATTTTTGTTATACCGAGTTTCATGATAGGGATCACATCAACCCGGTTTACAAATAACAATGTGTGCAAAGTATAGCGTAACGTAATAAATATTTCCAATACAAATTTGAACTTTAAATACAGAGAATCAATTAAAAGGTGTGAGAAAGTTACAATATAACAGGGAAAATTAACTTGGAACTGGAAGAGGGGAGAGGTTAAACAATGCAATATTTACATTTAACACAATTAAAGTGATAGTGCAGCAGAGTAAGTAAATAAGCCTATTTGCATGAATGTGACGGTACATAAATATGAGCGGTAATATAAACAAGAGAATCAATATGACACAGTAGAGTATGGTGATGATATGATAAAACTCAAAACGTAATAGTGATAAGATTATGATAGGTGGATTCTTATTTGGATCCAGAGGTTACATGGCAGTTTGTGTTGATGAGTGTATTTTATTCAAGGCTTGGAAATGCTTTTTTGAAAAGCCAAGTTTTTAGTCTTTTCCTAAATGTTAGAGCGCATGGCTCTTGTCTTAGATCAGGTGGTATAGAGTTCCACAGAACTGGACCTGCTGTAGAGAAGGCTCTGAGACTCAAAGATTTATGTTGATAGGTTTTGGCATTTGGAATTTGGAGTGACTCTTTGTAGTATTCCCTAATAGGTCTGGCAGAAGTGTATTTTTTAAATGGTATTTGAAGATCTAGTTGCGTGAGTTGGTTGATGGTCTTGTATATGATGTTGATGGATTTATACATGATTCTATAGTGGATTGGTAGCCAATGAAGTTTTTGGAGGATAGGGGAGATGTGGTCCATTTTCCTGGAATTTGAAAGGACTCTGGCTGCGGAGTTCTGAACCATTTGTAGGGGTTTGATGTAAGAAGCTGGGAGGCCTAATAGTAAAGAGTTGCAATAATCTAGTTTTGAAAAAATTATTGCTTGCAAGATTGTTCTAAAGTCCATAGTGTGGAAAAGTGGTTTGATTCTTTTCAGAATGTGTAATTTGTAGAAGCAATCTTTGGTGGTTTGGTTAATGAATGTTTTAAGGTTGAGACGATTGTCTAAGATAGCTCCTAGATCTCTTACATGGGTAGATTGAAGGAGTGCGGTTGGTTTTGGAAGTGTGTTATTGTTTTCCGGTGATATGAGCAGAAATTCCGTTTTTGAAGCGTTAAGTACGAGGTTTAGGCTGGTGAGGAGGGGTTTAATTTCTAATAAGCAACTGTCCCAGTGTTCCATTGTTTTTGAGATTGTTTCTTTTATGGGAATCACGATCTGTACGTCGTCTGCGAAAAGGAAGTGTTTCAGGTTTAATTTTGTAAGAAGTTGACATAGTGGTAACAGGTAGACATTAAAGAGCGTGGGTGAAAGTGATGAACCTTGCGGCACTCCTCTGTTAGAAGGGTGGTATTGGGATTCTTTATTGTGGATTTTGACTCTATATCCTCTGTTTTCTAGGAATGTTTTGAACCAGTTTAGTGTAGAACCTGTCAATCCAATATTTGCCAGTTGTTTTAGGAGTAGGGTGTGATTGACGGTGTCGAAGGCCGCCGAGAAGTCAAGGAGGATTAGTAAAAATGTTTGGCCTTTATCAATTCCAGAAATGAGGAAGTCCATGAGAGAGAGTAGTAGGGTTTCAGTGCTTGCAGCTTTACTGAAACCATATTGGTTTGGGGACAGAATACTGTGGTCCTCTAAGTAGTTGGATAGTTGGGTGTTTACCAATTTTTCCATGATTTTAGCTATGAATGGGAGGTTGGAAATCGGGCGGAAGTTGTTGGGATCACAAGCATTTAGATTTGGTTTTTTTAGCAGTGGCTTGATTGAGGCTGTTTTTAGGTCATCTGGGTAGATCCCATGTGATAGGGAGCAGTTTATGATTTCTGCCAGTGTTTTTGCTATAGTATCAGGGATGAGAAGAAGCAATTTGGAAGGGATTTGATCAAATGGGTGTGATGACGGTTTCATTCTCTTTAACACCGAATGTATCTCTGTGATTGTGATGGGTTCGAAAGCGTTAAGCTGGATGTTTTTGTCTTGGGGGAGATATGTGGTATCTGGAACAGTAGTGTTTGTAATCAGCTGATTGAGGAGATCCGATATTTTTTTATTGAAATGAAGAGCCAATTCATCTGCTTTAGTCTGGGCTAACTCTGGTGGGATATCTGGAATGATGGGTTTAGTGAGGCTGGAGACAAAGGTGAATAGGGCTTTTGAATCAAAGATTAGATGATGAACTTTCCGGGCGTAATAGTCTCTTTTTGTTTTCAGCGTGGTACTTTTGTATAAATGGAGTGAGCGTTTGTATTCAGATAGTGAGGCCGGTGAGGGGGCTTTACGCCATTTTCTTTCTTTCTGCCGAAGTAGATGACTCATGGTGTCCTCTGCTATGACAAGTATGCAGATAAGCCTTCTGGCTCCTCTACTGCTAGAGAGAGTGTAGGAGCTGGGAAAGCAAAAATCTAGATGGCTTTCGATGTCCTCTGAAGCCCTCTGCTGGAGCTGCCGTGAAAAGTACGCAAATGAGCTTTCCCTTTTCTGCAGCTGGAAATAATGTGAGGACTATGGAAACTGAAGCCCAGACAGCTTGCAGTGTCCTCTGGAGTCCTCTGCTGGGACTACGGGGTAAAGTAAGCAAATAAGCATTCAGGTACTCTAGTGATAGCATGCAGGAGCTCTGAAAGCTGAAATCCAGATAGTTTGCATTGTCATGAAATTCTCTGCTGGGGCTACTGGGAGAAGTATGCAGATGAGCCTTCCAGTCCTCTGCTCCAGACAGACAGACACCACTTTCTCTTAAGTGCATTATATACATAAATGTTTCATAAAACATAGCACAAACAATAAATATAACTGTAAAAGTATCACATAAAACTAATGACATCAAAAAAGTTTGGTTTTAATACTAAAGGCTCTTTAAACTTCATCAAAAACTTGTATAAACAGTTTTGCAGATACTCCTATGAAAAATTAGATTTGATTGTGGTGCATAGAACTCTATCATAATTGCATCAGCTTATAAATAACTTTGTAAGAAACCCCCTCTGAAGCAAGCTAACATGACTTTGATGAGCCTAGGGAGTGTGGTACCCAATAGGTCAGAACATAACATGCACTCATCCCAACATCTGTGATGGATCCAGGGAACATTCTTTCCCACTAGAGTGGTGGATTCAAGCAGGTGAAAATTTACTGAGTAGAGAAGCAGGAGTAGCAATAGGTCTTATTCACTGAGATGAAGCCATAAGTATCTTTGGGGAGAGGGGACTCTTAAAGAGGAGGGTCAATCAAAATTATCTTAAAAGAAGAAGCAGCACCTTATAGTATAGCAAACCTTGTCATATTTGGATACTACTATTGCTGAAGACGAAGGCAGAGATGAAATGTATGCAAATGGATGGCATGAATGAAAAAGTAACTGAACTAACTGACTACTTGGAGACTAAAGGATAAGCATGGAATTCAGAGTAGGTAAATGTGAAGAGATTTTATTTGATGGGGGATTTGATAGACTGTCTGTATATGGGTAGATTTTAAATGCCCGGCGCATGTAAATCCCAGGGTTTATGCGCGTGGCTGGGCCTTGTGCGCGCCGAGCAAATTTTCAAAGAGGTACACGCATAACAGCTGGGCCTCTTCAAAGGGGCGGGCTGGGGGGGTGGAGTCTGGGTGGGGAGGGGCTGGGTGGGGGGTGGGCCGAGAAAACACCTTTGATTGCTGTCCTGAAGACTGTGCACCAACAGCCGGTTGGCTTGAGCAACTTACTTCAGCCTGGGGACCTGAAATAAGCCATAAAAATAAACAAAAAAAAAAAGATGGGTTTAGGTGGTGGGGAGGAGAGGGGAAGAGGGAGGGAGTTTAGGTAGGGGGGTAGGGAAGTTTCCTCCCAGTCCGCTCCTTAATTGGAGCGGACTGGGAGGGAACTGGGGAAGGCCTGAATGTGTCGCCATGTGGAGTTTACAGAAATTCTTCCCCCTTGCACGTGCTGCCTTTACATACACACGCGGATTATAAAATCTGGCGCGCATGTGCGTATGGCCCGTGGATTTTAGACCATGCGTGCACTCATTATAAAATTGGCGCATCCATTATAAAATCGACCGCATAGTGAGCATAAGAAAGGACTGAATCTGAATAGTGGAAAGAAAGATGAAATGAGCTGCAGAGTTAACAATGAGCTGTAGAGAAGTACTGTATATTCTAGAAAGAGCTAAAGAAAGGTTAAAGACCTGAGCAATAATCAAAGAGTAAAGAGGATAAAGATAGAAAGATGAGAACTTTATACATATATTTGTGTAATGATGATAAGATTTCATAAATATATTTGAATAGATTTATTAATTCGCTTACTGATGACCATTTGTGAGAAATATTGTAGCAAATTTACCCCTAGTTTTACCAAAATGCAATAAATGGGGGGGGGGGGGGGGGGGGAAGAGAGAGAGAGTAAAAAAAAACCTCTTTATAAAGTGCTCATATTAATAAAATATTTATATGTCTGTAGGAGGGGCAACTAGTAACTCGGGGTGAGATTTTGGTAGTGGCCTTGGTTTTGAGGGGCAGTTTTACATGTGCAGTCAGAGGTACCATCAGCACAGTACACATCAGTGAAGATTTGATGTGACTTGGAGTGAGGAAAGGTACACAAAGATGAGAATTGTACAATGTGCTCTCAACCTAGCTTTATTGCAAGCTTCCCCTTTGTTCTAGTTAAAGAACAAAGGGGAAAGCCGACAGTCGCTCAGCAGCACATGGTTCGGAGAGAGGTATCTTCAAAGGATACTAATGATGCATTAGAATTAGGGCATCCCGACAGTGAGGTTCCAATAATTAGAAAAATAGTCCAAGTGCCTGTAACTAAAAACTCACCTGAGCTAAAATTTTTTAACTTATCCCTATCAATTAAAAAGCAGAATGAAAATACAAACAAAAAACAAACTTTGAAATGTTTGTATGCTAATGCCAGAAGTCTAAGAAGTAAGATGGGAGAATTAGAATGTATAGCAGTGAATGATGACATAGACTTATTTGGCATCTCAGAGACATGGTGAAAAGAGGATAACCAATGGGACAGTGCTATACCGGGGTACAAATTATATTGCAATGACAGAGAGGAGCACCCGGGAGGAGGTGTGGCGCTTTATGTCCGGGATGGCATAGAGTCCAACAGGATAAACATCCTGCATGAGACTAAATACAAAATTGAATCTTTATGGGTAGAAATCCCTTGTGTGTCGGGGAAGACTATAGTGAAATCCCTTGTGTGTCGGGGAAGACTATAGTGATAGGGTTATACTACCGTCCACCTGGTCAAGATGGCAACACCATAACGCATGTGATAAAATAGCAGTGAAAGATGACATAGACTTAATTGGCATCTCAGAGACATGGTGGAAAGAGGATAACCAATGGGACAGTGCTATACCGGGGTACAAATTATATCGCAATGACAGAGAGGAGCACCCGGGAGGAGGTATGGCGCTTTATGTCCGGGATGGCATAGAGTCCAACAGGATAAACATCCTGCATGAGACTAAATACAAAATTGAATCTTTATGGGTAGAAATCCCTTGTGTGTCGGGGAAGACTATAGTGATAGGGATATACTACCGTCCACCTGGTCAAGATGGTGAGACGGACAGTGAAATGCTAAGAGAAATTAGGGAAGCTAACCAAATTGGTAGTGCGGTAATAATGGGAGACTTCAATTATCCCAATATTGACTGGGTAAATGTATCATCAGGAACACACTAGAGAGATAAAGACCCGGAATGGAATAAATGATAGCTTTATGGAGCAATTGGTTCAGGAACCAACGAGAGACGGAGCAATTTTAGATCTAATTCTCAGTGGAGCACAGAACATGGTGAGAGAGGTAATGGTGGTGGGGCCGCTGGGCAATAGTGATCATAATATGATCAAATCTGATTTAAAGACTGGAAGAGGAACAGTATGCAAATCCAAGGCTCTTGTGCTAAACTTTCAAAAGGGACAATTTGATAAAATGAGAAAAATTGTTAGAAAAAAACTGAAAGGAGCAGCTACAAAAGTAAAAAATGTCCAAGAGGCATGGTCATTGTTAAAAAATACCATTCTAGAAGCACAGTCCAGATGTATTCCACACATTAAGAAAGGTGGCAAGAAGGCAAAACGATTACCAGCATGGTTAAAAGGGGAGGTGAAAGAAGCTATTTTAGCCAAAAGATCTTCATTCAAAAATTGGAAGATGGATCCAACAGAAGAAAGTAGGATAAAGCATAAACGTTGGCAAGTTAAATGTAAGACATTGATAAGACAGGCTAAGAGAGAATATGAAAAAAAGTTGGCTGTAGAGGCAAAAACTCACAGTAAAAACTTTTTAAAATATATCCGAAGCATGGATATATTTTGCGGCGGCCATTTTGCGGTGGCCATTTTGCAAAATGGCGCCGGCTGAAGACAAAAGGATTCAATTGAGGGGGCCGTTCCGGACCGCCGCCGTTCTGGACCACCAGGTAATTTAAAGCATTTGGGGGGGGGGGTTCAGGAGGGTGGGGGATTTAATTTAAAGGGTCGGGGGTGGGTTTTAGGGGGTTGGCTCACGATTTTAACGATTTTTCACGATATTTTTAAAACCCAAACGGCAACAATACGATTCCCTCCCCCTCCCAGCCGAAATCGATCGTTAAGACGATCGAGGACACGATTCACATCTCTAATAAATAATATTCATTTAAAAGAAAAAGGACATGATAAACACATCTAAAACTGGAAGTTATGAAAATAGCAAACAAATTGTTAATGTGGGATCAATATTAATTCACTCATAAGTTCTTTTATCTAAATAATAACATCATAGCCTTATACAAATACATAAAAACTCATAAAATGTATATATTAAAATTGCAGACATTGATGGCCATAAATCTAAATAATTAAAATTAGACAACCAATAGGCAATATTATATCCACAAAAGTGATTTAGTACTCATGAGATATTGCTTACAGTGAGTAGTGATCCAACTGATTCACACTAAACAAATTTTAGCGCTAAAATTTTTTTATACCTACTGGGACTTAACATAAAACATAAATAAGAGTCATTCTTAAACTATTCCTTTAATGATTACTAGGTTATTTAAACAAGCTACTCTATGAAGAGACAAAGAAATAACTTCAAAATATTGATACAAAAGAAATCTTAGGGCTAGCTACTTTACCTTATCGATCAATGGAACATCTCGCAAAAAATGGCACTGCAACTAAGAAGAGTCCCCCGCTATGTTGTCATTTATATAGTGATCTTCAGAAACAAACCGCGCCAAAAAACTATGGGGCGGATTTTAAAAGGCGCGCGAATAGCCTACTTTTGTTTGCGCTCCAGGCGCAAACAAAAGTACGCTGGATTTTAGTAGATACGCGCGGAGCCGCGCGTATCTGCTAAAATCCTGGATCAGCGCGCGCAAGGCTATGGATTTTTCCCTCCAAGGCCGCTCCGAAATCGGAGCGGCCTCGGAGGGAACTTTCCTTTGCCCTCCCCTCACCTTCCCCTCCCTTCCCCTACCTAACCCACCCGCCCGGCCCTGTCTAAACCCCCCCCTTACCTTTGTTGGGGGATTTACGCCTCCCGGAGGGAGGCGTAAATCCCCGCGCGCCAGCGGGCCTCCTGCGCGCCGGGCCGCAACCTGGGGACGGGTACGGAGGGCGTGGCCACGCCCCCGGACCGCCCCGGGCCGTAGCCACGCCCCCATACCCGCCCCCAAAACGCTGCCAACACGCCCCCGAAACGCCCGGTTTTGGGCGGATTTACGCGAGCAGGGCTCTGAAAATCCGCCCCTATGACATCATTTCCTGTAAAATGTGTCAATCATGTCAGTAAAAACAATATAAGGACAGAATAATGTAACAAAAAATAATTAAAAGAAAAATGAGATATGGAGATAAGGAAACAAAATTCCAAACTAAAGCAAATATATGTTACTCAAAAATATAGATATTTTCACCGCATCAAAAGGCATTACGTCATTTCCTCGGAAAACCCCATTCATTTACTGCATGGTTTTTTATTTATTTAAAAAGGCTGACACTTAGACGGAGGAAAGGAAACTATGTAACATATAAGTAAATGCATTTATGTCATGATCGCTACAGAATAGCGCTTTAAATCAGTGCTGTATCTATATCAAACCAGAATCACTATGTAACGTTCAGAACACCAGAGGACAAGCATCTAAAAAGGACCAATTATAATTTAAAAAAAAACTAATTCTTGTCAGTACTGTATCTATATCAAAATAGGGTCACTAAATAGCATGCAAAACACAAGGGAACAACTGATTATATATAGGTATCTAAAACAGACCAATTATGTGTAAATTTATAAAAAAAAGGGGGTCTCTATCAAAATGGGGTCACTATATAGCGTTTGGAACACAAGAGTACAAACTGGTTATATATAAGTATCTAAAGCAGACCAATTGTATATACATTTATAAAAAAACAGAAAAATCTATTTCTTGATTTAAACCTGCCGGTTCTACAGTATTAAATTTAAAAATAAGACGTTGTTCCATGCGTAGTAAGACCTTGTCCAGATCTCCCTCTCTCCAATTCAAATTGGATTTATGTAACACACAGAATTTGTAGTCTTCAAAATTATGGTTAGCTTGATTAGAATGTCATGAGTACTAAATCACTTTTGTGGATATAATATTGCCTATTGGTTGTCTAATTTTAATTATTTAAATTTATGGCCATCTATGTCTGCAATTTTAATATATACATTTTATGAGTTTTTATGTATTTGTATAAGGCTATGATGTTATTATTTAGATAAAAGAACTTATGAGTGAATTAATATTGATCCCACATTAACAATTTGTTTGCTATTTTCATAACTTCCAGTTTTAGATGTGTTTATCATGTCCTTTTTCTTTTAAATGAATATTATTTATAGCCCTTATGCGAGATTCGATATACATAAGGTTCATTTTAATACTATTTATTGATATATTATTGTATATGTGACTTCTTTTCATTTTATTGTCAACTTTTAGTATTTTGTGTTTTCTAATGATCATTTTTATAAACAGCTTTATTTTTTATTTAGCTTTACTGCAACGGCTAATGTTCAGATTGATATACTGATATATGTAGCTGTGAGTATACGGTTACAGCACAAAGGTAATGATTTCAGTTTTTTTTTAGAAAAAATTATTAGTTTTAAATAGAGTGAATGAGTTACATTGCATATTAATGATTTAAATATGTATGTTACACATGTATGTTATGACTGTAGACTATATTGGCAGAGGGATATAGAGATAAGCAATTATCTATCTTTTAGCAGATTGTTTAATAATTTTTATTATAGAGTATGGTTGTGGTAATATTTATTGTTCTTGATTGTTTTAGCCCCTGATGCAGCCTTTTGGCGAAACTCAGCTTGAGCTTTGAGTCGGGCATTCTAATAAAAAGTTTTCCACGGTGTAAGGTAGTCCCCTTTGTGTTTTTTGCCTTAGCTACGTGGGACCACCTTCTGGTTTGTTTCATTGGACCTTCCTTTAAATACAAGGTGATGCATATAGGGAAAAATAACCCATGCTATAATTACACAATGTTGGGTTCCATATTAGGTGCTACAACCCAAGAAAGAGATCTAGGTGTCATAGTGGATAACACATTGAAATCGTCGGTTCAGTGTGCTGCGGCAGTCAAAAAAGCAAACAGAATGTTGGGAATTATTAGAAAGAGAATGGTGAATAAAATGGAAAATGTCATAATGCCTCTGTATCGCTCCATGGTGAGACCGCACCTTGAATACTGTGTACAATTCTGGTCACCACATCTCAAAAAAGATATAATTGCGATGGAGAAGGTACAGAGAAGGACTACCAAAATGATAAGGGGAATGGAACAGCTCCCCTATGAGGAAAGACTAAAGAGGTTAGGACTTTTCAGCTTGGAGAAGAGACAGCTGAGGGGGGATATGATAGAGGTGTTTAAAATCATGAGAGATCTAGAACGGGTAGATGTGAATCGGTTATTTACTCTTTCGAATAGTATAAAGACTAGGGGGCACTCCATGAAGTTAGCATGTGGCACATTTAAAACTAATTGGAGAAAGTTCTTTTTTACTCAACGCACAATTAAACTCTGGAATTTGTTGCCAGAGGATGTGGTTAGTGTAGTTAGTATAGCTGTGTTTAAAAAAGGATTGGATAAGTTCTTGGAGGAGAAGTCCATTACCTGCTATTAAGTTCATTTAGGGGTAGATTTTTTAAAAAAGCGCGATCGCGTACTTTTGTTTGCGCAGCAGGCGCAAACAAAAGTACGCTGGATTTTATAATATACGCACATAGCCGCGCGTATCTTCTAAAATCCTGGATCGGCGCACGCAAGGCTGCCGATTTTGGGCAGCCTGCGTGCGCCGAGCCGCGCAGCCTGCCTCGGAGGGAACTTCCTTTCACCCTCCCCTCACCTTCCCCTCCTTTCCTCTACCTAAGCCACCCCCCTGACCCTATCTAAACCCCCCCTTACCTTTGTCCCTAGATTTACACCTGTGAGAAGCAGACGTAAATCAACGCGCGCCAGCGGACTGCTGGCGCGCCATCTTCCGACCCGGGGGCTGGTCCGGAGGCCTGGACCACGCCCCCGGGCGGCACCACACCCCCCGGCCCCACCCCCAAAATGACGTGCCCCGCCCCCGAAACACTGCGTCATCCGGTCCCGCCCCCGACACACCCCGACACGCCCCCTTCGAAAACCCCCGGGACCTACACGCGTCCCGGGGCTCTGCGCGCACCGGCGGCCTATGGAAAATAGGCGCACCAGCGCGCAAGGCCCTGCTCGCGTAAATCTGGGCGGATTTACGCGAGCAGGGCTTTTAAAATCCTCCCGTTAGAGAATAGCCACTGCCATTAGCAATGGTAACATGGACTGGACTTAGTTTTTAGGTACTTGCCAGGTTCTTATAGCCTGGATTGGACACTGTTGGAAACAGGATGCTGGGCTTGATGGACCCAGTATGGCATTTTCTTATGTTCTTATGTTCTTAATGCGATTTGACCAATGACCCTGTAAATTTGTTTAAAATGATATAGTTAATTAAAATAGAGGTGTCCAAATGTAGTTTTTAATGTTCAATTTTTGGTGTGTACTTGCTGCCATCAAAACTTAAGAGTAAGAGAAAAAAAAATAAAAGTTGAAAACCTGTTTAAACACTTGGAAGTCTAAGGGAAAAGTTTATTTTTCACATTCACTAAATCAGGATACTTCAGCCTAACCATTTTGTTCAGTAGCTTTGGTACAGGGTAAGGATCATTTATCCATTTTTCAAGGAAATAAATGAACCAAATGCAGGAATATTGCTTAGTGAAAGTGCCTTAAATAGTGAAAGCTAGGTCTGGTCCATGTTTCAATGCCAGGATATTGCTTTATGTGTGTCCTAACCCTTACCAATCAGAGTGAATTATTTCCCATCTGCATTCCATAACACTGCATATAACATATATTCCATTTTTGGAGCATTTAAAAGCCAGACTAGCACAATGCATTATTGTTTTTCATCTATCATGTTAAGGTAAGAACCTGAAGTGGAAAAAGATCTGCACAAAATTTGGCTGGGAAATGCATCAGTAGCAAATGTAAATCATCTCATTACAGACTTCGGAATGGTGTATTCTGTTTCAGTGTAGATGCATAGCCGTAAAGTTACTATTTTTGATTATATAACTCAACTGGAAATATTTCCACTTACATAATTTGCAAAAAAGCATAAAAAATGTGATGGGGTTGACTGTGCTTACCGCATGAAAAGCACAGCTGAAACAGATAGGTGGATCAAGGAAGCTATCGTGTAGAAGGAAGGAGGGAATGTAAAATGATGATTCCTGCAGCACAGACAAACTTTCTCATATACTTTTTTCTTTTCTAGCTTTCCAAGATGATCTCTTTTTTTTATTAAATAATAATTTCATCCTTCTTTTCCAATACATCAGCTGTGAATAAGAAAAGGTGTATTTCAACTAAATTGAATGTCTTTTCAGAGAATGGAACAAAACTGGAGACTGCATAGCTGTTGGGTAATTCTCACTACCTGTCAAGCCACATCTTGACATTTATTAGAATCCTCATGCCGCTTGTGTAGAATTCTACTGTGGTTCGTTCTGTATGCTCACGACTGACTTTCAATCAATCCAATAGGTTTATATTCCTGAAGTGAATCAATACTGAGAGAATTATTTTCAAAAAGCCCAAGTCATCTACAGTCTATTTGCGTTTAGAATGTTATTTCGGCTTTTCTTTTCCCCCACAGAACAAATATCACCAGCAGCAAGATCATATCTTTTCTTATATCTGTGATGGAAAAAGGACATTTTAATACCCACAGCAAAGACTTAAAGATTTTAAGGCATTTTTTTGTTGTTGTTTGCCCTGAAAAATAGAAAAGAAAATAAAGAAACCACCACCATCCAAATAAATATTTTAGATATTTCAGGACTTGTTTTTAGGATTTATTCATGTCAATATACATCACACTCTGACCTTCTTCCAAGACCTCAAATAGAAGACTACAGTGCCTCATTTAAAAAATGTAGCAAGTTTATTATAAGCCTGTTGTGTGGTACATGCCTGTAAATCCCACAAAGCCACTGATGTTCATGGAGTAATACAGATGTTATTTTCTGTATATAAACAATATATACAGAAAAAGTCCTTGTGGCCTCTTTATAAATTATAGAAATGATATTTTATGATTTCTGCCATGATATTCAACATTCTTTGTAGGTACTGTCTACTTACTTGTTCAGTTTGACTAACCTTTTTTTCTATGTGTTTGATTTACCCAAAATATATTTAACCATTGGAAGATGAATATCATAAAAAGTGAACGCTGTCATGAAGGCAGATATTTAGTAGAACACTGGTTCTCAACCCAATCTGCAGGACTCGACCAGTCAGAATTTCCTGATATCCACAGTGACTATGCATGAGATAGATTTACTTATGATGGATGCAGTGCATGCAAATCTATCTCATACATATTTGTGTGGATGTCTTAAAAAAAAACCTGACTGACTGGTTGAGTCTGAGGATTGGGTTGAGAACCACTTAAGTCAATAGTTACCTGAAAAAAATCTATATTTGAAATCACCTTTAAAAAAGAAATGTGAAGTGTGTAGGAGAGGTAGCCAACATGGATACTCCATTAATTTTGTCAACTTTGCACACAGTTCTGCCTATAAAGACCAATGTATCCAAACATATATTTGCCTTTTATTTCCCTCTAGAAGCCCTCAGATCCAAATCGTGTAGAGATGAAGCCCAGTGGTTAGAACAGTGAATACAATATAAGCTAGAAGCAGTGGTTCTCAACCTTTTTTCTGTTGGGACACACTGAACACTGAACACTTGACCATCACGAGCTAAATGTAAACATATACTCTGCATCCACAGGAATCCCCCCCAATCCCCCATCCCCTGTCCCCAAACAATGGATGCAGAGCAGAACTAGGATATTTCAAATACAACTCTCTATATAAAAAAAAGTTATTCCGATTCTGGTGCTATCTCAGTAACAGAAACACAAGCTCCCTTACTAGTAGGTGCATTGTAAAATACAAAACCTGATAAAAATATTCAGCACATGTGCAGCAAACTTTCCATACCATTGCAATACTAATTCCAAGAACTCAAACAGCAATAGCCCTTCCAATGAAAAGGCAGCAGTGCAGCACCAATGCATGTCCTGAGAATGAGAAAACACAACAAAGAAGATTGATACAAATCCCTACCTACTAGTAAAATACCTCACTTCAGTCACACATACAAATCCGACCTTCACCAAATACAGAATAAAATACCACAAATTACAAATGTAGAGACAAAAACTGGAATGGAAACCTCAAAAAGCCACTCTGCATGCAGTGCAAAACTGGAGAGCTAGAAACAAAAATACATATCCTCCTACACTAAGCAAAGTACAAAGACAGAAGAAATACACATTCCCAAAACTGACATTTTATGGCTCTTGCACCCGGTCACTCCCTTTCCATGCCTCCATCATCCTTCACTTTTCCCAATTACTCCCTTTCAATCATTCGCTCACACTCATATCCCTGCAAAGCATTCCTGACCCCCAAATCCTCTTCCCTGTGCTCTCTCTCTTGCCTGCTTGACTCTCCCTACCCCCTTCATCTCATCTCCCTGCCTGCCCAGCTACCCTAACCCTGTTTCCCACCCCTTCCTCCTCAGCAGCCCCCACACTCCCTCTCTGTTCCACCTTCATCTTCCCAGCATCCCCAACCTCCATCCCCCCACCCTCCACAGGGTGAAGACATCTTAATCAGCATCACGTCCAGACTCAGCGGGGGAAGATAATGTTTGTATCCCATCAGATCTGGTTGAAGGAGGAAACAGCCTCCAACTGGGCCAGAAAGAAGAGAAGGAAGTGAGAGTAGCTTCCCATCAGGCCCAATGTAAGAAGTCAACCAACTCCCACCCGGGCTGATAAGGAGGCAGCCATCTGCTGGCCCTGCGACACTCCTCCCAGGACCTCTCAACACACCAGCGAGTCTCGACACATCTGTTGAGAAGAATCACTAAGCTAGAATCATCATACCCACTCTCTTGCATAACATCACTTCACCCTGGTTAAGTTGCACACTAAAATTATACATGCCAAATGGAACTCTTTGCTCTTCTGGCCAGCAGCTCCTGTATATCCCTTCTCTATGACAACCCTGACTATCTACAACTTGAGAGCAAGCTTTTTCTATATTGGGTCCAGTACTTTGGAACTCCCTTCCTTTACAACTTTGCAGCATTGAAGATACCAAGCAATTTAAAAAGGTCCTAAAAACATTTTTTTATTTCATGCATCCTTCTCACCCCCCTATAGCCAGTACATCTTTCACTCCACTATCCTTGGCTTCAGAACCAGGTCTCTGCTAGCAGAATGTGTTTCTCTTATGCAATCTGTCTTTGCCTTCTCGCAATGCCTCATGTCTGTCTTTCCCCTATGAATTCTTGATGTTAATGTATGAATTTGTATGCTATTTTTATGTGTATAACCCCTTTTCTGGAGGATTGTTGCTCCTAAGGGCCATTAACTAATTTATTTCTTCAGGGGCCACTTCAACTAACCTTTTCATTCCATGCTGACTCAATCCCTTGCGAAGAGGGACTCTTTTTTATTTATTTATTTATTTATTTATAATTTTTATATACCGACATTCTTACATTAAAATGCAAATCATACCGGTTTACATAAAACAGAAAAAGCAGGAAAAAATATTTCCATAGTCAAATACAGAGAACATTTATAATAAAATTGTTAACAAAGGCATAAGGTAGGAACTTGAAAAAAAGGTTACTTAACAGAAAACGTAAAAGAAAAAATAGTAAATGAAGCACAAAGAGCTGATGTCGGGGGAGGGGCATGGTCACACATCGCAGTCACCCATTTCCCCTCACCTCCTGATGATAGTTCCGTTTCTTTTTTTATTATTTAAGATGGTGTTCACTTCTTGGGGGGGAAGCTCTCGCTTATGGCCCAGATTATGAGAAAAGGTCATCAGTGTGTGTGTGGTCATTTTGTGCTTCCCATGAGGTGAGAGGCTATAAGAACTCAGACAGGACCAGGTCTGGGTGTTAAAATAAAGTTCACTGATTGATAATATTTAAATAAAGTCCATTATCCAGAAGTGTGAGTTTACATTTGACTGATAGTACATTAATGATTTTCCTTAGTAGGTAGGTGACCTTTGTCCAGACCCATGGGAAGAGCCCATGGGGATTTTAATTGTATAAACTCTCCCAGCAGCTGTTTGGGAATCCTATTAAAGGGGTCCACATGTCACTTCAAAAATCCTACCTTTGGGTGTTTTCTTCCTTGGACACTCAGCTCATCCTGGTCCTTTGGTATGGAGGAGATCCAGTTGGGGTCTCCTGCTCTTGCTCTTCTTTCATACTTTAATAGTTACTTCAGGGGATTTTTTTTTGAGGGGGGGGGGGCAATCTTTGGGATAAAGCTAGTTTTCAGCTCTGATATCTCAGTGAGAAAAAGGGGATCCAAAAACCTCCCCACTCATCTTAAGTCCAAATAATACTTTAAAGCTTAAACTGGATATTTCTTCTGCCATCACTGTCCCTCGCAGCAGGATCCATCACTGGTGCTTGCCCACCTAGGATTTAGATTGGGCTCACGGGTCTTTGGTCCCCTGGTGAGAGCCCTTTTGCCCCTAACGGGTATCAGGCTTAAAAGTCTATCTCTCTGCAAATTATAAGAAGGACCCTCAGGCAGGGAGTGCACAGGAAGGTGTCACTTCTAAAATAAAGTCCTTTGGGTGAAGCTGGGAGGCCCCACCAGAGTGTGGAAAAATACATCTTGCTCACTGGCTTCTCTCTATTTGAATCCCACAGTGTCTTAAAATGCCCGAGCTAAATACTCTTTGGGCATCCAAACCAGACTCTCCAAGTGGAAGCGACTGAGGGGTATGAGTGGTTTCTCATTAGAGTGTGTAAAACTAAAGGGACATTGACATCTTGAGGCCAGATTGGGAGAGTCTTCCACGTTCTTTCCCACCAAAAAAAGAATGGTCTGAGGAAGGACTCTTACTCATGAACATTTTACACAAGTAACCACATATAAATGCACATTTAGTAAGCAGGCATTACTGTAATTCTAGCCACCAAGGTGAACTCTTACCCTGTGGAGATTATGACCAGCATAGCTTGGAGAACATGTGTCCTACTTAAAAAAAAAAATCAAACCACATACAAAGCACATTAAGGGCCTCATTTCTAAAGTATCGCAGGCCTGCGATACTTTAGGAAATGAGGGGCGGGAGGCTGAAACGGTGGGCAGGCCTGCGCTAGTCGGCAGCGATCGCACCGTCGCAGTGCGATCACTGCCGGCTTCGCACCCAATAGCGCCACCATAGGATGTGTAACTATTGGAAGCGAAATAGGATGCGAAAAGGGCCTTACCTTTTCACTGTCCGCGGCGCGGTGCAGAGTCGGCCCCAGTGATGCCCCGACTCCTCCTCTTCCGGGGCCGACTCCACCCCCATCCTGGGGGTGGAGTCGGCTCACCGCTTAGAAAATGAGGCCCTAAGTTACAAACTCATCCTTTGACCAATTTATACTGTAATATGAATGGTGGTCAGTTGAACTGAGGCCAGCATTGCCATTGCTAGAAATATAGTGGTGCTGCAACCACCTAAGAATGAAATATGATGCTCAAACCATCCTTTGGAATGGAAACAGGCTACTCAATGCTGAAAACAACTCTCCAACCCTCATCCCTGTGGGAAAACCATTAGATCTTTTCCTTTTTAATTTTTGCCCAGTAATACTAAAGCATTCCAAGGAGGGGACACTAAAAAACATAGAATATCATAAAATACTTAATTCTCAAATCACTTCTCTCTAAATTCCTTCCCATCACATATAGACGGACAGGTTTCTTCATATTGAAATGGACACAGAAATTAATTTCATTTTAGAGTAATTCTCCTGTAATTAAAGAATTAGTATGAATGGTGTCAAATCTTATTAGGAGACTCCAGCTGTGAATAAAAACAACAGTTAATCACAAAAATAGCAATAAACAAATCAAACACCCATTTTGTGAAGTTTTTTGAACTTTATATACTATGAAAGGGATAACCTTTCCTAGACTATGTCACACTAAGAATAGAGAACAATTCACATTAGAATCAGAATGAATGACCCTCTAATGAGGATATTTTTTAGCCACAAGACCCTTTCCTGAAGGGCTGACACAGTTCAGGAATGCTGAAAATCTTTGGGTCTTCTTAGCCTCTGGACCAGGCCAGGTCATCTCCTTGATTGAAGCAATATCTCTGCGTGTGTAACTGTTCACCAACATCCATAGGGAAAACACCAACTTCATCCTCTCATGGAGGTCAAGCTAACAGTCTCTTTAATGGGAACTTTACTAGGTTAACAGGATACATCCTGGAACAAAACACAAGAGAAAAGAACAGAATGAGACAAAATAGAGTCCCTTCAGTAGAACATGAGCAGTCTTTCTTTTCCCTTCCCCAGAGGGTAATCAGGTCTTCACCGGGGGCATTTTCTTTTTTAGGAATCCTGCATGGCTTGTAATGATCAGGACTTGGTGTACTGATTGTTACAGAGTGAGGCCTCTGTTCACCACTTTTCATATGGTATACCTTGGGGTGCTTATATTTGCTATGTCCTAGGTGCAGGTCAGCCACTTTATGGTCCAATGCTTTCCGATAGATTGTTTCCTCACTTCTTGAGAGTTTGTGGAGTTCTTCACAATGTGTTCTGCCAGCCAAGAGTCCTTGTTCTCCTCTACAAAGTTCAGGAAGGGTATTGAATCCAAAAATACACTGCACCTTATGGTCAAGTATACTCTATCCTTAGGAGAACTTGTATACATTGGGCTTTTTTCTCAGGAAACTGAGTATAGATGAGGATTGATCCCTCACCTCAAGTGGTAAAAGCTGGTCAAGGGGGTCTTCGTCACTGTATAGATCCCAAGCTCCAGTTTGTCTATGGGAAAAGTGTAGTGAAACACTAGGCAGTGCAGATTTCACTCCAGAGGAGGCTCCCAAATTGGATGACAGTTGCTGGATAGCATCTCCATTGCCATCCAGAAAAGTTCTCTAAAAGTCTTGGGTCCCTGACCATAAGGTTGACTTTTGGGGGTAACTAAACTGTACATCTCCCTTGCTTGAGCTGGCATGATACCATGCTCCATTCTTGTCTTTCAGGTTGGTGATGAAACAAAGCAGATGGAGATAGTGTCCAGCAATCTTGCTCTTCCTCGACCCAGATGAGGGGCATATATAACTTGGATTTGCCCTGGAGGGATCCTCCCTAGGGTTAACAGCCGCACAGGCTCCGATTCTACAGATTTTACTGCCCACTGGCCTTGCCTTGCTTCCAGTTCCTGTTATTCTAAAGCCTCCATCTGCATTACCTAGGAAAATATACCGAGATCACTGCTGTCCCCGCCCACAAGGAGTCTCCCATTATAGCTTCCACCCTCACATCAGGACTATCTCCATTTAAGTAAGCCTGACCCCACCCTGTCTCTGGCTTGGGTGTGCTAGCTGCAGCTGGGACATACGGCGCTCTCAGTGGAAAGGATTTTTTATACTTAAGCCCCTTGTCCTTCCTGGCACTGCAGCTACACTCCACTGATCCCACTGGAGAAGTCTGATCACCATGTTAGTGAATCACCATACAGCAGAAAGTGCTGGTAGCAGAAGGGCCTCCTTTCGATCCTACTGTGGCTCTGGGGTCCACTCCAATGTCCTGAAACTGAGCGCCATTGCCTTAATAGTAATGCATGTTCACACTGGCTGAGCGTTGGCAGGCTCAGCAGTTGGCCAAAGTGACTGCAAGCACAGCTCCCATCCCGGCAAACAACATCCACAGACCCGCTCGATACTGTATGGGTAATGCCAGATTGGTAAGTCCGAATACGTAACCAGGTCCACATACAGATACTATGGTATTGCTCACCCACTGGCCTCTGAGGATTTCCACCATATATGCTTTACTATACATACTAACCAACAATTAATAAAATATAACATAAAAGAAAAAATAAAAACAACAAAACCAAATAAAACACAACATTAAACAAAATAAAATGCACCAGTACAACAATAATGTGTCTATCTACTGCTAAACTGGACTAATCATAATTAGAACAGTTGGCCAGATACCAATCTGGCAATTGCTGATGAATACTTCTAACTGGTACAAAATATAAAATCAATCCAGTAATGACTGTATTCAAATTAATTCTCATTAAAAGCTTATTAAATAAAAAAACTTTAACTTTTTTCCTGAAAAACTTTATGATCTGATATTTCCTCGTAGATTGTTCCATAATTCCAGACTGGCTACCACAAAACCCCACTCATGTCTTCCACAAAATAAAAATGTCTTACTGAAGGGATCTCAAGAAAATTCTTATCCTGAAATCTCAACAGTCTGGGCAGAGTATAAACCTTCAACGATGCTCTGAATGATACCAGCAAAATTGCATGTAACATTTTAATCAGTAATGCTATTTTAAATTTCACTCTCCGGAAAACTGTCAGCAATGTAATGGCTTTAGAATAGGTGTAATATGCTGTATTCTCAATACCCCCATGAAAATATGCACATTTGCATTCTGGGCTATTTGAAGGGCCCTTATTATTAAGTTTGAGAGACCTAATAAAACAGATTTACAATAATCAAAATGACTTAAGACCAATACCTGCATAATAGTTCTAAAATCAACTAAAGACAAAATAAGTCGTAACCCTGGGACTCTATGTAGTTTACAAAAAATAGCTTGAACTACTTTCTTCACGTGGGGGTTGAATGATGTAGACAATCACGTCAAGTTTATGGACTTGGGTAACAATCAAAGTGTTTGATCGTCACTTTCGATGGGAACAGGAAAATCATTCTTTATCCAAATAGTTAGATATAAAATGGCAGTTTTAGCAATATTCAGGTATATTTTATTGTCCCAAAGCCATTGCTTTACTGCAGGAATCATGCATGGAGTTGCAAATTCCACGTGATACTCACCCTTCATGAAAAGCAGCACAGTGTGAGCTGATTTGCATGCAAATGCATGGAAAGGCAGGAAAATCAGCTGATTAATATGATAATAAAATATGACTTGTTGTGAAGCCCGCAGGTTGTGTTGTTTCAAGGAAAGTTAGCTACACCGCAAGAGATGTAGCTAATATTCCCGACAAACTGGAAGTATTAATGCACATCTCAGTGCTCCCAGCCTGTTTCTTAAAAGGGCTGAATGGCTCCTGGAACTGCCACCTGGCTTGAATGTTAAAATCCATGGGGGTCTAATGAGACACCCCTGCCATTCCCAGATGCAGTCAATGTTTTAAATTTTTTTGTAACCCTGCCTCCAGTCTCCCAAGCTCCTTCCCTTCGTATAGCAAAACGTCTCCATCATAGTAATGGTCCTTAGTGATTTAGCAGTGGTTGCCAGAATGCCTCCTAGGCCCCTGGTTGCTGCAGCACTATTTCTAAAATGGCACCAGCTGCTCTCAGGTGCCCCTTTGCCTATATAACATGATAGGGGTAAAGACAGGTGCTAATGAGCCCATATAAAATGGCTGCTTAGGTTTTCTTCTTTCTCCCTTACCCCCTAATAAATCTCTCCCCTGATGTAAGATAGTTATTAAAACATCTTTTTTTTTATAGAGTTCTGAACAGCTGCTTTCTAACTTCATGTTGCAGTGGGAAGTGTTAGGGGCTGACTGATAAGAATTCATGGAGCTTATCTGTGTACAACAGCAGCAATACTGATCATACCGATGTGCTTCAGCCTGGGGACCATAAGTGCTTGCAGGTCTACTAATGCAATGCAGGATGCCAAAGGATCGAATGCTTGTATCATGCTGTGCATGTTTATTTAGAATCAGCTAAAATTTAAGACTGCTTGAGACCGCTTACAAAGTGACAGCTGAGCTGCAAATGTTTTTCCCATGGAGAGGTGAAGTTAAAACCTTGCAGATGAGACTCTTATCATGAAGAGATGCTGTTGTGCTGCTGTGATTAAAAGAACAAAGGAAGAGATAGATATTTCCTTTCCTCTTCTGTCCTCTCTGCTGATGCTGAAGGCTGAAGATTTACTGGGACAGGCAGTCGGTGCTTGAGTAGTTTCAGTCTAGCAAGAAAGTGAAAATGGAACCATTGATAGTTGGCAATTTGAATTTGCATGTTTGATGCATGCATACCCACTGGCATTGCAATGTGTGAATTTTTCTCAACATCATGTATGCAATTTGTTTTAAGCAAATGATTCACTGTTCGACTCATACGTTAGATTTCATTTTTTTAGGACAATCTTTGTTTTCTAATTCATCTTTTCAATTAGAAAATTATGGTCTGACCAATATTATCTGTCTTTTAGAGTAATTGTACCATTAAGTCATCTTAAAATATGGCTTATTGACCTCAATCAACTTCATACTAGTTGGGTCCCTAATTTAGACAGAGTAGATCAGTTAGATATAAATCATGTAGTAGATTTTTGGTTCCATATTTTGATTGTTGATAAAATAGCTCCGCTCAAACAAGTGACCTTTCACTGCTCAACTAACGTTCCCTGATTTAATAAGTCACTTTTACAGCATCAACAAAGGCTGTGGAAGCATCAACAATATTGGCCCAAAATGCAAACCTTAGAGGCCCAAACAAAATATAATCTTACTCTGAAACAATAGAGATTAACTGTGGATAATGCCAAAAATTTTATTTTGGACACCAAATTTAATAAGCTGAAAACAGATCATTGGAATTATTTACAACTGAAAAATCACACATGAATAATACTTCTACTCAGATACAGGCTTTTGAAATCTCCTCTGATCAATTCATTGAATATCTACATGCCAAAATGACCTCATTATATGCAAATGCTGTGACTAATATCATTTGAAAATTAAAAAGAGCCCGAAGAATCCCAAACAATTGAAATAAAAGACAGGAAGGGAAACCACCATCAAGGAATCAGAGCAAATAATCCTGCTTCAACAAATGTAACTAATCTTTTAAAACTGTAGATCTATGGTATCAGCAAGCCAATTGGTGTGCCTTTCATTGTATGGGCCATCCACCACTTTGAAATTAAGGTCAATTTTTTTTTTTAATTTTTGTTATGTGTAAATAAAAAATATATTAATAGAGAGACAGCTAGTCTTATTTTTGGAAAAAAAAAGCCTACAAGTCTTATTCTGAGTAGAAAAAAGTTTACGCAAAGGTCTCACAAGTCTTATTTTGCAATTTGAGAACAACAAGCCCAATAAAGGCCAGTGTTTTGCAAAATGCTTCCTCAGAGCTAAGTAGTGTTAAGCATCGTGGCAACTTCAGAATTCATAGACTGTTGTCTTTAAATCCAAATAAGAAATATATTTAGTGAATATCTGAAATAAAATTTAAAAATACTTATTTGTAGCTGATCAATACCATAGTTTTCTATGGATGCAAAGTCTCAGAGTTTTCAGAGAGAGTAACCAAGGGAGAAGACAACTCATTTTTAAATGCTGAAAGATGCCAAATGATGTAATCGTGTCACAGCCGGTTGATGGTGTGATCCAAGCTGACAAAGCAATGCCTAAAATGACAAATAAGAAATAAGCAATATATACGTAATAATATCGATTACCCCCAAAACACACCTAAGTCCAAGTTGGAGTTCAGAACATTCGGTGAAACAGTACTAAGATTGTGCAAGGAAGATTCCATGGGGTGGATATTACACTGGCTAAAATTTATGTCACAAATGAGAATGTGACCTCTTTTTTTCTGTGATCTATTTAAAAAAACCAAACTTAGATTTCATACAAAAGGAATTACTTTTTTTGTGTGTGTGTGGTAGGGAGAGGGAATAAACTTTAACTGTACCCTTCCACCATCTGAATCTTCTGAGAATAAATTCTGTAACAGAGCTGATGCCAGAGCAATTCATTTTAAAATTGCATATTATGATATGTATGATGCTTTGGTTGAAACACACAGGGTAGAGAGAGCATAAACTGATTTTTCACAGGTCCATAAAACATACTCCCACACTGATTTTTGGTTCCAATTTAATGATATAAAATCATCATTAAAAACATGTGAGGTGGCTCCCATTCTGTTGTCTGATCATGTCTCTATTAAAATTACATTGGAGGGTCTACAAGAAGAGCTTCCACAGAGAAATACATTACTGCTTAATGATACAGTTTTTAGAGATAAGCTTGTTTTGGCATGGTAAGAATACTTGTGATTTAATTATAACAATGAGGTTGACTTATTTACTGCCTGGGATACTGCCAACTTTCTTTCTTACATGGCAGTATCTCTTCTTTGGCAGCATAAAAATGAAGCAATTGGCAGCTAAATCAGAGCTCTTAAAGAAGTACTGATTAATTTGGAATCAATACATACGAAGAAAAAATGATGTTACACTAATGAGTGAATTTTCAAAGCAGTTTCCTGTGTAAATGTTGCGTTCGGGCCTGCTCTTCGCCCTCGCTCCACCCTCTCTACCTCTGTGGTGACTCCCTCTGGGCCTGATGGATGGCTTGCTGCCGCGGCGTCTCCATGCCGCTTCTCCCCGGCGTCCCCGGACCTGCTCGACGCTGCGGATCCACCATGATCCTGATGACGTAGGGTGCGCCCGCACATGCTCTGAAGTATGTACCAGCAAGGGCGCGAACCTCAGGGGCGTCCCCCTGTATTGACATCATCCGCTTCCAACACAAAAGGTCTTCACTTGCGCTTGCTATTCAAGTTAGCAAGGACTCCAACGGACTACGAAGGACTACGAATCATACTCGGTCTTGGTATATGGATTTGTCCAAGCTGCTCTGCCTCCTCGGACTTACCAGGGGTACCTGCTCCTCGGATGCCTCGCTCTCTTTTCTCTATTTCAGATTGCAGATAGGAACCGGTACTCGCTCTTCAAGGGCCCACGTTCCTAAAGACTCTGAAGATTCTCTACTACCTAGAAGCTATTACAAATACAGACAATTGTGAGTTGCCACCGCTCTCTCAGAGCTTTCCCTGTAACCAGGTACTCGCTCCTCGAGGGCTTAACTCTTTCCAGCTACTGAGCCTTCTTAAGATTCTATGTGAAATTGTCATCTACTACTGGCTATGTATACAGCATACCCTGTCTATTCACTATCTATAGTCTCTCTGCAGCTCAGCAACCCTGGGATCACATTTCCAGTATCTGAGGGACTTCAGCCCTGCCGGGCATACTAACTCACTACTGCCACCTCTGGTGGTTCTACTAACCTGTCTAATAAAAGAACTATCTGTGTCTGTATCCATACTCAAGCCTGGCCGGTGGTCCCTCTCAGGATATCCTCTTGTGGGCACTGTCATCTGTCTTTGACCCAAGGATTCACCTATTTACTACAGTGTGCTCACTCCTCCCATTTCAGGAACTGAGCATAACAGAGTGCTAGCTCTCATTTATGTCTCTGCCCATCAGACTTCAGAACCATAACAGATTGCAACTCAGCACGTAGATTATAACAGAGTGCCAATTCCTCCCCTCTGGAGAAGCAAACCTCTAACAGATCGCTAACTCCTCCCTCCTGGAGAGCTCACTCATAACAGATTGCTAACTCCCTAGCAGGTTCCTAACAGATTGCTAACTCCTCCCCTCTGGAGGAGCAGATCATACAGATTGCTAACTCCTCCCCTCTGGAGGAGCAGATTCCTAACAGTAAAAATAGCATATGCACGCATAGATAGTAATTTTTAAACAGGCGTGCGGGCGCACATATGGGCACATTTGTCAGTTCGCACCCAGGGAAGTGATCATTTTATAACATACATGTAAAGATGCATGCATGTTATAAAATAGCCTGGAAGCACATACATGTGTGCTCAATTTTAAATGTACACACACATGTGCATGCAAATCCTCTATCTACCATATAAGTGGAGACATTTTACAAGGAAAGCACGCTGACACCATTAGCTGTTTTTCCAGTTCATTCCCAATTCACCCAGTTAAGGGATAGGACTTCCAAACTCCCCTACTTTAATAGCCTCCCTTCCCCCCTTTTAACTTTGACCCTTAAAACCCCAGTGAATTGCTTAAATATTTTTGTTTTAAAACTTACATGTCATTCATAGCAGAAGTAAGGTTATGTGGTAGGTGATCTTGGTGCGAACAAATTTCCAAGTGTGAATCCCAGAATGCCCATGGCCCACCTAGACCACACCCATGCCCCATCCCTTTTTCTAAACTTTTTATTTGTGTGCACAGCAGGAGATACGCGTCTACACGGGAAGCTTTTAAAATCTGCTCAGTATTGGGAGAATTTTAAATCCCCCCTGCTCGTAAAGTCCGGGGGTTATGCATGTAGTGGGCCTTGTGTGCACTGTGCGTATTTTAGAAGAGGCCTGGTTGCGCTTGTAACTCACATTTTGCGCACAAGATCTGGGCCTCACAAAAGGGGTGGTCTGGAGGGGCGGGGCAGGGGGTGGGGCAGGGTGGAGCTGGAGGTGGCTGGTACAGCGGCACTTCAGGTTGGGTCCTGAAGTAAGTTGTGAAATTTAAAAAAAAAGCAAGGAGAAAGGCAGGAATTAGGGGTTGGGGAGGAGAGGGGAAGGGGAAGGGAGGTTAGGGTAGGGGGTAGAGAACTGGGGAAGGTAGGAATGTGTCGCCATGTGAAACTAGCAAAAATCTACCCGCTATGCCGGCATGCGCATGTTATAAAATCGGCATGTCCTTGTATGCGTGCCAGATAGCCTGTATACATGGACGCGTGTGCACACCTATTAAAATCTACCCTTATGTACCACACATATAAATGTTAAGAGTACCCATGTATTTTTGGTTTGCATATGAATTTTAGTGTGGAAAAAAATAGAGGAAGACTAGGAGAGTTCCATGGTGGGGTTCTTGAATATTGCTATTTTCTAAGAAATATAGTTGCTTTTTTCTGATACATTACTGAACGTGTTCATACCCTGTTCCACCTGCTAATTCACTTGTTTTAGCAAAATTGGACTCCTCTGTTGCTTGCAATTTTTGGGTGGGAGGTCTAGGTAAGCTGGTAGGGGTTCATGATGAAATACTAGAAGGTCTAGCTGAACTGGAAAAGGACTGGGTGAACTGGCAGAGATAGCGACAAACTGGGGATTCTAAGTATGCATGCAAATAGGTATTTTCAAACAAAGATCTAGATTTATCATTTTGCTATAAATTTCGCATGAATAGTGCTGAGATAAAAAAAAGAGGGGATGGGAGTACCCAAACAGGATTTTCCATGTCTTAGCCTGGAGAGAGGGAGAGTGAGAGTCTCTTTATGGGTTCTTTTATAAGTAAACGTTTTATACCACTGTAGGAGGGGCAACCAGTAACTCGGGGTGAGGTTTTGGTGGTGGCCTAGGTTTTGGGGTGGTATTTTATATGCACAGTCAGAGGTATGAACAGCACAGTACAGATCAGTGAAGATTTGATGTGACTTGGAGTGAGGAAAGGTGCACAAAAATGAGATTTGTACAGTGTATTCTCGACCTGAGGAAAGGTACACAAAGATGAGATTTGTACAGTGTACTCTCCACCTAGCTTGATAGCAGCTAGTGCAAGTACTGGAGCTTGAATAAACGTGCTCATGCAAAAAAGGAGCAGGCCACAGGTGATCCTGGGTGGGGCTAACATTTACATGCATAAATTGCTATTTTATAACCAGCAAAAGCGGCACACATATGGCTGTTACCTGTGCATATTTACAATTACTAATTATCTGATCTAAGTCAGAATGGAATACTAAAAGGGTGAGGAATCTGGGTAAACTGGGGAGTTCATGCTAAAGAACTGGGGGGAGGGGCGGGGTCTTGATCTAGAGATAGACTGGGCAAAGTGGTAGACTAACTAGTAAAACTGGTAATTTCCTTAACTTACGCATGTTATAAAGTTGGATGATTTTCACGCAAAAAAGTCAATAAGTGCTAAGGAAAATATGCAAATTTCATTTTCTCATGTAAATTATTAAAATTAGGAGCACATATCCACATAAGTAGTAGATGTCCACCACTTATCCAGATAAATCTTCAAATTCTAGTTAACTATCTATGCTTACTTATCCGCCTGTGTAGCACTTTTCTTTTACTTATGCGACTATCTTACATAGCCGGTTAAGTCTTCACAGCTCTACTTAGGAAGATAGGTCACCACAGTGCTACTTAGCTGAATATTTGTTGCCACTTAGACAGATCAGTCAACATGTTTGTGGCTATGTTTAAAATACATGCCGCATAATTTTTATGTGAACATGTTGGGTAGGCGTATTTTATATTTAGTGTTCGCATTTGCACTCACAATATAAAATATGTATGTATGTGCACATGTCCATATACCTGTATGCTTTAAAGATATCCTTATACTATAGAAAATACCTGTTGCACATTTAAATCTGGGTATTTATTAATGCAATGTCACAATTAATTCACATATAAAATATATGCATGTATGTTTATAAAATGGTTAAAGGAAGTATGTGGGGGGGGGGGGGGGGGTTTGCATTGCAAATATATGTGCATACTGAAATATATGTGTGTACATTTAGAGCAGAAATATGCTATATTTTATAAACTGTGAAGCTCCCACTGTACAGTTTATAAAATACTAGCATTAATCTCTGCATATCAGTTTACACACACAAATGCTGAACCACAGATAAGTTTAAAAGTTAGGATACCTGGGAGATATTTAGAGCCCATAATGAGGAAAACTCCTTAGAAGCCTCTTGAATAGCAAATTATTTGCAGCTGACAAGACAGCATTTTTATGAGACTGCCAATAAGAATAGTAAACTATTTTTATGGCAATTAAAGAAAGTCTAATTTACAAGGAGAGATAAGATTAAAAATGGTTGTGGAAACAGTACATATAAATCCAATAGAGAAAAGTGCCTGGCATTGCTTAGGGTATTTGGTCTACACAAGCCTCTGTGTGTGTGCCTTTGTCTATGGGTATCTGTGTCTGTGGGTGTCTGCCTCTGCCTATGTGAGTCTGCCTGCATGTGATGTGCCTGTGCCTGCCTGTGTATTTGGGGACCTGTGCCTGAGTCTGTGTGTAAGTGCCTTTGGCTGTATATGTGTTTAGTGGGGGCTTGTTCCTGTGTATGTGTGTGTGTGTCTCTGCCTGTGTGTATCTGTATGTGTGTCTGCCTATTGTGTGTGTGTATCTGCTTATGCTTGCTTGTGTATGTGCCTGGGAGTGTGCCTATTTGTGTGAGTGTGTGTGTGTGCACATGTTTGTGTTTGGGAGCCTCTTTGTGTGTGCCTGTGTGTATATGTGTGTGTGTGTGTGTAAGCCTATGTGTGCGGCTATGTGTGTATGAGTGTGGCTATTTGTGTATGTGTGCCTTTATGTGTGTTGGAGTCTAAGTATGTATGAGTGTGTGTGTGTGTATGTGTGTGAATATACTTGCCTCTGTGTGTGTGGTGTCTGCTTATATGCTTGTGTGAATGTGCCTATGTGTGTGTGCATGTATGTGTGTGTCTGTATATGAGTGTGAGAAGGCTTTGCAGACAGAGCATATTGTCTTTGCACAGTGCAGCTTCCACTGATCAGGGTACTACTTGGTGGCTACAGACAGACAAGACGATGTGACTGACTGAAACAAGCCTTATATATATATATATATATATATATATATATATATATATATATATATATATATATATATATATATATATATATATCGTATTTTCCGGCATATAAGATTTATTTATTTAGCATTTTTCTATACCGACCTTCAAAGTTAAATACCTTATCAGGTCGGTTTACATCGAACAGGGACATAAACAGTAAACATAAACAACTTATTATAATCAGGAGAAAAACAAAGTTACATTTAACAAGGACTGCAAAACTTGGAAGCTTAGAACAGCTGGAAAGAAGGCTTAAAAGGGTAGTAAGTTAAGAAACTAAGACCTAAAAGTCCGTGCTAGTGCTAGTTGAGCTGTTATGAAAGTACTGATGCTTGTGAAGTATTTAGAGAGGATCTGGGTTCCATTGCTCATGAGCCGGTTCATCGTCTAATGTGTGTCTGAGGGGTCCGGGAAGGCTTGGCGGAACAACCAAGTCTTGAGTTTTTTCTTAAATGTTACTAGGCAGGGTTCCAGCCTGAGATCTGCTGGGAGGTTGTTCCAGATGGCTGGGCCTGCTATAGAGAACGCTCGGTCTTTGGTCGTGATGAGGCGCGTGGCTTTGGTTGTGGGGGGTTGAAGTGCTCCTTTGTAGTTTTCTCTAATCGGTCTGCTGGAGGTATGGAGTCCGAAAGGGATTTCGAGATCGAGGTGAAGGTGATTATGGATGGATTTATGTATTAAAGTGAGTGATTTGTGCAGGACTCTGAAGTTGACTGGTAGCCAGTGTAGGTTTCGGAGGATGGGAGTAATATGCTCTCTCCGGCCGGTGCTGGTCAAAATTCTGGCCGCGGCGTTCTGTATCATCTGCAGCGGCCTGGTGGTTGAGCTGGGAAGGCCTGTGAGGAGAGCGCTGCAGTAGTCTATTTTAGCGAATATTAAGGATTGGAGAACTGTCCTGAAATCATGGAAGAATAGGAGAGGTTTGAGTCTTTTTAGTACCTGTAGTCTGTGGAAGCAGTCTTTGGTTGTGGTGTTGATCATTTTCTTTAGATTGAGGCGGTTGTCTAATATGACCCCGAGATCTCTTACATGAGTATGGGTGAGATGGGAGTTGTGGTGTGAGTTGTGTTGGGTCTGAGGAGTGAGGTTGTCTTGGTTGGAGGAAATGAGGAGTAGTTCAGTCTTTGAGGCATTGAGAACTAAATTAAGACTGCTGAGGAGACTGGTGATAGATTGTAGGCAGTTGTTCCAGATCGAGAGTGATTTGGTAATGGATTCTGTTATGGGAATCAGAATCTGCACGTCATCGGCGTAAATGTAGTGAATTAAGTTGAGACTAGTTAACAGATGGCAGAGGGGGAGGAGGTAGACGTTGAATAGAGTGGGAGATAGTGATGATCCTTGGGGTACACCACGGGAAGAATTTGTCGACGGCGATTCTTTATTATTAATCTTGACTTTAAAGCTTCTATTACTAAGGAAAGACTTGAACCATCTGTGGGCTGTTCCGGAAATGCCTATGTCTGACAGGCGATTCAGGAGGATGGAGTGGTTGACGGTGTCGAATGCCGCCGAGATGTCAAGGAGAATTAGAAGAAATGAGTGGCCTTTGTCCAGCCCCATAATAATATGGTCTGTTAGAGAAATGAGAAGGGTTTCCGTGTTGCGTGATTTGCGGAAACCATATTGGGAAGGGTACAGAAAGTTGTGATCCTCTAGGTAATCTGAGAGCTGGGAGTTTACCAGTTTCTCTGTAAGTTTGGCTAAGAAAGGAAGATTGGAGATGGGGCGGAAATTAGCTAATTCGCTAGGGTCCAGGTTGTGTTTCTTCAGGAGGGGTTTAAGGGCTGCGTTTTTTAGACTATCTGGGTACATTCCTTGACTTAAGCAGCAGTTAAAGATGAGTTTTTAACCCCTGAAAATCTTCTCAAAAGTCGGGGGTCGTCTTATATGCCGGGTGTCGTCTTATAAGGCGTATATTTGCTGGCGTATAGGACGCACTTTTTTCCCCTGAAAATAGGTGAAAAATAAGGAGTGTGTCCTATGCGCCGGTAATCCAAATTTACAGCGTCTGGTGGATTCCCCGCGCCCTCGCTCCCCGATTGGCCGATGCGCTCTTGCTCCCCGAGTCACTCACCCTCACCTCCGGACGCCGTAGAAATTGATTCTCCGTACTCTCGCTCCTCGAGTCACTCCCCCCGGATGCTGTAAAATGTTCATTCTTCGCTACCCGATTGGCCGGTGCTGGGCAAAAGGGGCTTGCTTCATCAAAAAATATGGTAGAAAATTACAGTATTTTTTTCCTTAAAAATGTGTATAAAAAAAGGGGGGGGGGGGCATCTGCGCCGCTTCACTGCAGTCCTCAGGAGCGAGATCTGAGAGGCAGAGAAGGAGGTACCGGTAATAGGATACAAGGGCGGGCCATAGGGATGCGTTACCGCTCTGATAGTCTTAGAGACAGGGAGGGCTGGGTAGGCAGGGAGAGATGACCAATCCAAGCAGGATATGTATACAACCACCAGCCAAGAAGGGTAGTCTTATACGGCAAGTATATCCCAAACTCTATATTTTAACTGGAAAAGTTGGGGGGTCGTCTTATACGCCCAGTCGTCTTATATGCCGGAAATATGGTATATAGAAATAGATATAGATATATAGATAGATAGATCATAATATATCTCACAATTAAAATCTCCCTTAGATGAGATATCTGACTGGCCAGGAACTCTTAAATTACTTAAGTTGCAAGATTATATTAAAGAACATATTGATCATTCTTTCACACCAGATGAGGTCTATGCATCTTTTAAAAGCATGAGAAAGAAACAATATCAACAGGTTCATATTCATTACCAGCAGAGTTTTCTAAATGTTTCTTAGTGAATCTTGCTCCTATGATGTTGGAGATCTTTAATGCTGTCCCCGCACTATGGAAGACTCCCCTCTTTGTTTCATACTGCCACCATTTCTGTCCTTCCTAAAGAGGGGAAATATTTCTTATTGTTCTCTAATTATAGGCCCATGTATTTGCTAAATGTAGATTTCAAAATATTTGCCAAGATGTTGTGTTTATGTACTGAAAATTATGTACCTCAAATTATTCCCCCAGACCAAGCATGGGTTATCAAATAGCAGTATGGCTTAGATTACATTAATCATTTGATTACATGTATCTAAGATCTTCTTGGGGAGATCAGCTATCCTAGTTCTAGATATTGAAAAAGCTTCAGACAGGGTGGAATGGTCTTACCTATTTTGTATTTTATCCCATTTTAGCTTTGGCGTTAACCTGATAGATTGGATGAAAGCCTTATATTTTCCTTTTTTCGCTTTGTTTGGTATATGTGAATGTTTAGAGATCTATACCTTTCCAATTATCTCATGGAACTTGCCAGGGGTGTTCCCTATCCCCCTTGCTATTTGCCTTGTCTATATAACTCTTGGCAGAATCTCTGGAAAGCTGATGATATTCCAGGTGTGAAAATTGGAAGGCGAGCGGTGGGGGAAACTCATTCTAATTCTTTTACGGAGATGACACTTTAGCACAGAGCTTTCCAAACTGTGTGTCGGGACACGTTAGTGTGTCGCCTGCAGTGTGCAGGTGTGTCGCGCAAGCCCGGTCAACTCTGATGCGAGTTTGGGCTTTTTTTTTCTAGAGATTCACTTTTTTTTTTCAGTTTATGGGTTGCTTATTATTGGGTGATTTTTGCTGTCAATCGCGTTTTTTGGGGGGGCTTGGTGGCTGCTGCTGCCGATGAGGCCTGGCCATGAGGAGTACTGACTGCAAGCAGCAGTGTCCGGTGATCATGGAAGGGAGTGAAGCACTTAACTGGCAACAATCAAAAAGACGAGGTACATGAGTGTGGGGGCCAGACATGTGCTGGGGGGGAGAGAGATGAGTGAGTGGGGGGCCAGACATGTGCTGGGGGGAGGAGAGAGATGAGTGTGTGGGGGACAGACAATTTGTTTTATTATTGTTTCTCATAAATTATAACAATAACATGAATCTTGGAATATTATATATTTTTAATATAAATTTAAGGTTTTCATGAGATAGGTTGTGTCGTGAAACATTTTATTTATGTATATATTTAAGGAAACATACATAAATTGTCGAAATATGTTTCGTTCGTTTTAACCTTTAACCTCTGGTTTACTAGTAGACTGAATTACCGTGTCGTGAAATTATGTTTGTCTAAAAAGTGTGTCACCAACATGAAAAGTTTGGAAAGCTCTGCTTTAGCATATTGAAGAGACCCTGAAATCTCTCTTGGTTAAGCAAGTACAGCAGTTTGGATGCCAGTTCATTTACTACTATTTAGTACATTTTTCTAAATCCATTTTGATGTCTTGCAAAAATCGGAATCCAGATAGTCAGAAGGTGATATCAAGAGTTTATGTATATATGTAATTATTATTTATTTAAACCATTTTATATTGCACTATTTCCTTAAATTCAACGTGGATTATATTTTTTACATACATAAACAGGATATAAGACTTCACAATATGTGCACAAGATAAACAAAATATAAAACATTACAGTGTATACATAAAAATAAAATAAAAAATAAAATACATTAGTAAAATATACTGCAATCACTCATCTACTAGCACCTTGATATAACTATCTTGAATATGCCTGAATAAAAAGAAAAACCTTAACTTTCTTCCTGAAGCTTAAGTAATCTTGCTCCTGTCAAACATGCAAAGGTAATGAATTCCATAATTGAGATATGGCCAAGGAAAATGCACATTGCCTAGTTTGTAATTGGAAATCAGAAGCAGAAGGACAAGTAGGCTTATGTTGAAATGACATGTTATGGGAAGGCACATAACAATGTAATCAATTTGAAAGACAAAATGCTTCTGAATAAATTGCTTTATGTGCTATAGTTAGTTCCTTAAACTGAATTCTCTCCTGCACTCCAATGTAACTCTTTCTTTTAAGTAGTTAATGTCATTCCCCAACCCAATCTGCAGACCATATGGACAGCAGCATTTTGTACCAAGTCCAAAACCTGGAGGAGACATTTAGGCAACCCTAAATATAAAGAGTTGCAATAGTCAAGATTACTTAACATGACACCCTCGACTACCATCTGAAAGTGAACACTAGACAATATATGCTTCAAAGGATGAATCAATTTCAATTTAGAAAAGGAGATCTTTGCCAAATTACTTATCTGTGGGGCTGCACTGAAACTCACAAGTAGTGTTGGGAAAATATTTTCACCCAGCCATAGACACACTACTGTTCTACTGTTGTTCTCCTCCTGTTGTTAATAATGGTCATAGCCTTAAAAAGCTCAGCATATGGAACATCAGCAGCAGCCAGGCTAGGAATATAAAGCTGGATGTCATCAGCATATAATTTAAATAAAAACCCAAGGAATCCATTGTGTCTCCTAACATATGCATGTACTGTATATATTAAACAGACAGATGAAAACGAGAAGACTTGTGGAACCACCCAGAGATATAGGAAACCAATCTGAACCAATATTATTGAAATAGACTTACTGCTGTCACCCATCCAAATATGACTGGAACCACTGCAACACTACTCCACTTATGCCCATTTCACATAATTTCATTAACAAATTGGCATGGGGATAGCATCAAATACAGAAGTGATAACAATCTGAACAAGTATTCCAGTTTTGTTCTGTTTTTTTTTTTGCTCTAAATCTTTATATATAACATCTAACAGAGATATTGAAAGTGTCTCAGTCCCATAATCCTTGTGAAAACTAAAATGTTCCTTTTGTAATCCTTTATTCATTTCTAAACAAATCTTCTAACTGTATCAAGACCCATTTTTCCAACATTTTATTACGAGAACAAAGGTTAGAAACTGGCCAATAATTACATAGTGTCTGGGATGATTCAGAATGCTTTTTTAAGACAGGCATTATTTTTCCCTGTTTTAAATATGGCTGGAACTTCATCTCACTCTAATATCCCAAAAAAAGGCAGGGATTCAAAATACAGTACTTTGATTTTATCCTAGAAACAATATATTTTAGTTTCAACAATTTTTATTGGAATGAAATCAAAAAGACTTGGGATGCAGGGTTGCTGATGCATCCATAAGTGAAGACAGAGAAGTATGACAATACAAATAAAGATAAAATGCCCTTATCCTCTCTCCTTTCCCACCCACCTGCCCTCCCCCTCCCATAACAATAAAGCAAGACCAGCACTGTGTCGATGATTAATGGAGAAACCAAGCTCAGGTAACAGTACTAAATCAGTCATTCAATATCAGACTCCTGGTACGATGTGGCAGCGCTTGTATTAACCTTACCAAGTGGACAGAAATGTTCACCTGTGAAGGGGAGAAATCCGTGATGCCATATTGTCTATCTGCATCATGTGATGTAGAGAATTGCACCACACCCAAAAGGAGGGAATGTCATGCCCTTTTCCAGTAAAGGAGACTCAATCATTTCCCAACTGTATTCACTTTTTAATGAACAAACGAGGTCCAGATCACTGGACCAACAATGGAGGACTGCAGTCAAATAGCAGTACCTTTGGAGACAAAGGGACTAAGATGCCCAAGAGGTCATCAACATAATTCGTGATACGACCCCAAAATCGCTTAATGGGAGGGCATGCCCAAAAGGAGTGAGACAGAGTACCAATAACCATGTGGCATTTCTCATAGGTCGCAGAAAAGAATAGTTTAGAGTGAAACATAATTTGCTGAGAAACATATGCTCTCTGAAGGAATTTGTACTGCATTTCTCGATAATACATATTAGTAGATATAGTTGATAAATGTTTGAAACAAGATTGAAGGATAGATGGATTAATCATAAATACTCCATCTTTGTTCCATCGTTCTGCTAAAACAGGGCAGATACCTACCCTTATGAGTTTTTAAAAACCTTTATAATATGTAGACAAAGACAGGGGTTGTGGTTTTTCAAATAGAAGCAGAGCATCCAAGGAGTGAAAGATGGCTAGTTTATAGATTTTGGAGATAGGAATTTAACATAATGTTGTATTTGCATATTGGAAAATGAATGAGTGTTACATAAACCATTTAAATCTTTCAACCTATGAAATGTAAAGATTTTACCTTCATCATTGAGGACATGTCCCAACTGAATAATTCCCTGAGAGACCCAAAAGTGAAACTCAGCTGATTGAGAGCAGGGAGTAAACTCAAGATTACCTTGGAGTGGCAGTAAGTAGGATCATAATCGGGGCATCCCCATCCATTTAATTAAGTGGGTCCACACCTGCCTAATTGGAGAAATTAAAATATTATGCTGTAGGGAAAATGGGAGACTGTCTGAAGACACCAGCAAGACATATCGCAGGTCCAAGGGGGCCAACAGTACATTGTCAGTGGAAAGATTCACTTAAAAGGAGCTACCTAAAAGCCACTCCCACACAGTGCACAGATTACTAGCCAAATTATAGATGGCTAAAACGAGAACCCCCAGGCCTTCTCAGCCCCATCTTTCTTTCAACCACCTCAAAGGGATTCATGGCTTTTTGCCCCTCCTAATGAAGGAGCATAATATTTTGTCCATACTTAATATGTAGGGGTAAGTTCTGAAAGACATAAAGCCACTTGGGCAGGATAATCATCTTAAATAAATTAATATGCCCCCCCCCCCCCCAGGGAAAGCGACATGTCATGCCATGACCTCATCTTATCTTGGGAAACTTTTAACAGAGTGGATATATTTATACCATGGAGATCTGATAAATTGGTGGAGAGATAAACACCAAAATATTGAAGGGTATCGTCAGCCCAGTATAAGGGAAAAGATTCCCCCCATCTTTCTTTAAGGGCTTCAGCAAAGGCCAAGGCTTCAGATTTCTCCTGATTTAAACGAAGGCCTGAGAAAGCACCAAACTCCTGAAATATCATTAAAAGAGAATGCAAGGATCATTTGGGATCTGTTTAAAATATCAAGATATCATCAATGGCAGCATATTTAAACAATTCCCTCTGAAGCTTTACCCCCCTCACCGTATTAGCACATCGAATAAACAGAAGAAGGGGTTCCAAATTTAAAAGAAAGGGAGAAAGGGGACAACCCTGTCGGGTGCCCCTAGTGACAGGAAAGGCTTCCAATTGTGATCTATTAGCAATAATAGATGCAGTTGGATCATGGTAAAGCAATTGAACCACATCAAAGAAAAGCCCCTCTATCCCCATACATTGTAAAAGGTGAAATAAATATCCCCACTCTACCCTATCAGTTTTTCAGTGTCAAAGCTTACCACAATTTAGGATTCTTCTACTCTACTACAAAGTGCCATAGCTGTCAACACAAGTCTAATGTTAATAAGGGCATAGTGTTTCCTGACAAAGTCCACTTGTCCTGGCCTAATGAGGGAAGGTAAACTATCAGCCAATCAGTCTGCCAACATTTTTGCTAGCAGCTTTTGGTCAAAGTTTAGTAAAGAAATGGGTCGATACGATGCTGGAGAAAGTGGGTCTTTACCTGGCTTAGGGATAAGGGTTATATTGGCTGTATTAGTGTGAGCAGGGTAAGCACCCGATTTGATCAAGGCATTGAAGGCTAAAGATAAAGGGGCACCAAGGGAATCAACTAAGCTTTGTAAAATTCAGCATTGACCCCATCAGGGTCTGTGGTCTTAAATCATTTTGCCTGGCGAATAGCCACTTTAACCTCCTCCACAGTGATTGGTTGGTTCAGCCAAGTACACTGGTCTGGAGTCAGACAGGGGAGATTAATTTGCGCACACAAATTGACACATTTCTCTTTATCTCAGCCTTCAGAATTATAAAGGCCCAAATAATATTTCTGGAAATTGCATAATATTGTGGGGGTATCATTGACAACTCGGCCAGAGAGGTATCTTGAAGCATTAATGTACCGAGGACCACGAGCGGTTTTAATCAGATTGGCCATCAGTTTCCCTGATTTGTTGCTGATTTGAAATAGTTTAAACTGATAGTACATTAAACTCATTTTAGCTCGTTGATGAATAAGGGAATTGATGGCCACTTGTATCGACAGGAAACACTCCTTGATAGAGCGAGTATTAGAGTGCAATAAAGCTCTTTTGACATCTTACTGTTGACCACTCAAGGATAAAAGGCATTTGTCTAACATCCTCCTCCTATGGGTCAAGTAAGAAATAATATCCCCATGCAATACAGCCTTCACAGCATACCAAAACAAGATGGGATCGTTCATGTGTGCTCCATTCAATTGTGAGTAATCATTCCATTTAGAGTGGAGAAAATCATGGAAATGGGAATCACCAGCTAAAAAATAAGGAAAGCGCCAAACAAAAGAGGGCTGAATGAGTGAAGACCATGAGAATTCAATCCAAATGGGAGCATGAACAGAAATGATGTCATCAATGCCCTTATCACTGATTTTGGAAAAAATGTGATTGCTAACTAAAAGATAATCTAGCCTAGAATAGGTAGCATAGGCGTGGGACAAATGAGTAAAGTCCTTGTCAGTGGGGTGTAGTATCCTCCAGGAATCTACCAGGTGTAAGGAGTTTTCAAGAAAAGAAATCCCCTTACTGGGCCTGCTCTCCACCTGGCTAGAATGGGATTTGTCTAACGGGGGATCTCTGGTAGCACTGAAATCCCTACCCACCACAATAGCATACTCTAAGTAGGGGAGAAGGAGTCTGTAAATATCCCCAAAAAAGGCGGGTTTGTAATTGTTTGGGGCATAATGGTTACATAGGACGATGGGAATGTGATTACAATTATCAATTAAAATAATATATCGCCCATGAGGGTATTTAATTTCTTTCTGAATGGTGATAGGCAGATGCTTATTGATCAAAATGGCTACCCCTGCAGACTTGGTGGATGCGGATGCATAATGGACAGTCCCTATCCAATTTTGGCCCAATTTTTTATGTTCCAAATCGGTGAGATGGGTTTCTTGTAAAAATGCCAGGCCTGCCACCTTTCTCTTTAAAGTAGTAAGAATTTTGGATCTCTTAATAAGGGAATGTAAACCACAAACATTCCAGGAGAATATGCGAGTCCCTCGATTAGTCAGTCATGCTTCTCGTAAATAAAAAATAACAAGATTTGCAAATCACATACTGAATGATGACCATCCCAGCAGGGGCCCCAATCCGAACAGGAGTCTGGAAATGTATTCTGAAATGGCTTCAGGAACACAAACCTATTAACACAGCACATAAACATTATGGGCCAGATTTTCAAAGGGGTATGCACGTAAGATATGCTCATACCCCCCGAAAACCTGGCCCAAACACCCCCTGCGCGCGCCGAGCCTATGTTGCATAGGCTACCGGCGCGCGCAAAGCCCCGGGATGTGCGTAAGTCCCGGGGCTTTCCTGAGGGGGGAGTTTCGGGGGGGGTGTCATGATCCGCGCGTCATCAGGGGGCGTGTCGAGGGGGCGTGACGCGTTCAGCGCGTCATCCAGGGGTGGCGCCGCGGGCATGGTTTCGGCCCGGGGGTGTTCCGGGGGCGTGGCCGTGGCCTCCGGACCAGCCCCCTGACTGGAACATGGAGCGCGGCAGCCAGCCCGGCACGCGCAAAGTTACGCCTGCTTCGAGCAGGCATAACTTTCGTGATAGAGGTAAGGGGGGTTTAGATAGGGCCGGGGGGGGGGGTGGGTTAGGTAGGGGAAAGGAGGGGAAGGTGGAGGGAGGGAACGGAGGCATGCTGCGCGGCTCGGCGCGCACAGGCTGCCGATTTTTGGCAGCCTTGCGCGCGCTGACCCCGGATTTTAATGGATACGCGCGGCTACGCATGTATCTATTGAAATCCCGCGTACTCTTGTTCGTGCCTGGTGCGCGAACAAAAGTACGCGTGTGCACAGATTTATAAAATCTGCCCCAGCATGAATAACAACCCATAATTTCCCATCTCTATAACCCTCCCCCCTCCCCAATCCCCCCAAGTTTAACCATACCCTTAAGTGTAAGTGAGATCACTGCCATACAAGTCGATCCCACACCTCCAATCCAGCCCCAACCACTATTAATATAATATACAAACCCAACCAATATTGTCATCATATTACAACCATGTAACCAGCAAAGAGTTTATTGAAAAAGAGCTCAGTCAGAAGATGACCACGTAAGTCAAATGGAGTGGAAACAGAAGTTCTCCAGTGTCGAGCTCCGGGTGAGCAGTGAGCCAACTGAGAAATCAATGAAACAAAAAGGCAGAGAAAAGAATGCCGTTCTTGTGCATTGGAGAGGATTGCAGCTCGCTCACAGTTTGTCAGTGTATATGAAGTGCTATAGTCATAGAGCCTCTGTCAAGTTGTAAAAGCAGAATTTTCCATATTAGGCTTAGTGGTGTACAAAAAATAGAAACAATATATTTTAAACTTCTATCTGATAGTGGAGTAAAAGTATCTCATTGTGCAACTGTATTTCCCACTAAACCTGTAGTGGGAGACCTCCAGCCAGTTGGGGTTTCAGGATATCCAAAATGAATATGTATGAGATAAAATTTGCATGCTATAGAGGCGGTGCATGCAAATCTATCTCATGCGTAATCACTGTGGTGATCCTGAAAACCTAATGGCTGGGCGTTCTCCAGGACAGGTTTTGGAACCACTACCTTAGGGCATTCTAACTTTGGAGCAGGTAACAGAACAACTGAGGCAGAACATAATTTCTGAGCTTTTTTCTTGAAAATGTTTAGCTAAATCACTAAATCTACCTTTAGGGAGGCTCAATAATCTCATAACAACAGAAAATAATTCTAATGGTTTATCACTAGAATTATTTATCAGCAATGAATAATAGTTTCTCTTTGTTTAATTTAACAAATCTTTGTATGTTACCAAAGGCAAATTATATACATATTTATTTTTATCAGATGTGTCTTTATGCCATTTCTTGCCTTCTTATGCAAAATTGTGCATTTTTAAATAAGCTTATTGTTCTGCCTTTGCAGTATATTTAAATGTATATGAATATTAGGAATATGGATTAGTATAAAATTAAATGAAAAAATGAAATGAATAGGGGCCAATGTGTTTCTTTTGTTGGGCCCCAAAACAAATTGAAGGTGCCCCATGAATTAAACAAATCCTATTCATTTTATTTCTTTGAAACAGAATCATTTCTATAAGCCATTATAGTCAATGTACTCATAGAAATAATAGGAAAGCAACAAGTGCATGAGTAATAGAAACTGATACAGTGTAGAGCAGGCAGTCAGAAGAGAAGGGGAGGATGGGCATGTTGTCAAGGAGACAACAAGAATAACATATCACAGTGAAGCATTAGGCTAGTCTGACCAATCACTGCGGACCGGGTACAGTGACACTGATCTTGAAGACTGAGGACAGAGGTGGTTCAAGGCAATCTGAGGTGTGGGATAAGATGGCTCACTCCGCTCCCCCAACTCTGTCCCCCGCTGTCCCTGCCTGGCCTCTGGTCGCGGCCTGCGGCAGCGACCTTCCTCCCTTCAGCCATCACCAGCCTGGCCTCCAGCGGTGGCCCATGGCAGTGACCCTCCTCTATTTAGCCGCAGCAGGCTGCCACAGCACACAGTATCACTTACTCTCTTCCGGTGGTGGCCCGCAATGTCACTTCTCTCTTCTGGCGCCACCAGCAACCATGGTAGGGGCAGGCAGTGTGGTGCTGGTGCCACAGTGGCATTCTGAGATGGGCATTTTTTTGCCGCCTCAAAATTCTGCCACCTGAAGCAGCTGCCTCACCCTGCCTCATTATAGAACTGCCCCTGAATAAGGATGTCAGAGATTTGCTCTGCAGTGCTTCTCAAATCATTGTGTGAAAGCATAGCTCTGAGCTCTCTATGAGTTATTGGTAAAGCTTTTGCTGTGGCATATTTTATAGTCTCACTATACCAGCCATCAACAGCCATCACTCAAGAGAGGAAAGAAAATCAGTGAGATAGCGCTGCTTCACAGTGTCTGTGTCTCATTGCAGATTTGTGTTGCTTCACTTGCAGTTGCTATTCTGTTTTTCTTTTCTGGTGATTGAAGCCTTAGGTACACTTTAGATTAGTCTGTTTTACTGGCAGTGAGCACAGTGTGGGCAATAGGCACTAGGCAGTACTGGGCATAAGTGAGCAGTGAAGGCAGGGCAGAGAGTGAAGCATAACAAGCTATATCGTGAAGCCTGTCTGTATCAGAGAAATAGTGCAGACAGAGCAGACAGTGTGACACTCACTGTTTGCATGGTAGTGGACACAGTATGGGCAGTGGGCACTAGGCAGTGGGCAGTACAATACAATACCAAAATATTAAATCTTTTTTGTTATCTTCAATTCCACAGTGATTTAAAAACAATTATGTCAGGAACAGGGAAAGGAAAAGCAGATGAAGTAAATGTAAATGTGTCCAAAATTGGGCAGGTTGACACTGGCAGTGCCAGGAAGAATCCCAAAAGTATTCTTGCACCGAAACTGAAGAGGGATTTCTTCAGGACTACTAAGGCAGCAGGAGCCAGCTCTGTGCCAAAGAAACTGGTATATGGAGATGATAATATGATGATAATATGCCAGCTGCAAGGTGTAGATGACAATGGGAGAATTTCTTTCCAATCTTCTGTTTTCGACAAGAAGGAAAAGGTTGCAGCAGATGATGCAGTGAAAGCCATATTTTCTTCCACTGATTCAAATGGAAGAGTCATTACTTGGCTTGTCTGTATTAGAAGACATTGAAAGTATACTGGAAGTGGAAAATTTGGGAGGTGTATATAGTGGTGTAACATCATCATCCAGTTCTTTGATGGGATAGCAGGGCAAAGTGAGGATAGGGCTGAAGAGCAGGCAGCAGAAGTAGAGCGTGCAACTGATACTCCTTGTATTGTTCCTCAGGGCACACTCTACCTCAACTCTTGTGTCAACATCATCTGCTAAGGCGCCGATAGCCTTTGCCCTTACTATGTCACAGGGATCGACCAATGGCACCAGTAGCCCCTGTGACATAGTAAGGGCAAATGCTATCGGCACCATTTTGAATACTGGCAACTGACGGCCTGAGTGCAGGAGATGGCTCCAGGACCCCCGCTGGACCACTAGGGACTTTTGGCAAGTATTTTGCTGCCAGTATTCAAAATGGCGCCAATAGCGTTTGTCCTTACTATGTCACAGGGGCCGACCAATGGCACCGGTAGCCCCTGTGACATAGTAAGGGCAAAGGCTATTGGTGCCATTTTGAATACTGGCAGCCGATGGCCCGAGTGAAGGAGGTGGCTTCAGGACTCCCGCTGGACCACCAGGGACTTTTGGCAAGTCCTGGGGAGGTCAGGAGTCCCCCACATAAGGGGGACTAGTTAGCGCCTACACAACCTGCGTCCAACTGTGGGTTATACTGTGTGCTGGGCTAAGCGCACTGTATTGCATCAGCCCCATTGAGCTGCTGCATCACGACCTTAGCAAAGAACATGCTAAATATGTTCGTATTTGGAACTCCTACCTTGAATATTTGAAGAAAGCCTAAATATGTTTTGTGTGGTGATGCCTTTATGCTTTGTAATCCATTGTCACTCTTTGATGACCAATGTTATTATTCTTTTGTGGTCTATTGTAATTTTCTTCTTTTATATGTTTTTCTGTTAGAGGCTTACTGGAGCTAAAAGTGTTGATGGGAGAATCCACTCACCTTATTTGTTGAATGCGGTGGAAAAAAGAATCAATAAATAAAGAGGTATAAAAAAAGAAAAAAAAAGAAAAACTAAATTCCACCCTTCACCTTGGAGATCTTTGTGATACTCAGCCTTGCTTCCATTTCCAGACCTTACATCTTGGAGTATCCTTTGCCACTGTGCCATGCTGTCGTACCCCAGACCTAACACCTTGCCAGTCTCAGGGGGCTGCATTGCACCTCTCATAGTGGTCTGGAGCCTTGAAGCTATTCTTAGTTCTGCTTGGCCCCTTTATCAGTGCCTGCCTTGGAGGTTTTACTGCCACTTTTTCTGCTTTGTTCCTCCTTCATGTTGACTTAGGAAGCTAATGCCACTTTTGATGCCAGTTTGCAATTTGAAATGCCATCAAGTGGCACTTTTGCTGGTAAGTGGTAATCTCTTTTAGAGCCTTGGGGTGTTCCTTCCACACTTGATCTCTTCTTTATTTGTTATACTGTGGTGTTTTGTCCCTAGCACAAACATTTGAAAAAAGTCAATAAAAGGCAGACACAGGTATCACGACTGGGAATGGCAGTATCTGTTCATTCAATAGGTCTTCCTTTCCTCCAACACTCTCATCCCAGTTCTCCTATTTGTTGCACTGAAGGTGGACACTTGGTCTGGTGAAGGATTGGTACGGATCTCTGAGGGTTCCCAGAGGGCGCCTGCCACCAGGAGGCGAAGCACACGAGGAGACAGAGGCTAGCAGGAGCTTCACAAATAACAGACCGGGGGCTCTGTGGGTTGCGCCCTTGGATTCCCAGACTACCTGGGCTTAGGTGGGCCTCTGAGGGTCTACCGGAGAGGTAGCGGGGAGGTGTGCCCACCAAGAGCAAAGGTGCACGGCCAGTGGAGAACAAATAAGCTAGACTGGAACAGAGAGTACCGGAGACCTCTGGAACAGAACAGGAACTGAAGGTGTTCCGGTCAGGATAGACAGCGCCTAGTGGGCTAGCTTGTAGAAGGCCACGGGTAGTGTCAGAACAGGCAGGCCTGGTGGTCACAGGAGAAGCAAAGAGAGTGTCTGTATGAAGTGGAAGGGTCAAAGCCAGGGTATCTGTCCAAGGGTGGTCAGCCAAAGCAAGGGTCAGTTCCAGGAATCAGTCTGAGATTGGTCAGTAGCAAGCAGAGATCAGTTCCAGGAATCAGTCTGAGCGTGGTCAGTAGTAAGCAGAGGTCAGTTCCAGGCAGCGGTCCAACTGTGATCAGAGGCAAGCTGAGGTCAGTACCGAGTATCAGTCCGAGAAGGTACAACCTGGGTAGCAGAGCATGGAACAGGAAACAAGAACAGATGCTGGAACACAGGAAGGACCATGGGAACACAGGAATGCAGGAATACTGGAACAAGCACAAGAACAAGGAACTCAGGAACATTGGAACAAGCACAGGAACAAGGAATGCAGGAACATAGGACGGCAACTAGCTTCTCACAAGTGTGATGACCCATTTGCTAAGGTGAGGAACTGAGGGAAGGCCCTCGCCTTATATAGGATGCTTATGTGATGTCATCAGGAGGCGTCTGGCCCGAGGTTCCCACCCTGGGCCCTTTAAATTAGGGCGTGCCTAGGAAACGGAACCCTGCGACAACGGAGGCATTCGGGGTAGGCGCTGGGGACGCCGAGAGCTGGCTGCTGCTGCTAGGGAGGACAGAATGGAGCCCGTGGAGGGGAGCCCGAGGTGAGCAGGCCCGGTTGCGGAACCAGCATGGCCAGGACGCGAAACAGTCCCCCCCCCTCCCTTACTGGTCTAGGCTTCTCTGGGTGCCGTTGATGGAAAGCTCGCAGGAGGTTTTTCTCCAGGATGTGGTGGGAGGGCTCCCACGAGTTCTCCTCTGGTCCGAAGCCCTCCTATGCCAGGAGGTACTACCAACGTCCTCTTCGGCAGAGAACGTCCAGGACCTCCTGGACCTGGAGGGTGGCCTCAGGTTCAGCTGAGAGCTGAGTGGGTGATGGTGGTCTCTGAGACGGGAAGGAAAAGACTAAGGGCTTGAGCAGGGATACATGGAATGCATTGTGAATTCCAAGACTTGCCGGTAGCTTCAGCTGGTATGTTACAGCCCCCACTCGGCATATGAAGGGAAATGGTCCCACATACTTTGGGGCCAATCATTGAAAAGGCAGCCGGAGGTGATGTGCCACGTGCTGAGCCAGACCTTCTTTCCCGGCAAAAATACTGGGGTGGCCCGACGGTGGGTGTCCGTCACCCGTTTGGCAGATTGGCCGCTTGACAGAGGTGTTCTTTAACCTGGTTGCATAGCCGGCTGATGGTCTGGGCCATGGACTGCACTGCGGGACATGGCACGCTGAGTGGGACTGGAAGAGGCAGGTGTGGCTGCTGACCAAAACCCACCATAAACGGAGAGGTCCCAGTGGTGGATGAGACATGGGTGTTGTGTGACAACTCTGCCCATGGGCGAAGATCGACCCAGTTGTCTTGTTGGTCGTTAACTTAAGACCGGAGGAAGGCCTTCAGGGAGCGATTGGTTCTCTTGGCCTGACCGTTAGCCTGCGGATGGTTGGCGGAGGTTAAGTTCAAAGGAATATTTAATTTTCTGCAGAGGGATCTCGAGTACTTTGCCACGAACTGAGGGCCAAGGTCCGAGACAATTTTTTGCGGCAATCAGTGGAGACAGAAGACATGATTCAGGAAGAGTCTGGCCAGTTCAGGAGCCGATACTAGGCCAGGTAAAAGCACAAAATGGGCCATTCTGGAGAAACGGTCTATTATGACCCAGATTACGGTGTGCCCCTTGGAGGGGGGCAACTCCACAATGAATTCTATAGAAAGACTAGTCCAGGGGTCTGTGGGTGCAGTAGGCGGTTTTTGTTGAGCACAGACAGGACAAGAGTCTACGTAGTTACGGGAGTCCTTAGTCATAGTTTCCCACTAGTAGTGTCTGCGAAGCATCTTGAAGGTTCGGGCCCAGCCAGGATGGCCAGCAAGATAGGAGTCATGGGCCCAACAAAGCTCTTGGAGGCGGCGAGGCACCACACTCTTACCAGAAGGCACGGTGGTAGTAATTGCGATGGAGATGCACGCAGGATCAATGATATGAGCTAAAGCTTTGGGGGTATCTTCCGGCTCTACAGAGCGTGAGAGTGCATCGGCACGGAGATTCTTTTCAGCCAGGTGGTAGTGTAGTTCCAAGTTGAAATGTGTGAGGAAGAGAGCCCAGCGGGCCTGTCTTGCATTCAGTAGTTGAGCCTCTTTCAGGTGTTCTAAATTCTTATGATCGGTGTAGATGGTGAACTTGTGCTGGGCCCCCTTGAGCCAGGGACACCACTCCTGGAGAGCCAACTTCACGGCCAAATGTTTGCGGTCCCCAATTGTGTAGTTGCATTCTGCAGGTGAAAACTTGTGGGAGTAAAAAGAACATGGAACAAGAGCTCCCTTAGTGGAGTATTGACTGAGGACCGCCCCGGCGCCAATGGCACATGCGTCAACCTCAACGATGAAGGGGCGTTTTGAGTCTGGATGGCGGAGACATGGGCCGGTATGGAAGGCCTCCTTAAGTGCCTGGAATGTGGACTGGGCTTTGGGACTCCACTCCCAGAAGTCACATCCCTTCTTAGTCATGGCGGTGAGTGGAGCTGCCAGTGTGGAGTAGTCTGCGATAAAGTGACGGTAATAGTTTGTGAATCCTAAGAACCTTTGTAGGGCTTGTAGACCAACTGGCTGAGGCCAGTCATGAATACCTTGGAGCTTGTCTGGGTCCATAGTGAATCCTTGGCAGGAAATGATGTATCCCAGGAATGGGAGACTAGACTGTTCAAAAAGGCATTTTTCAAGTTTGGCATAGAGATGGTGGTCCCTAAGTCACTGAAGAACAGTCTGTACATGAGAGTGATGGGATTCCAGATCTTTGGAAAAGATCAAAATGTCATCCAAATAGACTACAATGAAGGAGTATAGAAAGTCTCGGAAGATCTCATTCATCATCCTCTGGAAGATGGCAGGGGCGTTGCATAGCCCAAAGGGCATTACTACATACTTGTAATGTCCATCCTGCGTATTAAACGCGGTTTTCCATATATGCTTGGTTGGATGCGGACCAAATTATAGGCCCCACGTAGGTCCAACTTGGTAAAGATTTGAGCCCCCTGGAGCCGATCGAACAGCTCACTGATGAGCGGCAGTGGGTACCGGTCCTTTTGGGTGAAGGCATTCAGGCCTCAGTAGTCAATACACGGCTTTAATGTACCGTCCTTCTTTTTCACAAAAAAGAACCCAGCGCCTGCCGGGGATGTAGAGGGTCTAATGAAACCTTTGGCTAGGTTTTCCTTAATATAGGAGGATTTAGCCTGGGTCTCTGGAAGTAAGAGCGGGTCAGTTCTGCCCTTGGGTGGTGTGCTGCCGGGTAATAGTTCGATCGGGCAGTTGAACTTCCGGAGTGGGGTAAGATATCAGCTTGTTGCTTGGAGAAGACGTCTTGATAGTCTGTGTAGGGTGTAGGCAGCTGTTGTGTCTGTAGATTCCCGACGCCCTCTCTCCGCCCTCCTTACCTCTTTGGTGCCTCCCTTTTCACCCGCGGGAAGATTGATTGCCGTGGCGTCCTTCTGCCGAAGTCCTCTGGCGTCCCCGGACCAGCTAGATGCTGCAACCGGCCATGTTTCCTGGAGGCCTAGGGGCACACACACTGCGCGGCCCCGACTGAAGTACCGGTGATGGCGCAAACCTCAGGGGCATCCCCCTGAGATGATGCCACCTGAGACGGATATATAAGGTCTTAGAATTTGCTAACACATCGATTTAGCAAAGGTTGGGTTCGGGTTACTCTACCTAAGCTACTCTGCCTCCTCGGACTTACCAGGGGTACCCGCTCCTCGGGGGCCTCGCTCTCTCCCTTGTTTTTCAGGTGACAGTCTGGAACCAGTACTCGCTCCTCGAGGGCCCTCATTCCCAGACTTGCTCAGTATTCACTTCTCCCTGGAAGTCATCACTGCTACTATATCTGTGAGTTACCATCGCTCTCTCAGAGCTTTCCCTGGAACCAGGTACTCGCTCCTCGAGGGCCTATACATTCCAGCTCCTGGGCTTCTATGAGACATTGTGTGAGTGTTACCATCAGGTTCTATCCATGAACCCTGAATACCCTGCATACTCACTATATTTTAGTTTCTCTACAGCTCAGCCTCCAGGGATCGCTGTTCCAGAACCTGAGGGACTACAGCCCAGCCGGGCATTCCAGCTCACTACTGCAACCTCTGGTGGTTCCTCTCAGGATCTTCCCCCGGGGGGCATGGTCATCTGCCACCGGCCCAAGGATCCACCCACTACTCTCTTAAATAAACAACAGTAGCCCCGGAAGGGGTGTGGATGTTAGCACCAGAACGGATGGGGACACCCGCTGTAGACAATGGGTTTGGCACCAGGGACCCCACTAGGTAAGCTGGAGCAACTCCCAATCAAAATGTGGGGAGTGCAATAGTAGCCATGGTAGACCGAGGACAATGGGGTTTACTGATAGCTTGAGGATCAGGAGGGTTATCCCTTCTTTGTGGAGAATCCCAATGGTCAGTCGGATAGCTAGGGTGCAATGGTTGATGTGATCAGGTAAAGGTTCTACATGGATGGAGGGAATTTGCAAAGGCACCTCAAGAGGTTGTGTAGGGATTTGGAGTAATGTAACTAGTTCCTCGAGAATGAAATTCCCATCAGTCCCAGTATCCACGAGGGCGGTGGTGGAGAAGGAGCATGCCTCCCTGAGGTGGGAGACAGGCAGCAGAAGTTGAGGGCTGGTAACTGTAGTGCCTAAGCTCAGGACCCTCGCCGGGCTTAATCTCTGGAATTTCCCGGACGCAGCGGATAGGTCTGGATAAGGTGATCAGGACCCCCACAGTAGAGGCAGAGACCGGACTTCCGCCTTCAGAGGCGTCCCTCGTAAGACGACCACAATTTATTTGCATCGGTTCTTCCTTTGGTGGGGAAGCCGCTGATGATGCCCTTGATCTGGGGCTAACAGATTGAGGTGTTTCCAGGGCTGGTCGTCGGCTGGCTTTTACTTCCCGGTGCCGTTCCTGGAGGTAGTGGTCAATCAGCCCAACTAAAGTGATGAGGTCCTCCAATGACGTGGGAATCTCTCGGGCTGCCAATTCGTCTTTCAGAGCGGATGACATGCCCTTGAGATAGCGTGCCCGCAGGCAGTCTTCCTGCCATTCCAATTCCAAAGCTAGGGTTCAGAACTCCACGGTGTATTCTGAGAGGGAGTGGGACCCCTGGCGGAGGTGGAGGAGATGGTGGCCAGTGACCGCCTGTCGGCCTGGATCAGCAAAGGTGCGTCAGAATGTGGACATGAATTGTGGGAGCTACTGGGAGTTGGGAGACATCTGGAATGAATTCAGACCTATTCAGATATGATGGAGGGTCATGAGGTTACCACGAACACATTGACCAGGCCATGGTCTCACAGAATACTGTCTCGACTTGAGGGGCCCAGTGTAACTGGAGATCCCCATGAGATTAAGAGTATGATCAAGAGACTGGAAAGAGTGACAGAACAAAGAACTACCAACAGTAATCAGCAGACATGTGGGTCTATGCTAGGCCTAATTGGATCTCAATATGGGAGGTGGGACCAGGGCATCTTAGACACAGTTTGCCTGATTTGGACACAGGAGACGTGATACCTGATACTCAAATGAATGGAGTCCTATCTGGGATCATTGTATATTTTACCTATAAAAGCCAGCACTTACTGACAAACGCTAAGACACGCAGGGAGAGCTTTAAAAAAGATGGCGCTCTCACTCTGGGTCTTCCAGAGGTATCCTGATTACTTTTATGCCAGCGCGATCTTTTTATCTTCAGCGCGATCCCCTCGGTGCCGCACCCGATCGCGAAAGCTGCTAGGCCTGCGCATCCGGCGCTGAAGCCCGTCGGGGCAAGGCCTTTAAAACAAACGCCCTGCACTCCGGGGCTCCAACGCCGGCCACGTGGACGATCCCTCCGCTCCGCCCCTCACAGACGGCAGACGATTGGCCCAGCCTTACCTCAACGTCAGCGGTAAGCGGGGGCTTTAAATTCCGGACTCGCTGCTTGGCGTCCATCTTCAGCGCGATCCCCTCGGTGCCGCACCCGATCGCGAAAGCTGCTAGGCCTGCGAATCCGACGCTGAAGCCCGTCGGGGCAAGGCCTTTAAAACAAACGCCCTGCACTCCGGGGCTCCAACGCCGGCCACGCGGACGATCCCTCCGCTCCGCCCCTCACAGACGGCAGACGATTGGCCCAGCCTTACCTCGACGTCAGCGGTAAGCGGGGGCTTTAAATTCCGGACTCGCTGCTCGGCGTCCATCTTCAGCGCGATCCCCTCGGTGCCGCACCCGATCGCGAAAGCTGCTAGGCCTGCGCATCCGGCGCTGAAGCCCGTCGGGGCAAGGCCTTTAAAACAAACGCCCTGCACTCCGGGGCTCCAACGCCGGCCACGCGGACGATCCCTCCGCTCCGCCCCTCACAGACGGCAGACGATTGGCCCAGCCTTACCGCGACGTCAGCGGTAAGCGGGGGCTTTAAATTCCGGACTCGCTGCTCGGCGTCCATCTTCAGCGCGATCCCCTCGGTGCCACACCCAATCGTGACCTCGCAATTGGCGACAACACACCCACCGTAAGGCACCCGGCCTATCAGAGGATAGAGAAAAGCCCTTTAAATTTTAGAGCGCACGGACGGCGTCGCGCGCCCGAAGGGGCGCGATCTAAGGGGCTTGCCCCTTAGTGAGCCCCTTTGTGACCCCAGGACCCAGGACTCACATCACCACATACAACTCGCCTCACCACTCCTCACATCTCTTCATCCCCAAGCATATCTGAGGACCTCCAGCGGAAACAGTTCACATCCTCTCAACACTCATCCCAACAATTATTTTCCTATTCAGCATTCTACGCCTGCACTCAGCTCCAGCAGTCAACTCCTGCACTCAGCTCCAGCATTCAGCTCCCGCACTCAGCTCCAGCAGTCAACTCCTGCACTCAGCTCCAGCATTCAGCTCCTGCACTCAGCTCCAGCAGTCAACTCCTGCACTCAGCTCCAGCATTCAGCTCCTGCACTCAGCTCCAGCAGTCAACTCCTGCACTCAGCTCCAGCATTCAGCTCCTGCACTCAGCTCCAGCAGTCAACTCCTGCACTCAGCTCCAGCATTCAGCTCCTGCACTCAGCTCCAGCAGTCAACTCCTGCACTCAGCTCCAGCATTCAGCTCCTGCACTCAGCTCCAGCAGTCAACTCCTGCACTCAGCTCCAGCATTCAGCTCCTGCACTCAGCTCCAGCAGTCAACTCCTGCACTCAGCTCCAGCATTCAGCTCCTGCACTCAGCTCCAGCAGTCAACTCCTGCACTCAGCTCCAGCATTCAGCTCCTGCACTCAGCTCCAGCAGTCAACTCCTGCACTCAGCTCCAGCATTCAGCTCCTGCACTCAGCTCCAGCAGTCAACTCCTGCACTCAGCTCCAGCATTCAGCTCCTGCACTCAGCTCCAGCAGTCAACTCCAGCATTCAGCTCCTGCACTCAGCTCCAGCAGTCAACTCCAGCATTCAGCTCCTGCACTCAGCTCCAGCATTCAGCTCCAGCATTCAACTCCTGCACTCAACTGCATTCAATTCCAACACCCTAATCCAGCATTCAAATCCAGCACTCAACTCCAGCACTCAACCCCAGCATTGCGTCCAAACAGCATTCCAAGTGCCCTCATCTCAACCACTGTGCACACACCCGCCTGTACAGCCTCAATCTTCTGGGACCTCAGCCATGCTCATTTTCCCTATCCCAATCATCAAAAACCTCTACAACAACCGGATAAAACCAGCCAACCATTCAGTCTTCCAACACAAACACCTGATACCAATAATGACAACCCCTCTCACCCAATTCCTCGGACTATCCTTATTCTCTAACACTCTTTAACGCTCAATCAATCTAAAAAAAAACTCACATAATCAATGACTATCTCCAGGACACACAACCGGATATATGTGCTATGACCGAAACATGGTTGAAACCCACAGACCTACCTCTAATTAACCAACTACCCATTCACAGCTACGACATCTACTCCATACCCAGACCCAAAAAAAGAGGGGGAGGACTTTGCTTAGCTGCAAAGAAGGAGCTCAGACTAACCCTACAGACCACTATTCACTCCTCTCGACTGGAATTTGCCCTCTTCAGCTCTAAACAGCTCCAAATTTGTTTAATATATGCCCCTCCCGGTCTCCTGGATTCAGATCCATCACCACTCATTGAACTCATCGCCAAACACCTAAAAAATGACACCCCAGCTGTCATCCTAGGAGACTTTAACATTCACACAGACGTGATCCCTTTATCCGCTAATTGCGATATGCTACTATCTTCTTTTAAGGCTATGGGCTTCTCTCAAATTGTTAAAGGTCCCACACACAAAGCAGGGCACACTCTGGACCTTATATTCATCAACTCAGGCCTTTCACAATCTTCCCCACCACAATGCTCCCCTATCCCATGGTCAGATCACCTGATGATAACAACTAATCTCTGTATCAAGGACAACCCCATATCTCCAAACACCAAAACCACAATTCACTACAGGAACTCATGCTCTAGAGAGGACCTCACCTCTCTCCTATCTTCGGAACTCGCCAATCTTGACCTTTCAGACGCAGAAACAGCCACCTCGTCATGGCACAACATTACGAACAAAGTGGCAGAAAAACTTTGCCCCCAAAAAACCAAAGAGATCAACCCAGCCTGCAAAACCAAAAAACCATGGTTCACGCAGGAACTAAAAACCATCAAATTAGAATTGAGAAAAAAAGAACACGCATGGCGGAGGAATCCTTCCAACACTACACTGAATGAGTACAAAACCCTCATGCACAACTACAGAAACAACATCCTTCGCACAAAGAGAGATTTTTATGCCCACAAAATTCACAATTTTTCCTTTGATCCCAAAGCGCTGTTCACATATGTCTCAGAGCTCACAAAACCCACCTCACCAACTATCCCAGATGATCAAGCACAATCAAGATGCACAGAACTTGCTCAATTTTTTGAAAACAAAATTCTCAAGCTAATGGCCCCTCTGGCAACCAGTAACACAGTACCTCCTTCTATCATCACTCCTTCACGCAACCAGAACATAAACCTAGATTCATTCGAACCTATCTCCTCACTTGAAATAGAAATGACTCTCAAAAAGATGAAACCCTCCACTCACCCGACAGATTCCATCCCTTCTAAACTCCTACTCACCATTCCGAACATCATAGCGAAGCCCTTAGCAGAGATAATTAATAGCTCGCTAACCCAAGGACTAGTACCAGACATCCTGAAACTAGCCACCCTCAAACCTCTCCTCAAAAAACCCAACTTGGACCCTACAGACCCAGCTAATTTTCGCCCCATAGCTAACCTTCCATTTGTAGCCAAACTTATGGAGAGGATAGTCAACAAACAGTTATCTGAATACCTAGAAGAGCATAAAATACTCACAACAGCCCAATTCGGATTCCGCAAATCCCTTAGTACGGAATCCCTCCTAACCTCTCTAACTGACAGAGTCCTCGTAGGTCTGGAGAAAAAGACCCCATACCTCCTGATTCTCCTCGACCTATCAGCTGCGTTTGATACCGTAAAACACTCTATCCTGATCGACCGGCTCTCAGACATAGGCATCTCAGGATCAGCCCTGGAATGGTTCAGATCCTTCCTACACAATAGGACTTTCAAGGTCAGAATCAGCAACAAGGATTCCCTCCCGGTCAAATCCTCTTTCGGAGTTCCCCAAGGATCCTCTCTCTCCCCCACCCTCTTTAACATCTATCTTCTCCCCCTATGTCATCTACTCTCAAGTCTTAAGGTCACACACTTCATATACGCAGACGATGTTCAGATTCTGCTGCCAATCACTGACTCCATCTCCAGCACCATCAACTTCTGGAACAATTGTCTACAGTCCATAAACTCACTCCTATCTAGCCTTAACCTAGTACTTAATACGTCAAAAACAGAACTTTTGCTTATCACTCCAGATGAGAACCTTCAGCCTACCAACAACCTAACCTCACCACCAATGATCAATTCCACTCAAGTAAGAGACCTTGGGGTCACCTTAGACAAAAGGCTGAACCTCAAAGAATTTGTCAAGAACACAACGAAAGAATGCTATTATAAACTACATATTCTGAAAAAGCTGAAACCCCTCCTGCATTTTCAGGACTTCAGAACAGTCCTCCAAACAATACTATTTTCCAAAATCGATTACTGCAACTCTCTGCTTATAGACCTTCCAACCATAACCACAAAACCTCTACAAATGTTGCAGAACTCCGCCGCAAGGATTCTTACTAACACCAGCAGAAGTGAACACATAACACCCATACTAAAACACTTACACTGGCTCCCCATCAGATCCAGAATCATTTTCAAAGTGCTAACTATAACACACAAGAACATCCATTCACAAACGTCGCTAGATCTAAGCCTTCCACTTCGCCTACACGAGTCTTCACGACCAATCAGAAACAGATACTTAGGCACCTTACACGTACCTTCAGCCAAGTCCTCACTCAAGAAACGTGCATTCTCGACTGCCAGCCCCCTTCATTGGAATGCCCTCCCCACGGACATTCGCCTCGAAACGTGTACTCGAACATTCAAAAAGAAACTCAAGACCTGGCTCTTTACAAAAGCCTACACTTAAAGGTCTAGCTCAGAACCACATCCCAGAACTTGAATCATTCTCGCTTTTATAATCATATCAAACAACTCCTAATTTTATCCTTGGTCTCACAATTCCAAATCATTAAATATTTGAACATGCTACACCAATACCTCTTAATCCAGATGTAACCTTAGTTTTTGAAGTCTTCACTCCTATAGAAATAACCGCCAGTTCTTATTTACTTAACCCTATTCTGTAGACGTAAACTTTTCTTGAAGACTGTAATCTGTAAACACCTGTATTTATTATAAGAACTTGTATTTACTATTTATATTTATTATTTAGCTATTAACATTGTTCTATTACCACTTGGTACTATTTCTCTCCTTCACCTCTAACTCTAAGTTCCTACTAAGTTAGCCATGTTATTTATACCCAATTGTTGGATGTAATTGTATATTTGTTTAATTGTTCAATCTGTTTGATGTAATTTTCTGTTCCTTGTTCCGTGTAAACCGAAGTGGTATGCACTAGTGCATGAACTCCGGTATATAAAAGCCTTTAAATAAATAAATAAATAAATAAATAAACTTAAATTTGTTCTGATTAAACTTGGTACTGGACCTCTGTACACAGTTAAGCTGCTTCTAATGGCGCTACCACTTAACAGAGCACAGAGTCAGAATGCTCCCAAAGCGAGGAGGCCCATGCCAGGGCTTTCCCTTCCAAACAAGATAAGATAAAAATGATCTTCACCACTTCATCTGGGAATAAAGAAGGCTGTAATGCAAACTGCATGAGGCACTGGTTAATAAAACCCAGCAGAGATGAAAATCTCCATTGAAACAGGGAGGAGCTGGGTGGGCCAGCAGTGCCTGTGAGGGCGATGAGGCAGAGGAAGTGCTGTTAGCTATAGTCCATGGGTTGGCCATAGCGGACTCTTCGAGTTGTGATCATAGTCTCTCTACCGAGGTGGCCAATGCCTCAAGGAATTGCTGCTGCTCCTGGACACATGTAGCCAGGCCTGGAATAGCCTGTAAGGAGGAGGACTCTGCCGAGTCCATGGTCTTGGCAACCTGTTGCGCTGGAGGTGGACCCTTGGCCAGTGGAGAACAGATAAGCTAGACTGGAACAGAGAGTACCGGAGACCTCTGGAACGGAACAGGAACTGAAGGTCCTCCAGTC